>NW_027223763.1:31903271-32510979 GCF_028538775.1 Myotis yumanensis | reverse complement strand
TTCTTGGCGGGTGCTGAGGCCACAGGGTAGAAAAAGGATAACTTTGTGTTCTCATGAAGCTCCTGTTCTGTGAACCCAGCTTCAATGCCACATGGAGCTGCCAAAGTATCTCTTTTTTAAAGAGAGGAAGCCAGAATTGTATGTGCAACCTCCTGATTTTTATATGTTGGCAAACTCTGTACATTTTTAAAGAACACTATACAGGCCAGACATAACTTGTCTCTTGATTTAGCCTGCAGGTCATTTGTGATCCTTGGAGTGGAAACTCATGGCCTTTATCTTAAGAAGCATTTTCCCAATGTCTGATTTTAAGCTAATTCTCATTTTTCTTGACCTCATTGGAAGTTGCTAATGGTCATGGCTTATTGTCTGTGTCTTCCCAGATCGAATGATTCTTTGGTGTCCCATCCATGCATTTTAAGGTAAACTATTCTCCATCTATCAGCATTTCCTTTCTAATTCCATCTCCAAATCTTTGATTACTTTTCCGTGTTCTCTCATACTTCCAAAAAGGCTCTAAGTACTGTCATCAGCATTTCTTCTCTTGATGGTCAGAATCTAACCCCAACTCTTAAATAAACTGCTTACAGATAAGTCTGCTTTTAAGCCTCCCTTTCTGACTTTGCCATCCAATTTTCACAGCCTCTGAGTTGCACTGACTCCCAACCTTAGGTGTGATATTAATTTCTCTCAGGGGGGCATGGGTTTAATAGATTTTTTTAATTAACATTTTGTAAAATTGGAGCTGTCATACTTTATGGCAGACTGATACAAATGTCTGTAATTATATTTTTGGCACTATATCTTGGGAATCATGTAGAAATGTTTATTTTAACCCCTTCCTAAAACGTTTTGATTTATGGAAAGGCCTCTTTATGCACACCTCTAACAGCCCCAGTTGTCATGACAACCCAGAATATCATTTGTCAAAGAGCTATAACTTCATTCTATGTTGAAGCTAAAAATTTATCTTTCAGGATTTATCCTTATGACAGGGAAATTTTGCATTTTCTTGGATCTGATTTTTCTCCCTAATTCTGCTTGTTGTTATGGAGATTTAGGGTTCTGGGGAAGATTTCCTAGAGAGTAAAACAAACCTACACCTTCCACCTCACCTCTCCAAACATATGAATTCTCTTTATCTATTTTCTAAAGAGTGGAAGTATCCCCCTTGTGTTTCTAACTCAATATGATTTTTCTTTCTTTAAAAAAATTGGAATGAAATTTTTTAATTGATTTTTTGTTAGTAAAGTTTTAAGGAAGGGAAGAAAGACAATGTTTATTGATCTCTTTTACAAGCTGAAGAAGACCAAGATATTTAGTTGTCATATTTACTTTTGTGATCTGTGGTTCAGAATGCAAACTCAATGGCTACTCTAGGAGCCAGACAAATATATCAATTAGTGCAGTAGGATCCTGGGAACACCACCCTGTCTAAAGGGGATTATTCCTTTGTTTCTGTTGACAGAAAATGGACCATTTTGTAGGGTTGCCTGTTTAATTTTAGTTTTTAAAGAGAAGTCAGAAATCAGTATTTTTATGTGAAATTTTCTGATTTTAAAATGTTGGCAGATCATTAAAAAATAACAACAACAATGTAATAGTCAAAGCACATCTGAGAGCTAGTTCACTCCATGGACTGCCAGACATGATTTCTGCCCTAGGTGCATGCCACGCTACCCAACAGTTTAGAGTGTCCTTGTTTCCTCTATACTGAACAACTAAACCAATTTTGCTCATTCTTCTTGGGATTTGATTTGTTAGATAATCTTTCTGTTGGCCTCACTGGAAGTGGTATTCTGCTCACTCACATGTTAGGTAGCTTTTGGGCTCTGGACCAAGTATGAGAGGAAGCTGTGATGGAGGGCTCATCTCAAAGACCCACACACGTTCCCCTCTGTCAGTCCAAGATCGATAGTAGGGTCCAATGTCTTCTGGGATTGTTCACAGATTTATGATGCTCTCTTGTTGCCTTTGATGGATGGGGCAGTTTAATCCTCTTCACTAAGCTCCATATTTTTCTTTTGTATTGGAAACTCCTAGATGGCCTTTGCCTTTTCACAAAGATAGCAAGGCATTTTATTCCTCATTGTGTTTTGTTTCTCATATATCTGTGGACAAAAACACTAGTATTTCTTGAGAATATGCTACCAAAAAAACATCTAAGGGCAAAGCTGCCCTGTAGCTGTCACTGATATAGAATAGGAGTGTATAAGGGACATCACCCACAGTAGTCACTCATCGCCAAACCTGTTTGCAATGAGACTTAGACATTATGGAATTTATGTGAATTATGCCGAATATGGAAACACACAGTGGCTCTGGCAATAGAAGCAGGTTACAGGAGAGCTTTGTGCCATTCAGACTCTGTCGTCATCTGGTCTTTCCAAGCTTTCCCCTCACCCACCTCTGCTGCCTTTCACACTCTCCAGGCTCAAGCCTCACCAATAGCCACTGCCAGTTTCCAGTTACCTTCACACTCTGTGTATACAACCCCATCTCATCTAAACCCAGTCAGGGTTTTATGGAGCCTTTATGAATGTTATTAGCTCTGCCCACCTGTTAAGCCTTATAGGACTCCAAGTGCCCACCAATTACAGGTAACAAGAAGGATAACAGTAATATGAGGTACAAAACATTACTCATACTCAGGATCACCCTCATGGGAGTGGGCCTGCACCTTCACACAGGGTCTCCTGTAGAAGGTTTTTTGGTTTAATGCTCTACTGTTAACATTGAAATTCTTAAAAATTTATGAACAAGAAGTTCACATTTCATTTAGCACTGAACACCGCAAATTATGTAGACAGTCCAGCTCATATTACAAAACAGGCAAAATAGACTACAAGTAGTGACCTCGCCCAGGCAATAATTAACATTCCTTGTAGTGGGTATGGCCTTACTCTCCTCTCTTGGGTGAGTGGTATTTCTTTGGCAGGGAAAACCCATAACAACTGCTTTGCATTCCTTCCCACTCTTCTAGGCATGTCTGCCTTAAGAAAGACTTCCACAATTCAAACCCAGACATTTTATCTGGGAGTTTGTATTCACCCACGTGTCTTTTCAGGTGTGGCTATCTTTTAGGGTGGCATTTAGTAGCTGTCGGGATTCATCAATCGCAATTATTGAGCACCTAGCCCCACGTGAGTCACTTTTCCTCTCTTGCCCCATTATCATTATCAATCATCACCTATATGTATTCACTGCTCATCTGTGCCTGACCCTGGTCTACAAGATGGGGTGTGCTAAGCTATTTTCTGTTGGTGAAACTAGGCTGACTCCGAAAGGCAGCCATCCTGCCTTTGGAAGAGTGAATTTCTCCACATCAAAGGAGGGTGTGTCCATCAGGTGCCAGAAACATGGGATAATTTTTCTGGCATTTGCACTATGAGACTCAGACAGAGATAAGCACAAACCCACTAAAATCCAAAGATGACACATTGGGTTGGCTGAAAATCAAAGGTTCTCCTTTGTAAGCGTCTGTTGTAAAACTGTGCAAAGCATTGCCCTCAATATCAGTGCTGAAAACAGCCATGTGGACACTGGCCACATAAAGCTGGCCCAGGGCCGCCGGCGCGTGTGAAAGTATTCTGAAATCATGGCTGTGAGAGTACTTTTAAAAGAGAAATGTGTGAATTTAATGTAAGACGTTATTCTTATTCATGACCTATAGAGCTTGCCTGAGGCACTTTCGGCATATCCCCCTTTAATGCCAGCAAATCCTAATCTCACATGAAACTCAAAACAATTGACAAGATGAAACAGCTCCAGAAACATAAGGAGGCCCTTGTGGTTAAAGTGTAAGACAGGATTTAATGGCTCATGCTTTGTTCCAAGGCAGAACACTGGATTGCATTGCATCTTGGGGCTTTTTTGGGGGAGGGGGTTGGGGGGGGTTGGGGGGGGGGGGGGACAGAGTTCCTTACTGTTTGAGCAAATGCCTAGTTCTGTTCTTTGCCCAAACATTTTGAGTCAGCCTTATGGTAGAAGTAAAATTGTTAAAATGTGTTGAGGTATTTTGAACATTTTATTTAAAAAATCAACTACTTTTCAGGTATTTAAGGACAAACACATTGATAAGAGGCAGAAAATTGCCTCTAGGTCAAGGGCAAACCTGTCTGTGTGCCCAGCAGTTGGTTAGAAAGTGGTGGCTACATTGATGTTTTCATCTGAGGAAAGTAGCCTTGCAGGGAACTGAAATATCTTGGGTTGAGGAAGATTCTCTTGGATTGAATTAATTTCAGCAAAAATGATCTACCTTCTCGGATAGTTGAGAGGTGCATGAAACATACTTAGAAACCATGCCTGGAACCTAACAGGCCCTCAGTAGATGTTAGCTAAACCTGAGGCATTGGAGGGAGACTTTGCAGCAAGGAATTTTGTCCAATGTAATGGAAAGGGTCTTTAGGCATAAAAAGATAAAACTTCAGATAACCTTTTATACAACCTAATAATGAAAGAATAACTCCAGGCACTATGATAAGCTAAGAATCCAGTGAACAAGACGAAGTCACAAAAGAAAATCTGGTTATCTCCATTTAGTTGATAAGATTAAATAATATAAAAATTACTAGTCCAAGAAGAGAAGAATACCTCCTTTGTATGACAAACAGACTTAATGGCTAGATTCAAAAGTTTTCCCATTACAATATGAAGCAACCCAAGAATGCGTACCTCATCATTCAGATTTTATCATATTCTGGAAGTTAAGGCTAATGAAATAAGACATGAAATGGATATAAGAGATTTATCTAAGGGAAAGTGAAAGATATATTTATAGATATTATGAGTGCTTAGAAAATGATGGATAACCAATTTCCAAACCCAGTAATGAATAGAAAGTTTCTATAATCTGGCTGGATATGCAACAGATTATTTAGTAGCTCACCATTATGTTAACAGTAATCTTAGAAAATAGGTTGGTTAAAAAAAATCATTCAGAATAGGAGAACAACAGCTATAGTATATCCAGACGAAAACAGGGGCAGAGATTGGGAGGAAGCTGTGTGTACAAAGTTGATACTTTCCACATAAGTTATGACAGAAGAAAAAAACCCTAAATGCTTAATAATATTGGAACGATTAATTGAATGATGGTAAAATTGAAGATGGTAGTAAAATACCATCTGACAGTGGAGTTTCGAATATTAAACTATACCCAGTATATATTCTAATGCATCATGACTCCAAACTTATTTTTTACATAGAGAAAAAATAGATGAAAGGATCATAATGTTAATAATTATGGGATGTAGAGGTGATTTTTTTTATTTTTTATGTTATGTATTTTTTCAAATTTTCTACAAAAAGGAAGCATGTGTTTTATAATGCCAAAAGTTATCCAACAGCTTTTAAGAAAAAAAATAATACAAGAGGAGTGAATTTACCTACCTAGTATTGCTTTTCTTTCCATAATATATATTATTTTGGGAACTTTTATTGCTGATATATAATTTAAAGTAAAATAAACAATGGCGTATTTACTCAAAATAGACAGTTCTGGTCTTTAAAATATGGAATAGCACTCTTTACCTTCTGCTTCATTGATTGAAAAGAATTGAAATTCTGCAAAGATGCCTTAGTTATTTTTTTTCATGTTGTCTTGCTATAAGTCTTGGATTCAATTTCTAGAACAGAGGACATGCCAAGATGTATGAGAAGGGTCTGGAGAGTGAAACATCCATGTCATTAACTTCTTGAAAAATAAATGACCTCACTTCCCTTATTACTGTGGTAATTAACCCACATTCATACTAATTCTGACCATTGCTATGTATTATTTATTACTCTCCATTTGTGGTTTGGTGGTCAACCTAGTGAGTATCTTTGTCAGACAATTGTTGTGTGTGACACCCTGAGGTAGCTCTCATCTGCTCTCCTAATAACTTCTCACCAGAAGAGTCAAAATATACTTTTCACAAACCTAACACAATAAAAGACCTGACTTTTCATTGGCCTCTACTGTATCTTATCCATTTGGGGAAAGATGTAATGTTGATGGATTTACATCAGAACCCCAGTTCTTGGCACAAAGCGTAGCACATAACAGTTGTTCACTAAATGTTGGTGGACTGGGTGGAAATGAGAATAAAATCTGGGGCTTCAAACTGTTCACCCTGTAGTCTTCTTTCACCGGAAATACCTTCACCCCAGCAGAGTCTCAGCCCATTTGGACCTTCTTCTGAATGCGTGTACATCCTGGGGGTCCCTCATGCTCCATAAAGACCCAGAGCAGTGGCAGTTGCCTTCATTTGGTCAACATCGAATATTTATGGAGTGCCTGCTCCACGCTCAGCTCTGAGCTGAATTTGGCCGAGGGGTGGATTTTATGATGCGGAGCTGATTTCCGAGGCCCTCGCAGGCGCAGAGCACACTGCGCATTCTTCAGGCCAGGCCCGGGCTTGCCTGTGGGCTTTTCCGCTTTGCTGCCCAGGAGTTATGCCTCCGCTCTCCCCTAATCCCTGCAAACAGGCAGTGTGAGCGGGCTGCCAGCACATCAGTGTGTGTGCAAAATGCACACAAATGGCTGCTCTTTATTAGAGGTGTGGATGGAGGGCCTTGGGAAGCTCTGACACTGCAGGGTTTTGGGTTTCTTGGTTATTTTTTCTCCAGGCTCTACTTTCAGAAACATGATGTTATGAAGTGCTGCTGTTTTGCTGCCAAAGTCCCTCTGTCTCCCCTTCCCTCCTTAACCTCCCCTCTTTTCTAGTTAAAGGCCATAGAAATGAAATAAGATCTCCTTATTGATGATTCTCACTCAGTAGGGAGACTCCACAGTCTGTTCTCACTACATTTGGTCCTTTGTGAGAAACAGATGCATTGCTGTAGTCACACTCTCACGGGGACATTTTTTTTCACCTTGTCATTAGCAACCTCTCCATGATCTTAAGAATCCCTCTTTTCCATCCTGTGTCCAGCTAGCACCCTGCTACTCTCATACCAAAAGTCCTTTGACCTTCCCAGACCACAAGCCTTAACCTCTTCTTTCTTCCTCCATCCCTTTCTTCCTTCCTTCTTCTTGGAGCGCATATATTCACTTCTTCTAGCTTTGAGTCCATGTTCACTGGCCATAACCGCTGCCTTGCACATACAGCATCCTTGCCCTCTCTTGGGAAACAACCACCCTGGTAAGTCCAGTGCTCCCCCAGCCCAGCCAGCGCTGCAAAGCACCCCCTCTCCCTCTCTCCTAGAGAAGGGCCCCATACTTTCCTTTCCCCATATCCCTCTACCTTCCCCTCCCCTTAGCACAGAGGTTCTCAACCTGTGGGTCGCGACCCCTTTGGGGATAGAACGACCCTTTCACAGGGGTCACCTAAGACCATCGGAAAGCACATATTGAATATATAATTACATATTGTTTTTGTGATTAATCAGTATGCTTTAATTATGTTCAATTTGTAACAATGAAAATACATCCTGTATATCAGATATTTGCATTACGATTCATAACAGTAGCAAAATTACAGTTATGAAGTAGCAATGAAAATAATTTTATGGTTGGGGGTCACCACAACATGAGGAACTGTATTAAAGGGTTGAGGCATTAGGAAGGTTGAGAACCACTGCATTAGCACACTCTTAGCTCCAGACCTTGCTTTCGTTGCCCTAAAGAGAGCCCCACAGCCACCCCACTGCATGTCTCTATCTGCTTTGCAGTGCCATGGCTTTGTGTGCCCTCCTGGCACGGTTTCCCGGGACAGCCCCAACGTGTGCACTGGATTCCACCCCCATTTACCTCATGAAGGACATCACCCCAGTAGTTGTCCCGTCTCCCCCCTGCAACATCACTTTTCCCTCTGGCTAGATCATTCTCATCAGCTTATAAATATGTTGCCAAGTCTCACTTGTGAAAAACAAATTCCTCCTGCCCTCCTCCTGCCCCCACCCACTGCACTTTCTCTTCCCCTCCTATAGGGATCTCCTGGAAAGACCTGTCTTCCTCTCTCAACTCCGTTCTCCGACTTTCTCCTTAATTCCTTCAAATCAGCTTTCACTCTGAATGTAGCACCAGAGGGCCCCCTTTCAAGGTCACCATTGTTACACCCCATTGTCACTCTCAGTTCTTACCCGCCTTCACCTGTCAGCAGCACCCAGCACAGCTTCCTGTATCTAATTCAGACACATTCTTCTCTTGACCCCAGGACACCCCTCCTCTGTTTTCTGCCCACCTTGAAGGTGACTTCTTTCGTCTCCCCTCTGTAACCATTGCCGAGCCCCGAGAAGTGTCTGAGCCTCTATCCTCTCCAGCTGCACACACACTTGTGGGGACTGCCCAGTCTTATGGTTTTGAATTTATCTAAATGAGGGCTTTACCTCAATCTCCCCTCTGATAGAAACATGTCCTCTGAACTCCAGACTTCTATGGCCAACAACCTGCTCACCAGCTCCACTTAGATGCCTACTAGACTTCTCACACTGAGCGAGTCAGAACAGAGCTCTGGACTGTCCCCTGAGGTGTGATCCTCCCAGGGTTTCCCCAGCTCAAAAATAGACACTCAGACAAAAATCTGTGAGTCCTCTCTTCACTCTCACCCCTTTTCAGCTCTGCCTTCAAAATATATCTAGAATACTATTGCTTTGTTCCTTCTCCACAGCTGCTAACTTGGTCCAAACTTCCCTGCTCTCTCTCCTGGATTATCTGCCTGCGCTGGCCTCCTTGCTGCCCAGAGCCCACTCTGGGTACACTCTTTCCCCAAGGCTGTTGTGCTGGTGGTTCCCTCTTTCTGGAATGCTCTTCTCATCTCAGTTAGGTCCTTGTTCAACTATCACCTGCTCCCCAGAGGCTTTCCCTGAGCATTTACTGTACCTAATTGCAGTCCTTACTCCTACTCAATCGATCGTTCCTGTCTCTTTTCCCCGCCCTACTTCTTTTCAAAGCCCTGAGCATTCACACACGCTTTATATATTTCCTTGTTGTTACTGTTGGTCATCAGTCTCTTCCACAAAATGTAAGCTGCATTGCGGTAGGAATTTTTATCCAATTTGTTCCCTTGTCTTAAGATTGTTTGTAAATATTGGTTGAGTAACTGAGTGAAAGCATGTATCCCAGGTTGAATCGCAGGACATCAAAGCCCAGGCCTATGTGATGGGAAGCATTCAACTGAAACGAAAAATCTTAGTGGCCCAGATGTTTCTATATAGGCAGATACATTGCATCCCATTACAAAAACATTGAAGAAGTAGGCAGAATTATTCATTCTTTCCCCCAGAAATTTGATGACACAACCAATGTGGGTGACTCTGGAATCCCTCCTAATCCCCTGTTTTCATTTCCAGCCACCCTTGCATGCCATGGCAGCTCTTAAGCACAATAAAGGCCTGGCTAATCTTAGTCTGGGTGTTGAGCATACTTTGGGATGCAACACTGTTCCATGTGAAGAGGCCCTTGACCTCTTCAATCAACAGCAGTGGCCACCTAGTTCATTCCCCCTTCTGATTCAAGCCTTGCCTGTCTGCACATAATTATCCCCATGATGCCAGGGTTATCTTCCTGAAACATATGTTTACATTGTCAGAGGGTAAATACTAATTTTAATACATTGTGTGTGAATGCCATCCTCTTTCTGGATGACCCAATAAAATCAGTTTTGAGCCCAAAGGAAGAGCCTTGGTTGAGGTTGTTGATTTGCCTCAGGAATGTCCCTCCACTCAGGGCCACCAGTATCTGACTGAGCACCTGGGGCTGAGAACCTGGCTTTGGTTCTTTCTCTCTTTGCCATCCACTCAGAGGGCTGCTTTGCTGGTCATATTGTGGGGTATTGGGAGGTGACCTGCATGCCCATGGGAGCCTCTCTCTTCCTAGACCCCTGATTTCAGTGAAGAGGGGGGTTTTCCTCTGTCTGCAAATTAGAACCTCACTCTGTTTACAGTCTCACACTATTACCTTGAAACACTGTTTAGAACCCTCTTTCTTCAGGCTCAATTTGGGGATAAGTAGACCTTGCTGACCATTCAGGGGAATAGCTGGTGGCTGAGTTCTAGACCCAATACTAGAGCCAATACAAAGGCCTTATGAGATCTTAGCCTGTGAACATTTTCCAGAAGTTTATGAAAGACCAGGATTGTCTGGATGGGGAGAGGTAAGAGAGAGGGTGTGTACTGGATGATCCCCTGTTCTATTCCTGTGATCCAGCCTTTCTGACTACTTTTTGACTACATATTTTCTTTGCTTCATTTCCTGCCTATACAGTGACCCAAAGATTACTAAATTCCTCTGCACCTTCGGGATGGGGATCATAATACCTACAATGAAGTAATGGTCAGGATCTAATAATAAGATTCCTAGTATGTAGGAAGGACTCAGTAAATGCTAGTCCTACACACAGCAGTGCACAGAGTAGGTTTTTAATCTAATCATTTTGATGATGGATTTGCTGTGTGTCTGCAATAGCTGAGCAGTTATTATGCCTGCAGGTGCCAGGAAAGCTTGTGAAGTAGTGAAGGCCTTGCTCCTGTACCCACCCTCTCTCATAGCCTCCCCTCCCAGAGAAGGGTTCGTCAAGCCCCTGAGGAAATCTCCTAGGCTTTAGGCCTTTCTTGTTCCTCCCTTTCCTTCATTTAAAGGTGGCTGTCTAGTTCCCTTCACTCCTCAGGGCCCCACTGACAGTTTGGCCAGCTGTTCAGCGAAACAGTGCTCAGTCTCAATGGTTATGATGTTTGATGAGTTTTTTTTGCCAGAAATGGTTGCATTTTCCCCAGAGAGTTTTGAAGGCAGAGATCTCCAGTGGTGGGCCACAAGCAGCCTGGCCTCTCTGGAGTTGACCAACTCTGGGGGCACCGGTCAGGGTGCAGTAGTGCAATGCTTTAGCGTTGGGTGGGCTGTTGCCAGGGTAATGGCTTTATATTGGGCACTCAGTTGCTAGAACATAAGATGAGAGGAAGAGACTGGAAGAGGAGAGTCTGAGAGGAAGTAGAGACCAAGACATAGAGGAGGACTTGGGGTTGTAAGGCAGTGATGTGGAGCCCTCAGTTGATTTTAAGTAGTGATGGGGGGAAGAAGAGAATCAGAGTGGCATTTTGGAACGTTCTTTCCAGCTGCAGCATGGACTGTGGACCCGAGGAGGGCAAGAGGAAGGCTGAACGCTACAGTAGGTCAAGACAGCAGCTGTCATGAGAGCTGCAGAGGCCTGTACCAGGGCACAGGCTGTTGCCTTTTCAGCCAGCAGCAGTCTAGCCATAGATGATTCATTTCTGGGGAAAAGCAATGGGTTCTATGTTTACAAATGTAGCGCAGATTTCTCCTACATTCAGAACAAGTCAGAAAATGTTTGCAAAGCGGGTAGAATGGGTGAGCAGAGAATGAACCCCCTAATATTCTTCTCTTATTACATTTCTTGATGCATCTGGGTAACTTGCTTAGGTTTCTTTTCCCCCTGCTTGTTTTCTAGAAACACCTGACATTCCTGAAGGGGAACTGAGAAACCATTACTGTTAGAAGCTATAACGTGTTGCAGAATGTTAAGGAATGTGCTCTTGTTTGTTTCTGCCTATAACAAAAAGGGAAACCGTCCTGAAAATGGTTCTTAAAATTTCTTGGGTTGCAGAAACCCAAGGAGGAATAATACTAATGGGAGAGGGGTTGTATCATTTCATACAAGTCTCAACTCAACTCAATTGCTAGATATTTACTCCTGCCAACTTCCAAATTTGAGAATGCATGATTATGTAGAACCAAGCTTCCAAGCTCAAGGATTCTCAATTAACAATAATTCAGTCAGTTGAGTTAACTGTTAAGCCTACCATGGCTGCTTACTTTTTAAAAGTACATTTTCTCATATTATAATAATTTCAGAAATGATCTGAGAAATTGGCCCTCATCAACAGACCTCATATATTTCTCTGTATCTGATTGATCGGATGCAGTTTTCCCAAGTAAAAGCTGTATTTCTAAATCATTTAAAAAGAAACAAGTGGAAATTTAATTTTAAGCCAAACACTTTTTTCTTTTACAGTCAGTTTATTCTTCATGCTTCTTTATTTTCCCCACCAGCATCTTTCACTTTTGTGTGTTTTAAGAAAGGAATATTTTATTGCCCAAGTCTTCACAACATGGAGGCCTACAAGCAGTCATAAAGAGTGGGCTTAGATGATATATATTAAAAATGATAAATCATTTTCCAGTCTTCCATAATGTTTTATTTTCTCTGGATCCTTACCTCCTCTGACTCATGTACCTAGGCTGATTAATGCCTCATCTCCCCTGTTACACTTTAATCTAGGGCTTGTGTTTCATTCGCCTGTCAATAGTGATAGCCAATAAATTAACCATGCAGCCACACAAACCTTGCCATGCAGGCTGCTGCCAGCATCAACTGTCCATCAGAAAGCAGCAATTCCGAACCTCCATTTATCTGGTACCCTCATTACTCACATCCCATTCTGCAATTGGAACTGCAAATGCTCATTTCTTCATAGGCATGGGCTGGGAAAATGAGAGAAGGCTAATTAATGCATTCAAGGGATCCTACTGAATCAGCAAGCCCCTTAAAGGAACAACAGATACAAACAGGCAGCTGCAGCTTGTTGGGATTCAAAACAACAACAAAAGGGCTAGTTAAATATTTGAATAGCTAAAGTATATGTCTATTCATTCCCATAGAAATTGCTAAAATAGGATGTCCTCCCATCTCCAGAGGAGTCAAAATCATTGAAATCTCAAAAGTCTTTCATCCTGTCAAACACGCTTTTAAAGAACAGAACATTTACATCTTTATAACAGGCCAATTCAACATCAGTGGTAACAAAACTTGGGTGCATGGTAGGATTCCAGAATATGGTACCCATTCATTCCAGCCTTTGGTGATGCAGGACTGACTTATTGACAATTATCCTACTATTGCCCCATGTATTAGTTTGGCATCTTGCAGTTGCAAATGTCTCTAACAATAAATATACCATCACGAAGTAAATGCCAAGCTCTGGATGTGACTTTATCAAAGGCTCACAAACTGTGGCCAGGATCCATCTTCGGCTCTTTCCCATTGGATTGTGTTGACTGGAGACAGAATTTCCTCTCATGGTTTCAGCGAAGATGACTTCCATCCACTCTTGATGCTGCATCCTTCCAGATGTCCATCCAGCAGGAAAGAGAACATCACTCCGTCAACCTTTGTACACACATTCTAGGCTTGGTTTTCATCAGACTAACTTTAATCACATGCCAGTTCTTTCAGCCATTATTGTGGGCAGGGAATGGAATTATGCTGATATTTGTCGCCTGTGCCATTGGCTCCATCTTGAATCACATTGGCTGTCTGGGGTTGGGTGGATAACCAAATGAAAATCATTACCAGTTGAGGAGGAGGAAGTGGATACAGGCTGGCAATCCAAACAGCAATAACAGCTAAAACAAACACAATAAAATAGTCTGCTTAGGCCACCGTAACAAAATATCACAGGTTGGGTGGCTTAAACAACAGACATGCATTTTCCCACAGTCCAGGAGCCTAGAAGTCCTAGAATCAAGGTGCACCCAATAAGTTTCCTGGTTAATGGCCCTCTTCCTGGCTTGCAGACAGCCACCATTTTACTGTGTCTTCATATGGCCTTTTGTCTGTGGCAGAAACAAGAGAGAGAGAGAGAGAGAGAGAGAGAGAGAGAGAGAGACTCTGGTATCTTTATTATAATGACACCAGCCCTATAAGATTAGGACACACCCTCATTTAACCTTAAATACTCCTAAAGGCCCAAATGCACCCACACTAGGAATTATGGCTCAACATATGAACTTGGGGTGTATACAATTCAGTAAAGAATACACAAAAAATGATCATCCCCAACTATGCATCTCTAATTAATCCTGTTTTGCATGGGCTTTTTAGATATCAAGAGTATGCTGTTTTTATGGTTTTATAGTTTGGGAGTAAATGTGTTTCAGTAGCTTCTAATGTGCACTGTGAAGAACACCCAGCCAGCCATCCAATTATGTTGCATCTACTTAATGACCATGAATTTAGGGACAAAGAAAGTTTCTGGAAAATAACATTTAGTTATGATTCTAGAACTAGGTAAAATTTTGAGAATCACCAGAGAAGAAACATTGTGCATTTTTGGAACTCATCTTTTGGAAATGTCTTTAGTGAAAAGTTATGAGAGCCACAAAAGAGGCGGAGGCCTGAGACTATAGAATCAGATCCCCTGACATTTTAAATAATGGTGATGTGGCCCATCTTACTGACCCACATTTTCCATTTGACCTGGCTTCAAATGATCTTTGACTATTAAAAAATCAAGTTTCCCCCAAATCATGAAGATTTGCATAGTTGACAGACTCTACTACATTAAAGATGATTCCCTCAGAGGAGCTCTGAAAGTATGACAAACAGGGGTTGTATCCTTAAAACAGATACAACAGAAGGCATAGCCTTCTAAGGGTATTGCTTGCAAAGTCACATCTCTTATTTCTTAACATGTTACAATGAGTTTTTAAAAATTTTGTACATTTATTGTTAACAATTTATTATGTATGTATGTACACATCTGTGCATGCTTTAGGGAGTACATATGTGGGTATGTACTCTCTTAACCATGCATATTGAGCCTTTCTATAAAATAAAAGCCACATATGTTCATAGATAAGATTGTCTTTTAATAAGATCTACTTGGAAGTTCACTATTGTATCGGTCAGAATAGGCTAGGTTATGTTGTAGAAACAAATAACCCTTAGAACAGAAAAGATTATTTCTCTTCATGCTGTATGTATAACACAGATTGACAGGGTACTTTTTTTTACCTTAGCCCCTCAGGAACCCAGAACTTTATGATAGTACCATCTGAACATGAGGCTGCATGGTTCTCTGCGGCAGGATGAAGAGGAAGTAGAATACCCAGTTTAAATTAAATATGATTATTACATCTTCTGCCTAGGAGTGGCACATGTCATTTCTGCTCCCTTTTCCTAAGCAAAAGCAAGCAACATGTATTGATGGTGGTAACGGGGGTAGAGTGGGATGGGTCCAAGCCACTGCTGGGCCAGGAAGGGGAAGAGAGCAGTATAATGCTTAACACAACCATGGACCTATGTTATACCAAATTTCACTCTTGATCGAAGAAGGCCAAGATGAAAAGTTGGAATTCATGCACTTTCTTACTCAATAAATCTTTACTGAGCACCTTAAATGCACCAGACCCTGTACTCAGTCTATAAGTACAATGGGGAAACAAGCTGGAAATATTTGTTACTCATAAAGAACTTGAGGGGAAGCTACAACAAGTAAGTAGATCATTAAAATTCAGAGTGAGACAAGCTATGATGGGAAAAGACAGTGTGCCTTGGAAATACAGAGAACAGTAGTCAACAGTGATGAATGTTGCTACTGCTGTTGTCTATCTGTGCTTTACAACCCAGTTTCTACTATTTTTTGTGGGTGTCTCATGCCCTAAATTTAAATTCCTCTAATTGGACCTAATCTGGAATTGAGATATTTGTTGAGTACCTACCATGTGAAAAGTACCATCCTTGACACTGTTGTAAGTGTTATGAATCTTATGGAAAAGGGTGAAGAATTTCAAATCTAATAGGAGAAATAAGAGTATGTAAGTAATTAATACAGTGAAGAATGTAGTATTTACCATGAGAGACAAACAACCCAAATGTCAATTTATGATTGGGGAATAGAGAAATGCTTTATGATGGAGTGACTTTTAAAATGGATTTTGTTGAACAAATGGAGTTCAATGATCAAAGATGGAACTTTAAGGTTACATTTCAGGTAGAAAAAAACAGAGGTGCAAAGACACAAAATTTGGAAGCTCCATATAGACAGGGGCTGTGATTATTTTATTCTATTCTTTATTATACCTAGAATTTATCACATTGTCTAGTATCAGGTGAATGAATTAACAACTAAATAGGAAAATTCAAGGCATGTTTATTTAAGGACTGAAAACTAACAGTTTCACTGGGATCTGGTGCATTTTTTTTTAATTACTTTTTATTGATTTCTTACAGAGAGGAAGGGAGAGGGATAGAGCGTTAGAAATATCGATGAGAGAGAAACATCAATCAGCTGCCTCCTGCACACCCCCCAATGGGGATGTGCCCGCAACCAAGGTACATGCCCTTGACTGGAATCGAACCCGGGACCCTTCAGTACGCAGGCCTACACTCGATCCACTGAGCCAAACCGGTCAGGGCGTGATCTGGTATATTTTAAGGGGAAACCATAGATGATAAAGCTGGGGTCAGGTCAAGGTTTTTATTGTCATTGAGTATTTGGTACTTTATTATTTCCTTACCCCATGTTTATATAACACCAGAGCATTTACAGAAGTCTCGCACAAACATCAGCTCACTATCTTGAAACAGCACCATCAGGTGGCCAGGGAAGTACTTATTGCTCTGAGGGGAGACTCAGAGAGACCAAGTCACTGTGGGGCTGTCAGGAAATGGTGGGTCCAAAACTGAAATCTAAAGCTTGGAGTCCAAACCTCGTTTCTGTCCCTTCACACTACATTTCCCCTCTGTTTTGGGTCAAGAATAGCGCTATTTGGTATTTGGGAGCAACAGGAGTGACAATCAGAGCTGTTTCTTATGAGATACAAATGGTAAACTGAGAAAGAAAGGGACTGGCAGCAGGGACACCAGTGACAAGAACATAGAAATAACAGGAAAGAAGACTAAACTCCCATAGGGGCAGAGAGCATAGGCAGGCTAGGTTTCTTTTTAACAGAGATGAAAGGTTTCAAGATTAATTCCTCTTTGCGGGCCCATAATCTAGGACAATGGTTCTCAACCTTCCTAATGCGCGACCCTTTAATACAGTTCCTCATGTTGTGGTGACCCCCAATTTCATTGTTACAAATCGAACATAATTAAAGCATAGTGATTAATCACAAAAACAGTATGTAATTATCTATGTGTTTTCCGATGGTCTTAGGCGACCCCTGTGAAAGGGTCATTCGACCCCCAAAGAGGTCGCAACCCACAGGTTGAGAAACGCTGATTTAGGACAATGTTTCTCAGTGTTAACACTGCTGACATTTTGGGCCTTACAGTTTTTGTTCTGGGGGACTTTTCTGTATATTGTTGGCCATTTAGCAGCATCCTTGTCCTTTACCCATTAAATGCAAGTAGCACACACCCTCCACCTTATTACAACAACCCAAATGTCTCTGGCCATTGCCAATTTTCCCAAGGGAGGCAAAACGGCCCCTATTTGAGAACGACTGACCCAGCCAATCAGTTTTGATTAGTTTCCAGAAAAGCAGTGGATCTTGAAGGACATATTGGGGAAACACTAAAGAAAGAGATATAGTTTCATCTTATGGATTTGGGTTTCGTCCCCTGACAGTGAGTCACCATCTCAAGTGATACTAAGCAGGGTGGCCAATCATTCATTTGTTTGACTTGGCATTGCATTTTAAACAATGGGTTTTCATTTTGTTCTACTTAAGGTCATTTTATCCCATTATTTTAATTCAGCACCCAGCTTTAGAAGTGCATATCATCCCATTATGTCCCACTCCATTATGGGAGCTTCTTAATAGAAGAGCACACAGTCATACAATTAAATAAATATCTTGGCTATTACATTGGCCTTACACATTTCCTGACCTTGACTAGATTCAAGTGTGGAGGGTGGTGGTGGGATGGGAAGGGATACAGTGGGTCATTGAAAAGAACGACAAAGATGCTGAAGGATGACACGAAGCAGGTCACCATGTTCTCAGATTGCAGTAAAGAGTTTGAATACAGTTGACAATGGAAAATACCTTGTAGTGAGTATCATGGCTGGAAACCCTACCATCTTTTTCTCCCTTCAAAATTCCATAATACAACACACAAAAAATTCCTATATGATGCTTTGCATTAGTTATAGTAAACGTTGGTTAAAAGGAACTAAAAAAAGTAATTTGCATGTTTAATATATGCAGATATAAATAATGCAAATATATATATATAACTATAACTATGTAACATTACTTGCATTGGCATTTTCAAATGCACTTAGAGTGGCAACAAACCTTGTGCAAAGAAGGGTGAAGAGAGCAACCTTCCTTTATTTTGGCCTGATAGGGTCTGCGCAAATCCAGGAAGTCTGAGTCACTGTTTAGGTTTTCCATGGAAACACAAGCTCATGGGAATTTATCATAAATTGTATGCCAGCCTCAATGCCTGTTGCTCTCTCTGAAGGCTACTAACACCACTTCCAAGATGACTCCCTGAGAATCACCCAGTTTCCTTCCTAAAGACTTGCTTTGCAGAGAATTTGGGGCAAAGTTCAAGCAGTCCTTCACCCAACCTTAAAGCAGTGTGAACAGGGAAATATGTTGTGTGTGCATCCAGATCACCTGCCTTTTCTGAAGAGAGCTTGTGACAGCTGAAAAAAGTCTTTATAGGGCATTTTGAGCTTTCACTGGGTTGTACAGTAGCAAGGCAAAGCTTTGATATTATTCTCCCATGTCTGTCATCTCTTATTAGTAAGCAGAGGTTGCCCCTGCCTTTCTCAAAGTTCCAAGCTTAGAAACTAATTATTTGACATTCCCGGTTCCACTTTTTACCCAGGAAAGATTGTAACCACTTTTGTTAAAGAAAAAGCCTTCGGAATTTACAGTAGATTAAAAAACCCTAACACTTTGTACAGTTTAAATGTGAATGACTAAGATGTATACCGGCTGACTTTTCTTTGAAATAGTCCACATGTTCAAAATGAAAGGTGAAGTAGTTGGCAATTTTATTTTCTTAAAATTAAATGTCTGAAATATAGGATCAGGATATTTTGCCACATTCCAAGAAGTCTAGTTTCATCTCTTTCTACTTGAGCCTTCTGAACTTTATCTGCAGGATTTAAGGCTTTAGTCTGCTTTTATTATTTTATTTTAATGTTGCAATAGAAGTTGACCAATTTTCCCTAATTAAAATAACATCTAATCTCTAGTAAGTTCCTGGCATATAGCAGGTATTTAGTAAATACTGCTTTTTAAAATTACTTTTCCAGAGCATGGGTCCTTCTCTCAAGATAAGGATATAGTGACCCCCAAAGCATCTGAGTGTTATTTAGCAGGAGAAAATCTAGGCCAGTTGACTGAGTGCTTTTCTTTAAATTGCACATGATTTCACCTTCCCAAAGTACCCTGGGAAGCTGTATGAGGCCACGTGGCAATCTATTCTCAGTCATGTGTGCCTAATGATTAGTACTATAGACTGCTGGAGCTCGAGCAGGCCTTCAGTGCCATGTCTCAACCTCTGTCTCTGTGAGTGGGAAACAAAGTCTACAGGGGAGAGGGGGAGAATGGCTCACCCAAGGCCATACAGTTTATTTCTTGCAGTGTCTAGACACAGCCCACATTTGACATTTAGCCCACACTTCTCCCTGGAATGCTGGGTTCTAAGTATTGCTCACCTTTAAAGACTGTCTTCAGTGAGGTTCCATTGGAGGGCCACAAATGAATCAGGAAGGGAGCACATATATTTGCAAAACATAGTGGTTTTATATTGGGTGCATACTTTGCATATTGACATTTTCATTAGACTTGCTGTATTTCATATGGTTATGCTTTTCAAAAATTGTTCTAATTCATTCATTCAACAAGCATTTATTGAAGCGCTGTGCAAGGCGCCAGAGATAATGGTGAATACACAGGCAAGATCCTTGTAGCAAATGCTTTGGTGTTTCACCCATGTCCTCTCAGCTTTTCCCAGCTGCGCCCATGGTGTCATGCTGAAAGCACCCAGGACTCTCTCCCTGAGGGCTTCCCCTTAGCTAGAAGCTCTCAGCCAATGACAGATGGTAGTTGGAGGGTCAGTGACCCAACTTCCTCACCTTTTGGATGGGATATCTCTGAGTTGCATTCTATACCATTGCCCCTGGTTTCCCAGGAATTTGAATTCTAGTTACCCACAGTATAATGTATCCACGATGGGCTTCCCTCCCGGCCCTGTGTTACTTGCTCACTCCCCTCTAGTATTTCTTGGATCACTTCCTTATAACCTGCCTTCACTTGAATCCTTGTGTCGAAGTTTGTTTCCGGAAGAACCTCTTCTAAGACAGTCACTGATTTCCTGGAGCTCAAGTTCTAGTAAAGGACACAGACAATACACAATAAATCATTTATGCATATTTCAGTGGCTCTTAGCATTTTGGGGTTAAGAATTCTTTGAAAATCTAATGAAATCTGAGGGCTTTCCAGAAAAATGTAAATATACATGGATACACAGTTTCGAATTTTGTGATGGGGGGGGGGTTGGGAAATCATGGAGTCAGTTAATTAAAACCTTTGATAAGTAAGAAGATAAATAAGTTTAAGATCTAATTTATGTATAACTTTATTTTCAGGTGTATAACATAATTATTCTGTATTTGTATATTTTGAAAAATGATCACCACAATAAGTCTGGTTAATATCCATCACCTCACATAGTTATAAATTTCTTTTTCTTGTGATGAGAACTCTTAAGACCGATCTGCTCATTTAGCAACTTTGAAATATGCAATGTAACTATAGTCACCAAGTTGTACTAGTACATTACATTGCAGGACTTATTTATGTTACAACTAAAGCTTTTACCTTTTGACCCCTTTCACCAATTTCGTCACTTTCTCATCTCCTTTCCTTTGGCAACCACCAATCTGCTGTCTGTATCTTTGAGTTTTTATTTTTATTTTTTAGATTCCACGGTATTTGTCTTTCTCTGTCTGACTTACTTACTTAGCATAATGCCCTCAAGATGAATTCCTAATATTGCAAATAGCAAGATTTCCTCCAATTTTTGGCTGAATAATATTTCACTGGAGATATATATATATATATATATATATAGTCACTTTTTCTTTATGCATTCATGCATTGATGGACACTTAGGTTGCTTCCATGTATTGGATATTGTCAATAGTGCTGCAAAGAACATGGGGTTAGTATTTTCATTTGCTTTAGGTAAATACCAGAAGTGAAATTGCTGGATCACATGGTAATTTTATTTTTAATTTTTTTTGAGGAAACTCCATACTGCTTTCCATAGTGGCTGCACCAAAAACATGTATTTTTTTTGTGTGTGTGTGTATATGTATTAGTTATGGTAGGCTCACTCTCTACTATGGTAAATAAGTCCCAAAGTGGATAATAGTTCAAACTCAATAGTTTATTTTTTGCATGTGAATAGGAGTTGGAGGATAAATTGTTTCATTGGACCTCAGTAGAATAACTTAGTTTCTACACCGTCTACATTCACTGGGAGAGTTAGTAGAGAATTTCTCTGCTGACATCAAGTCATTAATTCCAAGTTTGATGTGTTGTCTGCATTCTGGATAGGTAGAAGGGGAAAGCATCCGGGAGTATGCATGGGAAGTCTTGATGGCCAGTCCCAGAATTGGTGCCCCTCACTCTGCTCACTGTCCCTTGGATATAATTTAGTGGTTTGGCCACAACTAACTGCAAGGAGGGCTGGTTAACTGAGTCTAGCTGTGGGCCCAGGAGAAAGAGAAGAAAATAAATATTTCAAAGAGCAGCAAGCAGTTTAAGCTAAAACACACTTATTTTTGTCCTAGCCAGTTTGGCTCAGCGGATAGAACATCAGCCTGCGAACTGGATCCTGGGTTTGATTCCGGTCAAGGGCATATGCCCAATAGGGGGTGTGCAGGAAGCAGCCAATCAATGATTCTCGTCATTGATGTTTCTATCTCTTTCTACCTCTCCCTTCCTCTCTGAAATCAATAAAAATATATCTTAAAAATAAATAAATAAAATACACTTATTTTTCTTTATAGTTTTTGAATTGGAAGTGTTCAATGTTACTTGGAGAACAATGTAATAAGTCACATTGGCATTTGAAGAAAGGGAAGGGATGAAGCCAATGAAAGTTGGTCAGGAGGATTCCAGGACCCTTTGCATCATGATTTCCACAACCAATGTAACTCAAATCAAGTCCACTTCCTCATCAGTGGATATGGGACTTACATAAAGGTTGTGTCCTTAAGTGAAAGATTAAGATTAAATTGAAGTGGAAACTTGGCACCACACTGCACTGTTCAGTGGCCTGAGGAGCTGGAATTAATTTGAAGCAACTATTACTCATGCTGATTGTGTGTCACTTGGAACGGGTGATGCTTATTGTGTCAGCAAAGCATCCAATGAAGCATCCATTCATTTTCCCTCCACTCCAAGGGCCAGTCCTCCTAGTTCTTTATTTGAGGTAACAGGCAACTGGCTACTCCATCAAGCGCTTATTGAGTATCTCTTCTGGGCTCGACACTGTCTGGTCCCCACTTTCTCTGCAGCAAAGGCAGCCCAGAGCTCCACTTCCCTGTGTCCTTTAGGGAGTGGGTGTGGCCATAAGAAGTTGGAGGTGATTATATTTCTGTCAGTGAATCATATTTTCCCATTTGCTTCCATTAGGATGTTAGAGATGCTTTTCTTGGAGTTGGAGGATGGTGAGTCTTGCCTTAAAATATAAAGAAATTACATTTTAGAACACAGCAAATTTTAATCTCTCCAGCGTTAAAAGGGAGGGAAGCTGATTTTTCTCCTGACATACAAAAATGATTTTTTTCTGAAACTTAAAAGGGAAAAAAATTCAGAAATTCATTCTCTGGAGATCAGAACCCTTCTAACAATCTCCTTTAGTTTGTGCAAGCCAGCACCCACAGGGAAGATTAGATTTCTTCACATCGCCTATTTGTTGCTCTCTTCTCTGATTTCTCTCCCTGGCATCATAAATATTCCTTTTCAACCCCCTAAATTTTTACTGTTTCCTTTGGGAGATATTTGAAAAGCAATCCTCATTGCCATTTATTTTATTTAGTTTAAGTTCTATCTTTGCGTTCTTAATGTGTTAATGTGCCATTTAAAGAAATACATTTCTCTGGTCAGTGGAGGTTGAACTTTCTTCATTGTAAATGGATTTATTTGATTAATTTTATAATTTAGAATCTTTGTTGGTCTAGATTCCAAAAGGAGGAGTTCCTTTAAGCTCACTGCAACTACATTTGCTTTTGAAGGAGCCCTTTATTTTGCAGTGAATAAAGTGTCTCTTATTAAACAGAATAGAAAAGAATGTTTGGCAGGACTCGACTCCCAATGGGTGAAACATCACAGGAAATTGAGAAATTGTTTCTTTTTGGCCTTGTGGGAAAGTTTTGCTGGTGAAATTTAGTATTAAGGCTTTAAGACTACTGCTTAGATCCATCAAGAAAGAGCTGTCACACCAGGGACAGCTTCTGGGGTGGGGGAGGGGGAAAGAGGTACCAATGTGACTCTGATAATCTGGTCTTAAATTTTCCAAGTACTCTGAGATACGGGCAAGAAGATTGTATTCTGTCTTACCTAATAATTGTGTTACTGTTAAAGAGAACTTAGAAATCTTTTAGCAATTTAGGAATAAGTTGGTCAAAAGTTAATCTCAGCTGGAAGCCCTTTCCTTTGTTCCTGCCCAAACAAGAAATGCATCTAGCTTCTGCCCACCCATGAAACCATGGGTTCTTGATCTTGGGCAATTCTACTTTGGGTATTAGATATGTGTTCTGAGGTCCCAACACCAGTCCTCATGAAGGCGCCTCTTTTGGGATTTGTGCCCACACCTATGCTGTCAGTTTAACCCCCTAACCCTCTTTGGCGACACTGTGAGCAGCATCTCCATATGTCTCATTGTTCAAACCCCTAACCTTCAGTATTCACTTCCCACACTCCCCTCAATTTGCAATCAATCACCATGTCCTGTTGATCCCCCTAAATATGCCTGATAGCCATCCCTTCTTTTCCCAGAACCTGGTTCATGCCAGTTCCCTCGTGCCTTGATTTCTCTAGAAGCTTCCTTACCAGTCTCTGGCCCTCAGTTTTTCCCTCTCATAATCTTGTTTGCACCCTGTAGCCAAAATGACTTTTCTAAAACTAATCTTGATCATGTTACTGCCTAGCCTAAGATTTCTTTTTGCAGGGGGTGAGAGTAGGGGGGACTACCTATAAAATTCAACCTCTTGGCTTGGCCCTTATTTTGTTTCTCAGTTTCCTTTACTTTCCAGCCCCATCAGCCCCTTGACACAGGCAGGACTGCCCATGCTGGACGTGACTGGACTCCTTACACCGACAAGCCCCCTCTGCTTTCCCCCGTTCAGGGCTAATTCTAACCTGTTGTCCAGAAGCCAAAATCATGTTTCTCTCTTAACAGAATATCCACCCCTGCCCCAATTGGATAGTTATTCCTCCTGAGTCTCATATACCCTGGACATACTTCTAGGGTAGCTGATCTTTGATTGTAAGCTCCTAGGGGGGAAGCCACACAGCCCGTTTCTGTTGAATAAATAAATGAGAATAAATGACTACTTATAGTGCTTTTTATATATAAAATTGAATCTTGATTATAGTGTTGTAAACTTTGGCTAATTTTGGCTATTTCTGAAAAGGCAGCTATGAATGAAAAAAAAAGTCTAAACCCCGGATTTGGCATCAGAAGGCTGGGTCACTATGAGCTGTGACCTTTGCTAAATCTATCAGCCTCTCTGAGTCTCAATTCCTTGTCACTGAACAGAGGATAATATATTAAAGAAAGGGCTTGTCTGGGGGGTGTGTGGGGGGTAAGGGGCAGCACTTGGTGAGTTATAATGACTACACAAGTGTTATCTGCCTTATTCTCATTATTTCCATATCTGCAGTCCTTATTGCACCCATGCCAAACACCAGCCCAGAAGACAAAGTGTGAATGGTTTTATGTGGTACAGGTCAGGGGTGAGTATTTGCCAGGTCTCTGTTCAGTTAGGTGGCCACATGCCAATGGCAAGGACAAAAGTAGGAAATGGTTCCCCCTTAGCTTTCCCATTGGAAATATACTCCTACCTTCTCATATATTATTGGTAACACTAAGACCTAGATGTAGTGGGGAAGCAATTTGATGACATGTGTTGAGAACCTTAACAATAGTTACCCCTTTGACCCAATAATTCCATTTCTAAGATTTACCTTGAAGGAATGATTTTTGAAAATGGAGATGGGAACATCTAAAACAGGTAAAGATGTTCTTTGCAGTTGTGTTTATTATAGTTAATGATCGAAAATAATCCAGCCTATAAATCAGTGGGGGACTGCTGTGCCATTCTTCTTCAGTGGGTATTCCGTAAGATAGAAACATGATTTTGATAAAATGCTCAGGTGAAAAAAGCAATCTTAAAAATTCAACCTATGGTTTAATGAAAACTGTGTAAATCAAACAAATATAGGAAACAAAAAGGAATCAGGAGGAAAATACACCCTGATTCGATAGGGATTCTTCGTAGTTAAGAAATCCACATGCTCAGCCCTGCCTCCCTAGACCAAGAACCCCGTGAATAAGGTCCACTGTCCCTTGTGCAAAGGAGTCTTTATTTGGCATTGGATGGAGGCCAGACCTTCATCCCGTCTTCTAAAACCTGGAAGAAAGCATTCAGAGGAATATCAATCAGAAGTAAAAATCGGCTTAGAGTTTGGAGAGCCGAAGTTCTGAAATACTAGGGAAGGAAGGGCTAAATATACTTGAAAAAAATAGTAATCATGACACAACTTTGGAAGGCATTTTTGAGTGTGCAAAGAGTTTTACATACATTGCTTCATTTAAATTGGCTCTTCTTCTACATAGTTCTTTATCCTAATCCCTATAAAAAGTCACCACAGATCTAAACAGCTGAGTAACACCGTTACTGACTTGGGCTCCATTCCTTTATTGGCTTTGATCCAAGGATTTCTCGCTGTGCAGAATTCACTTTGAACCCAGTGGAAATTACCTAGAAGAGAACAGTCAAGCCCAGGAAGTAAACAGCCATTTTACTGTAGTTTTATTCACTGGAGGACCTGCAAACATTTGGCAGACCTTTCCTTACACGTACCAGTGGAAACTTGTATTGTAAGAGGCACGGATCTGCCATGAGCTACCCACCATCACACAGCAAGTCAGTCATGGAATCCTTGTAGAATCAATTCCCTTTTTTTCCTCTTGAATCCCCATCCAGCCCAAGTGTCCGTTCTCCCATGGGATTTCATGTTCCTCTTCTACCAGAAGAGGAACATGAAATCTTAGCTGTCTCAGCTCCAGAGAAGATCTGCTTTCTCTTCTTATTTTCTCACACAGCTGACGATCAGAACTCTCGTGCATTTCTCAGAGGCATTGTGTATTTCCACCCAGCAACTCCTCTGTTCCACTCTATACTTTGGGAGAAAACTGCTCAGAACTTTTAACCCTGGGTTTTGGTTCTTTTTCTTGAAGATTGGTTGTTGTCCCTTATCTGACTTGAACTTTTATGTTCTCATGATGAGAAATAGATCTTTACACAAAAATCTGAGGGTTGGGAGTTTGAGAGGAAACTTCGGTCCTCAATGGAGCTTTGAGAGGGCGTTGGAGTTACTTCACTAAGGACAGTGCTGAACACCTCTGGTTTACGCTTCTCTTTCGACGTTTATTTTATGTTCTGTTGTGGTTTTCAGATTTCTCATGGTTTGGATTTGGGAATGTAAAATCAAGACAAGGTGTTGGTAAGTAGTTACTTCTTCTTTGGATAAATAATGAGCTTGTGTTTAATTCAGATGAAACTGTTGAGCCTCTTCATACTTGTTGGCCTTTGATTCATTTTTTCATGTTCCCAGTTTCTGACTTGCTGAAGAAGGAGGCCTAGAATTTTTTTTTTTTTTCTTCCAGAAAAGGCATTACTGTTGCTCATTGAGTTTCAGTAAATGGTTTTGTATTCTTGAAGTTGACTTGTTTTTACCCTCCGGGGATGTGTCAACTGTCATCCAGTTCTAGGTTATTGATGCATTTCTAAGAAAATTAAAGAAATAAAATACAACTGGACTGCAGCTCCATGCCAGGCAAAGCTGGCTGAATATTCATGCCTGGAAAGTGTGGGTCTTAACTTTCATTGGCCACGATGTAATAAATTTCTGCATTGGTAAATCAGCTGTTTGTTTATGACCATTTCTCATTCAAGACAAGGCTAACATCTAGACACTATGATTTGTGCTTGATTGCATTCGATTCCTTGCAATTGTGTTGACAATTGAAGAGCAGAGCTTATAGCTATCAAATGAGTGCAAATAATGTAGCTCATCGCTAGGATTGAAATCAGGTGTGATCTCCTGGGACCTCCAATTTGTTTAGTATTTTCTATGCGTACAGAGACAATGAAGAGGAATTGCTAAGAAGGCATGAAAAGACAGACTTCCTTCCATTTTGCATACGCTTTCCCAAGATTTAGCCATCTTGGGCATCTGTTGGTTAATATTTATTTTGGTTGCAAGGTTGACTATAGGCAAAATTGCGAAGTATACCAGTGTCATGGAGCCTTCCAGTTGTGAGCCCTCCCTGTCCATATGAGGAATCCTGTTCATTTCCCTTTTTGAACTTGATATCAGTCAGCCTGTCCTTAACTAGCCCCATGAATTCCAAGGGAAGAGCTCTCTACCAGCAAAGGAAAAGTGGAGAAGTGGTCAAGTTGGAACATTAAGCTCAACCACCTCAGGATTTGTCAGCAACTCCCCAGGGCACATTTCAGATACAACTGATCATAGGCATTTCGAGAAACCAGAGAGAGTCCTGGGCAGTGTGGCAGGTGGCCTGTTTGATGGCTTGTGTTGTGTATGTGTGTGTGAGGGTGGGTGAGGGAGGCAGGAGGAGTTGGGTGATAAACTCTCCCACAACAGTGCTGTGGGATGGGGCCTTCCCTCCACTAAATAGCAAATCACTCTAACACTTAAACATTTTTCAGGCCAGTTCACCCTGCAGGGAGGTGCTGGTTCCTCAAAAGCTCCAATAGCAGGATTTCACCCTTTTAGGCCACAGCAGAAAGAGTTCTTCAGAATTGTTCTTTCAGCTGCAGTTCGTCAGAGGCGCTGCTGCTTTAAAATGTTGGTTTTGTTGTCATTCAGGGATGGTGAAACCAATAGGTCAGGAGATGATGGCCATTGATGCAAAGATAATTCATTATTCACAGTTCCCCAGAGAAGAGGGCACACCATGTGGAAGGGGGACCTCAAGGAGAAGCACCTGAGTCAATCAGGAGGCAGAAGGAGTGAGGGGAAAACAGAAACAAGAGCCTTTATTGTGGTTTCCTCCGGAAGGACTGGGCGAGGCTGGGGTAGCAGGTTTAGGATTGGATGGTTTGAGGAGCTTCAGTGGGTTCTGGGGTGTAGGAGCTGACCCTGGTTGTCTGATACCTGGCTCTGGGGGACACATGGATAATGGCCTGGAGTATGATAACTTGAAAAGGGATGTGGTTGGGGCGTAGATTACAGATTAGTTGGTTTGTATATGAAAGGCTCACTCAGAGGCAAGTTCCTTACTACCTGAGGATGACACAGGACAGTCCCTCAATATCATCAAGCCCAAGATTGAAGCATGAGAATACAGAAAACACAAGACACGCTTATACAGCTGCTCAAGAACAGTGATCTCTCCCCTCGCCCTGAGGCATTGTTGGTCCTTCCCCAGATGACCTTCATGGATTCTTATCTCAAGAAAATAAGTCTAAGTTAGGCTCAGAGAGGCCTGTAAAGTCATAGATGTAGAGACCTTACCCAGAAGCTCTGATAAAAGAAAAAATGGCTCTTTGAACTTGAGACATATTAAAAGAAAAATAGGTAAAAAATGTTTCCAGGCATAAGTCATATTTGTCAGCCCAGTAATTAGAACTCTCTACCCCAAACTCAGCAAATTGCACATACCCAGCAATTTAAAACTTTTTATTAATTTTATAAGGCATTTTTTTCAAGTCCTCATATGAATTTCTTATAACACTGTGATGTGCCCCTGACTCTTCTGTCTTTTCATTGTATCTCCCCAAGCACGTGCAGACACACACAATGACACATCGTGTGACATGCACAGACAGGCGCCTGTCAAATTATATAGACATTCATTGTCCCTGTTGAGAGCATTTCCCCCCTTCCCAACTTTGCTGAGCTCTATTAGATCAAAATGTTCCTAGAAAAATGGGCTGAATTCCTGCAGCCTTGCCAGCCACATCAATCTTCCAGACTTTGGAGCATCAACAATGAAGAACACAGCACTGGAATTAATATTCCAATTGATAAATGGTTGAGGTTTGTGTATCAGTCAGATTTGTCAACAGCGACCTCCTGGCAAAGTGAAAAGGCTTTTGAAAAATCACCTCTGGTCTTTTATACCCCCCATATGCTTAAAAATCCACCATCACCATCACGCTGCCTCAAAAAAAAAAAAAAAAGCCCATTTTCTTTCAATTTGTTACTCCAGAGTCTGGTGTTTTACTCAGATAGGTCAGGGAAGGAAAGAGTGTCCTTTGGTGGAGGAAGGGACGCAAAGAGCAAGTCTCTGGGTTGAACTCTTTAAGTTAGAGCCCCACTGTGTCCATGGCAGATGATTCCAAGCTCGGATTCCTGGAGGCATCTCGCCATCGTCTTCTAGGTATCAACCTCCTCTAAAATGATGAGATGCTATAGGAATGTTGGTAGTCTGACTTGGGCCACAAGAATCAATGACAAAGGCAACTGGGATCAGATGTTTCTACTCCTTGCAGGGGCTCCAGAAGCAAATATCACTGGCCTTCTGACAGCATGTGGAGTACTTGAACATGACAATTCCTGTATTTCTGAGGGTAAATGGGCAGCTCGGAATCTGTTGAGAAATGTGTGACCCTGCCTGCTCAGGGAGCTCAGGCAGTAGTCTATTTGGGTCACCCCAAAGAGTGGACAGCTGCACCAGGAACAGAGTGACAGAGCCAGCGGGGACACGAGGCAGAAACCTTAGCACAACACATTTCTATTTTCCATCTCTGGATTTAAGCTCTGGGTGATCTGGGTCTGCCAGAAAGCAAAGAGTGAAACAGAGATGGTTAAGGATATTAGAAAGAACTTGTCTTTATTCTTGGCAGAATTTCCACACTTTGCTAATGCTGGTGAGCTAGGCACAAGAGGAGTGCAACTGGGGAGGTTGCCTTTTCTTTGAGTGTTCTGTGGCTTCTAAATTGGCTGTGTGAGGACTTGTTTGCAGAATTAAGCCAGAGTGTATCATTAAAGGCATCTCAAATGAACATCCCCTTGAAAGAATGCTTTAAAAAATTACCTATAATAGCAGTTGGCTGCCTCCTGCATAGTTTGTTTAAGATTCAGCTAGCTGGGGAATGTCCAATTGTTATCACTACATACTGTGATAATCCCCATACGAAGGGGAAAATGGATCTTGAATTGGGAGATGGATTACAATGATATTTCAGAGGGGATTTAAAAATGTATGACCCAACAGCTTTTGTTTTTAGAATTGTGGTGCTTCTCATTGCAATAGTCAAGTGTGAGGGAAGAGGTAAAGAATGGATGGAGATGTTGAAACATGCATCCTGGAGGTTGGATGAATATACATTCTCTTGCTATGAAAGTAGTGATTCAGACTTTCCTTTCCTTAGTATGCATTTGCCTTGACTGCCTTCCCTTTGTCTTTCTTTCTATCCTTTTCTTCCTGTCTTCCTCCTGGCTTATGATAGTAGTCCTGGCCAGTGGTTGCTTTCCGTGGGACCCTGCACCCAGTTAGTTTGCTGCAAAAACACATGTCATAAATATACTAGAGGCCTGGTACACAGATTCGTACACCAGTGGGGTCCCTCGACCTGGCCTGCACCCTCTCACATTCCAGGACCACTCGTGGGGTGTCAGGTGGTTTTGGCTTGATCCCTGCAGGCCAGGCTAAGGGACCCCACTGGTACATGAATCCGTCCACTAGGCCTCTAGTATGCATATAAGATCTTTGGTTAATCTCTTTCTACACCCCGCCCCCGCCTTCTCCTCTTCTCTCTGAGATTCATTAGTCTGTTCCATGTTTTCATGCCTGTAGTTTCCGCTCCTGCGTTGAACATCTGCCCCCTGGTGGTCAGTGCATTTTATAGCTACTGGCCAGTCGGCCAGCTGGCCAGTTGCTTAGGCTTTTATATATATAGATAGATGTCTAGGGGGCTTTTTCTACTTTTCATGTCTACCATGAGCCACCGATATCTTAATTGTTTTGAAGCTTTCATATAGACCTTTGTCTTTGTGAATCTATTTTTGGTTGAATCTAAACACTGTTGGTTTAATGGTCAATGGATTAATGATTTAGATAAGACACAGTAGACTGTATTTATGGACATATACATTGTGAGACTCTGGGCTAGAAAGTTAAAGTGTCATATGAAAAATGCTATGGTTATTGCTTTAGTATAAAGACATCCATGGAATGACTCTATAAATAAACTAGTGGCCTGGTGAACGAAATTTGTGCATGGGGGGGTGGTGTTCCTCAGCCCAGCCTGCACCCTCTCCAATCTGGGACCCCTCGGGGGATGTCCAACTGCTGGTTTAGGCCTGATCCCAGGGATCGGCAGTCGGACATCCCTCTTGCAATCTGGGACTGCTGACTCCTAACCGCTCACCTGCCTGCCTGCCTGATTGCCCCTAACCACTCTGCCTGCTGGCCTGCTCGCCCCCAACTGCCCCTCCCCCACCAGCTTGATCACCCCCAACTGCCCCCCCTGCCAGCCTGCTCACCCCCACCTGCCCTCCCCACCAGCCTGCTTGCTCCCAACTGCCCCCCTGCTTGCCTGCTCACCCCTAACTGCCCCCCCCGCTGGCCTGATCACCCACAACTGCCCTCCCCTCTTGGCCCCTAACTGCCTCTACCTCTGCCCCGCCACCATGGCTTTGTCCAGAAGAATGTCAGGAAGGTCTCCTGGAAGGTCTCCCAGTCTAATTAGCATATTATCCTTTTATTAGTATAGATAGAGGCCTGGTGCATGGGTGGGGGCCTGCTGGTTTGCCCTGAAGGGTGTTCCAGATTAGGGTGGGGGATACCTTGGGGGGCGGGGTGGTCCGGGCGAGGGGCTTGTGGTGGTTTGCAGGCCGGCCACACCCCCATTGGGGTGGGGGTCCCAACTGGGGGTCATGGCCAGCCTGGGTGAGGGGCTGAGGGCTGTTTTCAGTCTGGCCACACCTCCCAGTGGGGACCCTCACCCCTTGGGGGCGTGGCCAGCCTGGGTGAGGGGCTGAGGGCCATTTTCAGGCCCCTCCCTCAGAGGCCAGCTCGGTAAACCCAAGCCTTCAGCATGCTCAGGCCAGCTCCGTGGCCACTGCCCACAGGCCCCTCCTTCAGCAGCCGGCCAGGGCAGGCAGGAAGCTTGGCTTCCTCCATCGCCGGGAGTGACCCAAGCCTCCCACCCCCTCTGGCTGGCTCTGTGGCCACTGCCATCTTGGTCCACTAATTTGCATATTCCCTCCTGATTGGCTGTGGGGGTGTTGCGGAGGTACAGTCAGTTTACATATTTGTCTATTATTAGTGTAGATAATATTATGACTAAAGGCAAAGCAGGTCAATTGCTGTGAGAGTGAGCCATTATTTTATAGGCAAAGGTGACGCAGCTACAGACAGAACACACAGAGAGAGGAACAGAGTGATAGGACAGTTCAATGTAATTCTAGTCCACCAGTTGTAACTTCATTTAGTAAGACCTAGTAGCAATTCATACTCATGACACACATTTAAATTTATAGTGCATTTTCATATAAATAGTTTCATAAAATAGCAAGCAGGCATCATTTTGCACATGTTACAAATGTAAGTGGTTGCAGAGGTACAAAGAAAGTAACTTGTCCTAAGAGTAGAGAAAGGAACTCAGATCTTTGAGCTCCTTGTATATATTTCAGTACACTGTGAAACAGGATCTTGAATTGATGCTGGGAGTTTCAATGAGCCAGTGTTCTAAAGATGGATGTTCAGAGAACAGAGAGGAAGGCTGCATATTAAATTACAGAAGAAGGAAGTCCAGAAATCCGAACACTCATATGTTGCTGGTGGGAATATAAAATAGTGCAGCCACTTTGGAAAACAGTTTGGCAGTTCTTCAAAAAGTTAAACAGGGAGCTACCATATGACCCAGCAAGTCTACCCAAGAGAAATGAAAATGTATGTTTCCACAAAATCTTGTAGATGAATGCCCATAGTAGCATTATTCACAACAGCCCCAAAGTTAAAACAACCCTAAGTGTCTCAATTGGTGAATGAATCAACAAAATGTGACATATCCATACAATGAAATATTATTTGGCAACAAAAAAGGAATACAATAATGACACATGCTATAAGTGAATGGACCTTAAAAACATTATGCTAAGTAAAAAAAAATTGTCCTAAAAGATCACATATTATGGTTTCATTTACATGAAATTTTCAGAATAGGTACGTTCATAAAGATAGAAAGTAAGTTTATGGATGTCTGGGGCTGGAAGTGAAGCGAATGGGGAATGACAGCTATTTGGAATGATGAAAATATCCTAAAATTAGATTGTAGTGATAGTAGCAACACTCCTTGAATATCTTAAAACCCACTGAAGTGTACATTTTAAATGGGTGAATTTTATGTATGTGAGTTACAACTCAACAAAGGCATTAAAAATTACAGGAGAATGTGTATTTTTTCCAACTCCAGGCCCAGCTTCAGTTATCAGCAATGATGATGACTCTGCTAGCCCACTCCACCACATCTCCAATGGGAGTAATACTCCATCATCTTCAGAGGGCGGCCCTGATGCTGTCATTATTGGAATGACGAAGATCCCTGTTATTGAGAATCCCCAGTACTTTGGCATCACCAACAGTCAGCTCAAGCCAGACACATGTAAGTACATCTGTTTATACTTATTGGCCCATTTGTTGCATAGCTGTATCTATAAGCGTGTTTATCAGAATCCTTGACAAGGATGACTTGGGGGAGGAAGGCTGTGAAATGTCTGAGTATTCTTGGGGCTTTGGGACCACAGAATAGATTCTTTAGTTTGTTTCTTATGGAATTCACAGGGCGTGTCATCTGCTGGGCTTGGAACTGTGGGCAATTTCTGGCTTCTCTTGGGATCCATTTTCAAAAACCATTTGTCAAAATGAAGTTGGAATCAAGGCATACTTATCTTGAAAAAGAGAAAGAAACCAGAAGTATCATTAGAATGAACATATATCAGGCAATTGATAGGATTTAAATTTGCTTTATTGAAAATCATTAAAATATACATTATAGGTCATCATGAGGAGCTATGTTGCACACAGGTGGTAACAATTCTGGTAGTTCTGTATTATTTTTTCAGTCTTAGTTCTCAGCATGAAGCTTCTTGTGATGTCATGATAGCAAAAAGACATGTTAAATAATCTGACATATTTTTTTAGAACCAAATGAACCCAATAGCCTCTATTGAAAGCTTACAGTTGTTTTTTTTCCCCAAGAATCTTACTCTATTTTTTGAGACATTGCCCAAATACAAAAAATGGAGCACAGACTTAAGGACAACAAAGAATAAAATCACAAGGGACAAACGGGTCTTATGCCATTGGAACTCCAGACCTTCCCTTACACATGAATAAGGGGATATGAAGGTAGAATATTAGGTGACCCAGGTTCCAGGAGTTCCCTGGCACTGAATAATGGATATATTCTATTTGAATGTTCTCACCCCACCTTAAACGCTTTTATCCTGAGAGGTAAGGTGGGAATCTTAGAAGGGTAGTATTTGGGGACTTACTTTCCACTGAGACTATCATGGGATAAGGAGGCTTAACGATGAGTATCAGATCTGTTCACATATGAGGAAACACCTATTATTGCTTCCTATTTACTCAAATTTATCCCAAGGTACGTTTAACAGTGGATTCAAGTTTCATTGTTAAGAAGAACAGAATTATAAGCTTGTAAATACGTGAGATTGGACCCCACCATAGATTTCAGTTGAATGTGTAATATGACAAGATAAATAGAATTGCAGATGTGAAGAATATTGAGCTTCTTGAAATAAAATTATTAATTTAAATCAAGGTATTTCTGATTCTAACATTGTCATTATGGTATGAACAAGATGTGTGGAGGTATTGCTTAAAAATGTGCATTTTTTGTTGAGATAATTATCCTCCAAAGGTCCTTGAAACACCCTGCATGCATTGCAGTCAAATGTTGAATAAGGCAAAGCAGGGTATTATGGTGAGAGAATCTGTCATCATTTTGATTGTTCTCCCTAGGAACAGAGCACTTTGACACTCCTGTCACCATCAATATCAGGCTGTATAACATACTTCATTTAGCCTGAGGTTGTATTATAATTGAGGTTGACTAAAATCAACCTGTTCCAAAAGTTTGCTCTCCTTTGTTGATAGTGGAAAAATAAAGCAGGTAAAGCTGAATAATAAAGTATTTAGCATCAGTTCAATAAGTCCAATAAGAGAAAATTAACAAATGAGCAAGCAAAGAAATAAACAAACAAACGAATGAGATCCTATAGAAGAAAGTGGATTAGATGGCTGCTGGGTCTATGGTTCTATCTAGAAGTGCTTTCTTACCCTAGAAATCCACAAGAAAGCTTCCAAAGGTCATTTCTCTAACCTAGAGTCCATGGAGATTTTTGCAAAGGTTTTAAACTAGACATTTTTATTATTTTGGAGGAGTCTTGGTTTTGTGGTTTAGCCACTGTACACCACCTGCATTTGGAAGAGAGTTGAGGAGACCTACAGTATCCCCTTAGCTTCTGTCCTCTACCAGATGGATCCAGACCATTGATTCTTAATTTGATAGTTCATTCCTTGGAAAGTCTTTCTGGACCCTTCACCCAGCCATCTTACTCAGCTCAGTATTTCCAGTCACTCAGAAATTTTTTTTCCTCTAGGCTTCAAGCCATACACTATTTCATGATTTGAAGAACACTTAAAATCATACATCTTCTATGAATCATTTTTCAAAGAAATGGGAATGAAGAAGCAAATTACTTCTCTCCTTATCTTCACCCCTTTTAAAAAGTCATTCTTTACCCCATATTTTTACCTTTATCTTCAATGTATCTGTTGCATTTTGTTAAGAGTATAACCACTCTCATGTATGTGTTTCTGTAGTCTTGTTTATGTTAGATTGTAAGCTCCTCGAGAGCAGAAACAATATCTTGAATTATTCCTTCATATCATGGGACGTGATACACTTTTGATGTTGGCCAAATGTTGACCAGCTATGGATATATATTACTGAAATATTAATTACTAACAGACTTGTAACAAGTAAAGATGACCCATAGCCTTCTTCATTGGCTCTATTCCTATTACACTTGCCTACATAATAGTTTACTTGTTAGACAAGTTTTTAATAATATATTATCCAATTTAAACAGATTTAGATGACAATTTTAGCAGGAATAATCTTTTACCAAAAATCCTGATTTTTGAACATCCTAATAGCAGTCATCCAGAAATTAAAATATTTTAAAATGCATAAATCTGCTATACAGAGGGATCTGTTGCTCTAGACCCATACAATTTTGGGAGATTAGCTTTCAATTAAGTGATTCCCATGGAACATTTTTTTTCCCATGGAACATTTTTATACCTAACCTCTAAAAAACCTTTAGAGAAGGGATCTTTCAAGAAGTTTGCTATGTTACATCTGAATAACAAATTTAATATCATCTCAGATAAAGTTAAGAACTTTTCCCAAGTGCTTAAAGCAAAATGTCACATGGATGATATACCACCAACTTCTGGACCTATTAGTGTCTTGGGCCATAAGCCAGCATATTTACTTCTCTTTCCTAAATCTACCTGCTACCTAAAGATGTTGGCTTTCAAATATATGTGTGATCTTACAAAGAAAGAGTGGTTCCAATCTTATTTTACTGAATTGTAAAAATCTAATATAGAAGGTGAATTTCAATCCATTAAATATATATTAACTATCCATAATATTCCTACAATGCCAGGAACTGCAGATTTAGTGCTGATAATGGCATGTTCCTTGCCTTCAGAGAGTCTTGTTAGGGAGGCCAATGGTTAAAGATTTCATCATATAATTACAATGCACTATAATAGAATAGCTTAGAGCTAGGGTCCTAAACTCCAATTACCTACAAGATTATGCAGGTCAATATGGAAACAGGCAAGGTCAGAAAGACGATATGGCACTGTGAAGGCTATGCTTTAAACATGACCTGATATTACCAGATACTCAATTTTTTTCCAGCAAGAACAGGCACTTATTAAAATATTTCATTGTGAATTTCCCCAAATTTAAAACACTGGGTGAGAACAATAAATGACACCAGGTTGAGTCAGATTTGATCCATAATCCACCACTTGTCCGAGACCCCTGAGTTAGACCTTAAAGATCATTTAATACAAATCCTTTATTCTACAGATGATGCTTAGAAGTCACTTTTCCAAAATTACTCAGCCTCCATACTTATATAATTTTGCGTTACAAACAAACGAACAAGAACAACAACAACAAATCCCAAACAAAAGCAGACTGCTTTAAATGATATGTAAGATCATTTAAGTGAAGAATGTTAATAAATTATATCCCCCAAAGTACTTTTTACTATCAGGAGCTATGTCAGGCTTTCATTTACCAAATCTAGAGATGGTGTGCAGGATTTTAGAGCAATCTGAACAGGGCTGAATTGCTCCTGAGCACTTTCCAATAGCAAGTCTGTCTACTTTATTGCAGGGCCCAGAGGTTCCCCCAAGACCGCCTGATAATAATTTGGTATTTGGAGGCTCCTGTGTCACTGCAGGAACTAAAGGAGGCTAAATCCATGCCTGATGGAGGAGAAGAGTTCTATGGTTATCTGCAAATTCTGGCCAGAAAACATCTTGACGTCACTCCTTAGCTTCCATACCCTAGCCAAGCAAGAAGTTACCTTCCAAAGAGAAAGCAGTGTGCTCTAATGACTAAGCCCTCAAAGTGCTATGCCACTTTAACTATAGACCCATCTCCTCGATCAATCAGGATGGCAAGATGGAGCTGAGGAGCTCAGCACATCAAGTCTGGAGTTGGTCTTTAATGCAACTAGTCTGTATAGACGTGTCTGAAAACCACATCATCTGACAGCATGGAGTGGTTTCCCAGTAGGATTTACAAACTTGACTCAAGGGCAGCTGTGCTGCTATCCTGTCCTTTACTGCTGAGAAAATTTTTGCTAGGCAGGATACAAAAGGAGTTGAAAAAAAAATAATGAAAGGGTAAAATAAAAAAACACTAGCCAGCAAAACCCCCAAGTCATAAATCTTGGGTTCTCTTGAAGAGTGGGAATGTGTTATAGCTTCCCCTGCAGGAAAATCAAATGCCATAGACTATTGTCCTTCCTAAAATTGTGTCTTTCCTAGAGAAGCCTTGTAAATTAGCTAGGGTCCTAGGCCTGGGGCCTAAATTAAATGAGAATTGTCCCTAAATATGTACTGTATGTGTTCTCACAGAGCATGCCCTCTATGTATCTAGGGCTAGTAACTCCTTGTGACAGATGCATATAAAGAACTCTGATATTTGTTCCTTTTGGTTCCATTTCCAATGAAATGGATCTTTATTGATTTCCTACAGAATGTGCCATATTTTTCCAGGTATTATAGTGTGTGAGTGTGTGTGTGCTCACGCGTGTGTGTTTTCCTATTGGTTATATGCTTATTAGGCAATTATGTAGATAAGCACAGATTCATAGACCAGCTAAGAATAAGGAAATAAAAGGTTATAAAGGCAGGGAGTGTTTTAACAGTAGTTGAAAAGATCACATGGGGCACCCTCCTCTTCCCTTAATGTCATACCCATACCAACAAAGGGAGAAAAAGGAGGTGATATTTTTTCACAGAACTTCAGAGGTTTGAACATATTTGCAATGTTATTTGAGTACCTATGAGAAAAAAATGCTTAATTATGTCCAGGACTCTAGGAGCTCATTAGATCAAAGGATAAGGACACAGAGTTACCTGAAGTTATCTTCAAACTTGAGTACAATCTGTGTCCATGGTCCATTTTGACTTAAAAACAGGTAGAAACAATTGCTTTAGCACTTATCTCTGTCCTTTGCTTCTTAATTTTGTCCTTCAAAAATATATGTTCTTCTAAGCATTTAATTGGCCAAATATAGCTGTTTTGGGAACTGTTTATATCCCTTTGAAGGGCATGGCCTACACTTTAAAAACAAACTAAGTCCATTGTGCCCAGCATGAGTGTTATGACAGAGAGAACACAGTTATTTTAGGATCCTTAGAAATTGCTTCGTTTATGGCACACTGGGTTCGCAATTCACCCCTTGGGGGTCTTCATGGCACATTGCTGGGATTCTGTAGGTCCCAGTTCAATTCTCTCTCCCTCTTGGTTCCATAGTCCCCCATCGCTAGCTATAACAGCTTGATATTATATTCTCTTTTCAACTCAAGAGGAGATGGTAAGAAGCTATCAAAAAATGCTTTAAAAAGCAACTTGAGTTCCCTAGAAGAAAGGAAGTGAATACATGCTGCATAATTACATTTACAATGTAAGCCACGTTACAAACTCCACTGAGCTGAAGATTTGTTAGCAAACCAGTGTCAAGCACATTTACAACAAGTAAAATAACAGACATCATTTTATTAGCATTTGACCACTGGGTGATTTTATTCGTCTCCAAAAAGAAATACCACCTGATTATAGGATCCCTAGATCCCTAGAGAAAATACTTCTATCTTATAGGTAACAGCTGAAAAGGAAAAATGATTATGGATTTAGGTCAAGGAAGCGCTCATAGTGATATTCTGAAAACTGTTTTACTGCCACATCATCGGCCAGCCAAGATAGAATTATGCAGCCCTCTCACATCAAACATTTCAATCCAATTTCACCAAGTCATCAGTGCTATGCTGGAAGCACGCCAGCAAATGCAGGATCCTAATGCATGTATTCTGGGGGTTTCCCAAGGCCCAGCTCAACTGGAGAATGGGTACCAGCAGGGTAAATCCAATCAAGTCCCCCCCACCCCCCTGTTTTGGTTTCCAGCTGGCCACTCTTGCATGTGCCAGCAGATTGTGGACCAGGGCCAGCTCAGCAAATACAAGTGCAGAGGAGCCTCTTGTGTTCGGAAGAAGCTCCTGCTACCCAGATGCTTTGAGCACTGAGTGCTCCCTATGGTTAAGTCAAGATGGCACCATGGGAGTTTTCCTTGGATGTGACACTCAATCCTTGAAGGGGGCTTTTATGCGAGATGCAGATTTTCTCCTTGTAAAGTGCAAGTTTTCTCTGTCTTCACTAATTCTGCCAGCTGAGAGGGTAGCCCACCACGGTTGGGCTTCTCAGGTGACTCATCATGCCAGCTCTCCTTAGGAAGGCACAGGCTTGCTGCCCTTGATCCTCGCTGATATTATAGTCGTCTTTTGTTTGTCTGAGTGTTCTTTTTCTTGTTACTTATTACTTCTTTTGAAAGGCAGGTTAAGACAAATTTGCTCCATACCAGGGATAGGAAAAAACTGTTGAGCTACTTCTTAGCCACGCACTGATAGCCACGCACAATGGCCATCTGGCTCCTCAGGGTTAGTCCCTAAGTGGGAGCAAGAACTGCCTCCTGAGGGGAGCCCACAAGTTGCTGAGTCCACGCTGCCCTCTGTGGAGCCTGCTCCCTTTTGCTTAGAGAAAGCTTCCTGTTTCTGAATGCCTGACCTCCTCAGGGAGGGGAAAATTAAAAGGCAATATTTGTGGCCTGTAGGAAAATGGGAATGCCAGTAGTACAGTGACCACCAGGACTGAGGAGGTTTGTAGGATATGGAACTTTCAGTTTTAAACCAGGACAGTCCCAGGAAACCACAGTGGATTTGGTCACTGACCCAATGGTTTTGGCCAATAAGACAGAATGAAATGCCTTCAGGAGCCCTAAAATGAGAAACATTTAGAAAATGTAAGAAACGAAGATTCTGGCAGCTAGAGATAACTGCTGATGTCATTTGGATATACGGCTTCCTAGTCTTATGAATGTCCTTTTAATCATCCTGTGATACATTTGTGCCCCAACTTTTATTTGGACTGGGCTTTGTTTATATTTCTATAGCAGTGGTTCATTCCAGGTGGATTGTGCTGGAAAATTAGTAGGGACTGCAGTGAGTGCATTATTGCCAGTTTCAAATTTCACATTCGATTCATGGTACCTGGGTTAAAACAGAGGTGGGGGGTTGGACTGGCCATGTCAGGTCTGGTCTAGAGTGATCTTAAGTCCGTATTTGCTCAGCTCCACATGGTGAACATCATAGAGTGGGTGAGGCCTGTGTGGTGGGCTGGGAAGACTCAGGAAGTAAGAGGCTCCCTGTCCTGCCTCGGCAGGCTGAGAGTTCTGGTTTAGGGTCAACACTCTTGACGATTCCAAATGTAGATTACCACTCAACTGAAGCAGCCAATCACTTTTTGTCTCCCAGTTCTTCATCCTGATCAGCCAACTTCTTTCATGGAGTGTGCTGGGTCTTAAAGGGCCAAGTTGGTTATATCTGACATTTCCCACTATTTAGGGATGCCCTTCTTCCGCCAGCATCCCTGGTGCAAGGACCTCTGATGACTTGAAATCTCTCCTTAGACATTCAACCTTACTTAAACTTGATGGAGTTAGCGCCCAATAATCTCCAGCTTCTTCTGATATTTCAGGCATCTGGGCCTACACTGGGTTTCCGGCAAGGGGACCTCTCACTAATACTCTCCAGAAGTATGTCTATGTTGGTATTTTGCACAATGTTACAGTTGACAGATTCTAAAAATGAGTTCATAACAGAGAGATTCCTATGATTTATAAGAGATTAGATTTGTATGATTTTGAACCAAAAGGCGGAGGAGGAATTTTAGAAAGAAAACAGTAATCTAATACCTAGTTTTTATATTATTCTTATTACTATATATGCTATGAAAATACATAGACATCAATATTTTTTTATCCTGTTGCTATTATTTAGCACATTTATTTAACCATGCCATTGACCTTTTGGGTGCATTAAAGAGGAACCCAAGCTTGTTATTAGATAATGAAGGCAATTAGACAGAGTGCTCATATTCTTAATGTTCCAACAAAGTGGTTGATATAGAGGGGGCAGGATAAAATCCTACACTATCTAATCATATCAAAAGAGCTAGCCTCCGGGTTAGGGAATGTCTTTAGTACAGGAGACTACATGATATGGCACCACTGACCAGCCACCTGACTTACTTTTCTGCAAGAGTAATGGAACTTCAGATCCATTTATACCCTTATGCCCAATAATCATCCCCATCTTTGCTCCTGGAAAGCGTTTACTTTTGTAAGTGAGTCGGCCTTCAGTCTGTTACTACAGAACAGACTGGCTACCCAGGGACAGAACTCACGTTCTTACCTTATATCAAGAGAGCACCCCGGCCAGCTGGACTAACTGGGTCTCTCTCACATTGTCTCTATCCTGACCCATAAATATCAATTCCTTTGTCCAACTCATCTGCCATCCTCCCTCCGTTTCTCTGTGTATGAAAGTTCAGAAACCACGAAGCTAATGATCACATTTCTCCCTAGTTCCTAGTTCCATTAGTGCTGTATCCTGATACCCACAGAAGCAATTACGAATCCATATCGCTCTTTGACCCTTATCTAGTGAGGGCCATTTTCTTCTTTCCCAAGTGCGATTACTTATAGGGTGTTTCTTCCCTCTTACAAGCCTTTGTTTTGAGTTGATGGTAAAATCCCTTTAGTTACATGTAAGGTTTTAGTGTTCCTTGAGCCCTACCTAGACCTTTATCAACACTGGTTTTGAAGAGGAATGCACTCATTTTCTTAGTGAGATATTGGCGGTGGGGAGGTCTGCCTTTGATTTTTTAACTCCTGAGCTTTGGAGAGGGAGCCAATGGCCAAGTAGCAAAGGGGATAAGCTTATCTCCCACTTCTTAAATACTGCTTCTCGTCCAGGGTGATGTGTACTCTCTCCTGTTTCCTGCATATTGCATCCCAATTTAATTAAAGTGGATGTTAGCTAGACTGGGGTCTCATAGCTAGTACATGAGTACAGTCCTTGGTGTAAACACCCCAGTGCTCTCTTTTGTTCTCTTAGAAGAGATCCATGTTGTCGCACGTTGAGCTTCTATGTGTGGGCTGAGCTATAGGATGGGTTATTGGGTTGTGGATGAATTCCTGTGGCCCCCACACCCTCTGACCACTTTTGAGAAGAGGGGACTTGTGTGGGTGGGTGTGGATGATGTTCCCCAAGGAGATCCTTCTGAAGCTGGGCATGCAGTCTGGGTGTTACACTGATCCTCACTCAGAGGTTTCCCTGCTTCTCCACTGCGGGCAACAAGCAACCAGCCTCCTACTGCTGGGCCTGTCTGCTGCCTTGCAGCACTGGTCCCAGTGGCCATGCCCTCTGATGCTGCACCATGATCTAAGGGGATCGGGGAGGGAGGGGGTCTCTGTGATTGCTACACGTTGTTTAACTTTAATTCCCTCTCTCATATTTGATGCAAGAAAGTGGACCTAAAACATGACTTGCATTCTCTTACTGTGTTCAGAAACTCCAGGACTTGTCCACATATATCAATGTGATCAATGGAGTTTGGAAGTTTTTATTATACAGACATGTTTATGAAAATAAGATCTGTTGTATTGAATTCTGTGATGTAGTTGATCATTCAGAGCCAAACGCGTATACCAATAAAGATAATAGTGTCTCATCTGCGGTCTCTGTTGCCTACTTTTATCACCGACAGTGTTGGGATCTCTAAAAGCACTACAAACAAGCCTCTAGAAGTTGTCCTCATTTGTTTCCATTTAGCTCCCAAACTGCCCCTCTGCGCCCAGGCAGGGCCAGGACTAGAATAAAGTAGGTGAGGCCCTCCCTTAGGGTGCAGAATTTAAAGGAGCACCAACAATCTCAGAAATCAAGATAAGTAATATTTTAATGCAGCATTTTAAAAGACAAAAATGGATGCAACATCAATCTGAAAAAAAGAGCAAAATTTTACCTAAAGATGGGGTCTGAGAGGGCTCTATTTATTTAAAGCCTCTAGTTGTTTAAACTTTTAATATTTTTCACCATAGATGTTTGCATTAATTTTATTTTGGAAAATATTGCATTAAAATATCATTCATCTCAAATACTGAATTTTGGTTGTTCCCTTAAATTTTGTGTACAAGGCATGGACCTCACTCCCCTCACCCTATATAGGCTCCTTCTGGCCTGAATCTCATGTAAACCTCTGGTCACTGCCAAGCACTGCTTTGTATACATTAGCTGCTGGGCTGATTAGCCTTAGGTCTTCTCTCCCTTCCTGCAGTCCTTGCCTAATTGTGCTCCTTCGCCCCCAGCCCCAGCCCATTAGGTACATTTCCCTGCCCCTCTTTTCTAGCACCTCCAGTACTAACCATCCTGTGCTGTCTGCTGAGCTATGTGCAGGGACATGCACTCTCATCTTCTCACTGCATTTTTCAAAAAGTAAATCTGCAGAGAGAGAGAGGATATGAACAAATGAGAGAGAGAGAGAGAGAGAGAGAGAGAGAGAGAGAGAGAGATTTAAAAAAAAGGGGGGGGGGGTTAAAAAGTCTTGGAAGGTCAGGAAACCCTCTCAGTAAATTTGAGAAATGATCTAGAAAAAAAGGATAAACTTTTAAAATATAAGTGAAATATTTTATATAAGTTTATTAGATATTGTTTTATTTTCCCACATTTGGAGTTTTGGTAACACATTTGCTAAATTAAAGTTCTAATACTTGAAATTTTAAATATTCCATTTTCACTCAGCCTGTTCCTTAATGTCATGAGCACCTTTTGTAATGTGCACATTCTTTGTAATTTTTAAACAACCAGTATCTGATGCCTTGTGTATGCCAGGCTCTACGAGTTCCATTTTCATATTTACAAACTAAATTCTGATTCATGCTGGAAGATGGATGTCATTACTCTGTTTTTCAGCTGGAAAAACTGAGGCTCTGATTGATTAGGAGGAAAAGTAACAAACCCAAGTTATAGCAAACACATGGGAGTGTTTCTGTTCAGGCCCAGATCAGCCTCCTGGAAGTCTGGACTCTTTGTAGCCCAGTGCGACTGCTGACCTTTTAAAAAAATAATATCTAGCAATTTTCTAACTCTGCAAGGGGAATTGTAGTGTTGGTATTGCACCTTTCATGTGGGTTTATCAAGGTATGCTGAGTGTATTAACCTTCCAACATGAAAGCTGGAGAATGCCAGATGGCCGGTAGTGAACTCACTGTTGAATAAGAAAGGAACCAGTGGTTGGCTGACCCCAGGACCGTCTTTAATGTGAGGCTGACACAGAGCCCACTGGGCCCGTTGTGAGGTTGTCTCAACGGAGATAGTACCAGAAATGCGAAATAACCATGAATAATCAATCTTATTTTTATGTATTTTTTTAGCTTTGTTTTTTAAATTTTATTTTTCAATTACAGTTGACATACAATATTACATCAGTTTCTGGTGTACAACATAGTGATTAGACATTTACATTTTGCTCATTAAAATCCTGTAAAATTCCACTCTCTCCCAACCAAACCCAGCCCATTCTGATAAGTTTACCGTTTTGGTTTAATTTTAGAAAATCCTAGGTAAAGCATTTGCTACCATAGATCTCCGAGCCTTTCTTGAATGCCCTCACTGCTCTGAGATTATGATATCACATTTCCTAGGTGAACTTGATGTCTATTTTTCCAAAGATGAATTCAAAGAGTGCTAAGTATTTTGGGAGCAATTTGAGGTGCACACATTTACTGAGCATTTTTTTAGGTGACAATGTAAAGGTGGAGGCGCTCACAGCACCTGCCTTGAGTCACCCTGTCCCAGGGAGGCCAAGGGGACAAAGAGCTAATAATCCCTTCTCACCACCCATTCCACTAGCAACCAATTCCAATGCCAGCCGCGTGCGGACATCATGTAGAACAGGCAAGTCACTCGTCTGGCTTACCCTCTTTGACTGAGTCGTTCGTTTTCCATGCAAAGGACCATGTTTCCAAACTGACGAATTAAAAGGGGTCAACATTCTTGTAGATCTTTGGCCTTTAGGGAGTCCTTTGAAAAACACGAGTCGGCATTGATAGATGGCATTTCTCCCACAGGAAGAGCATGCATCAGGACTTTCCTAAGGTCAGGCAACATCAAGAAGCTGATATTTTAAGCACCTACTTTATCACAGGCGCGTATGCTTACACAGATTCATATATATGACCAGTGCCTCATATGAGGCTTTTAATAAGTAGACTAACATGTGTTTCTCCCAAACAACACATAACATGTCTTCACTGGACTTGATGAATGCAGATGAATTAGAATGGTGAGGTTAGCCAAAATGAACAAATTCTTTTCTGACCGAATGTTGATTCTCTTAATTATCTTGATAACTTAGAAAAGACCAGAGTATGAATTATTCAATCACAGTCCAAAGATAATCATGACAGATAATGATACAATCAACATGTTGTTTATCAGAGATTTCCAGGTCCCCCGAATCCCCCTGCATGTATTAGCACAAAGCTGCAGAGCTCAGGCAGCCCCTTGGGGTTTGCGGAGGTGCGGCCCAAGAGCAGCTTGGAGAGGCTAATTAGATTGAGACTTAAGAGAAAAGGGTGGGCTTATTTCCAAAGAGAGCATTTGATGAGCCCTTTGCTTCCCTGGGAGTGAGGGTTGTGTGTGTTTTGGCATGTACCTAAGTTCATTTGCCAATGTGGAAAATTTTCCCAATGAAATGAAATAAAACAAATTTCTGACTATGAAGACTATCTGGAACCTGTAACAGTGAGACTCCAGGATGGGGCAGGGGAGAGGGGATGTGGATGAAATTCCAGATTAGGCTTAGCACGTGTAATCATATGTCTCTGTTGGATGAGGAGTGTGTATAATCAGGAAGTCATGTCTTACCCTGGAATTCAGTGGCAGTAGACTTTGAATGACATTGAAAATTGCAGATGGAAATACTTACTGACAGTTTTCTAAGTTCCTAATCATGGGATGGTCAGTGGACAAGTAAGTGCTTTGGCACCTTCTGCTCCTAAAATAGTGCCCAGGACACTGTAGGTGTACAAGAAACATGGGCGAATGACTGAATGAATGAATGGACAGTTGTATCTACTGTACTTGTAATATTACTGTAGCTTTGGGGAAAAATACATCTCTACTTCACTGAGCATCCGGCATGGCTAATAAGTTAAATTCCTCACTGATTGTGTTAGGAGCAGAAGTTAGGGAACCTTTCCATTTGAATTGCATGCTATTTACCCCTATGGCCATGTCTGTTCACTGTTGGGTTTAAAGCTTTCTTTCTGTTTTTTCTCTTTCACCTCCCAAGTTGTTTATGTTTTGAGAATTCTCCTGACTGCTTTTGTAAATTTGGTTTTAGTTATGTTAATGCTTTGTGTTTTGTGTATGAGGGAATACATTCTCAGGAGGCCTAATGCTTAAGTTCCAAGAGTGACTGTATGGAGAAGAATTTGCAACAAGTTAGGCATATAGAGGCTTCTAGAGGGAAACTGTAAAGATCAGGGATGTGAAAATGAAAAGATGAACAATTCTGGGAAAACTACAACAGCATGTAACCTCGGGGATTGTAAGCAGTGGCCACTGAGAGAGCTGAGGCTCAGGGACCAAAAAGGGGCTGCTTGGGAAGATGACTGGGAGTCTTCGTGTCACAAAGAAACCCAGAAGATTCTTGGTAAGAGGCAGGGAGATTTCTGGACCAACCCTTTTAGGTGTGTCAGATGGCTCCTTCCGGGGACTAATAAGAAAGTTTTGACCCAGTCGATGTGGCTCAGTGGTTGAGCATTGACCTATGAACCAGGAGGTCACGGTTCGATTCCAGGTCAGGGCACATGCCCAGGTTGCGGGCTCAATCCCCAGTGTGGGGTGTGCAGGAGGCAGCCAATCAATGATTCTCTCTCATCATTGATGTTTCTGTCTTTCCCTCTCCCTTCCTCTCTGAAATCAATTATATATATATATAAAGTTTTGTATGAACCAAGGCCTAGACCACCTCCCTCCCCCTATTTTTGCTGGCAAATCTAGAAGTAAAAGCTAACTTAGAAAGCTAAGAACTTGACTCATGAATGCTATCAACTAGGGTTTAATTTTATCTCTAACACAACAACCACAATAATAAAAATATTTTTATATAGCCAGCCACTGTACAGTGTGCTTAACATATATTTATCTCATTTAATTTGTGCAATAGTTCTATGTAATAGGTATTATTGTTCTTAAGTCTCAAAGTTGAAGAAAATAAGGCACAAAACAATTAAGCAACTTGTCCAAGGACATGTAGCTAACAGGTAGAGAACTAGGATTTGAACCTAGGAAGTGTGACTCTAGTCTTCTTTCTTGATTATGTAGTTTAGCACCTATTTCTTTGCTTCTCTCTCTCTCTCTCTCTCTCTCTCTCTCTCTCTCTCTCACCATCAGCCAGTTTTCTTTCATGCTTTCCCCAAACATACACACATTGGTCCACAAAGGATTTGAAGCTGTTTACATTGGAAATTTAGCTAATTTAACTGATGAGATAATATATCTGCAACTTTCTCATTTTGCCCATAGTTTAAATCCTGAGATTCCCTCCTATACTATAAAAAAGTACTTCTTAATTCTAAACAACCTATCACAGCATAGTGGAGAATGATTTTAAATGGTAAAGACCAGGACCTCAAGGCCTCACCTTTGATGGAGAGCTACCCAATGGCAGCCACATGGCTTTGGGAGGTGATGGTAGAGTCATGAGGTAGTCTCTTGTTTGAGGCTTTGCCCAATCTTTTTCTTCTCAAATACCCAGTAAAGCTGCGTGACACCACTGTTGTAGGAGACCTGTACCTATTTACCTTTAACTCTGCACCCTCTAGCTACCAGTCAGCTATTTGCAGTCTCCAGCAAGCAAAAGCTTTTGGACCTGTAAGCCTCAGTGTGGTCCGTGTGTGTGTGTGTGTGTGTGTGTGTGTGTGTGTGAGAGAGAGAGAGAGAGAGAGAGAGAGAGAGAGAGAGACTAGACATGCTTTGGAAGGATCAAATCCCTGTATCCCAAGCAATATCCATTAAATTTGAATTGCTAGAGGTGAGACCAGAGAATGTACATGGTGAAGAGAGCCCCCAGATGATTCTGAGGCCTGATAGAGTTTGGAGATGGTTGCTGTAGGCCAGACCCACTGCAGAAGGTTCTCTTCCGGAAGGACCATAAATCTGGTGAAATGAATAGGCAAGTACTCTAGGGACAAGCTTGTACCTTTGTTGCTGACCTGATTCTACCTCCTTTGCTGACATTTGGCTGCCCTCTCTAGTCAGCACAGAGCTCTTACCAGTGTCTAAACATGGAAATCTTTTACTTCTGATGGGTTAGGGCATAGGAATGGTGATTTAGAGGTATAATATACCACAAAGGTTTAAAGGGCACTTAAGGGATGGTCTTGCCATTCTAAGCACATGTGAGTGTCCCCATGACAAAATGGCTACTGTTTCTAAGCAGTCGAATGGAGTTTGGTAACTAGATATGTTTATGAATTGAGGCTGCCCAATGTACTAACATACCTGACACAAAACAGGTATACAGCATGTGAGAGGAATCTGCTTATTTTTTCACAAACACTTCAATAACGTTATGAAAATACAAAAACCCTGAAACACTACTATTTGAAGAGGAAAAGATCAGAGAGTGATTTGGCAAATTCTGTAATCTACATAATCAACAAAAACCAGCAATGCTCAAACTGGGTCAGATTAGGCTCAAACTTCTGATCATTTTATAGCAAAATGATTAGGAACTACAGTTGCCTCACAAGTTTACTTTAAAAAGTCAAGTTCACTAACTCAGTTAATTTTCTTTACAGAAAATATACTATTATATTGCAAAGTGGTAATAATGCTAATTTCTGTATAACTTAGTATTCATAGTTTAAAGAATTATTGGGATATTATTACATCTCTTTACACAAATTCTTAAGTTTTTTGGAATCTTGTCTTATGTGATTCAATCTGTACAAAATAATGTAAGAAGAGATTATGGGATTTAAGGAGAGAAATGATTGAATCACCATGACCCAATAAAAAGTGTTCAAATTGCATTTCACTACATAATGAAGTCTGCTTCAACTTACTTTGACATAAATAAGATTGGGTAAGAGAAGCCAGAAGTAAATCAAATAAATTAATAAACTATCAGAGCTGCTTCAATTTCATCTCCCGGACAGTGTCTGCTTATTTGTATAATAAAATCTGCTTTTATGAATTAACACTCTGGCGTACCACTTGGTTGAAACCAAACATTTAAGGAAGTTAGTATATTTGGGGGCCTGATTAGGGTGCCTTCTAGTTTCACTAATGTCAATAGTCCCTTTGAAAAATGAAACTTGAAACCTAGAAGACCAAGGTTCAACTTTCCACTAGACTTAAAAAAAGCTCTGGTGGGGGTTGGTGGCATTTGCAGGGGCAGGAGGGATTGAGCAAAAACGAGAAAGAACTCATGGACACGGACAATAGTGTGGTGATTGTGGGGGTGTGGGAGGGGTGTGGAGGTGGAAGAGGGTATAAGGGATGTAAATGGTGATGGAAATAAAATAAAGGAATAAATTATGCTATTTAAAAAAGGAGGTTGGAGATGCAGGCATGCATTCAATATTGATGATTAGCTGTTCTTCATATTTTCCTAATTATACATATTTACTGAACATGAGGAATTTTTTTCCTTTTGTCTACATAGAGGCTGTGTCTCCATTGGCATAATATATCGCAGTGTTTGTGAGTCTTGTGCAAAATTGAATTTGCATTTCTGCTGCCACTTGTTGGGAGTTCATTATCTTGCAGTACAACCACTGGGAAAAATACAATTTTCAGTGTTTAATAAAACTGTGGTCCTCTCATAATGCTTATGGTGCTTGGGCAATTTGTTAGGCACAATTTATCACAGATGTTTAACACTAATTATACTGTGTATAGTGCCAGGAAGGGTGATTTTAAATATTTCCTTTATTTAATATATTTCAGGGAAAACAAGTATCTTGCAACTGCACTATTGTTTGCATTTCTCAGAATTGAGGTGTATTCTCCAAATGCTAAACTTAAAAAATAAAGCCTAAGCTAAACATGCAATGAGTAAAATACATACTGAATGTGGCCGAGAGGCCAGGAAACTGATGGGAAAGCCTGTCTTCCTGTGTCCCAGGTAGCCCAGGGCAGCAGAAAGAAGTAGCATATTGACTGGCCTGCGATGTGTGTCTCCTGAACTAACTAGTAATTTATAACTCTCTGGTGTAGAGTTGATCACTGAGGCAGGCCCCTTCAACATATTCAATTCCAAAATCTGTGAACTAATTAAGCCCCATTTATCAAAAAGTATTTAGCATTTTATAGATGGCTTTACTCCCTGGGAATCTGAAAGACCAGAAGCCTACTTTCTGATGGTTCCTTGAAAATGAGGTTCAAATAACAAATCACTGAGAGGGAATCGGATTCTAAGTAGTGAGGTTGAGACACTGAAACATGATCTCCAGCTATTAAACGGCCTCTTGAAAAATGGCTATTCCACACTCACAATTTTAGCAGCCCTCAATCTTTATATTAAAGACACGACTTAAATGCGAACCACATTTGGTGTTCTTTGTGCTGTAATAAATTGAGTACGTGAAATGAACTTGTAGTAGAAGTTATCTTTTCTTTGTTTTGTCTTTTGCTTCTAATAATCCCGAGAAGCGTTAGTCAAGCACATGTGAATGCCTTGAGCTGAAACAGCGAACAGAGTTAGCTTGGGCAACTTCAGAAAGAAAGGGTGGCAGGAGGACCTGTTTCCTATATGGTTTACTTAAACCCATTCTTCAAAATGGTTTTCCAATAGCAATCTTGAAGATGCTGTGTTTTTTACACTATATTTACCAACAGATTAATCAGCCAGAAAGACAAGATCTTGAAAGAACTCAGAACATACTGTAGATGAGACATGGGATTTAGCTCTCTGGGTCACCACTGTATGCTTTTGTTGATATGTGACCTCTACGGAGCATTTGCTGTGGACTCAGCTAAAGTAGTTCCATGCAAAGAAATCTCCAGAGAGAAAGTTAAGGTTATCATGCTTTATGAAGTTCAACTTGTATCCCAATATTTTCCTTTAAAGGTGACATTTCACTTTGGACCATGGATCCGTGGGAAGCTTCTTCTTAAGCTCACAGAGCTGCTGGTCCCCTAACCTCTTTAATGCCCAGCATTTGGTGGTTTAGGAAAATGTAATCACCACCTGAGCAGAGCCCAGGCTTGTGTTCAAGTCCAGCCTAATGCCACTGCCATCCCCAAAGCTGCTCCATATTGGTGCCCCCCCCCCCCCACTCTTTCAGACCAGCTTTGCCCTAGTAACATGTGCATATTTTATCTTTTTCTTCTGTCACTGTACAGAGGTATCGGAGATTTGTCACTGGCCTCTGTAGGCTGAATGCCTTCCCTGAATGTGTTGAAGGAGAAGATTCTTTTCTGTCTTTTTATCCCACTAGCTCCCAATTACTTTTATCTCAGCACCTTCTCCTTGACCTGACCTTTCTCTAGCTTGAGACCAGTCAGTTCTCATTTCTAGATTTTGCTTATCTGGTGTTTTCTGGGCCACGGAGTATTTTTCCCTAGATTGAGAAAAAGAAGATGGAGCAATCCAGGAAGCAGATGTCTTTTGGGTGGTATGTGTCTTCCAGAGTAGGGATTTAAAATCTCTGTATGAAAGGAACAGTGAATGGTGTAATTAGTCAGGCTGATGAAGGACTAAATCCTGGTAAGCAATTTTTCTTGACTGGCTTAATGGAAAGCATGAGCTATCAGTTTCTGCCAAAGTAGCTAAGGGTAGAATGAGTGTGGGGTTTGGACAAAAGATAAATATTTCATGTGAACTTGGACTCTGTTGTGTAGTTCATTAAAAAACAAATACAAAACAAAACAAAGAAATCAATGACTTGTGGCACTTCATGCATTTTTTTTTAATGGATAATTGATCATGTTTGAAGAAGTGGAAGAGGTTCTTGCCAAAGCCCAAACTGGTATTTTGTAATTAAATATGTGTGTTGCTCATATTCTTCTCATCCCCTTAAGCCAGGCATTTCCCCCAGGTCAGCTTTCAAGGCAAAAGAATTGTTAAGGATTCACTTGAGGTTATCTCCCGGCATCTTCCCCTAATGGTGTGAATCTGGCCAACAGCTGCCAAAGGCCTTGAGACTTATTCATCATCAAATAACAAGCAAGAAATTAAGTGCCCCCAGGAGGGGATGTTTTCCTGCTGTCAAAGGAATTAAAAAATGATACTCTAACATCATTTATGACAAGTGGGAAAGGCCTTGGAGTCAAATGATTTAAGGTTCAAGAAGAAAATAATTTAATATTCAAAAACAAAAACAGCAGCTTCTTTGAAGCTTGACTGTAAGCTGTACTAAGCATTCTTCATGTGGCAAGATCAAATGTATAAACGATATCTATGCTTGAGTCCAGAGTGTCGTCCGAAATGTTGTTTCTCTTTCTGGCCATCACCAGTCACTGCCTCTAGGGGCGTTAGGTAGCCATCTCCAGCAAGATGGCAGCATCCATTCTCAGCTTTGCTTTGCTATATGGATTTCTTGCTTGGACCTCAGTAGAAAAATTGAAGTTGGGAAACTACAGAAGGATTGGGTTCATTTATTTTTTCTTAAGGGAAAGATTATTTGTTAATGTTACTTAAAGTTGTAGATTGTTTTCTTGATGCTATGGGGAACAAGAGGGACACATGATCTTGTTTTGTGTCCTATTTGCTTAAGATTCAAGTAAATTTCACAAGGAGTGACAAAACCCTTTTTTTTTTTTAAACTTACATGGCTTTTTGACAAACCACAGAGTAGAGCAGAAAACAAAACAAATCCAGCCTCATTACTTTCCAAGTAGTTAATAAGGCAAACAAAAGTCAGCCAAGACAACGAAAGCAGAAGAAAATGCTGTTCTTGGGTTCAGAGGTTAGAGATGAGTATTGGCAGAACTTAACTAGTTTTGGAAAGGGAAGGGGAAAAGAAACTTTTTTAGATACTTACCATGAGCTAAGTGTTTCCACAAACATTATCTTGGCTAAAGTTCACATTCAGACAATTTCTTATGGATGAAGAAAGTAAGACTTGGAGAGTTTAAGTAATACTCACAGTCTAGGTAGAAATTGGCAGAGACAAGATGCAAACACTTTCCCTGGCCTTGAAGCCACCTGGAGCCTTTTGCCTCCACCATTTGTCTTCAAGCACCTGGCAACTAACCACATGGAAATCCAGAAGGGATTGGGCTCAGCTTTTAAAGTTCTCCACACAACTGAGAAGTTGACCTGACCCCAGACTCCCAGTTCAACTCATAATAGCAGAAGGTTGAGTCCATTTTTAGGACAAATCACAGGTTACAAAATCTGCTTTGGTTCAAGTCCCTGAAAGGCTCAGACTTTATCAGTTGGCTGACTACCTTTTGGATGAACTTTCTTCATTTGTTGACAACAGTGACTTTTTAAAACAGCTCTTATAAAACATTCTCCCCTTCTTGCAATTTTAAAATATCCTTGATGCTTTAAGCAGGACTCCACAGTAGTTTTCTATTTGAAATTTGATATAACTTTAACATACCATTGGTGGTTTAATCTAAGGATATAACTTTTTCATCCATCACATGGGAAGGGGAGTGCAATTGACAATTGTCCTTACCACACTATCAGTATTACTAGTACAGAGACAGTGGTATCAGACAGACCTGGACTTTATTCCTGGCCCCACACTGTTGCTCCTGTGTGACCCTAACCTCAATCAACCTCAGTTTCCACTCTGCAGAATGATATTATCAACACTATACAAATACTAGTGGCTTCTATTTGGAGGCACTTATCAAGAGCTGGCTGCTGTGCTCAGCACTTGGCTCACATCATGGCCATATGCATAAAATGAGAATAATAATCCCACTTGCTCTAGTTCTTCTGCATATTGAGTGATTTTGAATGCATAGAACATATCTAGTATCATGCCTGGCACCATTGTAGTCAATGGGCATGAGTCCTGTCCTCCTATCCCATTTCTGTCCCTTTTCTTCTCTACCTCACATTAGGTTCTCAAATACTCAGGATCTGGTACTGGGCAATAGTGGGTCCATGGATGTGACTGATCAATACTAATAACTGCAACCCTTATCATCTTCATTACTGAGCCAGGCTAGGCTTATTCATTATGCTAATTCAGCGATTTAATTTGGCAGGAAGGTGCTGAGGGTCTTGCTATGAAGGGGCTATTTGATGAGGATTTATTTCTCAGTCTCAGCTTTAGGTTGTCTTGGGTAGAGCAGACATAGACCAGACTTTACTGGTCTTTTCTCACTGTCTGGGATCAGTTACATCTGACCATATGGACCGAGTCTCTCAGTTACAGAAGCAGGAATTTGAGATAAAAATAATGAAGAGATCTAGAGGAAAGTGCTGAACATAAATGCCATTCCTACTTGCATTATGCCTTAAAATGATCCCATTAGCAATTACCTTGGTATAAATAGGCATGATCAAAACATACTTATCTCTGATCACCTAACACAGGCTTATGGCACAGCTCCTCTCAATCATATATCAACTAGAAAATATGCCTGAATCTGGGGGATTATCTTCTTATATTCTAAGGAAATGCTTCTTAATTACCTTCACTGAAATACCCTGATTGGTGGGTAGAGGTTTCAGGATTTAACTCTAAGATGCCTTCTTTAATTGTAAAATTTCTTTGAGATCACAAACTATATTTTAAACATGAGCTTTGGTTATCTAATTATGTATAACAAACTACCCCAAAATTTAGCAGCTTAAAACAAGAACCATTTATAATTTTTCACAATTCTGTGGACTGACCAGGTGGTGTTCTACTTTATAAGCATCAGTTTGGACACTAGGAAGGTTCAAAATGGTCTCTTGCTCATGGCAGGTGGTTGCTGGCTGGGAATTCACCAGGCTTATCAGCCAAGAGCTTTAATTCTCCAGGTGGACTCTTCCACATGGATACTTGTGCTTCCTCACATCATGGAAGACTCCAGAGAGTCAACTATTTTAAAAAGCATACCTGTAAAAGCCACCAGGCCTTCTTACAGTATAAGGTCTAGAACTGGCTCAATTTCACTGGCTTCTATTGACTAAAGCAGCTCCTAGGACCAGACTGGCTTGAAAGGGAGGAGCTTACACAAAGGCATGGAAATAGGGGGATTTTACACACTATTCCAGAATATATCTGTTACATTTTAGTATAAAAATGTAGTATCCCAAGTAGTTGAGTAAAGTGAACTCTTCTGGAAATTATGTCAGTATTCATACCTTGGTTTTGCTTAACCTTGATATACTACTGCCATGGACTTGCCACTTGAAAAGCAAGTTCTAGTTTTTTTTTCTTTGCTCAGTAAGTTACTGGGTCTTGGGACCCAATAGGGTTGATCTGGGAGGAAACTAGGATATGGCTTAGATGGTTAATTCATGTATTTATCTAACTTATCATGAGTCCCAAAGCCAAATACCAGTGATTTTTATTGATGTTCATGTCCATGTTTTCATTCTTTCGCAATTAAGAGTTATAAATTAGAGCCCACAGAAATATAGAAAGGACCCTGTTTTATTAAGTTGTGCAGAATGTAATTTAATTTGTTTGGCTAATGCAATATATTATGTTTTTTAAAAAGAGGAATAATTCTTTACCCACGTGTTACCCTAAAAGAATTTTTTAAAGAGATGAACTTAGGCCAATATGATAGCAAGATGGATGTAGGCTAGGAGAGTTATAGGGTATGGTTCAAGTAACTCAGTCTGATTCATTTCTCTTAATGGTGGAGGAGTTTTTCCATCACAAATAGTAACAAGGATTCTTTGAAATAGCACAGCAGCCAAAAAACAAATCATACCTCTAAATGTATCTGCCCTTATTTCAGGTCAAAGTCTGCAAATTATCCAAAGGAAATTTTTCTTGCTTGAGTTATCTGAGCTCTGCTGTTGAGTATAATTATGTATTATAGTCCAATAGAGCCGAGAGAGAGAGAGAGAGAGAGAGAGAGAGAGAGAGAGAGAGAGAGGCCCCAGCAGTAGAATCCATGCAGAGTACAGAGCTGTGTGCACTGCCTTTCACATCGGAAACTTTCTGTGTGAGAGATTCCATCTGGCACATCTGAAACCTGACTTCTAAAAAGTAGAACTGAATTTCTCTGCTCCATTCCCTATATCTTACTAACCAAAAGTCTCAAGCATAGAGAAAGGTTGAAAAAACCCTTCAGTGAACACCCATACACCCATCTAAATTCTGCAGTGGAGATCTCTCTATCATCATCAGATTTTAGAGGTATTTCAAAGGAAGCTGCAGACAACAGGACACTTTAACCCTAACACTTCAACAAGCATAAGCTAGAGTGCAATATTTGTGCATGGTTTCTTTCCATCCCTTCTTCCTTCCCCCCTTTCCTTTTTCCTTTCTTCCTCTCATTATTCCTCCCTTCTTTCATTCCCTCTCTTTTTCCTTCTTTCTTTTTCTGAGATAAAAATTACATGTAATGAAATAAATGTAACTTAAAGGAACTATTGCATGAACTTTGACAAATGCATACTCCCCTGTAATCCAAACTCTCATTGGGATGCAGAACATTACTCTTCACCCCATAAAGTTTTTTCCTTGTGCCTTCTAGTCAGTCCCTCCACCAACCCTCCATCAGACAGCAAATCATATATCTACATGCATCTGCCCTTATTTCTAATGACCACAAATATATTGAGACATGAGTGATGACAGACATCACATCAATTGCCATATGCATAGAAAACAACAGGTACTACCGATCATCTCTACTATTGTCTATGATGATTGCAAAAAATCACACAAAAATCAGGGGCCCGATTCATAAGCCTTACACTATAGGTTCATTTGGCCTATTCTAGAGCTTCATATGAATGGCAGCATACAGTATGAACTCTGTGTGAGAACTGGGCTTTATCAAATACTTTCTGAAAAGCATAAACCTTAGAAATGGGCTTCTTTGTGCTCCATTGAGAGGTGGCTGCTCCGAAACCACTGCTCCTCTCGCTGCCTCACAGGAGCAAGAACTGTTGCTCCAGGAGCCATCCCTGATGCTCAGTGGTTTTGGAGCAGTTGACCCTGTGTCCTGATTTTAGCAGCAGCATCTCATTGACAAGGTGGATGTGGATGAGCGGTGGGCGCGTGGCAGAGAGCAGGAGGCATGCCTTGCCAAATAGACACCACGAATACCGGGCGGGCTATGTTTAATAGCGAGTTTGCCATCACAACTTTGTTCTACATCATTACAGGGACCAGCCAGAGTCTACTCAGCAAGAAACAGGAAGACTCCCTCAGCCTCCCCACCCCTCCACCTAAATATCCTCCTTGAACTTCAGCATACGAATCAGATTCTGTATGACTGATTTTATTTCAATTGTTCCATGAGACAACGGAGGAAATAGTTTGCCTCAAAGCATACGGTGTAATCCAGGGGGAGAATGGCGTGTATCTGCAGAACAGAGTGGGGATTCTTGGCCAAGCAGGCAGACGCTGCCCGCTCTGCCTCCATTGTAGGAGAAGCAGCTCATGCAGGAGCTGACATTATCTCTGAGGCTTTTCCAAACCCACAGAGCTCTTTTCACAACAAGAAACAGGTCACCCTACTTTCCCAGATAGATGTGGTACATTCAATAACTAAGAGAGGGTAGCACAGATGAAATGTGCCCCAGGAGGCCTCTCCAACCAAGTGTTGCAAGAAGATATCATTAGGCTGTTAAATCCAGAGGGCCAGACTGTGCAGAGGGTATGTTCCCAAGGCTGAGCCACTCGGTGTAATTCGGCTAAATGAAAACTCTAACGGGTGCCTGGCAATTGCATGCACTGGTCAGACCCCACGCTTGGAGGGGTTTTAATAGTCTGCCTTGCACTCCCATATTAATCTAAGAGGGCTGCTGCTCCAAGGCCTTGAATGCATTCCAACTGTGCGCTGGTCCTCTTTGTTTTGCATCTCACATACTTAATTTAATGGGACATAGTTCGTATAACCAGACCAGCAGCAATCACGCTTATCTCTACTAACAGCTGATTTTATTTAGCTTTGTACGTTAATGGGTCATTGGCTGCTAAGCTAAAGCAAAGTCAAGCAATTTTTTTGGCTTCTTGCAGCTTTGCCATCCCAACTCTCTGTTCTACCTCATTACAAGGACCAGCCAGATTCTACTCAGTAACAAACAGGAAGACTCCCTCACCCTCCCCACCCCTCCACCTAAGTATCCTATCAGAACTTCCGTATGCCTTGCTTAAGGCTGGCCAAAACCAAGAAACTTCTTTGAGTTTTATAGTCTGGAAATATTGTGGTCATGTAAAATTACCATCCAAGCAATAGTTCGCCCACAAAAGTCTTACCGTGAAGCCTGATTTACAAATATATCAAGACATGAGTGATGACAGACATCACGTTAATAAATTGCCATATGCATGGCAAAACAACAGATACAATCGATCATCTCTAATGTTGTCTATGATGATTTCAAAAAACCACACAGGATCAGGGACATGATTCATTAGCCCTTTCCTCTAATTAGGTACAGACAAAGTTTAATAGATAGAGGGAAATTGAACAAGCATCAAAGAAGATAAGGCATTTGCAACATGGCTCAGCTGGATTAAAATTGCAGGAAAATATATAGATCCATGATTCAAGCTTATCCAAGCAATAATGGGGAAAATGTTGTAATCCTTAGATAACAGGGCAACTTGAAACAATAAGCCATACAACTTACCAAACTCAGGACAAAGAGAAAGAAGTGAAGGATGGGGAGACAGCAGAATATTGACAATAAAACAGACCCAAGGACATGGAGGTTCAGCAGACTTTACATGCTTTTTCTTTTCTTCTCCTATACTCTTTTTAAAAATGTCTTTTAAACCCTAAAGACACGCCTTACAATTTTCAAGCTTTTTATTTTTAAATATATTTTATTGATTTCTTACAGAGAGGAAGGGAGAGGGATAGAGAATTAGAAACATCGATGAGAGAGAAACATCGATCAGCTGCCTCCTGCACATTCCCTACTGGATATGTGCCTGCAACCAAGGTACATGCCCTTGACCGGAATCGAACCTGGGACCCTTCAGTCCACAAGGCCAACGCTCTATCCACTGAGCCAAACCGGTTAGGGCACAACTTTCAAGCTTTAACTTTTAAGCAATTATTTTGATGCAGAGATTTCCACTTTCTCTGAATCTGGGGCTATTGCCTGGATGCGATTTTGGAGGCAGATAGTTTGAAATTTCCTGGCACTTGTTATCCATTAGTTGTCTGTTCAGAGTGGCAGTTTTTAATGAAAGCCTTTTTGATTTTTTCCTCTGGAAATGATTCTCCCCAAGTAGCTCATCTCTTCTGCATGGTTACCTGTCCTGGCAGCCAGATAATCGAATCCTAGGGAGGGATGGAGTCACCAAGAAAGTGGAGGTCAGAAAGGCAGGGTCTGTCTGTGGGGCTATCTTGGCTTCTTGGTAGGTTTTATGACTTTTAAACTGCTGCTATTGTCTCTTTAAGTGATAAAGAGGAAAGTCCCCCAGAACTGCTGATGGCATTCAATTATGGTCATGATTATAAAATGTCTCAGATCTTTGGGGAGTGTGAGCAAATCAATACAGTTTTGAGAGAAGGGAATATAAAGCTCTTAGAGATTCCTTTGCTAAATTCCACTCCTTTCTCCATCTCACCACTGCCTGAAGAAGCTTGTAGTATAAGGGGCTTCTTGCTGAGTGGAGGGGGCTTGAGCAATTATTACCTAATAATAAAAGACAAATGGTGCCCTGATGTCTTTAACTCATTTGATGAGATTTCCAAAGGGTGTGATAGGTAAGGCACTTGTCTGTGCTGTTCTCTTGCAGAAGCCTATGTTAATTTCTAAATCACATTCTCCTAGGATTCTTAGGCTACCCCTTTTGAGTAACCCTCTTTCCCGCTCTCTCTTTCTCTCTCAATCTCTTTCTCTCTCTCATTGTTGTTGTTCTGTTGAGATAGGTTCTCTGGGAAATGAATCACAGTTGGTTGGTTTGTTTTTAATTTTTTTCAAGACAACATTGGCTATGCGCATGGCTACACTTTTTGAAGAAATTATATAACTACTTTAGATTTAACAAGATGATTTGGTCATTAGGGTGAAAGTACATACATGCATTCATTCAACAACTTTTGCTGAGCACTCTTTGGTGCCAGGCACTTGCAAGAGTGTAAGCTCCATGAGGGCAGGGACTTGGGTCTCCTTTACCCGCTGCTGAAAAACTGCCTGGCAGAGAGGAGCACAGTAACATATTGGGTGGAATGAAAATGCAGTGATGGAAATTTGGAGCACATATTTTTCTCTCCAACACTAACCGAGTTCTAGCAAGTTGTGATATCTCTCAAAACTAGAAGGAAGAAAGCAATTTCATGTTAGGCCTCCAAGATATGTCTTTAAAGTGACTTATTGTACTCAGTGTTCTGAACTATCCAGCTCTTTTACAAATCTTTGACATGAAACTAGCAGAATATGTGAGCATTTGAAGGGTCTGCTTGTTTACCAAGCCCAGGAGACATAGCAGCTCTACCTAATCCGTAGAAACAAACACAGGGAGGCTGCCAAAATGAGGAAAAAAACACATCCCACATGAAAGAATAGAACAAAACTCCAGAAAAGGAACTAAACAAAATGGAGACAAAAAATCTGTTTTGCAGAGTTCAAAACATTGGTTCTAAAGATGCTCAAGGAACTTAGTGAGAATCCCAACAACATAAAAAGGACATGAAAACCATTAAAAAGAACCAGTCAGAAATTGATGATACACTAACTGTAATGAAGAATAAATTAAGGGAATCAACAGTAGAGTAAATAAAAGCAAGAATTGAAATATAAAGATTATATTTGCATCATGGGGATGCTGGAAGAGAAAGAGCAAAAATTAAAAACATATTTAGAAAAAGTAATGACTGAAAACTTCCCTAACTTGGTACAGGAAATATATATATACAATTCCTGGAAGTGCAGAGAGTCCCAAACAAGATGAACCCAAGGAGGCCCACACTAAGGCACATCCTAATCAAAATGCAAAAGGTTAAAGGCAAAGAGAGAATCTTAAAAGCAGCAGAGAAAAGGCAGTTAGTTACCTGCAAGAGAGTTCCCATAAGACTGTCAACTTATTTCTCCACAGAAACTTTGCAGGCCAGAAGCGATTGGCTAGAAATATTCAGAGGAGTGTTGTGGCTTCTCATAGCTAGACAGAGGGCCAATGGAAATGTTAGATAGTGCCTCTGGATGCCCCCCTCTGAGCCCAAGGTCTTAACTACCATGCCCTAGGAGACATGGCACTAAATGCTTCTCTTGTTGGCAATCAGACCCGTTCTGCTGGTATCAAGGAAAGGAAGTGATGGCTTCTCACTGACACGATCACACTCAGAATGTTAGTGTTGGCTGGGTCCTTTGAGAACATGTAGTTCCACTTCTTCATTTAAAACATAAAAGAACTGTTCAAAGGGTAAGTGACTGGCATTCAGGGTCTCATATCTAGTAAATAGCAAAGATGGGATGAGAAACCAATCTCCCTGTTTCTGTTTGGGGCTCTGTGATTGCCCCTCCCCTTTGCCCATACCTGCTGAGCATGTGAAGGATTTTGTGTTTCTAGATGTGGGCATGGGGTTGAGGAAAGTGAAGGAAGGATATTCTTAAAGTTTTTATTCTTAAATGTGGATCCCCCATGGAGAGTCCTAAGAATACCATGGGCACAGTAATGGGCTGGCTTCTGCGCTTCCCTTTTTCCTTTGTACGTTGTCTGTAACTCTCAGCCAGGGCAAATCTGAAGTGAACCATAGCAACTGCATTTCAGAGGTGTGCTTGGGGAAGGTTTGACAGGGCTATTTAAAAAGCATTTGTACTTGTGGGTCTAAATGTAAATTGTCAACTTTTTCATGATCAGATCGTTAACATGGTCTTCGCCGTCATTGAGTGGGAAAGGAAGCCTCCTTGGCTCTTCTGAGATGGCAGGGAACAACCTGGATAAAATGTAAAAGCCTCCTTTTATTGATTCATTTAAAAAATTCTTTCCCCAAGTCTTCAATTTAAAATTTTTCAACAGAGAAAAACATTTATCAATTTGAGCACAGACTCTTTTTTTTTTTTTTTTGCAAGCATCAGGAAGCGGCATATTGATCAAAAGAGGAGTTAGTAGGTAGCAGGAGGTAAGGAGCCAGTGTGCTAATGGACTGCATACAGTTGGTTCACATTTTAACCTAGAAATAAAATCACTCGTGGAACATGGTGGATAGGATGGTACTTTCTAAGAGAAAATGTGCAGCTACAGGTTATATATTTGATTAAGGGTTTTTTCCAGCAATTCAGTCACAGATAGGACCCCAAAAATGAAGAGACAAAGATGAAGTACTATATTCTCCGTTATAATTTTAAAAATGTAAGTAATGTTCCAAGTCCTATAAAACAAGCATAAATCCATCATCTATAATAATAAATGCATAATATGCTAATTAGACCAGACGTCCTTCCAGACAACCTTCTGGATGAAGCCAGGGCTGCGAGGGAAGCCCAGGTCCCAGGTGCCAGAGGGAAGCCTGGGTCCTGGGTGCCAGAAGGAAGCCGGTGCCAGCAGCCAGGGGGAAGGAAGGCCTACTCTTGCACGAATTTCATGCATCGGGCCTCTAGTAATTAATAATGATATAAGAAACCCCAAATTATTATGCAGAGCATATTTATTTTTATCTGCCTCTTTATTTATATATAACCCTGCTTTATCCAAAATATTATGGATGTGTCTGAAGTACAATAATTTTGGTGGTATCCCCTAGGACTTGGCTCTTCTTTCCTTCCAATAACTTCTTCTCAAAAGCCCCAGATCCACCCACCTCTAAACCATAGTTCCCACTGCTCAGAATGCCCAGAAACTCGCCTCTCCGTTGAAGTTGAAATGCACTTTACTTTGGTAACATTACATAGCAATATCTAAAGACTGCCATTGATTTTTTACTTTAAGGACGTTTTTCCTACTGGTGAGAAGGCAAGAAACTTTAAAGTTTCTGTGTGTTCTTTTCTGAATGGCTGAGGGGGGTCCATACTCATGCTTTAGGCAATGGGGATTAGGGTGAGTGTGTGAACCTGTATTCTGTATCAGCAATTCAGGAGAAAAAGCAGTGAGGGGTGGGATGTGAAATGCTCTTTATTCTCGGTTGTTAGTATTTTTAGGAGAAATCTGAATTTTTATGAACAATGAGTACACATTGGTTTTAATTTTTTTAAATTTCAGATTATCCTGGGGAGAAGGACAGTAGGCAAGCGAATCTACAGGACTAGTATTAGAAAGGTAGGGAAGACAGAAGCAACTCAGGGTAAAAAGAGATCCACTAACTCTCCCCAGGCCCTCAACCTTCGGATGCCTTAGCTAGGAATCCTGGCTCCTCCTTCCTGTGCTTCTGCAGCTTTCTCTGTGATGGTGGACACAGCATGGGCTCTGCTGCTTGAGAGCCCCAGGTTTAAAACTCAAGTCTGATACTATTAAGTCTATGGTTTTAACCAGTCACTAAACTGGGCCTTAGTTATTTTATTTGTAAAATGGGTACAAGAAAGCCTGCTATATAGCTTCTGTAAGATCTCAATGCAACAATAATTGTCAAGCCACTAGCATGATTTCAAATGTTTGCTAACACATTATTTCAATAATTTCTCATCCCTTTTTCCAGCCCACCTCATTAGGGTCACCAAGTAACTTAGAGATGAGGGAATTTTAAAATTCTATTGGACTGCCCAACTGAAAATCTATACATGTGCCTATTTAAATTAGTTAAAATGCAATAAATTAAAATTTCAGTTTACTTCAAATGTGTATGATATAGGACGACACAGATAGGACAGTTCCATCATTGCAGAAGAGTCACTTGGCCAGCGCTCTAGGCTCTCCAGCAGCTGTCAGTGTGACACAGTTCTGAACCACGCAGTTCTAGTAAACATGAGTCCTTAGGTAAGGGTTTCTTAAAAGGCCTGCTATGACCATGGGGGTGACGCGAGGATGGAAGCCATGAGAATGGAGTGGAGCTGATCATTGGAGAATTCTACAGCTACTCATAGTCTTACAATTTCCTCATCTTTCCAAATCCCATGTTATGATCACCCCAGCACTAATACTTCCTAGCTCTATCTTAAATTGGGAAAAGTCTTTGATTTCAGTGCATCATATTTGTAATGGGAAAAGAGGTCAGCTGGAAGAAGCAATGTATTCTTAGTAGGCAGGGAAAGCTTTCCTTCTCTCTCCTGACTTCCATTTAGAATTTTTTTATATCTTCCCTTCCCTCCCTCCCTCCCTCCCTCCCTCCCTCCCTCCTTCCCTCCTTCCCTCCTTTCCTCTCTTCCTCCCTCTTTATCCCTCCCTCCCTTTTTGTCTTCCTTTCAAAATATGCTAAGGACATTTACCTGGCCTGAGAGCAGCGGTCCTTCTACTGAATCAGGGGATGCTTTGTCCATGCACCTGTATAACTTCCCGCCTGGACTATTACTAAGCAGGTGCTCCAACTATTTCTGAGCAGCTGCTCCAAGCTACTCAGAATTAGTGAATCTAAAAGAACAGTACCTGCAATGCCAGACGAACTGAGAAACATATCTGCTAGGTGCTGCAAAACAGCTTAAATATGGAAATGCCCTTCCCTTCTTCTCTAGCCTTCCTTTCTTAATCAGAAGTTATTATAGATTATTGTTTCCTTTCCTGTATACTGGGCACATGGTGTTCTGAGCTGAGAATTCATGAATTCTAATCTTCATCATTGAACTGGCTTTTTGCCTAACCTCGGACAGAGGACACCCTGTGTCTTTAATGCATTCCTCTAGGAGTCACATGGAATGCTGTAAAAGGTTTCATTATTAGTGGCATTTACAGAGATCTTGCCTGGCTGTATAACTCCAGCCAGCCTTCCTTTTTAATCTTTATGTATACACACCTTTGCGTTTTACTAGTAATAAGATACGTTCTCCACAAGGCAACCATCTGTTCTTCAAACATGGCTTCTACTCTATGATTTCTTCACAGGCTTTGCTTTATCTCCTCTTCCTCCCTCCACTGTAGCTGGCATTTTCTAACATCACCCTCCACCATAATATTTTATCTTCTTATAACAATGGTCGCTTGAGAAAATGTAGTTAAGGAAGTGTAAGCAAATCTCTAAAACGGGCATCTGAATTTTCTGTGAATATTTTCACTCAAACACGGTTTCTCCTCTGATATCAGAAATGAAAATTTAGTGATATCACTTCAAATAACAAGGCATTGTGTGAAGACAGGAGCTATTTCTCTTACATTATAGATGCTTGCTGACTATAAAGCCAGCTTTTTGAAAGTTGGAATGCATTACTCTTACGGGAACTAGTTTATAAATGGTGGTTAGACTAGTGACTTTAGAAAGGTAGGGAAGACAGAAGCACTAGCTAACAAAAGTCTGTTTCACTCAAAGTCCAATACCTAGTTTTGCAATAAAAAACTAGTGGGAAATAGCATTGTTATAATCAGGAGTCAGGGACCTTGGAAGGCAGTTTCACCAGACCACTCGCTAGTGGGCAGCAAGGGCGGGGGTGAGTGTGGCGGGGCCAGGAGGGAGAATGGCTGAGAAGATTTGATTTGGCTCTTCCCATTGACTGGTTCTTCCCACTTTTGCCCAACCCCTACAATCGGTGACTCCTGCTGGGTTTAGTGTGGATCCAAGTGAATCCACTCCCTGACCCTGTCTCTCAAGAGCCGTAGGGTTAGTGGACGGTAATGAGCCCTGTTTGGTCACATAACAGAGGGGCTGAAGGCAAGTGAGAGAAGTTTTCAGGGAGAAGTGGCCTCTGGTGCCCTTGAGATCACAGTGGGCAGCTGCTCTGTCTGTACACAGAGTGCTTTCAATGTTTTTGTTTGTTCCTTTATAAAATTGCACTTAATATGCAACCTGCCCTCCCACCCGCCTGGACTTATTCTTTATCTTTTTTCTTTTTGTCTTTTGAGAAGGAAAATCTTAACTAATTATGTGGCTAAAAAAAAAAAAATCCAGAATGCTTTTGGGGAAATTCAAAGCACTTCTCTAAAGTGTAATGGGAATGGGGACTAGGGTAGGTGTGGCAGTCCTCCAGTGAATGTGGAATCAATATTTGTTGAATTGAAATATGTGAATCTCCTTCAAACCACACTCACACGATGTATTCAGCATCACCTACCACTAATAACAAGTGATGATAGGCATGGACTTGACATCTGAAACTTTGTTCTGCTTCCAATGCAGGTTTCAACCCAGTTAGAAGGTCCTCACCTGTGAAGAATGGGTTTTACTTGAGTAAATTGCATAGCCATTTACATAGCAACAGAACATTTTTAGAAAATGAGCTGAATAACATGTTGCACTTGGGTTTCTAAATGCATTTTGGTAAAAGTCTAGATTCTTTGGTTCCCCTTTATTATCAACAGGAACAATAAATAGAAACACACTCTTTTCAGTTAGTTTACTTCTCTTTCAAAACAAAAACAGCACGCAGATTTTTGTACCTGCCTGGCAACAATCCCAATAGCTTTGCTTAATTTTGCTCAGGCTGGTGGATAACATTTACACCAACTACAACTATCAGGAAATGAAAATAATGCATTTTTGTTGATAAAGTAGATTTTGCCTGGTTGTCTTTAGAGGTATTACCTTTTTCCTTTTAAAGAATAAAGTTTTTCTAAGAATATAGATTTTTTTTTTTACTTTCTTTTTTTTTATTGAATCTTTATTGTTCAGATTATTACATTTGTTCCTCTTTTTTCCTCCCATAACTCCCCTCCTTCCAGCTCCCACCCCACCCTCCGCCCTCACTCCCCACCCACTGTCCTCATCCATAGGTGCACGATTTTTGTCCAGTCTCTTCCCGCATCTCCCATTCCCCTTTCCCCCCCAAGAATAGTCAGTCCATTCCCTTTCTATGTCCCTGATTCATTATAATCACCAGTTCATTCTGTACATCAGGTTATTTATTCACTTGATTCTTAGATTCACTTGTTGATAGATGCATATTTGTTGTTCATAATTTGTATCTTTACCTTTTTCTTCTTCTTCCTCTTCTTAAAGGATACCTTTCAGCATTTCATATAATACTGGTTTGGTGGTGATGAACTCCTTTAGCTTTTCCTTATCTGTGAAGCTCTTTATCTGACCTTCAATTCTGAATGATAGCTTTGCTGGATAAAGTAATCTTGGTTGTAGGTTCTTGGTATTCATCACTTTGAATATTTCTTGCCACTCCCTTCTGGCCTGCAAAGTTTCTGTTGAGAAATCAGCTGACAGTCATATGGGTATTCCCTTGTAGGTAACTGAGTATCTTTCTCTTGCTACTTTTAAGATTCTCTCTTTGTCTTTTGCTCTTGGCATTTTAATTATGATGTGTCTTGGTGTGGTCCTCTTTGGATTCCTTTTGTTTGGGGTTCTCTGCGCTTCCTGGACCTGTAAGTCTATTTCTTTCACCAGGTGGGGGAAGTTTTCTGTCATTATTTCTTCAAATAGGTTTTCAATATCTTGCTGTCTGTCATCTTCTGGTACCCCTATAATTCTGATGTTGGTACGTTTGAAGCTGTCCCAGAGGCTCCTTACACTATCTTCGTATTTTTGGGTTCTTTTTTCATTTTGCTTTTCTGGTTGGGTGTTTCTTGCTTCTTCGCATTTCAAATCTTTGACTTGATTCTTGCGCTCCTCTGGTTTGCTGTTGGGAGTCTGAACAATATTCGTTATTTCAGTCAGTGTATGCTTACTTTCTAGATGGTCCTTTATCACACCATCGAGGGTCTCATTAGATTTCCTGTACATCTCATCAAGTTTATCGACAGACTCTAGAAGCCTCTTGAGAGACCTCAAAAGTGTGGTTCTGAACTCAATATCCTCCCTTGATAGTTTTGTCCTGTTTCTTTGTCTCCGCATTTTTTTACACTTTCTTGGTACACCCCCTAGTGGTCTTTGTGCGCAGTCTTGTTGTAGTTAAGCCTTGATTGTTGTAGTTAATACTAGAGGGATTTGACCTCCAGGCCGACTGGCTGTGATAATCAGCTGTGTCTGCAGTGGAAGAACTTGTGTTCTCTAGAGAGGTGCTAATCTAGCCTTTGCCTGAGGCTATCCGGCAAATGCCTCTGTGCAGGGCTTGGGCGGGGCGGGTCCCACGGGATCAACAGGGCAGAGGAGGGAGCAGTTATGGTTGCTCTCAGTCCGTCCCCAGGGGCTCTGCCTCTCTGTCCCAGCAACCGCTGCAAACCTCGGAGGGACCGTAGCCAGACAGTCCTGCTTCTCCCGTTTGAGTCTGGGTCCCTAGAGACTCACCCGGATCTGGAGCTCAGAGTCTGAGGCTCCCTCTGGATTGAAACAGTCAACCGCGCCCTCAGCCACCAGCCCGCACCGCGCGCACTCCGCACCTTAGTATTTTACTTCAGCACTGCGCCTCCTCCCATTCTCGGTTCCTCCTAGTTGTAGAACTTACACTCAGCCAGCCTTCCTGTGGTTCTGAATGATGTCCGTTCCGTCTTTTAGTTGTATTTTTGAAGTGGTTGTTCGAGGCAGCAAACTCCGGCATTAACCTATGCCGCCATCTTGGTTTCTCCCAGAATATAGATTTGATATAAATATAAGGTAGCTATGGACCTGAGTATCTTGTCCTGTGTAGTTTTTTACTTTGTTCTATTTCTGAGTGCATTTGAATACATGCATTCACAATCTTGCTCAAGTTCAAATTTTTGATCTCCCAACCTCTAATAAAAAAGTGAGTCTACATCTTTTGGCTGTTTCTTGTCTTCTCTGTTGGTTGTAGTGCCTGGGAAGATGTCCCTGGAGATGTCCCCTTTATTGCTAAAGAAATACTCAGTTGTGTTCCTCATGAACCAGGGGCACTGTCCTTTTAAGATATCAAAATAGCCCGGCTGACATGGCTCAGTGGTTGAGCATTGACCTATGAACCAGGAGGTCACGGTTCTATTTCCAGTCACACGGCATATGCCCAGGTTGTTGGCTTGACTCCCAATGAGGGGCATGCAGGAGGCAGCCAACCAATGATTCTCTCTCATCATTGATGTTTCTATCTCTCTATCTCTTTCCCTTCCTCTCTGAACTCAATAAAAATATATTTAAAAAACATGTCAGGAAGCTTAGGTTATTTTAATATTGGCCACCAGAAAAGAGAAATGTCTCCCTCTGGCTGGACCCTTCAAACGAGGGAGTCCATTTCATTTGCTGGAGAATTCAGGGAGCCTCACTTCTCTCTGGGTCCACATGACTGCCTTTGCCCAACCATCAACATACATCTGATGAATGGATGACTTGATGAACAAAACAACTGGAATCAAATACTTTGGAAGCAAACCGTGTCAAATTAAAAGTGACTTGTCTGGTCATTGAAATAGGTGCAGTGAAAGGCCTTTACGCCTGTCTAGACTGTAAAACTTTTCTGTAATGAGCATTGATTACTTTTGTAATCATGCAAAAACAAAGAGAGAAAAAAGTAAACAGAACACTAGAAAAAAAAAACACAGAGATCTAATTGCTTTTTTAAGGATGGCATTAATTTACTTCATGACACATTTCTTTAATATTTTTCTCATTTGCAGCAAGCAATGTTTTAAGAGTGCACAATACCCATACTCACATACTCAATGTATTACTGATAAAAAAAAATTAAACCAACAAACATTTATTGAGCACTTATTACATAGCAGGGTGCTTGCTAGGCACTGTGGGCGATTTATGGGTAAATAATATATGAGTCAGGCTGTCAGGAGCTCACTTAGGTGGGATCAAAGGCATAATTGTTAATAATGAATGGTAGCTTTTAGTGGCACACTGGTTCTTATAAGCATGCAGTGTGCTTTGTCCATATTAAAAATGTATCCAATGGCACATTTATGACATTTTTAAATTAAATTGTTTACTTTGAGATAATTGTAGATTCACATGCAATTGTAAGGGATAATACAAAACAATCCCATGTGCCTTTTTACTCAGTTTCCACCGATTCTAATCTTGTAAAACTATAGTACAGTATCACAGCAAGGTACTGACATTAATATAGGCATGACACAGAGTGTCCCCATTACCAGTAGCATCCCTCATGTTGCTCTGTTATAGCTAACCCCACTTCCCTCCTCAGATGCCTCTCTCTCATCATAACCCTTTTGCAACTACTAATATGTTCTCTATTTCTATAGATTTGTCAATTCAAGAACGTTTTACATATATACATATATATTCTTTTTTTTCTTCCATGCATCTTTTATTTTAAACTTACCTATACTGTTATTTTGGAAGTGACTTTCTTATAGGTGCCATATAGAGTTGAGTCATGTTTCTTAATATGTCAATTTCTATCTTTTACATGGTTATGTTTAGATAATTCCACTTAATGTAATTATTGGTATGTTAGGTCTTAAGTCACCCATTTTATTTACTTTTTGTTTTTTCACTTTTGTCATTGTTGTTTTTATATCTCCTTTTTCTTCTTCTTGCTTTCCTCTGGGTTGCTTGAACTTTTTTAGCATTTCATTTTGATATATGTACAGTATTTTGAGTATGTCCTTTTGCATAGTGGTTGTTTTTGGTATAATATTCAGGGTGGGGGAAAAAGCGTGTTTACAGTTGTGAGTATGGGAAACACAGAGTTTATTCTTGTATCACTATTTACTTTATTATTTTCTATATGAAAAACTATAAACCTACGTTTGCCTCACCCTGTATACATAACTTATTACAATCTACTGGTTTTGACATTTTACAAGTTCAAATGAAATATGGAAACCTTACACCCTTTACTGTCTCCTTTTCATTTATAATATAATTGCCTGCAATATTTCTTCTGCATATATTTAAAATCATAATAGACAATATAATTTTTGCTTTAGCCCCTCAACATAAATTAGAAAACTCCAAGAGAGAAGGGAAATGTATTAAATGTGTCTAGTTTTTCCTTTCCCTGTTCCTAAAGGATATTTTCACAGGGTTTTGGGTTGATAATATTTTTCTTTCACCACTCGAATGAGGTTGCACTGCTTTCTTCTGCGCTCCACCATTTTATATGAGAAATCCACTGTCATTCAAATAGTTTTCCCCTTATAGGCAAGGTATCATTTCTCCGTCACTGCCCTCAAGCTTTTTTGTTGTTGTTGTTCTTCATTTCCCGAAGTTTGGTGAAGAATAAGGTTCGATGATGAATTATAATCTTGATAGTATGAATTCATAGTATGAATTTCTTTGGGTTTATTCTGTTTGGTGATGACTTTTTAAATCTTTAGGTTTATGTCTTTTCCAAGAGTTGGAGAGTTTCAGTCTTTATTGCTTTGACTGCTTTTTGACCATGCCCTTTTCTTCCTCTTCTAAGGCCCTGATGACATGAATGTTAGATCCTTTGCTATCACCCCACATTTCCATTTATTCAGGCTCCATTAATTTTTTTCAGTCTATTTTCAGTCTGTTGTTCAGACTGGATAATTTCTGTAGTTCTGTCTTCAAGTTTACTGAGTGTTTACTGTCCCCTACATTTTGTAGTTGAGCCCATTTATTGTATTTTTAATTTTGGTTATTGTATTTTTCAGCCCTAAAGTTCTCATTTGGTATCCCTCTTTATATCCGCTGTTTCTGTACTGAGACTATTTTTTCATTTGTTTCAGTGTGCTTGTAGTTGTTCATTGAAGCATCTTTGTCATATAACTCTAACATTGCTGTTATCCTGGGTGTTGGAATCTATTGATTTTATTTTTTCATTCAGTTTGAGATCTTCTTGGTCCTAGGTATAATGAGTGATTTTTTTTTTATCGAAGCCTAGAAATCAGGGGAATTCAGTTTTGAAACTCAGAAGGTATTGAAATCTTCTATTTTAGCTAGCTTTCTCTGACAGCAGCCTAGCAGGGAAAAGGGGGACTCTGCCTCATTATTGTCAGGTGAAGGTAGACATCCAGGTTTTCCACTCAACTTCTGTTAGCACTTGAGGTGGCAGTCTCCTCATTACTTTTTGGTGGGAGTGGGAGTGGGAGTTCCACCTCCCCATTAGGCCTCTATGGATACCTTCTTGTTTGGGAGGGGTGGGAATGCTTTCTTACTTTTCCCCATATGGCTTCCAATGGTATTACAGTGTATGGGGGTGTAAGAAGAATGACTTCCTTATTGCTGGGTGGTGGTGAAAGTCCTGACTCCCCACTCGGCTACCTCAGACATCACCCTTGCATGGAAGAATGGGGGTGCCTGATTCTTGCAGGGTTGGGATGGAAGTATAGGCTCCCTTCCTGGTGGGAATGAAAGCCTGAGCTCTACTTGGCCTTTTCTCTGACACCACCTGGGTGCATGGTTGGGTGCCTTGTTACAGCCTTATGAGGATGGAAAGAAATCCAGGCTCCCTACGCAGCCTTTGCCGGCATGGGTGGGGGTGGAGCCACAATTACCCTATGGGATTTGGTAGGAGTAGAGCAGTTACTGTGTAAGATTTTTCTATCGAGGCTACTGTTTTTCTGGTATTTTAGAAAGAGAAAGCAGCTTTTTTTTTTTTCCGGGGATTTTTCTGCCTGTATATCTTCAGATTCCTGGCTTCTTCAGTTCCAATTTGGGTATATATGAGAAAAAAATACAATATAGGGAATCCACCACCATGTATTTCCAAGGTTTCTGGTTGATATGTCTTCTTCGCTCCACCTTTCAAAGTCTTCTCACGTTTATTTTCTATATATTGCTCAGGATTCTTAGTGGTAGTTTATGAAAAAAAAAATGAGAAAATGATGTCTACTTCATCTCCCTGGGAGCAGAAGTCACATCTCTTACATTCTAATTTACCATTATACATCCCCAAATGTGGAACTTTCTGGAAGATTAATAAAACTACTTAAATGTAGATTCAGGCCTGGGATACTCACCTGGCTGAAGTCTGGCATCTGAAATCTATTAGTCCAGAGTGAGCAATGTACAGAGCTCCAAAGGATAGGTCAGGTCTACCTCCATGCTAGGAAGTCCAGGTAGGTGGGTGGATCATGGCAGAAAGAGCTGTTTAACAAACAGCAGAGTCCTAGTTACAGTTAATCTGCCCTCTCAGAGCTGGGTCCCAGCAAGGGCCTGGGAGCATTCAACCAGGTTGTATGAAATAACATACAACCTTTGGAGAAGGGCCTAGAAGGATTTGGCTGGGACTCATAATGGGTCCCAACTCAGAAGAGAACTGAGATGCTGTTTAGAAAACTGAAGGAGAACACTGGCCAACAGACAAGGTTAATCAGGGTGATCAAAACCAAACCAAAACAAAACAGTGCTTTATATGATACGACATGATGAACCTTGAAAACATGATGTTAAGTGAAAGGATGCCAGGCCCAAAAGGACACATATGGTATGATTTCATCTGTATGAAACACCCAGAAGAGGCAAATCCATAGTGATAGGAAACTACTGGTGGTTGCCAGAAGCTGAGGGGAGGGGAAAATGGGAAGTGACTGCTTAATAGGTACAGGAGTTCCATTTGGGGTGATCAAAAACTTCTGGAAATAGATAGTGGTGATGGTTGCACAACATCGTTAATATACGTAATGCCCCTAAATTGTACACTTTGAAATGATAAATTTAAGGTGTATTTTACTACAATTAAAAAAAAAAAACCTGTGATAAATGAAAACAAAGCAAACAAAAGAAACCACAACAATGCTCCTAATCCCTGTGCCCAGCAGACATTACTAGTTGATTATAGCTCTTTTTCCCACTAAGCCCCTGATCCTCCCAACATAATGTTCTGTGTAAGCATTTGCAATTGATAGAAGACGTATACGAAGGATCTGTTTTCCATCTCAGGCAAGGAGCTCCTTCTGGACACACTGACATCCAGTCTAGAGTGGGGCACTGGATCCCAGTTCTTACCTGGAGCCGGCTTGGGACTGCTCATTTTTTGCCTCCCTTAATCAGAGCAGGCCCAGGGGCTGGGTGCAGCTGAGCGCCCTGGGTTACAGCAGCTGAGATTAGTGGAGGGCCAAGTGGCAGAGAAAAAAAAACACCTTGCTTTTTATGTTAAGATCTAAGACATAGCAGGCAGCTCTATAGTGTTAATTCTTGAAGATCTCAAGGCAGCCTGCTTGCAAGTTGAATTTCAGGGGAGAGATGGGAGTGATTTATGGTGACATCTATTAAGCTTTTATAGAACATAATACATGTGTTCTTGCTCCTACCGTAAAATTAATTGTTGCTAATTAGTTAGGGCTGCCAGCTCACTGGTGTACGAGTCTGTCACACTCCCTGGTCCTGGCCCTGTTAATTAGCCTCCTGGAGTCTCATCCTATCCCAGTGTCCTGTAGCTCTCCCTGCTCTGTACATTTCTCATTTACACAATCAAGCCTACTTGTTGGCTTTGGTTGGTCTTGAATAGAAGTTTAATTGGGGGGGTCATAGAAGTCCTTGTGGATCATCTAATGATGTCAGATGAGACGTCATTTCTTTAAATACATATAATTGATTTCAGAGAGAAAGGGAGAGGTAGAGAGAGATAGAGATATCAATAATGAGAGTGAATCATTGACTGGCTGCCTCCTGCACGCCCCCTACTGGGGATCAAGCCCACAACCCAGGCATGTGCCCTTGACCGGAATCGAACCCAGGATCCTTCAGTCCACAGGCCGATGCTCTATCCCCTGAGCCAAACTGGCTAGGGCCAAATCATTCCTTGTATACTATCAGGTGTCATGTAAGCACATATGACCCAAAATAAATACATGTCTTTCAATAATTCTTTTCATGGAGTACAAAGTCCCCGTGAAAAAATACAATGAAGATCTCAGGGACTTGGTTTTAGTTATTGATTTCTGGGTTGCCAGGGTCTGAGATGAAGGTCATCCTGCTGGAATGATAGCCCACAGACATGTATGCCGCGGTAGGAGCGACTGGGCTGGGCAGCTCCTAGGCCGTAGCAGCTGCTTGGCCTGGGGCATTGTAAGTATCAGCTCTAAGGAGATGCTATGAGGTGCTGAGGATACCCTGACAGTGATTGAGCTGTCCGCAGCCTCCCAGCCCTCAGAGGGGCTTTGGGAGATTTGCCTGGGGAATGTATAATTGCTGTTGACATTTCCATGGGAAAAGGAAGTCAATTCTGTTGGATTTTCCGAGAACTGGGAGCTTGCTTTGTCCATCCAGGCTGAATCTCGAGGGAACAGTCTTATGAAGTTGTCATCACATGTAATGACAACAAAAAGGCCAGGGTTTTTCTAAATACAGTTATGTACCCAGTGAAGCTTGTTCACTCCTCTGCTTAATAAGCCAACAAAACAGCCAGGCGCAGGAGAGAGAAAATTTCCGTTTACATTGATTGCATCGTGCATGCCTCTGCCCACCTCCTGTGAGGCGGCTGATTTCACACATCCCCATGACAGAGTAATGTGACTTCATTGACTGGCAAGCAGCTGTCGATGGAACGTGTGAGGTGTCTGGGTGTGTGTGTGTGTGTGTGTGTGTGTGTGTGTGTAATGCCCACACACTGCAATGAAGAGGGAATGGAAAGCATGACAGAGCTATTGAAATTTAAAGGGGAAGTGTGTCTTTATTACAATTCACTTATGAAAAGGAGGGCTGTAGTTATGTTCAAATCTGACCATGTCTAGGAACCCACCTGGCAAACAAAGAAAAAGGACCAATTTCAACCCTCACTGTGTATTGCATTGGGGTAAGTCTTCAGATAATAGGTCTGGGAAGGTAGGATGAAGCGCCAAGACTCCAGCTGGCCCAAGCAATCAAGGTATTAGGACCCAGGTTATCCACGTACCAGTGCCATGCTTGTCCTTGTCCTCCCGCCCCCTGTTGTCCTCCTTCTCTGCTCCACACCCGGGGCTTTAGTGCATCTGCTTCTGCTCCCCATCTCCCCCTGCATCTCCTTGGAGCAGATGTGGGCCCAATGGTCCATGTGACAACATCTTCTGAGAAGTCTTCTTGAATAGAAGACTAAGGGATGAAATACGGAACCTTTTGACAAATGCATGTGATTTTTTCATGAACACTCTCTTAGGCAACTGAACCACTTCATTTGGCTGCACAGTTAAGGGGACACTTGGTTGAGAAAGCCGTTCATGTTTCTGAGAGTCATGTGGACTATGGTAGCTGAGTGAATAATGCTTCTGTTCCAAATATTAAATAACTTAGCTATTAGCATCTATAGCTTTCCTTTTACTTTCACTGCCACCACTCTAAACCAGGACTTTGTAACTATGCTTTTATTAATGCAACAATCTCCTAGCTACTGTCTTTGTCTCAGTTCACACGCAATACACCGTGCATATCCCTACCAGACAATATGCTAATTACATAATGCTCCACCCTCATTCAGGAACCTACAATAGCTCCCTTCTGCTTATAGGACCAAATCTAGACTCCTCATCTATCCTTCAGGCTCTCTGTGACATGGTCCTATTGAGCCCATTGAAACTTCCTATTGTAATTTCCAAACTACCATTTCTCATCATACCCCTGATTGAACATAGCAGTCCTGTCGCCACTACCCTGCCTTCATGCCTTTGCTGCTCCTTCTTACTTAAGAGCCCGCCTTTACCTCCAATTATTCAAATGAATCTATTTTTCACATTTCCACCCGGACCTTTTTTAATCTGTGAAGCCTTTCCTATAATTACCATCCACATTACTAGTAACTTATCCTTTCTTGAGGTCATATCCCTCTAGCAGCCAATGCTTGGTGCTATTTCAACACTAGCATCTTGCATGGATCTTAATCTCTTATCTACAAGTTTTGTCTTCAGATTGAATTTTTAACTTTCTTGATTTAGTCTCCAGAATGCCTTCCACGCCACACTGGTGTAAGAGACATTGAACTTGGAATAAAAAAGCAAAGCTTGAGGTCTGGCTTTATAACTGACCAGCTGTGCAACCTTGATGATCCCCTTGAACTCTTTGAACCTCTGCTTCCTCAGCTGTAGCATGGAACTCCGGAAGGTTTAGCAGCCTATCTCACATTGTTTTAATGTTCAAATAAAATAACACGTGTGAGGGCTTTATGAACCTTAAAGTGCTCTGGGACCAGAAGGCCCATTATTATTGTAGTTGCAGGTAATATTTAACATTAAATTGAACCAATAAAAATGTATCTGTAAGACACTGTGTACTCGTGAGTGCCAAATCACTAAATAGCAGTGGTCACGCCATATACCATTTTTAATGCATTTTATTTGTCAGCATGCTTTTTATTTAGAATACCATTTTGTTCTTGCGCGGGGGGCGGTGGTGGTTCAGGTACTTTCATTCCCACTTTAGAGCTAGAGGAAAGAAATCAAAGTTGGGCAGATACATTTAGAGAATTGCTTCAAGTTGTGTAGTTAGTTATTAACAATGATAGGGCTGAGGCTTCCCTTTCTGCCTCTTAATCCCTGCAAATTATAGTCACTTCACTCATTGCTCCCCCATCACCACCCTAGACCCTGTCCATGGGACACTTCCCTCTTTCTTTTTCATTTGCTTTCCTCAATGGGCCTTTTCTTCCTTGGCCATCATTGGATCTTGTAGAGCTAGGTGTCTTCATTTGAGCTTGTAAAGATCTCACTCCTGTTCATCTATAATAATAAAAGCATAATATGCTAATTAGACCAGACAGCCCAATGACCTTCTGGTCATCCTTCTGGACGACCTTCCGGATGAAGCCGCAGCTGTGGGGGCAGAGGCAAAGGCGGCTGCCACGGTGGGCGGAGGCCAAGGCAAAGGTGGTTAGGGGCGATCAGGCAGGCAGGTGAGCAGTGAGGGGTGATCAGGCAGGCAGCTGAGTTGTTAGGGGCGATCAGGCAGACAGACAAGTGGTTAGGGGTCATCAGGCAGGCAGGCAAGTGGTTAGAGACGATCAGGCAGGCAGGCAGGTGAGCAGTTAGGAGCCAGCAGTCACAGATTGCAAGACGGATGTCCGACTGCCAGTTTAGGCCCGATCCTGCAGGGATTCCTGTGGGATTGGGCTTAAACCAGCAGTCCTGGATTGCGAGAGAGTGCAGGCTGGGTTGAGGAACCCTTCCTCCCTCTCCCGTGCAGGAATTTCATGCACTGGGCCACTAGTTTCCTTATAATCATGTGCACATTTATAGATGGAAGGGCAAAGTAGAAGAATTTTTAGTGTTCTTTACAAATACTGTGATTCACTCAATTATTTTTAGGTGGAGGAGCCAGGATCAGAGAGGTGACCTGAGTCCAATGTTGGCTCTTCACTCTCAGTTCTGGCCTCCTGAAGACTGTAGGTCCCTGAGAAATCAGGTTCTTCTTTAGGGGCTTGTCCACCAGGACCACAAGGCAGGGCTAGACATTTTTTATCCATACTCACAGGGACACTGTTACCACTGAGTATTCCTCAGCTTAAGCATACTGTATACTTTAACTTTGACTTGTTCTTGAATGAATTTGCTTAACATCACCTTCTCTGAACATGTGATGGCATTTTAATACTTTAGAAAATGCCAATCCCAGATGTAAATGGTTCATATTAACATATAAGAAGAGTTTTTAATCACCCACCATAAGTTCCCTTTGTCTTAGTAACATTGAAACTCTCCCTGGAGAAGGCACTTTTTATAAGGGACTTCATTATAAAACCCAGGGAATCATACTAGAAGCCCGATTTGTGTGACCCTCTACATAATCCCCAACAGGACTCCAGAGCCCAGGGGATGGGAAGACTTCTCTCCTTTCTAAAGCAGCCCGATTAGGTCAATGTGACTTAATTATGTATTTTTTAGAACTGTTCTCCAAAAGTGGAGCTTGTAAGATTGATGCAAAATTTGGAAGTGCTCCAGCTAACAGAACCACCCACAAGTTCTTATCAAAAGACAGAGAGGAAAGGAACCCAAACACCGTGACTCTCACACTATAAATCCATTCCCAGCTCATAAACTGCCTTCAACACTGTGCTTCTTGACATGCGTTCACACCCAAGGTTTTGCAGCTCATCAGAGATGGAGAGTGTATATAGACAGAGAATGAAAGGGATAAGTCTGGTAGCTACAGAGAATAGATGATTTGACTTCTGGGGAAAGGATATAGCAATATTCTATGGACATCATCCAGCTTTTAACCTCCCTGACTTCCCCTGTTCTTACATTTTTGAGTGATACGTTGCATTTGGTTGATACATGTCTGTAATGAGAAGGAATAGGGTATTAATGAACATGGCACTGGATTTGACATCCAGCCGTGGGCAAACTACGGCCCGTGGGCCGGATCCGGCCCGTTTGAAATGAATAAAACTAAAAAAAAAAAAAAGACCATACCCTTTTATGTAATGATGTTTACTTTGAATTTATATTAGTTCACACAAATACTTCATCCATGCTTTTGTTCCGGCCCTCCGGTCCAGTTTAAGAACCCACTGTGGCCCTCAAGTCAAAAAGTTTGCCCACCCCTGCATTAGACACATGGAGAAGAAAATGTAGTCCTGGTGCCCACTTAGCCTTGCAGTATACAGTATTAAGCTGCTCCTGTTAACACAAATTCTGTTCATTGCTTTCCAATTTTTAGAAGGAAAAGACACTTAATTGTATCATATTGTGAACTGAATGTACACAGCAGCAATTTTGGCACAGTTGCAGTAAAGGTCAAGCTCACAGGATATAGGAAATAATTGGGGCAGAAGAAGCTAGGGGTGTAATAAGCTCAACATATACAGAAGAGTATTAGGATACCTGAAATAGAGATGCAGTGTGATAGGTAATCAATAGAAGAACTGAAAATATTACAGCTCCAAATTATTGAGAGGAGGTGGGAGGGAGTGTGAGCAAAATCCTCCTCCTATGTAGCAGAAAGTCATTAAGTGTCTTAAATTAGGAAAACAGGAGTAGGAGGTACAACATTAATTAGAGTTATGGAGATGATGCCTAGAAAACAAGAAAGTCAAACTACACTGAATTAAGACAGGCAGGACTGAGGACAGGAAGGAGTGTGGAAAAGTACAGTTTCTTTTCATCTTTAGCTCTTTAGTACTACTTATTTGTTACCATTTGCATGTATACCTTTTCATAATTTTTTTTTTTGTAAATTAAAAGAAAAAACGCAGGTTCTTTTCTAACATTCAGAGGTTCTGTTTGCAAAGGTAAAACCTAGCAATACATTAGGTTGAACCATATGACATAGCTGTTTGTTCCATTTGGGCCTGTGCGAATAGAAATTTCATTTGGTTCAACCTAAATAGTTTTCAGAGTTTGTACTTTAATGCAGACACATTTTAACGTGAAGGTCCAGTATATGACCAAGTCAGTTTCACTCTAGTATTTTGGAAATGGTATAATTCATTATGTCCAACAAGTCCCTTCTTTCCAACCAACACTTCCAGCCCTGCTCAACTTATAAGGGGAAATTCAAATGGCATGTCCTCCTACCTCAAACCCTATACTCAAATGATTTGCTTTTGCTTTTTTTTTTTTTTTTCATTCTAAACACCCCTCACCCTTTATTTTTTATATCGGTCATGGCAGGCTTTATGTTCCGCCTTTAACAACAGTTATAGTGTATTTGTCTCATCTCCCTAGTAGACTGACCATCATTTGGGGAAAGATTTGTGTTCTATTGGGAGAGACTGCATGGGTTTTGAAGCCAATCCTAGCTGTGTGGCTTTGGGAAAATTATTTAATATCTCCAAGACTCAGCTATGACATTCCTGAAATGGAGACAATGATGTCTCTCCTTCAGTCCATCAGGATGTCTGAATAAAGACTCTATGTACAATGCGTAACACAATGCCAAGCACACAGAAGATGTGCACTTAGTGACTGTTGAACTTCTCTTCCCCTGCTCATCCTTGAATCTCCCACAGCACCAAACATAGTTTTTTTCACATAGATGCTTAAGTGCTGAAACGGGGTGGGGTGGGGGGGGGGGGTAATGTTGATTGAAAGATGCTGTAAGTATTGTGAAGCCCTTTGAAGAAAATAAACTTTAGCATTACCTTTTGAAACATGAGTCCTCAAATAAGCATGTTAAAAAAATATCATAGAATTCTGTTTTGCATATTATCTGGGCAGAAAGCCATGGAAACATTTGGGATGTACTCCAAAATCTTGTCTGTGACCCGCATTCTTACAGACTTTGGCCACATGTCATTGGTTATGAGCTCTACTGAGCATCTGCCTTTCTAAGGAGTTTGGGCACAGTCTATAGCTGAGGAAAGCAGCCCGGGAAACTGGCATGGAATTCTGGACCTCATAAATGCCCATTGACTTTTCATTGCCTGTAGACTAAGTGCTTGCCCTTGTGTTCAAAGCTTTCCTCATAAGGACTCTAACATGATTCTCTCAATGACTCCATGGAGCTTCTTCCAAGTTGCCCATTCACGTAATGCTTGGCTTGCTCCTCTCATCATCATTTATCACATTCTGACAGAATTATTGCTATTTCTCTTACCAATTCCTGCTCCCTCACTAGAATATATGTACAGAAATTGTGTTATATGTATATAACATGTATATGTTACATACATACTTCTGTTAGGATAAACTCTTCAAAATGATGACACTGGTGTGGTTTGTGAATTATCCCCACCAAAAGCAAGATTTCTTTTGCAATGGGAGGATTATGTAGAGGTGTGTTGATAAAGGCCAACTAACCTGCAGAAGTCACTTAGGAGAATGTAGCAGCTACTAGAAGAAAAGTATTCATGAGGAGGGCACAGGAGTGGAGGACCCCAAATGATAGAACAGGTACCAACATAGAACCCTCAAATTGAGGTTCGTGCATACAGCTTGGGAAGAGGGTGGTAAAGGCATGTTTTTCATCCTCAGGAGCAAGAAGAACTTTCAGGCTCAGGGACACAGGGTTGAAGGGGTAGGCAGATAAGACTGTCTGGCCCACCTGCCAGGATTTTGTACAATCACTCTGCATAATTATTCTTGAAAATACAAACATTGCTGGGGCTGACTGACAAGTATTGTTCCAGCAGGGAGGGCTGTCAGGGTAAATCAATCCAATTCTACCACATGCCAGTGTGTAGAACAGATATAATTTTGGCTGTTAGGGGCTGTCAAAGCGAGGGATGTGCCGTATGTGTATTTTGAAGTGTGGTGTTCCCGTCAGTCTAACAGCTTGAAAGATTTCTGGGGCTTTCCCCCTCCTTGGCTGTTTCCTACAAGAAGTTTGGGTAATTTAAAATAACTCAATTGCATTTATCTACTGTAATGATTGGGTTAAATTAAGCATTGCTCCTGCATGCCCCACAGCTATTCTCTGGTTTAGCATGGGGGCATCAAATATGTTTTAGAAGGAAGGGGCCATTTGCTGCCATTGGATGTTGTATGGGGCATCCAAGTTGGTATCTGGTACCCTCCCAGGAGTGCTGAGTCACCCTGCAAGAGTCTATCTTGTCTATCACCAGACCCATTTCAAAGCTTAGCCCAAAGGCACACAATGGGGCCCTTGGGGATCCCTTGAAGTCCACTTCCTCCTTCAGAGACCCAATGCTGTGATGAGCATCAAAGATTAAACCCTCAAAAGTGGCTCACTCAAAATCTTTGCTCTCTGTTTTAGACTTTTTTCTGCATCCTCCATCGCACTGTACTCTCAGGGTCTTCTCCAAGAATCTGTCTTGCCAGTTTTCCTCTCACCCTCCTTCTTTCCCTCCCTGCCTTTCTCTTTGTGCCTGTTTAATTTCTTACTTCCTATTATTCTTCCTAACATACACACACTCTCAAATTTCTCCCTCCTCAGCCCCATCACCAACTCCATCCTCTATATTCACTTGTCTGCATGACCTCCCACATGTGTAGGCTCCACTTACCACTTCCAGGTCTTCACTTACACTCACCCTTTGCCCCTGGCAGTCTGACTTTTGCTCTGCTCAGCCTCCTTTGTGGCTCATTCTCCTGCCTCTCTGATTCCTCCAGTTTGGTTTTGTTCTATGGCTCATTGTTCTTTGTCTTTCCCTGAAAACACAGAGGATTAGTACCTGGCAAAGTCCTCTGTTGTATTTGGGGGCAAGGACTTAACCTCAGCTTCTCTGGGGGCAGTCACTCTGAGCTGTGTGCATTCCAAGGATAAGGGGCTAGAGAATGAAAATAAATTATAACTGGATGGAGCTCACTTTCAGTCAGCAGAGGCCTCTGTGTGAACAAGCTGTAGCTACAGCCTAACTGACTTCTCTGGCTCCAGTTTGCCCAGCCAGCATAACCTAATGATTTGTACTCATCACTTTTCTCCCAGGCTCAAAAGTCTGTCATAGCTCTAGATAGCGCTCATATACAGAATAAAGTTGTGGAATGTGTGTGTGCTGGAGGTGACCTGATGCCATTTAGCTCAAAAGTATTCATTTAAAGATGAGGAAGTGAAGGCAAAGGGCATTGACATCATTGTTCAAGAGTCCAGACTTATTAGTGCCCAAACTTACTACCTAGTAAGGTAGTCAAAGCCCTCTGTGATCTAGGCTTGTCCTACTCTTAGAGAATATCATCTACACTCTCTTCAGGAATAAACCAAGATAAATCACTATTTCGCACATATACTTTGAACTTCTCCCCCTACCTTAAATACCCTCTTTCCCACCATTCTTATCTCTTGTTCAATCAATCACATCTATTTTTAAATTTTCATGTTATTATTTATTCATACTTTAGATTGCTTAATAAGTCTAGACCCAGCAGTGGGTATGGGGAAATTATACCTATTCTTCATCTACATCCCCAAAGCATTCTTGAGCATGCCCACAGACATTGATTTTTATGTCATGATAATAAGAGTCATGGACTCCCTGTGTAGTGCTTTGGCTGGGGGTGGCTTTTGTGTCATATGTTTATCTCTTACTGAGTTATGCTTTAAGAAATAGTCTTTGGAAACTCACTATTTACTCTAGGGCCTTTGTGAGGACTTCGATCCCCTGTGTAAAATTCATTCAAAATATTCCTTGGAAAATGAGATGCTATGAAGAATCTTACCACAAGGAATGTCTGTACTTTTACTTTGAGTAGTAAACATTTTGTGAATTATTATGTTTTTCTTTTGGCTTCTGATACCGGGAAGTTCAGGGTCAAATTATGACTTAATTTTAATAACCCTGTGATACCTTAGAATTTGCATGTTTGCATTCCTACTGAATACCTTGCCTTCATCTTCCATGCCACTTTCCCTGATGATTCTTATTTAAATTTTGTTTTTCCTTGCAGGGTTACGTAAAGTACCTAAAATCTTTTATGAAGGAAGCAAAGGTGTAAGATGTTATAGATATACATATTTTTTCCTGCCCTGTTAGGTTGTGAGTTTCTTGATTTTTTTGAAGAATTTCAATAAATTAGGGTCTATTTTACTCATCCTTTTATCTAGGCCCTAGAAAAATGCCCAGGCCATAATAGGTGCTTAATAAAGTTTTGCTTAACTAAATTGCTACAAGTAGACTCACAATTCCCTAGGTGGGCAGAGTTGAGCTCATACACTTTCACTTTGTTTTTTTATAAGAAGGCCAAGGAAAGGTAGAGTGTTGTAGTGAAAAGAACTCAAACTCTGCCTGTTACCAATGGTACAAACTTGGATGAGTTAGGTAGCTCAGCTGATCCTCTTCTTTTTACTTTAATCAAAAAATGGAGATAGGGATACATACCTTACTAGATTGCTATGAAGATTGATAACCCCTGTAAATCTCTCAACACATTTTCTGGCTCATAATAGCAATCAGCACGTGTTAGGCCCCCACTTCTCTCCCTCTCATTTCATTAGAAATAACACTTGGAAAAGGATAAGTGGATGACTCTATGACCGCAAGTAAGTCAATTAATAGTGGTGTCATCTGTAAAATAAATGTGACTATTGACCTCATTCAGAAGGATATGAAAATTAATTGATGGTAATGCACATTGGGAATTTTTGCTGAAAAGTGCGTAAGAATGGCTCAGTATTATTACATTTTATTTCATCATTAATATTATTTATGAATATTTGGCCGTGTCTTGTCCTGGTGCATTTTATGTCTGTGGTTTTAATTGCATTTATTTCATTTTAATACCAACTTGTATCTTAATAAAAATGTAGATGAAGTCCAAAAACATAGTTTCCATCTTTTATGAAAATCTATTTTTATAAGGTAGATGGTTTTACCTGTTTTAATATGCTACCCAGGAAACAGACATCAAGATAGATAGAAATAATTTTTATTAATTTTATTCAGATCAAGCTTAAGCACTTTCTAAGGTATTTAACTTTTATATCCTGCTTTTCTCACTCATATTTTATGTTTATTTGCTGTTTTTTAATGAAATTCTTCATTATGAGATGTTTGGCCCATTTCAGACGATAAACGTGAATGTTTGAAACATTTCTACTGGAAAAGATAATTAACTAAATGAAACACCTGTTACTATTTTAATCTCAGGAGACACTCACTGCCTTCAGTCTCAAATGGGCCTGTGTTACAGAGTCCAAGGGTGGCTCTTCTGAAGGTCAGGACACCGGAGTCCTAGTTGGGCCACCTCCTAGCTGTATGGCCCTGAGGAAGTCACTGTCCTGCCCCGAGTCTCACTGGTCAGCTGTTAAACAGGAGGGAGTCAGCCTCACAGATCTTTAAATTCTCTCCCCATCACAGCACCCAGCCCTCTGAGAGAGAACCACGGAGGCAACTGGCCCTACATTTAGGTCTGTAGAGAAGAAGAGAGATTGCTCCTAATACAGAATATTATCTTCTGAATCCATATTACTTTTTACCTTCCTGTTCAAAACTTTAAAATATCTTTCTTTTGAGAGGCAGATCACTTAGTAGCTGGCATATATGAGAAACTCAAGAAGTGTCTCAATTCAAGGTCCGTGTGCTGAGCAGGACATGTCGACTGGGTCAAGGTTTTCTATGAAACCTCATTTCTGGGGAAACGGGAAGGATACATTTCTTACTTCAACTCTGAGTAGACAGGGATTTAATTATTTATTTATTATTTATTTTTAGGTTCAGTGGTAATGGTTATAGACACGGATTAATACTTTATCTATAGCCTCTGTGTGTGTGTGTGTGTGTGTGTGTGTGTGTATAAAATTTACTTCTGGGTGATATCCATACCAGGAATTCAATTTCGACCATCTGAAACTGCCGGTATCTCTGTAAACTACAGAAGCTACTTTATGACAAAATGCATTTTTCAGCAGCTGTAATGTAATGCTAATACAGAACCGGAAATCTACTCTGGTCCACATAAAGCAAAAGACAAAGGGCACCAAATTTCCACTTTAGAAAATTTCATTAATGACAAAGATGGCTAGACAGTTCACAGCCACTCATCTTGATTGTTATTGCTAGTTATCAGTTTCTCCCTGATTTTACAAAATAAATTTATTTGCACAATAATCTAATCACACACTTTATTTTGAATATATAGATGTACATAGATCAGTCTGCAGACCATATGTGTTTGGCGGTATATTTCCTACACCACATATACCTCTTATTGATGCCCCCTTTTCTTTTGGCAAGGTGAAAAAGGAAACTTTATCGATAAAGCTTTTTTTAAATCAACTTTTCCCTTCAAATCTAGGAACCCATTTATGCTGGAGTTTGGGCATTTATTTATTTTTTATTAGTTATTCGTGTTGGATTTGATGTGATTTTAATCAGGTCTCTAAGATTCAGAAGAGAATTGACTGACATTAAGGAAAGAATGTGTGTAAAGAATCCACATGCTTACCTGATGGTTTATTTGTTATAGAGTCCTTAGATTCACTTCACTCAGGATATTTTGTATAAATGAATCCAAATACATAGGGCTCTTTAAGGCATTGATATTCAAAATGCTAGTCAACAATGAGATAAGGAGCTTGTCCAGAATCAGAGCATTGCTTCCTGTATTAAGAAAGTCTTGGCCCTAGAAAAAGTCACCTTAATGCCATGCACTCAGCCAAAAACTCCCACAGAGCCTCACCTCTGAACTGCAGAAGAAATGGCAGCCCAGTGTTTCTACAGATTAGGCAAGTGACTGAACCATTCTCTGTGCCCTGCACCCTGAGAATGATGACACTGGTGGCATGGAGAAGGAATGTGTCAGCCAGGAGCTCAGTGTGTAAGAGGAGGAACCAAGATGTCAGCAGTGAGGGGCGGAGGTGGTATAGGATGCTGGCTCCCTAAGATAGATGCTTTATGATAGCTAGATGCTTTAGAAAACTTTGTCTTTAGCCATAGCTCTATAAACTTCTTTCCAGCAGGAGAGAGAGAGAAAGAGAGAGAGAGAGAGAGAGAGAGAAATGGCCAGAAATCACACACAAGGGCCTGAAGTACCTGCAGATAAGGGGTGGGGATGGCTTGCATTTGAAAAAGCTGTATGGGAAAGGCATGGATGTCCTCAGGGCATAGCCAAGGTTTTGGTTGAATCAAGGAGGTAGAGGGAAATTTAAGGAGAGCTCATGGATGATAGGTAGCCATCCCAGAAAGCTCCAAGAAAGGTCTGTGAGGGAGGTGAAGGAGTGAGCATTGACTCAGCCTGGGACATTTATGAGCAAAGCTGGGATGAAAGGTTGATTAAGAAGTGATCCCCTGAGAGGGTACCAAGGACTTCCATGGTTATTTCAGGAAACAGGAAGGAAGCAGGTGGGGATAAGTACTGATGCTCTTTGGAGGAGAGTGGGAAGAAATACTTAGCTCGGGTTAGTCGTTCTCCCTGCTGCTGACATCTCAGAGAATTCTTTATTGCTTTTGTACTCAATAGGATTGTCAATTGACTGAGATAATATGATTATACAGTGTTTGCCTGCTGTTTATTATGATTCAGCACATTTTTCAACAAATATTTTACAGCACCAACTGCATGCAAAGCACGGTGACACACTGTCAGGAATGCAGATACAAACACAAATGGTTACCTGTGCCACTGGGCTATAAGTTTCATAGAAGAGATTAACTCTGCTTCAGGAGAATACATTGGCAAAAGGCCACCATTCATGTAATCTATTATTTTCCAAGAAAACAAAGGAAATTAATACAAACTAGCCATTTCTTAAAGAAAAGAGGCATTTACTGCTTTCAAGGTCAACATGGGAAAACTGGTCTCATCAATTTTAGTTTTGGAGATGATGAAATTTTGTCTTTTGCCATAGCTCTATAAACTTATTTCCTGCCAACTTTTTCTCCTCCTTAGAAAATGTTTTTAAAAAGAAAATGTAAATTAAATGGGATAAAAAAAGTTAAATACTTGCCTTGATCTGGTTAGAGTATAAAGTAAATCAAGTGGCTATTTAATTCCCAGTGAACATGTGACAACCATGGAGTTAAATATTAGATTTAAATAGGGCAGCTAATTCTCTGCAAGAATTACATTTATCTCTTTATATGGGCACTCTACCTAATGAACACATTTCTCTCCTCTTCAATCTGGGAGTTGCTACCAGAGCATGAGATATTAATATACATTCCTAGACTCATTAATATTGTTGCTCATAAAAGACCTTTTGATTTTTATCACCCTGAGTTCCCAGAGGCCTGTGGAAACCATCATTACTTCAAACCACATGAGTTACCGGGGGAAAAATCCTATTAAAGTAAAACCTTAATCACCACTTGCATTTTATATCAAGTTGTATCTAAAAAGAAACTGTATAACATCTTCATCAACATAGAATGGATAAACAAATGGCAGTACAGTCCTCCCACAGAATATTATAAAGCAGTAAAAGCAATATAATCACTACTACACACACTGTAACTCAATAAAATTTAATCTGAAAGACATTGTTGAATGAATGATGCAAGATATGGAAGAATACATATAGTATGATTTCATTTATGTAGGTTCAAAACCAGGCAAAGCCAAACAATATCTTGTTAAGGATATATCACTAGTAGCCAACCTAGGAAGGAAATGATTGACGCAAATTCCTTTCCCCACTAGACATGTGACTGACAAATAGATGCAAAGCATCTGGCTTGTAAGAAAGAGGCCTGCCATTAAGGTGCATTTCTTTGGCATTGCTCCCCTTTCCTAGTCAGTAAAGTCCATTAATGACCTTCTGCAGCCAACAGGCAAGTCCCTACTTCACTTCTAACAAGGACAATAAATGAGCTCTGGAGAGCAAGCCAACTGTGAAGGTGGACATTGGGCTTCTCCTCTGCTTTGCTTTGTGCAGAGAAGAGCCCAGACATGGACCCTCAGACTCCCCACCCTCTGCCTCCCCTCTGTGTGCTTTGATTCTAATTTCCATCCTCTTTGTTTTACAGTTGTCCAGCACATCAAGCGGCATAACATTGTTCTGAAAAGGGAGCTAGGCGAAGGGGCCTTTGGAAAAGTGTTCCTAGCTGAATGCTATAACCTCTGTCCTGAGCATGACAAGATCTTGGTGGCTGTGAAGGTAAGAGAACACTCCAGAATGTCTCGTTATCCACGGTCTCAGTAATGTGTTGAAAGTGTTACTTTTTTATTTTAGTGGCCAATTCAGGAGCATGTCTGCTATGAAGGATGTGTTCAAACTCTTTTAACTAAGTGGACAGTGGGAAGGATATTTGGGGCATATCCAAGTGTCCTAGGTTCTTTCTAGGGGCACCTCAAAAGGCTGTAACTAGCTCTGAGTTACTCTTTCAAGTCAATTTTAACTAAATTTCAGACAGAAACCAACCAGCTAAGGCTTGAAGACTCAGCCTGTCTCCCCTGATTGCTTGGTGCTTGTGTCCAGCTCAGCTGCACCTGTTCTCAAGTTGAGGTTCTGAAAGGGAGACTATGAATTCACTCCCTCTCTCAGCCTCTGTTCCACTGACATCTTCTGTTACACCTTGTCCCTCCCAACTGTCTCCAAGGCCCCAGGATTTTATGTAGAATATGTGTGATTTTATTCTGGGATGAGTGGCATTTCTTGTGGATTCTGCCACCCTAGCAGATACGAGGTTTGATTAAAATAAAGAAGCCCTAAAGTCCTTTATCATAGCCATTTTCTCAGAAACTCAGAAAGGAGACCTGGTCTTCAATAAGATAAACATTATTGAAGGGGATAAAATTTACTTACGCTGAGCTCTCTAAAACACAATAAGTAATAAAAATAACACAAAAGACTCTGTAAATCTTTTACATATGCATTGTCAAAACAAACAACAACAACAACACCATGGTATTGAATAACATTTGTAAAACACTTAAAAAAGGCATCTATTTATAAAATCAATTCAGTGGCAAATAAATATGGACATGGCTAATGTACCAAAATGCAATTCTTTAGCTTAATATAAGATGATTGAATTTTGGCTTTTTGTTTCTTTGCTTCTGCCAAATACAGAATATTTATACGAATCGCATTTGTTTACTAGTGAGCAGATCAATTTGATTTTTTAAAAGCAAATGTGTATTTCATTACTGTTTTACTTAGCATTAAAATAATTCAGCATATACATAATGGGTAACTGAGGAGAGAGAAAAATTATTCTTGAACTTATCCATCCTTCAGACTAAACACAATTTCTGTTAAAGTCTACTGAAATGCAAACTGTGGGTTTGCTTTTCTCATCATCAAAAGTAAGTAACCCCAGTGGCATCAGCACTCCTAGACTCTCAGGAAAGGCTCCTTAAACTTGCACTTTGGGGTAAATAAAGGTCAGACCTTTCTAAGGATGGGAAATGTAATAGCTATCCAGTAAACATTATCTCACTAAGAAAGGCAAATGGGGTTGGTGAGACAGTAGAAAAGAGAGGAGAGGAGTGAGGAGGAGAAAGCTGAGGTCAAATGGGTCAAGGTGTAAAGTAAGAATCCTGCAGTGACTTTGGGATGTTTAATCCCTGTTGCTGTGATTGCTTCCTCTTTTCTTTCATTTACTCAAAAAGTTTGTTATTTTTTAAGCACAAATTGTTCAGAACACTTGGCAGCATTAAATCTGCAGTCTTTGCTTTCCTCTCCTGCTATCTTTTTTTCTTCCTTTGGATAAATAAGACCAAAAGGTGCCTCTATTTTTATAGATTCATACACTGATCAAATGTTAGAACTGAAAGAAGTTTAGGGAACATCTAATTCTGACCCAGCCATGTGTTATAGACAAGGGGACTGAAGACCGTGGATTTATGTTCTGGCCCATGGTTCCCGCTGTTGTTTGGGGGCCACAAGGGGACTAGGTTGGGCCTTCAGACTCTGAATTCACTTTATGGGCTCATAAGGTGAGAGGCTTTGAAGGTGAAAAAAATCCAGGGAGATTAGGGAATCTTAGGTGACAGTGGAGGAGTAGCTGAGAGATCTCAGCTAGTATAGAGACAGATACACAAAATTTCTTGGTATAGCCTCTCATCTTCGTATCATTCCTTATTCTGCGCCTGCCTCTCAGTACTTCTTGCAAAGTCCTAAAGGATGGGATGTTGCATAGCTAAATCTAGGGTACGCTAAACTCATATGATGCATTTCTTGCCGGGGTTCTTGTTCCAGCATCAATAAGGGTTCAGGAAATCTGGAGAAGGCTGTGCGTAGATTAAATAGGAGTCCAGAGATGAAATATAATTTTGAAAGGCATTTGGGGGTCAGAGGAGCTTAGCTTAAAGGAAACTAAGATCTAAGTCCTAAATTCTCTGGTCTAAGGTCTAAGGTCCCCTCATCTCAGGACCCCTTGCTTTTTATTAACACAACTTGTCCTTAGGTGAGGCAGAGATATACACTTCAAAGGGTATACACAAGCATTGTCAGAATGGGGGAATTAGCCTACGGCTGTTTATGTGTTTGGCCAGTAGGAGGCAATACTATGTAAATTAAGATGCTCTTTAGTTGTCTGGCAGCAAACAATCAATTTAATGTATCCTATTCAGGTTTGGGAAAATGCCCTTGCCACTCCAGATGATTCAGCCCTGCTGAACATGCTGGAATTGGTTTCCGGCAATTTCCTCCCAAGCACATGCTAAGATAGGACATCAGGGCTCAGGCTAGTAATGACGAAAGAATAGCCAGTGACAGCAGTGTAGCCAGTTGTCCTGCCCATGTCATGCTTCTACCTGGCATATCTCCCATCACCACTGTCAGGCTTCTCTATGGTTTAAATCCCCATCATACCTGTGACCCAAACCCAGAGCCTATACCTCATACACTACCTGGCTTTGCCAAATAAGTGTTTACAAATTAATGACCTATGAAGAATGTTTGCTCTTTCATCAACACTGCTAAATAAAATAAAACAAAATGGATTTGCCCCTTTATCAAATCCTGCCTTATTCTCTTTGCTAGTCTCCTTCTTGAAATTCAAATGAAACTATTGTCTCAAGTAGAGTGGACAACATGCCTACAGCTTAAACATTTATTCCAAGGTCGCACACCTAAGAAGTCTCATCTCACTGACCTTGACTGTACATATTTGTTGAAATCAGAGGCTTTGTTGGAATGACTACAGGCTTCCAAGAGGATGCTTGTTTTAACTTCTAGAATCCAGAGGCTGCAGCCATACAAGGAACAAGTCAGATCTTCCATAGACTCTAGGATGAACTGGATCAAAATAACACAAGGACCTTTCCTGGAGCTGCCTCTCGCCAGCCTCACCTGCTCATTTTTAGGGCTGTGGGCCCATTGGACACCTCAAAGACTATCTAATGAGCTATGGTTCAGTCCTGACCAAATTAAGGGGTTTTTCTAAGGAATGAAGCAAATTGGTCACAGCTTCCAGAGTCTGCACAGCCTGTCACCTCTGAGGAGTGGCTGCCAGGGCTGCTCTTCCTCCATTGGAGACACTCAGGGATGTTTGAAGCCTTTCTGCCTGTCGCCTAGCAACCCCTGCAGCATTGATTATGCATGCTAAGAAATAGCAGCTATTGTCCTTTTTCCTTCTCTAGAAGGAGCTGGCTGATTTGAAATGTAAGGCTTTGCATTCAGACTGACAGATGTCAGGGTCCTAGAAATTCTAGTGTCACTTGCTCCAAATGACTTAAGAGCTCGAAGGGTCCCAGGAACCAGTGTAATATGGAGGAATCCTGAGGCATGTGCAGGCCACTCAAGGGCACATGGAGGCTGAGTTTGCCTCTACCATTGCTTGTTCAGATTCAACTGGATTGCCCTTTTCTTGATATTTTTGGATGACCTTTGTGGTTTTTTTTTTAGTGAAATGGATTTATCAGCCATTTATTCTTTTACACTGAATTATAATTGAAGAACCCATAGAGGATAAGAAGCAGAGAAACCAGTTTATGATCAAAATGAGTTACTTTGCCTTTAAATACCTCAATTGCCAAGAAAACGCTTCACTGTAGTTTCTCTACATTGAATGCATTAACTATGTTAGCTCTATCCAACCTCCATTTCAATAGCTACAATTCCTACAAGGTTTTTTATATTATGAATGCATGCTGATTTTTTGTTTTTTAAATATAGCCATAAGTGTTGATGGATTGATGGCCTCTTCTCACCCTCCCCACTAACGCAGGTGTATTTCTAGAAACATCAAATGCCTAATATGAGAGAGACCTTAGAAATCATGCATATAACCCTAGTCTCCTGTTCAATAAATGAAAAAAACAAGAACCAGGGATGCCAAGTGACTCCCTCGAGATATAAGGTAAAGTGAAGGAGAGGTGCTACATAGGAAGACTTAACAAGATGAGAAATGGAGAAATCTAAGTTCAGCAGGCACTTTCTTTGGGATCTAAATTAGCATTTTTGCTTTTTGTGTTCCTGAATATCATCTTGTCAATGCAGGGAATAATGATGATTATCTTCACCAAGGGTTTTGGAAGAGTTGATGGGTAAACCCTCTGGCACATTACCACGAGGCAGCCACAAGTACCATCTAGCTTGTTGCTGCCGTTCTATGTCTGGAGGGTCCAAACCAGCCCCTTGGTCTACATGACTCCTGCTAATCCATCAGCTCTCAGTTCAAGGTGCTGCTCTAGGGGAGACTTCCCCTTGCCTATTCCCCCATTAAGGCCATACCTCCCTATTATATGCTATTAAGGCATCTATACTTGTCCTTTATAACATTTGTCAAAGTTATTCATTATATATGTATTCATGGGTTCATTTAATCAATGGCATTAATGTCTGTCTCTTCCACTAGAGTGGTATATTCTTGAGTGTTGGAACCATGTCTTTTAGCATATGGCCTAATATGTAGTAACATGCAGTAAATGCTCGTTAAATAAATGAAGGGATGGATGGATGGATGGATGGATTGATGGATGGACTACAGAAAAAGTAAAGAGTTGGCAGTTGACATTTCTAGGTAAGGAAATGATTTGATGAGCTATTGATAGTTATGGAGATTTATAACTGGGAGGAACAGTAAAGAGAATATGTATAGAACAATGTAATCTAATCAAGAATCATTTTAGAAAACATTGAATACAGATACATAGGACTGTTATTGATATTATTTACCTTAACTCCCTTATTGTGCCAATGAGAAAACAGGAACCTAGAGAAGATAAATGACCCACCCAAAGTCACACAGCTTGGACGAGGTCATTTAATGTCAGCCCTAGGACTAAAACTCAGGCCTCACTTTAGTGCCCATTGTGCACCACACTTTTATTTATTAAATTTTACATGTGCCCTGGTAAACCAAATAGAGAAAATTCAACATAATACCACTTGTCAAGTAATATAAAGAAGGGTGTTAGTGGTGCTCATTTGCATGTAAGAGATACTTTTTTATGTTCTCCAAGTAAAAATGTAATTCAAGGGAATAAGTTGGAATAAGAAAAACTGGATCCCGGAGTGAGGGCTTTGGCTTCAACAAAACATCATAATCAGCTTTAGTAAGAAGAGCAGTATAATGCTCATAGGAAACCAACTCAAGCTGGCTAAAGCAGAAAAGGGAATTTATTTCTCATGCTACTGGAAAACCATGTTACTGGTATCCTAGCTCCCAGCATTACAAGATCCAGGGAATCAATTACCTATCTATCTATCTTGGCTCTACTTTCCTCTATATTGACTGCATTCTCAGGCAGGTTCTTCTGAAACTACAGCAAACACTTGGCAGTAATGTCTCTGCTTAGATCCTGCCATCCTAGCAACCCCAACGAGAGCTCTTCCTTCCCAACAAGTATGCTAAAGTCCACGGGCTGACTCTTACTGGCTTGCCTTGAGTTGTGTCCCCTGGCCCTATGACTAAGGCAATAGAATATTCTGGTTATCCAGGCCCAATACACATGCATATTCCTGGAAATGGAAGATTGGGTCAATGCTACCCAACACATGTGACTGAATGTGGGGTACTGGTTTCCAAAAAGGATATTAGACCTGCTATAGCCAAAAGTAAATAGGAACTGCAGGGCAGCTAGGCCTCATTGTGACTACAATAGATGGGATCCAAAAGTTCACTCAGGATTTGAGATAGCCCCATGACTGTCTCTTCTTTACTATCTCAGTAAGAGCCACCAGGGATCGTCCTCTAGGCTTCCCTGCTAATGTAGTGCAGCTGTCTCTTGCCTCTGCTGTTCTCTAACATATGACTGCTGCTTCTATGCCAATTGTTGCTCACACGGCCTCTACTACTCACATGCAGAGTCCTCAAGAAGGAAAATACTATGTGTGCAGTTGTTCCACTTAGTCTTTATTCCAAGCCATCTCATCTACCTGTGGTCTAACCATCCAAGGTGGCCTCCTATGGCACAGATGAGGCCACCTATGGGAAAGAAGTAACTAGAGCCAGTTATCTCAGAATATGCTTATGGGCAGAATAAGGGCTTCAAAAGGAAAGCTCATTCTCTCCAATTCTGGAATAGTGAAATTATTCTTAAATGGGAAAGTGCATCAAGTGTTCATCAATTCAAGTGCTCTACCAAGGCAAGTTCATTTCTAAGACAGATGGCTATTTTCTTTTTGTCTTCCCTTTTTTGTGTGACAGTCATCATATCCATACTCACATCCCAGTTAATGTGAAGGCCCTCACCCATTCCTCCCATTCCTGTGCTTCCTCTCAACCTCTCTGTTTACATCAGCATGTGAAATCCTTGTTCCTGCAAAATGGAAATGAATGGTAACAAGATTAGTGCATTTAAAAGAACATTTGTCAGTGTTTCCCTAAAAAAAAGTTTGTATACCTTAACAGGGCATAATGTTGAAGAAAGTACTATCAATTCCATCTTTACATGTCTCTAGGAACAGAAATTGTACAACTTGTAATAGTGGTCTGTTAAAAGACTTAATCATCTTTATGGTCCAGACATTGCTTAATTGATTCATGTTGATCTTTGGTATAAGTGCATTCTTCCTGGTGTGTGTGTGCATGCACGTGCCTGCTCACATATACTGTAAGGTGGAGAACAATGTTTCCTTGTAAGAATCTGTCCTGCACTTGAATAAGGTAGGCTTTAGTCATTAAGTCCCAGTAAGTTCAACTTTTAACCTTTGATGGGAGATCTGTTTTTTGTCTTGTTGACCTTCTTTTCTGGCTTATCTCCAATTTATCCCCATCTTTTCATTAATGCTAAAACCAAAACAGTGCATTTCACTCTAAGGAAGACTCATCTGGCACCAAATGTAGCTGGAGGATTCACTTCACCCCTCTGTATCTCTGGAACATATGAACTGCGGTAGTTGTGCTGCTTTTTAATTGACTTGAACATGATAACCTAACTTGCAATCGAGTCACAGTCTACATCTCCACCAGCTCCTGCGTAGCTGGTGAAATTGACTCAGACAAATGTATGCTGGCATATTTGAAGCCTGTAAATCTATTGCCATTTTGTACATTGGAGGCCAACTTTCCATTCACTCTTTTGAGTCAATATTTCTCTATGAGGTAGATCCATTCTGTTCAAAGCATTTATAACATGCACCTTGATATAATATGCACACATAAACCATTTTATCCCCCAAATTATTGAAAGTATTTTAAAATATGTGAATTAGAGCTTGGCTTCATGTTTCTCACTGGATGGTCAACCTCTTAGATTCTGAACCATTAGAGTCAGCATGGCTATGATAATAAATGTAGCAGCAATCAACACCGTGGCTATGAACCTTGTATTTCAGGCTGTCACTGGTATGTAATTAAAGTCCTTGCAAAGGCCAGCTATATATGACTGAGTTGATGTGCACAGAGTGTTAGTTTTTAATACACAGTGAGCACAGTCTGAGTGTTTGTGATCATTCTTATTTGTTTTTTACAATCATTTAGTTCATTTTTACATTTGTAGGGATGTGGGAGAGTTACTCATTGCACTCTCTTTAGTTTCGAAGATTTTATTTTTATCAAGCTCTCCCTATTTCTGAATTTATTAAAATATACTCTTCCAAGGTTCACTTTTGTAAGAATCTGTTAGAAGCTTCCTCTACCTTTCTTTAAAGGAGACCCAAAAGTTAAAAGAATCATACAGTATTGTGGCTATCACTCTAAATACTTAGTTTTTATTGCCTCTAAGAGTCTTATAAGAAGGGTATCTGCCTTAATTCTATTTCAGTCTAGCATTGTTTCTCAACATTCCCAAGAAGCAGGTTGACCAATGAATAGCCTACTGAGGTGACTTTTATAGAATGATGCTATCCAATAGAAATATAATGTGAGCTACAAAGGCAAGCCATATTTGTATGTATTTAAAAAGTTTTTAGTATGCACAATAAAATTGGAAAACAGGTAAAACTAATTTTATGAATATATTTTATTTAACCCAACATATCTAAATATTGTTACTTCAACACATTAATATAAAATATTAATGAGATATTTTATTGATACCAAGTTTTCAAAATCCAGTGTGTATTTTAACTCACAGAACTTGTCAATTTGGACAGCCATATTTCAAATTATCACTAACCACATGTGGCTGTTGGTTTGCATTTTGGACAGTTCAGCTCTAGAAGATATCAGAAGCACTAGGTCTTGAACCAATGACCCTGACCCAGACGAAGTTAGGCATATTAACATTCCCATGCATCTCGGTTGCTTCATCTGGGAGTTTACTCATTGACATCTATGTTTTAGGCATGGTGGTTGGCATGGGCTTAGTGAGGTCTTACCATAATAATCTCTTTTAAAAAAAAGTCTTTCTCCTTAACTCGTCTTATGATCTCTAAAAAGTGTTAGAGAAGAACGTAAGATCATTAAAAAGAAAAGGACACCATCTCTGTTTTAACTTATGTCTCCTAAACCACCTACATTTTGAAATGCATAATCATTGTTCATGTCTTACAACATCCAGAAACACAATGATTTCAAATATGCTCTCTTGCCTCTCCTACTAGTTTCCTGTTAGCTTTATTATTTGGCTGAAGCATTTCAGATGAAAGTTAATCTTCCTTTCTTCTATTTTACTTCAGTAACTTCTCAGTTCTGTGTTGAAGTTAATTTCATACTACTCCATTCTTCCAACTCTGAATCAGTGTGTACTCCAGGCAGTAAACTCACTTTAGCTCTGGATGAGACCTCTCCCTTGAGAATGTCTTCAGAAAGGATGGCAGCTTTGGAGTTTCAGGAAATTCACGAGGAATAGAAAGAAATGAAGTTACAAGGCAGACACTAGAAGTAAGAAAACAGTAATGATCAATGATGAGGCAAACATGCCTGTCAAAATGAAACTTAAGTGGAGAGAATTATCAGGGAGGGAGGCTTCCACCTCCTGTCCATTTCCAAGGGACTCCAAGTACCAGCCAAGGCTCCCTTAATTGAGTAAAATGACAATCAGGCATGGCACTGAAACAGAGATGACTTTTATAAATAGGGCTGATAGCAGAATTTTTCCAACTTCAGATTGCTGTCTGGCTATGGTTCCACCTTAGAAAAATTCTTTCCTTAGAGTGCCAAATTCACAAGATGATTTTGCCCAACTCGGTGCCGCCATATTTTCTGAATCTCTTAAAATAGAATTGAATCATAATTTAGAGAAAGGATCCAGCATGCAAAAATGGATGGGCACATGGGATGAGGCCAAGTTTGTGAGATGCATTTGCCCCATGAATAGTGAAATCTTCTCTCTTAAATCTGAAAATGTTACTGAAGCACAGCTTTTGAAATTGAAGTATGACTCTTCTCATAGTAGTTTGCTTTTGGGAAATGGAAGTATTAGATGCTTGTTAACTCTGTCAATTTGGTGCCTCCCCCACAAGGAAAATTCTGTCTACTCTCCCAGTCTACCCCTCTATCATGCTACATCTCTCTCTCTCTCTCTCTCTCTCTCTCTCTCTCTCTCACACACACACACACACACACACACACACACACACACTTCAGCATTTGAATCACCACTACATAGCTAAAACTTGAGAAGAAAGATTACATGTAGAGTTTGTTCATGATCTGTGATAATGATCTAAATGGGTTCAGTCACCTTCTCTATCTCACTGCTAAAGACACAAGGCCTTACAAGTAAGCTCTCTCAGTGACTCAGAGTAGTCTGAGAAAACATTGTTATCTTAGAAAACATTGCAGGGTTCAAGGGCTTTCAGGAGGGAAATGGTGGCAGGATCAGGAGCCCTGCTGCTCTCTTGCCTTGGGCTGGTCACCATTGGGGAGAAAGCTTCAAATCCTGCCAAAGGAGTTAGTGAAAATGCTCAATTCTGTGAAGATGATAGCAGAAAAGACTTTGTAATCTTGCTGCTATCCCTGACAACCTAGTGTTTCCATGTGGCTGATGTGAGGCACACCCTGCCTATTCATGGGTGCCCCAGGCATGGTAAATAGCATATTGCAAACTCATCCTGTGATGACTCAATGATGAACCACCTGCAACAGACAGTCCTCAATAGCCAGTTTCCTGTGAGGGCTCAGCAAATCCTCTCATGGTCACACTCCCTTCCTAGAGTGGCCCCCATCTTATAACTGATTGATTATGAGTTATAATGGCTCAGCAGTATTGGCCCAACTCAAGAAAACTCTGAAGGGTCATCCTTTGGGGCCAGATAAGCTTTGTTGAGACTATATCATAGCTCAGCTTCACCCTCTGCCCAATTTCCCCCACAGGTATTAATCCTAAGAGCATGCCTAGGAAATGTCTTGTCTGCTGAATACTTGCCATGTGCCTGGCACTATGCCCAGTGCTGGCAATGCAGACATGGAAGGCACCATCCCTGGGCCAACGAGTTCACCATCTATTCCAGAGATAAGCAAGTAAACATGCACTTAGAATGTACTGTGGCCAGTGATATGACAGAAATTAAGTATGGGGCGTTTCCTGAGCCAGCAGTGTGTGTGGCAGCTAGGGTCATTCAACCTAGCCTGGGAGCAGGTATAACAGGGGTTGTAACAGCAATGAGAGGGTCAGGGAACACTTCTCAGAAAGGTGAGGTCTGAGCCCAGTCCTGGAGCACTTCCAGTTGTTAACCAGGTGTATTGGTTTCCTATTGCTGCTGTAACAAATTATTACAAACTCAGGGGCTTAAAACAACACAAATTTTCTCTCATCATTCTAGTGGTCAGACACTGAAAGCCAGTTTTACTAAGCTAAAGACAAGATGTCAACAAGGCGGCATCCTTCTGTAAGTTGTAGGATAGAATTTGTTTCCTTGCCTCTTCCAGCCTTTAGAGGCTGCCCATATTTTTTGGCTTGTAGCCTCTTCTTCCATCTTCAAAGCCAGCAGCACAGCATCTCTTCTTGATCTTCCTGCCCCTCCCTTGTAAGTCCCCTTGTTTGGGATGACATTGGCCCACTCTGATAATCTAGTATAATCTCCCCATGTAAAGTGACATATTCCCATGTTCAGGGATGAAGATGTAGACACCCTGCCCTAACCGGTTTGGCTCAGTGGATAGAGCGTTGGCCTGCGGACTGAAGGGTCCCAGGTTCGATTCCGGTCAAGGGCATGTGCCTTGGTTGCGGGCACATCCCCGGTTGGAGGTGTGCAGGAGGCAGCTAATCAATGTTTCTCTCTCATCGATGTTTCTAACTCTCTATCCTTCTCCTTTCTCTCTGTAAAAATTCAATAAAATATATATTTTTAAAAAAAGATGTAGACACCTTCAGGGAGGCATTATGCAACTTCCTATACCAGTGACATGCCCGAATCAACATTCCAGGCAGAGGGTTGAACGTGTGCAAGGACAAGGAGGTGTGGCCCGGTGTCACTAGGGCATCTACAGGTATTTCATAAGGTGGAAGCATAAGTTTCAAGAGAGGCATGTCAAGAAGAGATCAAGCTGGACAGAGATGCAGGGTTGCTGGATCATTTAGGACATTGTATTTTAAGCTTGACTTATACTTAATTACATATGTGACTTATCTCCCTATTTGCATATGAGCACCTGAGGCCAGGATTTGGGTCCCTGTCTTCTTGATGCCACCACAGGTCTGGCTCAGTGACTGGCACAGAGCAAGAACTCAGCACATGTGTGTGACATCAACAAATGCCAGCTTTGCCCTGCTATTAGACCATAGTGTCTGAGTAATCTGAGCCAAGAACAAAAGTCCCCAGAGCCTGGCTGGCATGATCCTGGGCAACTTCGTCTTGGCAGTGTGACTGGCCTGCTGGCAGGGGCATTTCCTGAGCCAGCAGTGTGTGTGGCAGCAGTGGGAGAAGGCTTTTTAGAGTGTCCGTGATAAAACCGGCAAAATGGTCACTGTGAAAGTTGCAAAGTGGGTCCATGAGAGCTTCCTATGTTCTTCTCACTACTGCATATTTCCATAATTACGTTTTAAAAAGGTTACATGAGCAGAGGTGAGGTGCACATAGCATCCTACAAAGGGCAACAGGCACCGAAATGGGAGTGAAGTCTGTAGTTGAGCCCAGACCAGGGTTAAAAGGGATGAAGACTAAAGGCTCGTGTCCATAACTTAATGAGGTAACATCTGTGCTGGTGCTTCATCAACTGTCGAGTTCTGCAGACCCTTGAGGGGCTTTACCTCAAAAGGTTAAGTTAACACAAACATTTGCTCAGAATTTAGGCCATTTTCCAATCTTTCATGGAATAAATGAGTTGAATTTCCTTCCCATCAGGAAGCTCAGGGCCCACTGAAATAACGCCTTCTCCACGCAGCCTTCCCTTTGACACCCTCCGTTTAAGATATGCTGGTTTCCCCCCATCTCTGCCCCTCACCCCAGACGCTGAAGGATGCCAGCGACAATGCACGCAAGGACTTCCACCGAGAGGCCGAGCTGCTGACCAACCTCCAGCACGAGCACATTGTCAAGTTCTATGGTGTCTGCGTGGAGGGCGACCCGCTCATCATGGTCTTCGAGTACATGAAGCACGGGGACCTCAACAAGTTCCTCAGGTACAGTGTGGTGGGGAGGGCAAGGCAGGAGTGGGCCTTCGGGGTTCAGGCAGCCTGAGGTGGAGCCCCTGAAGTCCTGTCTGGCTCCAACGTGCTGTTTTCTTTCCAAGAGAGCTGCCCCTCAGCTTTGCAAGATTAGCAAACGTGCAGCCGGGGATTTCTTGGTAGAGGGTGTCACTTAGGAGAAATAGGAAGGATGTTAGGGGCAGGCAACCAAGTTGCACCTGCCCTTGCTGGCCTCAGTTTCCTTACTAGTAAAAGGGATGTGTTTATATCAACAAAAAGGACTACTGTCAGCTCTATTGGGATGGGAGGTGATTAATAAATCTTGTCCCCACACCCTTATTCCCGGCCACATTTTCCTGAGATGTTTATTGTGCCTTCCGTGTTATGGCAATACCTACACCTCTGTTCTCTGGATTCTGTGGGTGCTGGGGGGGCTTTCCACCAGAAGTCGGTACCAGTAGCTTCATGCAGCCACTAGAAGATTCAGAAACCATATAGTCTAAGTAATAAGGCAATTGTGGAGAGAGCAATGGAAGGGGGAGCTTGTACTGCTGTGTTTGGAAATGTCATCACGTGGCCATCTGATCACTTTCACCATCTCTAGCCTCATGAATACATGTGGAACTTAGTTCTCTTTGGCTGGGACAAATCTTTCTCTGATTTGCCTCTGATTGTGTGGGTGATGGAATGTGTGGGTGATGGAGATCAGGAATATGGAGCCAATTCATGGTATTCAGAGACAATCACCCTAAAAATGTGTTATCCAATATCAGCAAAGGTTTGCTTGTAGGTGATAGGAGAGTAGATGATGGTAGATTTCACACCTTGTCTTGTTGGACCTAATATGAACACTTGGAGTGCGGGAAACGAGTTAAGTCGGCTCGCGTGAATTGCGCGTACTCCGCGGGAGCTGTCTTAACTCGGTTCATATAGATTTGCGGTGGAGTGCGGGAAACGTGTAAACTCGGGCCGATTGTAACTGCGTATTACCAAATATTTGTTTGTTTGCCGTTCACAAAGATACCTACCTGCGTATGCGAACCGTTTCATACCCATTGGGGTAATAGGTATCATAAAAATCCCTGATTTTGTGCGGGAAACCTAAATAATTGCCCGCGCCATCTTATATTTTGGCAGGAAATTCACCCGACACCGTAGTGTGAATATGGAGCTGAATTTTGCTGAGGTCCAGCTGCACATTGGAAAAATATTTTTCCTTGTTCCCATGCTCTAGGCTACTTGATTAATTAAAAATGGTGCTTTCCATAAATTGTAGCATAATAAATCCACATGTACCCATTAGATGTAATTAAATGCTTCTGTGAGTTCAGACTGTGCATGTGCGTGTAAGCACACACCTGTGTGTGTGTGTGTGTGTGTGTGTATTCTTTCACTTTTGGCTCTATCGGCTTCTCCCTACCTCTCCTTCCTGCCTCCCAGAAGGAGCAGGCACCTGGTTCTTCCTTGGCATCTTGCCCAGGGCACGAAGCTATTGGAAACCTCCTCCTCTCAATTTTAGAACCTGCTGAACTCTGGGAATGAGAGGTTTTCCATGCCAAGGATCGGGTTCTTAGGTGCAATACTGTGCTGTGAACAGTCTATCCTCTCTTTCTGGAAGGAAACCCAGCCTTCAAGCTGCCATGAATGTGTTCCTAAGTGTCATTGGCACTGCCCTATGAAGACAGATGCCTACAGTTATCTTCCCACCCTTTTCATTCAGCCAAAGGGCACCCATTCAGTAGAAACATGGTCAGGCCCTATGCTAGGTTGGCTAGTGGGTGACAGGGCTGGAATTCAAACCCACAGCCTCTGGCTGCAAAACCCCCAGTTTTTCACCATTGCAATACCTCCTCTTGAGGTGGTGCTAAAAGATCAGGAGAAAGCAGTGTGCTATGGAATTCCACAGCCAGAACAACGTGGCTAAGTGCCGGCTGTGACCCACATGGGGAGCGTACAAGCCAAGGAAGGTGAGAAGCCTGCTGAACCTCCCCACTCTCCACAATGGGGCGGAGGTGTTGATGGTGCTTTTTCCCTCTTAAATCATGTTCTCATGGAAGAGGTGAGCTATGTTTTTATTTCAAAGAGCTGCAGGATAACCTGGGGAATGAAACAGAGGGCTGTTGTGCTAACTTTATTTATACTCTTCTTAAGAACTTGTTTAGAAGACTCACCTGCCCTCTATTCACAGCAGGACTTTCTGCTCAAGGAAAGCATCCACAGGATTTTCTCACTAGGAGGAGCCTTGTTCCAATCCCTAGAAGCAAGCAGGCACCTGCCCTACCCGGCACATGGTAGTGTAGCGTGCCGAAGGCTTTGGCGGGCGGCCAGTTTTATGGCGCCTCTGCCTTCTGAATGTGAGGTTGGAGGCTGGGGTTTTGCACAGAGGTAGCCTTTTGCACTCGCCTCACATTTTTCCTTTTCTCCCAAGTCTTTGCAATGGACAGATTCTTAGCGGAATCTCGGCTGTGGCAAAGCAACAACTTATTTCACTCTTTGCACTACATCTATGAAGATTTCATCCTGGCCTAGCTTTTCTGGGTATTTCAGGATTTCTCATAGTCTATGTGCTCCCCTAGGTCCTTCTCCTGGTATGGAGGTCACATAAGAGCTTTGACTCCTACGATGAGTGGAAACATTCATATTTTTCCTTGCCTCTTAGTACTGGGAAGGGTTGGGCTTGAGTAACCTTTAGTGAGGTGGGAAGGGCCAGCGCTATGGAATCCCTAAGAATGCTGGCACTGGCAACCACAAAAAGGAATGCCCAAAGGACAAGTTGTGTTGTCACGTCACCTCTCCATTTCTTTTTGAAGAGGAACCTGCTTACAGAGCCTTTCTCTGTGGCTTTTAAAAAATTATTAAATGTATTGGGGTGGCATTGGTCAATAAAATTATATAGGTTTCAAGTGTAAAATTTGAGAATACATCATCTGTATATTGTATGGTGTGCTTGCCACCCCAAGTCAAATCCTCTTCTGTCATCATATATTTGACCCCCTTTACTCTTTACGTAAAGATTAAAGGAGGTGAAAACATGTAAAAGAGGAGACGATAGCTACTGCAACTTGGAAATGAGCTCACGGCATAAATAGGAATAATTTGTGACAATAAACACATAACAGGGGAAGGGTAAAGGTCTCTCGGCTTTTCGATGAAAGGCCACAAAGCACCACACAAGCAGTTTCAATTGCTCCCCCCATGGGTGTGCATAGGAAGGTGCAGTCACTATCTCCACTTTCCAGGTGAGAAGCAGGTCCAGAGAGGCTCAGTAGCTCACCTGAGGTCATAGCCAGTGTGTTAGAACAGGGTTCAAGTTCAGTTCTGATACCCAGAGCCTTGCCCACTGCACTGCAAGACGGTTTGCTCCAGTGAGAGATTTTGAGCTGAAGAGACCCCTGAGGCATTTCCCCTGTATTGCTCCTCAGTGTGACAAGAGGAGGTCGGGGGCTGTGGTTTGAGTGGAGGTGAAATAAATGTGCTAAGACTTTTCTTGTACAAAAACAGGAAGCTTCTCCCAGGAATGGGTCAGATATTTACTAGTAATGACAGAGGGGACCTAAATGATCACATGGCATCATATTGTTTTGTAGTTCTGACTAATGGGGAAATCGCACACTGGAAAAGTTAAAAGCCTTCCCCAGACCATGGTGCTGGACACCCCAAAGACTGGGAAACTCCCCACCTCCCTGTCCAGTGCTTGTTCTCTGAGAATACAAGAATGGAAGATCAGATGGCAGCATGTTTTGGAAATCAAGGAAAGGCGGAATCCCTGTGGGCTGGAGCCCTGCTGGAGCAGGGTAAATGCCTGTGCTTGAGAAGCTCATCCCACCTGGGGTGGAGCTAGTGGGTAAGGGGAGGGGCAACACCAGATGGGGGTTGTTGGAGAATCCTGGCTCTCTCATTTTCAAATCCTCATACCGCTCTGGAACCCTGCAGGTCCATTCACCACTTTAAAATTCATTTTAAATCCTCTATTATTTATTTTAAGTTCTTCAACGTGTCTGGAAAGAGATGTCATTGGCATTGACATTGGGAGGAAGAAGCCCTTTGACCAGGCCTTTATTCCTTGCCCCCTCAGGCCACCAGGGGCAGTGACACCAATGTTGGCTCAATTCACAGGGTTAGAAGGGGACTGCAGGTACTGATTGCATATCCTAAGAGTGGTACCCTCCCCTCCCTGAAACACCTATCAGTGTTGCAATGCCTTAAATCAGCGATGTTTAACCATCATGGCAGGCACACTGGTGGGCAGCAAGAATTTTTAAAACATGCGTACCTGATTATTTAGTCAAAGGCACTGACTTCCATTACATTGTCAAATAAAAAATAGCAACAGCCAACACAACAATAGCCATGTGGTATGAATGAGTCAAAATTATACCTATTTCTTTTGTCAGATTGGCAAAAAATATGTATTTTCCGGTTCGTTGCAGAATTTTAATAATTAGTTTATGTGCACCATGAGATGAAAAAGGTTGAAAATTGCTGCCTTAAATCATTCCTGGGAAAAGATAGGAGAAAGAGAAGATAAAAAAATCATACTCTTCCTCCCCCGCCCCCCCAAAAAAAATATAAAGAAGAAAACTTGTTCAGTAAAAGAATGAATGTGTTGTGATTCAAAGAATGTTGCCTATGTGGTGGCCAGTGTGTGCTTTGAGCTGGAGATCAGGGGGAAGGGTGGGCACAGGAGGTGGCACTGTTCATGGGGAATGAATGTCCAGGCTGAGGATGCCCTGGGATTCTGATGACTTGGGCTTACTAAGATGAGGGCAGCTTGGAAACCATGCCCAGCTGCAGAGCAGGGGGGATCGGGGAGACCAGAGTTGCCAGCTCTGGCCCTGGTGGGGCACTCTGGAGGGATTGCCCTGAGTGTGTGTGAGTGTTGGGGGGCGGGGGGGTGGCGGGTGCTGGGCTGCAGCATGTGGCTGGGAGGGATGGAGGGTGTGGGCTCAATGATCCATTGCTCTAGAAGAGCCAAACTCTCCCACTTGATTGTGATTTTGTTGTTGGGTTCTTGTTTGTTTGTTTTGCTTCAGCCACCTACTGCTTTTCAGAGTCAGGGGACTACGTCTGAAGCCCCTAAAACATGAACTTGTTTGTATGTTGGGGGTAAGGGGTACCACTCAGGCCCACGTGGCCCCGGGATTCTGGACTCTGTGGGAATGGAAGCCTGGGTGCTTTTGAAGTATAACCGTGGGTGAAGCATCTTTTCCTCCTCTGCGTGCTAAGTCAGGCGGCGTCTTTTAGCACCAGGAGCTGATGGGGGCGGGGGGGGGGGGGGGGGGGGGGGCAAAGGGCCCCTCCAGGCAAAGAATTCCAACAGCAACTCCTTCTGTGTCCTCCGCAGGGCGCACGGACCCGACGCTGTGCTGATGGCCGAAGGCAACCCGCCGGCGGAGCTGACGCAGTCGCAGATGCTGCACATTGCCCAGCAAATCGCAGCGGGCATGGTCTACCTGGCGTCCCAGCACTTCGTGCACCGAGACCTGGCCACCCGGAACTGCCTGGTCGGGGAGAACCTCCTGGTGAAAATCGGGGACTTTGGCATGTCCCGGGACGTGTACAGCACTGACTACTATAGGGTGAGTGGCTGCACCCCCCAGGTCCCCGGGGCCTGGTTATATTATTTGCTTGGGCTGCCATAACAAAATACCATGGACTACGTGGTTTTAACAACTGGAGTTTATTTTCTCAATGTCCAAGATTAAGGTGACTGCAGGGTTGATTTATATTCTATTTCTCTTGACTTTCAGACAGCGCCTTTCCTCTGTGTCCTCCCCGGGTTTTCCTCTGTACATGCACCCCCTGGGGTCTCCGTGTGGCTAAATTTCCTCTATGTGAATACCAGTCAGACTGGATTAGGGCCTCATTTTAACTCAATCACCTCCTTCAGGCCCCATCTCCAAGTACAGCCATATTCTGCGGTACTGAGGAGAGCACAGTTTGGTCTACAACATTCTCCTGCTCTTTCCACACCTTTCAGGTGTGTGGTCTCTCCATGAGGGCAATCCTCAGTCTGAGAATTTTACCACGGAAACCTGAGGGCCTGGGGAAATTCCTAAGGGCAAGAGGTTAAAGGATTTTGAGGTTTGCACTTGATTCTGTGAAATTATGTCTGAAGGCTTTGTTTGAGGTTTGACAGAAGATGAACTTGTTCATGGAAATAATGGTACCCCAGACCTTGGAAGTTCCCCCACGGAACCGTCTTGGTTGAAAGTGGATTAGCTGGTGGTGTTGCTCTGAGATGCAAGAAGCACCATCCTGCAGGTTTCTGAAGAGCCCCACCCAGTCCAGAAGCTCTAAGGGGTTGAGTTATAGACAATCATTCAAATCCACCGATTACCAGCAATTGGCCCCTTTGGCATGTTAGATTTGCTAACTGAGATCTTGGGACCTGGGTCTGAGAGAAAAGGGATACTTCTGGGAACCTCGAAGTCCTGATACTGAAAGCAAAGGTTCAGGTGGTGTTCTACCACCTCAAAGCCTCAATTCTGTTTTCTTGTTTTTCTGGAATTTCAAGGGTAGAAGAAGAGAATAGGAAGGAAATGGAGTAAATGTGCTGTGTGTATATAGCCTAAGACAGTGGTTCTCAACCTTCCTAATGCCGCGACCCTTTAATACAGTTCCTCATGTTGTGGTGACCCCCAACCATAAAATTATTTTCGTTGCTACTTCATAACTGTAATGTTGCTACTGTTATGAATCGTAATGTAAATATCTGATATGCAGGATGTATTTAGGCGACCCCTGTGAAAGGGTCGTTCGACCCCCAAAGGGGTCGAGACCCACAGGTTGAGAACCGCTGGCCTAAGAGGATAAAATGGATAATGTGACTAACTTTATAATAAGGTAGGGCTGGTGAAGAAAAGGCCTCTCCTCGCCTTTACTCTTCCCTTGATGACTTCTTCGTGAGGAGGTGCCTTCTCAGTTTGTTTCCTGTAGTTCTTACTGCGGCCTCACTCACCTTCAATGCCTCTGCACTTTAGCTGAGCCAACTTTGCTACAATTCGTCTAAGACAGCGATTTTCAACCTGCGTGACACAGCATAGTGGAGTGCCCCAAGAACTTTTCAAATATGCAATCCCTGACTCTGTAGTCAGGTGCACTGACCTCTTTTCCCTTAGATTGTCAAATAAAAATTAACAACAGCCAATACAACAATATCCATGTGATATGATGAATCAAAATTACACCTTTTTTTTGACAGATTGGCAAAGAATATAATATATATTTTTGGTGTGCAACAGAATTTTAGTAATTAGTTTATGTGTGCCATGAGACGAACAAGGTTGAAATTCACTAGTCTAAGACAATGAGTTTATGGCCTTGGTGTATATTCTTCTGTAGATATTTTCTGTGGTGTGTTATTTTTTTCCTTTGTCACCTCCATAGGTATTGTCCACATTTTGTATAGCAAGGAGTGGAGACCAAAATTAAAAATGATTATCTTGAGTGTATTTGTAGAAAACATGAGCATAGTCTCAACTTCAAGTGTTCAGAGTGGAGCTTCAAAGCACCTGTCCTGAGTTTAGGGACGGCTAGTTTGATCTAGATATCTTAAATGGGGGTGGGGGGTGTTATTACCAATGGATGCATCTCCTCTGTTAGCTCTGCTTCTTTGGTGGTAGGTGGGGGTAGGGACCTCTCCCTGTTCCCGTTAGTGGTGCTTCCCAAAGGGAAAGCTTTGCTGAGCTTGATGAGCATCTAAGGGAGAAACACATGGCCCAAGCAACAGCTTTCTCTTTAGCAGGAAGTTAACCAAGGTCTCAGAGTGTCTGGCACAAAATAAGTGCCCAATAAATGTTTTCAACTATATCATTATCCAAATCGATTATCTACCCAATTAAAAAATTGGCAAAGGATTGAAGCAGAGATGTCTCCAAAGAAAATACACAAATGGCCAATAAGCACATGAATCGATGCTCAATATCATTAGTCATTCGGGAAATGTAAATCAAAACCACAATGAGATACCACTTTATACCCCCTGGGATGGCTGTAATAAAAAGACAGACAAAAACAAGTGTTAATGGGGATGTGGAGAAATTGGAACCCTTATAAACTGCTGGTGGGAATGTAAAATGGTGCAACTGCTTTGGAAAAACAGTTTGGCAGTTCTTCAAAATGTTCAACATAGAGTCACCATATAACCCAGCAATTCCATTCCTAGGTATACACCCAAGACAATTGAAATCATATGTTCACACAAAAACTTGTACACAGTGGAAATAACAACATTATTCATAATAGCTATAAAGTGAAAATAATTTAAGTGCCCATCGATTGATAAATAGAAAAACAAAAATTCATAGTTTGTACAGTGAAATATTATTTATTAATTAAAAGGAATGAAGTACTGATTCATGCTACAACATGGATGAACCTTGAAATTACTATGGAAAGTAAAAGAAACCAGGCACAAAAGATCACATATTATATGATTTCAATTTATATAAAATGTCCAGAATAGGCAAATCTATAGGGACAGAAGGTAGACTAATAGTTGCCAGGGGTTAGGGCAATGAAGAATGAGGAGTGACAGCTAGTGGATATGGACCTCCTTTATAGGACGATAAAATTTTTCTAGAATTGTATAGTGGTCATTTAGTGTATTTGAAAATACACTAAAAACCATTGAATGTGTACATCTAAAAGGTAAATATTATGGTATATAAATTATATCCCAATTTTTAAAAACCTGAAAAAGGAAAATACCAGCCAAATAGCGACAATGGATACAAGGAGTTAGTCTTGGTCATTTGTATATTATAAAAGCACTGTCACTTGTCACATACCATATTTTATCATTCGTTAAAAAGAAAACCCTCCACTTAGATGACATATTCCTGAAGTCCTTCCTTCTGAATTGATTGGAGAAAAGAACAATTCCCAGTTCCTTTATCCGTTAAATGTTCTTGGAACTCTCCCAGTCATTAAGAAACGTGCTTCTGGCGCCACTTTATTCAGTCCTCCTGCCCACCACCAGTTGCAGCTGCAGGGTTTGAAATAATGTTCACTTGGTTGTTTGTTGTTCCCGCTGAGGAGAAGGAAAAGAACCAGCCTTATGTTAGCTCAGTTAAGGTGGGAAAAGTGGGTGAGGGATGTAAGATCTGGCAATGTGATAGTAGCCTAGGAAAACAAAAAAAAGTAACCTCTAAAATTTCAAAATGATGGTTTGCCTTTTGGTTCCATGAAAGTATTTATCATCATGGAACTCCTTTGCAGAATATATATATATATATTTTGCTTATTAAAACATCAAAAGCAGCCCAGCTGGCATGGCTCAGTGGTTGAGCATTGACTTATGAACCAGGAGGTCAGGGTTTGATTCCTGGTCAGGGTTCATGACCAGGTTGTGGGCTGATCCCCAGGAGGGGGTGTGCAGGAGGCAGCCGATCGATGATTCTCTCTCATCATTGATATTTCTATCTTTCTCTCCCTTCCTCTCTGAAATCAACAAAAAAATTAAACAAAAAACAAACAAACAAACACCAAAAGCATATCAGTGGAGTCCTGCCATTGAGTTTGTCAGATAGACAAGCAGAGGCTGTTGCTCTGTGTTTGCAGGTGAACTCCAGAACATCTCACAGCAGATATTTGCCAGAACACTTTTCGCTTTCACATTAGTTATTTACCTGTTGCATCATCTATAAGCTTGGCATTCACCCCCTCCCCACCAGGGTGCCTCTTCATCTTCTCTGTTATAGCAACTGGGAAATGTTTTTTCCTTACAGTTCGGTTTCTCATTTGCAGACACCTTTTCTTCTTATTCTCCTCTGGTCTTCACCCTCCAAGGTGACAAGCTGCTGTAGCTGATGTGGCTGGTCCTTAGCTATGTTAAATACCTTTTCCGCCATAGTAATGGGGGAGGATTTTCGTGTTAGCCAAGGGTATCTTATATAGAAGGATGGTGATTAGGCCTGGAGTCAAATTTATTGAGGAGTAACATGCCCCTTGTCTTTAAGCAAGAACCAGTCCCATTGGCAACCCAAGCCTTCTGCTCATAGTGGCTCATGAGCAGCGTTGTGGGGTGGCCACAGCCCTGTGCAATCTGGGGCAGCAGGGGCAGGTGGCAGCTGTTCTTCCATCATGAAAACGGCTGCCTCAAGGCTTCCACCCTGTTGCAGCTGAGCTAATTATATCTTCCCAATGAAGGAAGAAATCGGAATGCTGCATTTGCATGGAAACCAGCCTGATTTGGTGGGTCCAAAATTACTCTAGCATTTATGTTCTCTGAATTGTTTTAATTAGCAGCTCTGCAGTACTTGTCTTTTATTTTGTTTTTATTCCTTCCCACCACTGGCAAAAACTGACGTTTAAAGAACATCTGAACCAGGTTTCTGTCACATTCTGCCTATGACAGACCTAGGATCTCACTCTACGTGGTCATTACTGTGCCACAGTGGATCCACTGAAATTTTTCTAATATGCACTTTCGTGGTTTTCACCGTTTGGGTCCGACATGTGTTTAAAATGAATGTGATCTATTGGTGAATAGAGGGCCCTAACCTCTGAAATCCTAGTTTTTGTGTCTTGTTCTTTGTGCTTTAGTTCTTCTTTGGGTGGTAAGAAATTCTATCCTTTAATTAATCTTCCACTTAAGGAAAAAAAAGGAAGCAGAATAGGCAAATTGACTTAGGGTGGACATTGAACAAAGTAAATGAATATAACTTGACTAAACAAGGTCATGGTCAGAATCCTAAAGTGTTAAAATGATATTAGTCCAAGAAATCATCTTTAGGTGCTCAATCCTGGTTTATTAGCTGCAGAGAGAACAGAAAATGGGTTGTACTAAAATCAGCAGATAGAACAAGTAGCAAAAAGAACTGATTTGAACTTCAGGGCCTTTCCCTTCCCACTCTGGAGTAAGAGGGGTGATGGACTAGGAAATAAAATCCTGAACCACAGAGGAGAGGAGAAGGCTTAGATAAGTTAAGAACCGAACAACCACATAAGAAATAATCAAGAGGTAACTTTCATACCTCAGTATTTGAAAAAAAGTATGCTTATTTTTAAAGGAATATTTTCATGTACTGTGAACATTTCTAGATAAGACAGGTAAGTAGGCAGACTAGATAGATGATAGATAGATAGATCTTGACTCATTTCACAAATATTTTTAGTGTGTTGTTGTGTAAAATGCCGATGTCATTTTCTCTGTGAATGCCTGCTAATTCTTAAGAAGCAATGCCAGCTTCACCTGCTCCCTGACTTCCTCCAAGCACGGTAATTGCTCACAAAATTTGTGGTCTCTTAATACTTCATATAAATCAGCATTACAGCATAGAGCATGTTGCATCATGGAACTTCATTCATATATGTTTCTCACTGATATGAGAACAGCGAGGAGACAAGTCTTATACATCTTTGTATGCACACAGTCTGGCTATACTAGGTGGCCACTCAATGATTGTTGAACAAGGTGCACACCAGGAAAAGCCTTTATGAATGAATCTGCTTAGCCCTGTGGATGAATACAGAAGACACTCAGCTTTACAGGGGGCCTGGTTCTGAGGTTAGGAGCACTGGCTTCAGGAAGTAAAACTAGAGATACAGGGACATTCTTATCTCAGACAATTTCTTTTCAATGGAGAGCTCAGAGCTACAACTTACTTGCACGTTTTCTATAGTAGAAAAGCTTCCTTTGGTATACTCTGCCTAGAGCCCCTCAAAACCAGGCCCAGCGTTCACTTTAAGAGACAACACTATCTCTTCCTGAAACAGGAATGCCCTCAATGTCATTAACTCTCTTTGAATGTATCATTTCTTATCTTCCCCTTTAATGTATAACACTTACATGATGGTCCTTAATGTTCACATGAGCAATTATAGACAGTTCTGTTTGCAATCTTTTGATTAAACTGGACCCAGAAACATAAGAGTTTATTTATTCTATGAAATCATCCTCCATTTATGTCCTATATAACGCAGAGAGAGCACTGTTGAGAGGAACCTGCCAGGGAGAAATCAGAACATTGAGTTCAGACTAATTCTATATTAAACTAGATTTGCATAAATTGTTTCAAGATTCTAAATTGGCTTAGTCTGTATTCAAGCCTTCCTAAGAATCTTTTCCATATGCTTTGGAGTTACAACAATGTGGGTGAGTGTTCTTTCACTCATTCATTCATTCAGCACACATTTATTAAACAGCTACTAAGTGCTAGATGCTGTACTAGATACTAAAGGAATCCAGATAAAAAAGACACATGGGCTGTGACTTGAGGCAGTTTTCAGACTTGCGTCAATGTGATAAATGCAGGAATAGAGATAAGTACTGGCAACCCTGAAGAGGAAGCCACCAGCCTACTTTGGGAAATCAGAGTAGGGTTCACAGAGTTGAGACATTTGAGCTGGTATTTAAGATACAAACCCTAAATTGTTCTATTGGCAAGAAGGCTCTGGGCCAGGAGGGGAGGAAGACATTCTTGGCCTAAGGGGCAACATATGAAAAGAGATGGCAGTATAAACATCACAGGATGCGTGGCCAGGGAATGGGACTCTGTTGCATGCATCTGAGATAACAAAGTAGGCTATTTAGGCTATTATCCGATTTCACAGGGGCCTGTTTGCCATGCCAAAGACTTTGGACCTGGTCCTTTTGGCAGTGGGAAGCCACTGAAAGTTTTTATGCCAGAAAGTGACATATCCGATTGTATTATGTCAGCTTATGAAAATAGATCCACCCAACAGATTCCCAGATCCCCATTCCTGCACATCTTTGATTGGCCTAGAGCAGTGGTCGGCAAACTGCGGCTCGGCAAACCACGGCTCGCAAGCCACATGCGGCTCTTTGGCCCCTTGAGTTTGGCTCTTCCACAAAATACTGGCTCTTCCACAAAATACCGACTTCTGTGCATGGGCCACAAAGTTTCAATCGCACTGTATGCGCGCGCCTGCACGTGGTATTTTGTGGAAGAGCCACACTCAAGGGGCCAAAGAGCCGCATGTGGCTCGCGAGCCGCGGTTTGCCGACCACGGGCCTAGAGCAGTGTCCCTCCAACTGGTCCATGAACTGTCAGTGGCTGTTCACCAACAAATGAGATATGGGATCACCAGGTAAACAATAATTCCCTTGCTGTAGTCCTCAGTCTGTATTACTGTGCTGTGTGGTCTTTTAGGGCAGGCTATTGAAAGTGGCCAAGGCCAGCAAAGAAGAATTGGCCTGGAGAACCTTTGCCCAGGTCTCTGGTCCTATCTATTCCCCCAACCAATGAAGACTGTTAGCAGGAGATGGGATAAATCCTCTATGTTTTTTTATTGTCTTTTGAGTCCTTTATTCCTGAAGTCAATAGCCCATATGCTTTGTACATAGAAGTGCTGCGTGCAGAAATTAAGTATGTGTTTACGTGCAGCGGGAAAGAAGGTAAATCATAGACATTGGCTTGGATGGGCCGGAAGGATTCCGATTTCTCACAGTTCTGGAAGATATCTTCTATGGGGATGCTCTCCCTTTTACCTCCCATTTTTGAAGCAGTCAGGCCTCAGTCTCTCATGCTGGTGACATTTCATACTTTTGCATTATTTATACCAGAGCCCCTTAAAAAGGGAGGTGGCAACAAAGAGTTTATGGGGTATAGAGGAAAGAGCTTCAGACCGGGGTCCTAGAGGCAAAGGTTCAAATCTCTGATTTGCCTTTTCTAACCTTACGATTCTATCAGCTAGGAGTGCAGTTAGTCAAAGGTAGAATTACGCTGCTAGTGGTGGCCTCAGCAGATAGGAAGTTGGTTTCCCTCATGTGACGAGAAGTTCACAGGTGGGCAGTTCCCAATTGGTTCAGAGGCTTTCCAGTGTCAGAGCTATGGCTTTGCACTTGACTTTTTCCTGTGTTTTTCCTCATGGCTACAAGAGGGCTATAGCAACTCCAAGCATATAAAAAATGTAATTGGAGGAGGAAGGAGGCAAGGCGAGTGCAGGGAGCAGATAGGTTCTTCCTTTACACCTTCCTGTCATTAGAAGTAAATCTTTCCCAGGACATCCTCTCTGCAAAAACTCCTCTTTGAACCTCATTGGCTGCAGGTAGGTCAAGACTAAGGGCTGAATTCAGTTGCACAGATCAATGGCTTGTTATCAAAGACCTAGACAACTGGGATTCCACCATCAGGAAAAAAAAAAAAGGGAAAGCAAATGGCTTTAGGGAAAGAAAATTATGTCAAACTCACCTTGTGAACCATCATAGCCTCTGTTTTCTTATTTGCAATGAGCTCCTCCCTTTAAAGGTTGTTGAAGACAGTAAATTGAAGTGGTATGTAATCATTGCTCTTTGTTCCTTTGTATACAATGCATCCTTTTTTTCTCAGTCATCTTTAAAATGGTCTCTTTATTGCTGGTCTTGAGCAATTTGATTATATGTGATTTGGTATACTTTTATTCCTATTCTTGTGCTTGGATTTCTTAGATTTGTGGGCTTATAGTTGTCATCAATTTGAGTTATTTAAGTCATTATTGTTCAAATATTTATTCTGTTCCCCCTATGTACCAGCTAGAAATTCCAATTTTACTTATATTAAGCTGCTTAAAGCTTGCTCATGGCTCACTGAGTTCTTTTTATGTTTTAGATTCTTTTTTATGTTTCAATTTGGATAGTTTCTACTACTCTGTCTTCAACTTCCTTTAGCCCTTCTTCTGCAATGTCTAGTTTTTTATTATTTTTTAGTTGTACCATGTGTGTCAGTCTTGGATCAATATCCATTGATTGATTTCTCTCCTCATTATGGATCATATATTTTCCTGTTGCTTTGTATGCCTGTAAATTTGGATTGGATGCTAGACATTGTGATTTAATCTTGTTGGATGCTAGATATTTTTGCATTCCCAAACATGTTTTTAAATATATATATTTTTTTATTTCAGAGAGGAAGGGAGAGGGAGAGAGAGAGACATATCAATGATGGGAGAGAATCATTGATCGGCTGCCTCTTGCATGCTCCACATTGGGGATCGAGTCTGCAACCCAGGTATGTGCCCTTGACCGGAACTGAACCTGGGTCCCTTCAGTCTGCAGGCCAATGCTCTATCCACTGAACCAAACCAGCTAGGGACCAAACATATTTTTGAGCTTTGTTTTGGAGTGTGATTATATTGCCTTGAAGCAGTTTGATCCTTTGGTGAGTTGCTATTAAGATTAGGCAGTACCAGACCAGTGGTTACTTTAGAATTAATGATTCCCTAGTACCAAGGCATAAACTACTGAGTACTCAGTTCCCCCTGAATCATGAGGATTTTACTCTGCTTTGTAGGAACAGTACTAGTTCTGGTTCTGTGTGAGCACTGGGCACTATTTTCACTGATCCTTTTTGGACAGTTCTTCCCCAGCCACAGATAGTGTCCTCACATGCATGCACTGATCAATACTCATTTGAATACTTGAGGGGCACCCTCTGCAGATCTCCAGAGTTCTCTCTTCTCTGGTATTCTGTCATTTCCACTCTAGCCACCTTGGTCTCTCCAGACTCTCCACTCTGTCTTTTCAAGTTATGGAACATACTGGATTCTACTGGTTCCCCGCTCTTTTCCATGAATTAACGTTGGTGATCATAGGACTCACAACTATTTCTCATCTATTGGGGATCACTGTCCTTCATTGCTTATTATCTAGTATCTTGAAATAATTGTTTTATAGATAGTTAAGCCATTTTTTGGTTGTTTCAGGTGAGAAGGCAAATCTCTTTCCTGTCACGCCAACTTGCCCAGAAGTAGTAGCCAGTTGCCATCTCTCTTGGTAACAAATATGCTGTTTAAAAAATCTATCAGTGAACCATTTATAAACTGCAGTAAAGAAAACACGTTCTCCCATCTCATTAGAATAGCTACTCCCTGTAAAAACTCCCCTCTTTTTAATTAAATAACTTACATTTAAATAATACTTCTAAAATTAAAGTTTTCCTGCTTGCACAAGATTATTACTTAAGTCAGAGAGTAGATTTTCTTCATCTCCAGTGAATATTGAGCAAGAGGAAATTATCTTAGCTTTCCTGCTACCTCTGAGAGATTCCCCCGGCTCCAAACGTGAATTGGTTCAAGAAGGCTTTGGAGAAAGATGTGCGGGCAGAATATTAATAAGACTTTTCACAGTTCACATTTTTCCCAGTCTTTGTCCTTTGGTCAGGGACAGAACACCTTGGATGGATAAATGACTGAATTAATCTAAGATAGTATCATCTTTCTTAGCCAGGCCTCTTCAATATGTAGATACTGAGTGAGACATGTCCTTTTCCCTAAAGAAAACCTCAAATCTGGAGAGTAGAAATAAATGAATCATCTGATTCTAGGTAGCGTGATACATGCTGTGAAGACTAGAAATAAATTGACTTTTACTGGGAGGTGAGATAAAATCTGGAAAATTCTTTGGAAGAAATAATATTGACCTAGGTCTTCAAGGCAGAATTACAGATGGGCTGTTGTTGAACTGAAAGACTGTAGCGAATGCCTGAAGTTATAAACAAGACCAGATGGCCTGATTACAAGTGCTTCTTGGGGAGAATGTGTACCTTCTCATTGCGCCCTCCATCACGCCTCATGATGTTAGGCACTTCTAGGTTCTTACTGATTATAATTGACCAAAAGGAGGTTCCAAAGAAGATTGTATCATATTCTTCTTGGAAGTCTTTGAAACTGAAGATTCTATCCACTGTAGTGGATCTTGCAAATGGAGACCGCTCCTAAGTCCAAGCATGCCTTGATTTCATCCCCCAACTCCCCATAAAACTTTCCTAGAATTCTGTCCTCATGTAGTTATTTTCTATTTCTGCTTGATCTGTTAGTCCAGATATGAAGAACTATAAAACCCTTAGGCATTCACTTTGTATTGTCTACAGATGTTGAATTACAACCTTGTACACCGGAAACACATGATGTTACATAGCAATTTTACCTTAATTTAAAAAGAAAACTTCAACAGATTGTTACAACAACCTAACCTGATATTAGGTATTTATAAAGACATTAAAGACACCAGGACACATCCCCCTGCAGATCTGCAGCAGCCTCTCTTGGTGATCATTCCACTGGTTGTCATGAGAACTTAGTTCAGGCACTTAACCTGAGGAATACTACCTTCCAGAGGAAAACAAATTCCACAGGGGTCTCCACTAAGAGAATTTTCAAACACAAAGTTGCTTGTGATATGAGGCAACTTCTCAAGTTCTTTTCATGCTAATGGAGGCAGAGCAGTGTTGCTTTACCTAGTACTAGAGGCACCTCCCACTATTAGGTCCCCAAGCTGGACTGCACATCTGAATAGCTCGCAGTGCTTTCTTCAAAATCTTGATTACTAGGCCTCACCTTAGATACCCTGATTCAGTATCTCTGGGGATGAGAATGGGAATTTATGTTTTTAATGAGTTTCTTAGGTGAGTCTGATGTTCAGTCAAATTTAAGAATCATATTGGCCTTGCACAGCAGCATTTACAGAAGTAGCTAAGGACATAACATAGCCTCATCTATGCTAAGATTCAAGTGGAAGCATTATAAAAGATCTTAATTCACAAGTTGCAAAACAGGTAAGATGCTGTTAACTTTTTTTCAAGCTTGACCCCTTATTTGCCTGATGGAGATGGTATTACAGTAATTCATGGATTTTTAGGACTTCCAGTGGGAATGACACTTTGAATTTTAATCATTAGTACATTCTCCTTACCATCAGAAACTAGATTCATTGAACCATGGCATTTCCAAAATATTATTTGAGGCTCTCTCCTCTCTTCTAGAGAATTTAGCATGGCTCATTCTCTAGCTAAGCTTTATCAAAGACACCACAGGCTTGAGGGAGGAATAGAAGAAGCAGCGGGTTCAAATTGATGTGACAAGTTCCTGGACAAGCCAAGAGCAGAGCAGGGATGCCTCCCTCCTGCAGGGAACCAGGGCTCCCCAGCGGTCTGGCAGTCTCGGCAGACCCCTGCTGGCCTTCTCTGTCACTGCATGGTTGTATATCTGTGTGGGTGACTGCTGGAGGCCCTGCCCAGGAAAAGCAAGAAAAGGCTTGTGAGGAGTCAAACAGCTTGTCAAGGTATCCTTGTGGGTGTCTATATTGAAGTGTCACAGTATGAAGGCATTTTATTAGCAGCTATTTTAGAATCCTAACACTGAAATGGAACAGTTTCTTCCCTACATGGCACTTCCAGGCTGGCTTCCTCCCTCACAGCCCTATGACAGCAGCAGCCATCTCCTGGGGGTGGAGAACATGACGCTGGGTTCCTTAAACAGCAGAGCCTGGCTATGTGGCCCACGCCCTCAGCCCTGGAGATAATTTGGTTCATTCACATGTTGCTGATGACGGGGATACGGCAGCGGAGGCTGAGGAGGATTTGAGGCTCTAGCCCCGCCCTTGCATACAGCACAGAAACCTTCCTGGGTTTTGCAAGGGTTTTAAAAACGATTGATGCTTAATTTTAAGGGCAAAGGGGGAGCATTCAGCCCAAGGTGAAATTGCAGAGGGAGCTAAGCCAATTGCAGCTACCACAAACGCTTGAATTCTTCCCAGCTCTTTGAGGGAAAGTCGTTAATTTCTTCTGGAAAAAGCATTAGGCTTTATTGTAGAAAACAATTGTGACCTTAAAAGACTCATGTTAATGTCTTAGAGGGTTGATTTTGGGTCTTGTAAGAAAGACTAACATTCATTGGCCTCCTTTTATATATCAGCTTGATGTGTAACCTTCTTAACCATCTTTAACAATAGACAGATGAGGAGATGAGAAGAAGAATACTCAGAGAAGGCAGGTCATTTTCCTGGGGTACCGTAGCTTATCCAGGTGGCAGAGCTAGCACCCGAACCTGTTCTCAAGCATGAAAGCCAGGCTCTCCCACTCCGAACCTCCCCAATGCCCTCAACACAACCTCTGCTCCTCTAGTCTTCTCCTTGGGAAATGGAGAAGAGTCACCTGGTGGATTCTCTCACCCTTAGTGGTCATTACAGGTGCATCTGGGACATGGGCTCATGCATAGGACAAAGTCCTATAGCTTTACTGGCTGATGGAGGAAAAGGAATACCTTAAATTTCAGAACCATGACCTTTGAAATTGGAAAAGTGCCTCAGAAACAGCCAGTCTGACCTTCTTAAGAAAGAAACTTGGATTCTTTCCAGACTCCGTGACTGGCTAGTATGCTGAGGAATAGGGAACCAGCAGACAGCAGACCTGGATCTACTCTCACCTGCAATGTGTATGCAGTGTGTAGCTCTGAAAGTATCTAATGTCTCTGAACCTTACTTTCCATCATGCAAAATAGCAAACAAGTCTGCTTTGCCAGCTACTCAGTACTGTCTTACAGCCACCATGGGACGTGTGAATTATATATGTATATGTTATTGGTGGTGGTGGTGGTGAACAGGGATAAGGTGGAATCCTGTGGCACATGCTAGGCTTTGCCTTCCACATTTGGAGGAAAACTCTCTTAGTTAAACATCCCTGAATCTGGGATGGGTTCTGATCTTTATAGAATAGTCTCTGGGAGTTGCCTTCAGGGCACATACATGGGCCATCACACTCTCCAACTCTTCACGTGTCCTGAATTTATTGTGTACACTGCACAAGTGTTTTTCAGCCACTCTTTTCTTTATAATTAATGATAATTATTTTACTTATTTATTATTGATTTTAGAGAGAGAGAGACAATATCAATTTGTTGTTCCACTTATTTATGCATTCATTGGTTGATTCTTGTATGTGCCCTGACCAGGGATTGAATCTGCAACCTTGGTGTATCAGGATGATATTCCAACCAACTGAGCTACCTGGCCAGGGCTACAGCCATTCTTCATACATTATTGGTCAATCCTCCTAGCTAGAGTGATGTATATGAAGCTTTTGAGAAGGTCAAAGGACTTCCCTAATCCATACTGCCTGCTGATCTGGACTCTGTGTTTCTTATACTATGCTATGCACTTAAAGGCAATGTTAGCTGCCACTACAGAAAGCGTATTTTAATATTCTGTGCGATATGCTTTGTTTGTCTCTTTGTGGTTAGTCCAGAACTGTCACTTGCTTACCTTTTGTCAGCCATTATGAGTCATAACTATTTGCCTGGGCATGAAACACATGTCATAAAGGGGTACCTCATGGCATTAGCCACACACACTGCAGTACAAGTTCAACTTGGGTAACACAGACAGAGCTCTGCCCTTCAGCAGTCTGATGAAGCCTAAGGACTCTTTCCCCAAATAAGGCTTTAAATATGCAAAATAAAATGCAAAGAGTTATAAAAGAGCATTGTTACATTAAAGTACAGTTAGAACATGTTAAATATGTGGTTTTGTTAAAACATTAAAGATCTGATGGCAGATCTAATAACCCCTGTAATTTCAAAGTAGCAAACATAAATGATGTTTTGAGATAACTGCAACAATAATGTGATATGAAAATAACAGGTGACAACTTCACATATTCATCCGATACTCCTGTGGTTCGTTGCCTACGTTAGTAATTAAAGTAAACGTTAACTTTTTGTTTAATATTATTGAAAATTAGACTCAATCCAAATGTATAGAACTCTATGAATTCTATCTATGGATCCTTTGATGGTCTGTGCATTACAGGCAAGTGACTCCTACTTTAGAGTGTGGCAGAATAGTGCAGGCATGCGTATTCATCAGGTGTAAAGTCCGCTGGCTGAGAGCATCTGCAGCAGGTGGGAAAGCATACAGAGCAGATCTCAGCAGCCAGACTTTCTGGGTTTAAATTCCAGCTCCATCTCTTACTTAACTATGTGACCTTGAACAAGTTGCTTAGCCTCTCAACAGCCAGTTTCTTCAACTGTTAGATGGCAACAACCATAATACTTTCTCAAATTGCTATTGTAAGGATTAAATGCACTTTAAATAGTGCACACTCTGTTCAGAGTGGGCATTTTATGGGTCAGCTATTATTATAATTATAATAATAATTATAATATAATTATAATAACATTTAAAAAGACTATCTCATAGTATTGGGCTGAGTGAGCCCTGGGCAGGGCAATGGTAAGCTGGGCATGCACATAGTGCTATTTGACTAGCTGTGAGTTCAGCTTACATCTCTCTACTTCTCAAGGATACCATGGGGAACTTTTCCAAGAGTCTTGATGAAATCAATGTACTTCATGCCCAGGGCAATCTCCCATCTTCTATCCTGCTAGTTCACCTAACAGGAGCTGGGTAATCATTTGCTATGACTAAATCTTGATAAAGTCACCCTTGCTCCTGGTCACCACCACTTCCTTTTCCACATGCTTTCAAACCATTTTTAAGTGGCCGCTGTTAAAGTTTAGTCCGGGACAAAGGTCATGTTCAGTTTTCAGTTGTTTCTGGAGTCTTGCTTCTTCACTCTGTTTCAAAAATCATATTACCTTTGTCCATCTCCCTTCATCATCTTTGCTTCTTCCTTTTCCCTATTTCCTACAGTCTGCATGAATACCGAATTTAATATTGTCAAGGGGACTAGGTCAGGGCATTATTTAACAACCTCTGGAGACACACATTCTTTTTAAAAAACAACTTTGAGCTCTCTATTTTTCTCATCTCCTTTGGATTGCAAATTCCTCTTGACTATATTTGTTCCATATTTTCTAGATTTAAGATCAATTCCATTGCAGAACAGAAAGAATCAAATTAGGAACTGCATAATTAATTCACTCAGCAAATACTTTGAACACCTTATGTGCACTTAGAGAAAAAAGTGAGCAAAAAATAGACACATCTTAGCCTAGTGGAGTTCAGGTTCCAACTGTAGAGCCAGGCATTAATAAAATAATCCCAATAAATGTAAGTAAGAACTGTGATAAATATCATGAAGCAGACGTCCTGAAGGCTACCGGAACCTATAAGAAGGGAATCTGACATGGTATACGAGCTCCTGAAAGACCAGAATCTTTGAGTGAATCTTACAGGTTGGGTTAACTAGACCAAAAGAAGAGGAAAGCACACTCCAGACAGAGGAAATAACAGGGGGAAGGCCCAGTGGCAGAAGGAGCAGAGCATGGTGGAGGAAATGAAAGATGGCCAGTATGCTGGGCACGGAGCATGAAGTGCAAAATTCAGTTGGAGAAGCAGAAAGTCATGTAGGACCTTGTCAGACATGCTAAGGATTTTTCATTATCATGAAACAATGGGATGTTGCTAAGAGTTTTAAGCAAGATGTGGGATAGTGCTACTCTGGAGAGCGAGAGCAGCTATAAGCAGCAGGATTAAGGGCCCTTGCAGAAGCTCAGGAGAGAAACAGTGGTTTGGTGGTCAAGGGTGATGCTAGTGGAGATAGGGCCAAGTGAAGAGAATTATAAGGTATTTAGGAGGCAAAATTGTAAGACCTAGAGGTGGATTGGGCATGGAAAGTGCAAAGTAGAGGAAGAAGTGTAGGATGTGAAATAGATTTCTGACTGGCATCATCAGAAAGATGATGAAATCATTCATGGTCTGGGTTTTGGAATGAGCTGGGGAGAAAATAAGAATTCAGTTTGGCATTGAATTCGAGGTAATTTTAAGTCATCTATATTTCAAGGATGTCTCTAAAAAGTAAGAGAGCACTCAGAGGAGGGTGATCAAGAAGTCTGGATAGGCTAGGGAACTGGGGGCATTGGGATGAGAGAAAGGAAGACCTAGATGTGAACAAATTAGCTGTCTTCTGCTATGCAGATGGAGACTCTAGTTCTAGAGGCCAGAACTGTTGGGTAGATGTTTCATGAAATGGGTTTGTCACAGTGTAAACAGGAACTGCCTAAGAGTGAGAGCTATGGCATGGGCTTCCTTGCCAGGAGGAGTTCCTTGTCACTGGAGGGAAGTGTCCAAGCATAGGCTTTCTATCCTCCATGATACTATCGAAGGGGCTCAGTGTTTTGTAACTTGTGAAACCCAGTAACGTTATGGAGAGGCTTTAGTAATTGATTCGATAAACAGCTGATGTAAATGTCATGTACTTATTGTTTTATAACCATTAATGCAACTACTAATACTAAGTACATTATCGCCATGAATAAAAACTAGTGGAAACCAACATGTTCATGTAGGTTGTATACAAGATTTTAAAACATCAGGCAACAGCAAAACTTTAATATTTTTTGTTTGATATATAAATGTGACCAATTTGAAGTTTTAGAAATAAACTCATACTAATATGAGGCATGCTCATTTGATTTAGTTTGGGGGATTTTATTTTAAGATTGTATATGCTGTAGATAACTTGTAAAGACTTTTGTAACTCAAAGATTCCTTGATTTTTATTCTGACAATTAACATCAGCTTCCATATTCTCATTTTTGTCAATTATTTTAGCCTAAACATAAAGAATATGACCAGGTATAGATCCTCTGTGCACAGGGAGAAATTAACAAAGCACCTTGTTTCCAGAATCAAATATGGTTCTAACTTACTCTGTGCTCTCCAATAAGCCCTTATTTCACAACTCTCCTTGCTTCTTTCAAACTTGCCAAATTCATCGGAGCTCTCCAAGCATTGATTATATGTGCATGGACTATTCTAAAAAAGTTTGAAGCTCGGTATCTCATTATACTTAAGACATAATTACTTAAGTAGCATAAGGACAATGCTCAATAGTTTCTCCATGTCGTAGAGAAGAAAATGCCCAAATGTTCGTGGCTTTGAAGCACAACTGACTGAATAACAAAGTGGCAGCAGTTAAGAGAAAAAAAGGGGAAATGGTAAGCAGATCAGAAAACCCAGAGAATGTCTGATTCAACTTTTTACCAGATGACTGCTTCACTATTCTCCAAACTTTCAGAAAAACTTACCAACTTTGCAGGAGAGAGAACATTCACCCAAGGACACACTTGGCCATAACAGTGTTCCCTAGTTGCTCATTCAGTGCTAGAACACCCAGTGTGTCCTCAGATACTCCCACTGCAATGAAGGAGAAATGAATAGGAATATGGTGGTCATTTTCAGCCCCTTGCTTAACATTCCAAGTTCCTCATTCCCAAACACATATACCTCAAAACCCTTTGTAAGAAGAAACAACATTAGCTTGCTAACAAATATAATAGTCCTGTTATTAATCAGGTCAACTGTCTGTTTCCTAAATAATGATTTCTATGAATTAAGTGCCTCCTGTGTGATCTGCATGTCCTCTGGGAAAACCTGAATCTCCTTTGGCCTCTCCGTGTGTAGGTCTTAATTGTGAAATGAGGATAGTGTTTGGATCAAGTGACTTCTGACGTCCTTTAGCTTTAAAACTCTGTGGTCAATTTCCAATTGCACTGAATTAAATAAAAATATTTTCTGCACAGAAAAGACTTAGGGTCAATTCTGAAAGAATTTACAAATCTATCAACAAACAAACAACACAAAGCTACAGCTATGTTCTTCTGCAGGAGGTGACATTTTACTTAGTGGTATTTTTTTTAAATGTGTCTCTTTGTTCCCTGCTCATCAACCAACCCCCCTGAATCATTCAGAATTTTCTTCTGATGCATTTATTTCCTGGCCTTACAGATAAGAAGATTAGGTGACATCGTTTTCTTCTACCCTTTCTCTCTTAGAGGAATATCCCTATAATAGTTAAAGAAGTTTATTAATTTATTAGCCTTATGTCAACTTTTCTGGTTTCTTTGTCTTAGGTGTACGTGTCCATGAAATACATAAAATGACAAAGGAATGCAAGAGTATATAAAACCTAATCACATCTCCTTCATGCCAGATGTATCTGCTATCATGTTGTGGATCAATTTTATCTGTGGATGACCATGACTCTCCTCATGACAAATATTATAGCATAATGAGGAGGCGAAGGAACCAGGGTAAACAGAACCATGAAATGGTCTCCACTAAATAGTACAGCCAAGGCAACATGCCTTGTGCTTCTTGGCCCTGTTCAAGTAAATTAAACGTTGTCAACAGTTGTCAATGTCCTATTTAAGATCTGTTTTATAGAAGGCAATTTAGAGCTTCAGGAAATTAAAGGTCTTACCTAACTTGTAGCCAGAGAGCCCAGGAGTTTTCTTTACCTTTTTAAGGCACAACACAAGGAGAACCCCAAACTTATCCCTCTCCACACTTCACTTGTAAGAGAACCGCCTTTTATTTCTTCAGCATGGAGACTGAGCAGGATGGAGGATGAGATGTTTTGGTAGAAGGTTTCTAGTTCAGAATAGTGATTTTTTTTCATATACCAACCTAGTTCAGTTTCTGTCTTCTCTCGGTTCCCACCTCCTGTAGGTCAGGTAAGAAATTCCTGGTGGAGGTAATATCTCCTCCTTCCATGCCCCTGTTGGCTTCTGCTTTCCCTAAGCAGGCTCAAGGAACTCACCGGCAGTTTAGGAGTTAAGAGCAGGCTTGGACATCCCCTGAGTGTGGCACGTTTCCAGGAAGGAAAGCTACAAGTGAAAAGAACAGTGTGGGAAAGAAATGTCCACTTGAATGAGATCAGGATGTTCTGAGCCTTGTCCTGGTGCCACCCGCCAGGGGCTGCAGCTTGGCAGTGCCAGGAGGCACTCAGTGCCCAAGGCAGCTGTGGGTGCACCTTGGAAGGCAGCACCTGCCCCCATGGGAGGAGACAGGAGTGGTGCAGGCAGAGAAAGGTGACCCAGGGAGAGTTCTCAAAGGAAGGGAGGTTCCTTTGAGGAGTGGTCAGCAAGACATTCTCACCCTGGGACTCATGAGAAGTAGAGCCCTTTTTCTTCTCTCCCAAAATGCAAATAGCCTCTGTCCTTGGAATTGGGAAGATGGGTTGCTAGGCAATCACTTCTAAACAAGCACTCCCCTTGCCCCCTTTTCCTGACCCCTAGAACAATGGAGACTTTTCAGCAAATGGAACTGAGATGGAGAAAAAGACATGGCAAAAATAAAAATGGGACCAGAGATTATGGAAGGTCTGGCTCATGGGGTATAGGGAGAAACATGTAATATTAATAAGTTGTGCTGCAGGCAGACCAAAGGGGGATTTATGTCTCATCATTGCACTGGCATTGGCATCACCAGCCAAGTGGTACAGGCAATGCAGCAGCCATTGTCCCATGCTGATTCCACTTGTAACGATTCGGGCAACTCAGAAAATGACATTATTACCAGTTAATTAGGAATTCTTGAGCCTCAGTCTCTGTATCAGTGAAACAGTATTTGGAGTTGTATTTTTTAAATAATATTTTTAATACCATATTTTCTAAGATCCTGTCATGGTCTTGATAGAAAACAGTTGGCACCCTGAGATTGAGTAGTAGAAACATATTTGAGTAAGAGGACTCTTCACAAAGGTGTAGGTGGGCTTTACGGGAACCACAAGGGCAGTGTAAGACCGACATCCCTTGGTCTGAAGTGACAGGGGAGAGAGTGGTTACCTAGAGAGTCGCCTGAGCAGGAGCTGTGACTTTTGGTAGCAGTATCCAGCCAGCTAATGATGGCTCTCTATGTAACATCCTGTCCTCTGAACCAGTGGGAAGCGGGAAGATACGGAGACTGAACTCAGGTGTATTAGTCAGCTCAGGCTGCCAAATCAAGAAACCATAGACTGGTGGCTTCATCAGCAGCAATTTGTTTTCTCACAGTTCTAGAAGCTGGAAGTCCAAAATCAGGGTGCCAAGCATGATCAGTTTTCCGTGAGAGGTCTTTCTGGCTTGCAGATGGCCACCTTCTTACTGTGTCTTCCCATGGTGGAGAGAGAGGGCAAGCTCGCTGGTGTCTCTTCCTCTTTTTATCAGCACACCAATTCTATTGAATCAGGGCTTCCCCCTTATGTCCTCATTTTACCTTAATTACCTCCTCAATATAGTCACATGAGGGGTTAAGGCTTTGCCTTAGGCTATCCGGGCTGCAAAAACAGAATACTATAGACTGGGTGGCTTAAACAACAGAAAGTGATTTCTAATCTGGAGATCAGGGTGCTGCATGGTCGGGTTCTTGGTGAGGGCCCTAACCTTCCTTGGCATGTGCAGCCCTTAATATCATCCCACTGGGGGTTAGAGTTCTAACATATGAATTTTGAGGAACAAAATTCAGTCCATAGCACCAAGTAAAAGTTTAGAGTGCATACTGTGAAAACCATAAGCACATATATATGTGTGTGTGTGAGTATATATATATATTTATTTATTTATTTATAGTTGATTGTTGTTATTAGTGGTAGTTGTAGTCTGTAAAGTCACTGTAAACACTGAATTAGCAAACACTGAACCATTGCTCCAGGGGACATACAGGGTTAGTTTCCTGTGAACCTGTGGTCACAACATTTTTGTCAAACAATCAATACATATCCTTGTTTTATGTGTATTTTTGTTTAAAGACCTACCTTATTTAATATAGGGAGTCAATTCATTAACATCAAACTCATGGCCAACAGCACTATAACTCATGCATGAATGCAGCATATTTAACAAGCAGATTTTCTCTGTGGAGTACATCACAGCCTTCTTGCCCTTAGGAACACTGGACAACACTTCAGCACTATACTTGTGGATCCTTTTTAATCTGTGAAATCATGAACAAAAATTATAAATTTGTGAAAATTTGATGCTAAATTGACCATGAAAAAGATGCTAATTTGCAGGATGAGAGCTAAGACAAGAAGGCAGAGTATCAGCTTGCTTGACCTTAACCAGGAAGGTCAGACGACTCAAAATTATTGCTGCTCTGCATGTGTCTGTGAGCGACTATGAAAGCACAGTGAATTGATTTGGGGTTAACAATAAATTGTAGGGAGTAGGCAAATTTGCAAATATGGAATTTTCAAATAATGAGGATCTACTGCCTAGACAGTATGTACATACACATACCCATACATGATACAGTTCCAATCACCTTAAATCTACCGTTTTTACTCATTTTTGTGCTTTGCCTTTTATTATAAACATATTTCTTATTGTAAAAAGTAATCATTTTATAACAATAATTTCTAATGGCTAAGTCGTAATTCATCTAGTGGAATTACCATAATTAGCCTAATTGTTCCCTATTGTTGGGCTTCTCGATTTTCCTTTTTACACTATCTTAAATAACATTCAGAGAGCATGAATGCATGTAGGACTTTTTTCTTCTTTTGAATTATTTACCTAAGATAAACTCCAGTAGTGGACTCACAGATTCAAAGGATATGACCATGATTATGAATCTTGATCTATATTGTCATCCTGCTTTTAAAACAATTACACAGGACTCACCAGCATATGAATATTGCTGACCACCAATCCCTGGGTGTCTCGACGGCATCCATCCCTGAGAAGACTGGTGATTATATGAAAAGTTTTGCCAATTCCCAAATGAAACACTGTCCCCAGGTGTGAATCTGCATTACTTTGGTTATTGGTACATGATCTCTGTCCTTCTGAGTGACTAGTTTCTTTGGGGCAAGTCAGGAAGGTAACAGCCAGAAACGCCCCTTACCCACCATCTGAGTCTAAAGGGCAGAGTGAGTGGCGTATCTGAAGGAGAGAATGCCAGACGGAGCTTGGTTAATCTGTCCAAAGCTTCCGATGCTGAGTGGACGTGAAGGGGAAGAACCTGGAAGGATGAGGGCTAAATTTACTGGGTCAAAGTGGGAGAGGACAGGTAGCCTGAAATACCAGTAAATTCTTCAGATACCCATGCCAAGTTTTTGTTTTGTGGTGTTGTATGCCTCAGAGCTTTTTTATTTGTAGAACCTGGACAGAATTTATGAAGCTCACAAATCAACATGTATAATATAACATGTGCTTCTTGATTAGGTTCTACAATACAGCTTTCAGCAAATTCTTGTGAATCATGATTTCAATTTCTCCTATTGGAAGTCGGTATTATGTCTGAGATCAGATACACCCATAAATAGTGTAAATATATACGGCAGAAGTTTGTTTATAGAATCTAAATTTCTATTACATGATACACTTCGTGTGCAAAGGGATCAAGCATTACTAATCTAGTTCTAGCTTTAGTTTTCTCTGAGCTATGCACAGCTCAGCATGTGAATGTGTGACTTCATATTAACTTAGTGTATACGTGTATGTGCGCCTATCTCTAGTCTTACTCACAAAGAATATTTTTGCATTACAGGCACTGATTAGAATTTTAATATACTACATTTTTTTGAAATGACTTTAGTCTTTGTAATATACATTTTCCTTACTTAATGCATCCAAACACTTAGTTGAGAGTTAATTTTATTATAATTTTGGCTCTGCCAAGTTTTTATATGAATTTCGGTGATGCCTTCATTGGTGGGGCAAATCTCTCTGAAGGGACTGAAATGGACAAATGGCATAACCAACCACTCCCAATTTTTGTAACCCATTTTTGTTTTCTCTTATGAAGATTTCCTGCCTGTGTGACTTCTACATTTAAATTTTGAGGTCTTGATTTTTTTTTCCTTCTAAATGAATGTTCCCTTGAAATGTGTGTGTTAAAATATATTTGTGTGTGTATGTAATTGTTCATGTATATATTTAATTAAACAAATATTCTTTCCTAATCCATTTTTGTATTTTATCCTGGAAGCAAAATATAGTTTATTTAACCTAGAGTTCTAATTATATAAATATTGGAACTTGCTTATTTTTTTTTCATTGTCTTAAATCGATTGAGAAAGTGTGACACCTCGATGTCCTTTTTCGCTGTAAGTGGAAGAATTGTATTTTTTAAAAATAGCATTTTACTTTAGCCATTATGTTCACAGGTTTAAAAAGGAGTTTTGGAGAGAGAAATTATTTTGCAATGCCTTTGTTTTGAATCACTTAGCAGTTTACCTTTAAAATGATAGTTGCTGGGTTTTTATTGATTAGTCTGAGGAGGAGTCTATGCAGCCAAAACAATTAAGATGGCTTAGCCAAGAAATTAGCTAATTCATTGGGCAAGGGGGACATCAGTCCAGTTGATTGATTGGTATTAAGTAGAATAACTAACCAAGGGATTTAATTTCTGAATTTTTTCCAGCCCTTTGTTATTGCATAGACAATCTGATTAATGAAAATATAAACTACTTAAGAATGTTTTGCATTTTCTTAGTGCTTACATGTGATATCATTTTTCATTTTGATTGGGCTGAGTCATGAACTATGCACCCCCATGGAACAACGCTGCAGTATGAAATGTCAGTATTAGAGGTTTAAGAAAGGGAGCTGAGTTTGGTGGCCTTTAGCCAAAATCCCTGTTAGGAAAATCCATCTACTGCAACACTGAGAGGACATGTCAGGTTTCGGGGTGGTTCTAACTGACTGAGGATTAGCAGAGCACAATTGAGCAGGATTCTTTTCCAGCAGGACCTTGACCTTAAATGAACAAGAGGAGGCATCTGAACTAAATCTACTTAGTAGCTAGGTGCCTCTCTCTTTTGCATGCTAAAGCTCTCATCACAAAAATCCTTCAGCTTTCCCAAGTCCACCTTAGCCTCCTTGGCCCAACCTTTCCATGTAGATTTATTTTGCCCCCCTCTTACTTCTTACCTACAAACCAATGTGCTGTAACAAAATTACCCTTTTGTGCACGTGCCACAGAATATAAAAAATGTGGTTCACCAACATTTGTCTAGTGCACGGGATAGCAACTGTTTGATATTCAGATGATCATTTGGTGTAAGGGAAGCAGTTTATGTACTTCGACTTAAAAAGTGTCTCAAAGATAAGTATCCTAAGTTAATGTCCATTCCACAAAGATATGTAGACAAAATATAATGATATATGATTTTCAAAGGTGATGGACAACATGTGGTTGAGCAGATTAAGTAGATTTTCTTTCTCAGAGCTATGGTGGATTCTTTTTTTTTTTTCAGTCGCATTTTTCCTTCACCCTACTTTTGTTGGGCGAAGCAAGGATAGGGAAGTGGGAAAGGGTTTAGTATTCTTACCTTACTGAATTAGGCCTTGATAATAAGGTCACTTTGCAGATGCATAAGCTAAGGAAAGAAGGTCCCTGAGTGTACCAACTCTAGTCTTACAAGTTATGACCTATTTGCCCTTTAATAGCATCTTATACCAAATTGCTGTCTTTTAAGTTTATAATCACTTCTGTTTCCATGGTTCCTTGAAAACTTAATGACCCCAAGGTAAGATTGATGAAGAGGGAAGTGGCATAAAATGAAATATGCAATTACTTCAGTGCAGGCCCTGTCCTGTGATTAGCATCAACAGATTCCAGGGCAAAACCACAGAGCATCTGTAGTTCTTTGAAAAATATTTTGAATGACAGCTGTCAAGACCTCCATCTGGAGGTTTCCTCTGCTAGTTGAGGGCTTTATCATTATTTTAACTCTTTGTCTGACAATAAAAAAACTCTCTTTGAACACTTGAGCTTGTTCTAATTATGGAAATTGAGGTCAATTACATTTTGATTCCCTTAGAAAATAAGTGCCAACCATTTGAAGAGCTTAGTGATTACAAGGTGTTTTGCAACTTCACATTTGGGATAGTGTGAAAGTGACCTAAGCGCTATGAGTCTGGATCCCACTAGAATTGGGTCTTTGCCTTATAATTCCCTAGAAAAGCTCAGATTTCCACTATGGAGTGTGACAAACGGGTTATTTTAACAATTCCATCCCCCACATTATATGGTGGGAGCGGAGAGACACGATAGCCATTATTTTAAATATGAAGGTCTATTGTGAAGAAAAGGAATAGAAATTTGGGCAGAAATTATAGATAAATAGATTGCACTCTTTCTGGTAAAACCCTTTCTGACAATTACAGTTGTCAGAGGTAGCGGGACAGTGGGTTTAGGAGCGGGGCCTCTGGAGTCAGGCTGACTAAGTTTGTGTTCGTTTTCCCTGACTGAGCACATGCTCTTTGAGAAGTTGACTATTGTTTTAGAGCCTTGGTTTCCTTATATCTAAGATTATGATGATAATATTACTCAGCTCGGGGTTTTGTAAGGATTAAATGAGATAATGTAGTTGTTATTATTTGCCTCCTTGTTCCAGGACAGTGGTTGTCAAATGTTGGCATATGTGGGAGTCACGTGGAGGCCTCAGTAAAACAGATGGGTAGGCCCCACCCCAGAGTTTCTGACTCAGCAGGTCTAGGGTGGGGCCTGAGAATTTCACTTCTAACAAGTTCGCAGGTAAAGTAGGTGTTGCTGGTGTTTGGACACATCTCTGAGAACCACTGCTACAGGGCATGACAAAAAACAATTCATGGCATGTCCTCAGAATTTAAAAAACTAACTGTAGGACATGAAGACGCAGGTCATTTGTAAACTAGCAAGAGCTTAGGGTTGAGAGTCAAGGTCCCTAGGTTTCAGTCTGACCTTTGCCATTTGTGCATATGTTGTCAATAGGAAGCCTCTTATCCTCTCTGTTTCATCTTGGTTTGTCTTCCTCCTGTTTCTTTGGCAGGTCGTGGTGGAGATCAAATGAAGGAATACGTGTTACAAAAGCTTTAAGCAGTGTTAGTATATGAAATAGTAAAACAGCCGAGTTGCTACTGCTAATGTGGGCTCTGAGCATGACTTTTCTCTCCTGTCTATGACCAAGTTACTAGTACAAGGCTGTGTCTTCTTAGGAAAAGGAGATAGAAAATCACTGGTCTGTCCTTGCAAAGGTGTTTGCAGAATCAGACGGGCCCAGTGTTAATATATTAATTCAGATAAACCAGGCACATTGAGAATTACTAATCAGGTATGAACCAACCTCTTGTCAGTAATGTCCCTTGTTCACGATGGAAACAAAGTGAAGTTGCCCTTTCTGAAACCCTGTCATTGGTATCTCAGTTTGAAAGAGTTATGACCAGCTGGCTGAAGTGACTAACGCGCATTGAGGCTTGCTAAGGACAAACCTCCTGAGCACTTTATAGGTGCAACTCATAAAATTTATCCAACAGCTCTGAGTACACTGGGCCCTACTGAAAGGTACAAGGGCTCCCCCTACATTCACACCATCAATAAATGTTAAAGCCAGGAGTTGAACCTGCGTAGTACTCACTGAACAGCCTAAGATCTTAACCATCCCCCTGCCAAAGAGCTAACTGCAATGCACTTGACTTATTAAGGGTGATAGCTATTCATCAATTCATCTTTATGCTCATGGTTTAGTATAAATATAGATAAATGTTAGTGTGGTATCTTCTTGGAAAGTAAAATCTGCACTCCTTGAATTGGTTAAGTATAATTTAGACAACATTTAAGATCTTAAGATGCATGATTCGTGTGCAGGGAAATAATGTTCTTGTGGACATCATTATGGGCAAAAGGAACATCCATTCATTCCACTGACATTTACTAAGGCTCTGTGCTAAAACATAAAGGGGCATACAGTTTATTTAGGAAGTGGGGCTGTTGGGTGTTTTGTAGTTTTTCTGCTACAGTTTCAGAGATGAATGATAAAGCCAGAAAATCCAGGAAAGAGGAGGAAACAGGAGAGAATGTGGGGGAAGGTGAAGAAGACTAAGAGAGCCTGATTTCCAGGACTCTTTGAACTTATAATGAGCAGATCCATGCATCTGGGGCTTTAATTACACAGAGATGCGCTCTGTGTTCTTGGTAGAACCACCTCCCAGAGTGGAAAGGTGGCTGCTATCTGCAAGGCTCATATGAGCAGGTTAAATTACAGTTATTATCTGGTCGCTCTTGGAAGGCCAGCGACAACTACCATTTGGCAAACAGCCCACAAACCTTCTCCAATTCAGACTGTCTGGTGGTAATCCTTTGGAGACATTGCTCCAGTCTCCTGGGAAACTGTTTTAGCCACCTCAAAACTCTTCCACTTATAAGGTCAACAAGTTTCATGGTCATCTATTTGTCTCCTTTGTTGGTAGAACTTATTCCTTTAGATCTATTGACACTATTTGATAAATTTTTGGAGAGAGTGAGCAAGAGAGATATAAAGACAGAGTAAAGGGGTCAGAGAGAGAGAAAGAGTTGAGAGAGAGAGAGAGACCTCGTGCCCATAATTGGGGACTTCATTGTTGCATTCACTATGTTTAATAAGTCCAGGAAGGTGATTTTCATTTAACTTCCACTCAGGAAATTCTAATATATATCCACAACCCATGTAAAAGTATCATTTAAGTCAGAATAGGTTATTCTGATAATTGGTCTTCAGGAAATGTGGTTGTTTCTTATGAGGATGAGGAGAAGTCACACCTTTCTCTAGTAAAGAACATCTTTTGATTTTTAAAAGTGAGCTTTGTATAACCCAAAATGGCCTGCTTTTTCAGTTCAGAGTGAAAGGAAATTGTTACTCCCCCACTGAAAGGGCAGAGTATAGTTTCATATCAGTTGAGGCCAGGGTTAGATTGGATGGGCTCTCATCAGTACCTGGTAAATAATTGGTTTGGGTGGAAGAAGAAGAAATGATCCTGTGACTATATTTAAATGATGCAGGCACATGGATAGTGACATGGTTTTAAGAAATAAATGGATAAACAGAACGTCAAACCTCAGAGGGAAGGCAGGAGAGGGTAGCCGATGGGTAGAGATGAACCAAAAAACTTGTATGCATATAAGTATAACCCATGGGCACAGACAATAGGAGGATGAAGGCCAGGGAGGGGGGGTGAGGCAGACTAGAAAATATTAGTGGGAGAAAAAGGGCACATGTGGAATACTGTCAACAATAAAGAATTTTTTTAAAAAAAATAAATGGGCAAGTTAGAAAAATGCAAATAGTCTTATTGACTCGGTGCAGAGAGTGAAACAGCAGTCCTTAAGGAAATCAGCAAATAGATATTTTCTTTCTTCTGTCCCTCCTTTTTCTTTTTCTTTTAATATTCCTCTCTTAGAGTCACACACATTCAAAACTCATGATTCATTTTTGATAAATCACAGGGTGACGCAGCATTAAAAATGAAAAATCAGCAATGCCTAGTTGAGCAGTTTAAAGTTACTTTACTAAGCAGCAGTGTTCACTACACAATGGCGCATGTGAGGAGGTCATTCTGCTCCCACTTTTCTCTTTAAATAATTTCTTCTTGATTGTTTAACTTACCACCACTAAGTAATACTTCTCATGCAGGCAATGCAAGTTTTAATTTATTTTTATAAAGAGAATTTTAATGGTGGAACTTCTGAACTTTCATTTGTTTACAATTCCGGTCCACATATAGTTAATGCTGTATATTTGCCTATACTTCAAAGTTGTGGATTTCTAATTTGACTCCTTAAGTGCTGCAATTATGTCCTTAAAATCATTACCAGGTACTTATTACCTGTTAATAAATGCTTATTTAGCCCCTCCTGGGCATGGTATGTACCAATACGGTCCCCACCCTACAAAAGTGTGTGTGTTTTTTATTTTAACTGACTGAAATTTGACATAAACATCGCTTAAGGTGCACAGCCCATTACTTTGATACATTTACATATTGTAATAGGATTGCAGATGTAGAAGAGTTTTTAATCTAGATGGAAAGACAAAGTATATACAGGGTGTCCCCCCAAAATGCATACACAGCTGATAGCTCAATTTTGAAAATGAAGTGTATTTTAATAAACACTGCTCTTATAAGTATACACTGTGTATGTTTACATTTTCAGGACACTTATACGTAAAGTAAAAACACCACAAAGTTTAATCTGATAAGTAGTTTTATCAGAAGGAGTAAATGCTAGATACTCTCGAGGGTTGGGAGTTTTCAGAGTGCTACCGAGAAGCCTGAACTATATCCTGAAGGGGGATGATAAGATCCAGAAGAAATATGACTTCATTTCCCCAGGAAACACAGCCACTGCAGACAGAGGCATAGGAAGAGCCATGGACAGACCTCCATGGCGGGAGCCAAGGGTCCTTTAATGAGAGTCACCTAGGTGTCAAGTCCTTGAATGGGCATCTACACAGCAGGCAGGTTGGCATAACCTTGGAGGCACTGTTAGTGTGCCAGCCCACAGACCCAGATGCCCAGGAGCTGAGGGTACCACAAGCAGTTCATCTGACTATAGCAAATGACCTAAAATGGCAAAAGTCTTTACTAGAAGCTGGGACTCCGAATTTTAATCTGATACCTGGATCTGCACAGAATCATGCTGTCTTGGAGCTGGGACAGGAGTAACTTCATTTTGCAAATGCGAATACCTAGGATTAGAGAGCACAGGCAACTTGGCTACTTAGCAATAAATCAACAAACTAACCTTAAGAAACAATAGTGGGACTAAAGCAGTAAAATGAAAACTTCTACAATTGTACCCACCCATTCCACCCTGCCCCCCTCCCCCAGCCCCCAAAGGCACTATTTTGTTTCTTGGTTACATGCCTTTTGTTTTTGGCAGGAAATACTTTGATAAACTTCTCAGAGGGATATTCTTTTGCAACCTCCAGTTTGTCATCATGACAAAATTCTGTCCTTTGCCCTTAGAGTCTTTTCCTCATTCATTCATTCAATCATCCATACCTTCATATATTGATGAAGCAAATATATTTTTTTTAAATACATTTTATTGATTTTTCACAGAGAGGAAGGGAGAGAGACAGAGAGCTAGAAACATCGATGAGAGAGAAACATCGATCAGCTGCCTCCTGCACATCTCCCACTGGGGATGTGTCCGCAACCCAGGTACATGCCCTTGACCGGAATCGAACTTGGGACCTTTCAGTCCGCAGGCCGACGCTCTATCCACTGAGCCAAACCGGTTTTGGCGAAGTAAATATTTATTAAATGTTTGTTTTGTTCCCAGAATTATGCTTTTCATCCTTATCCTTCCTATAGTACATGTGAGAGGAAACCTCCAAATGGAAAGCCTTGAAAATACTATTTAGTTCTCGACATTCAACCAGTCTTGGCAATTGAATAAATACACATATAAGTAACAGTCAATTGCATTATTTCTAAAATTATACTTGATCAAACATTTTTTCAGGAACTGCTGAACAACATACATAATTGCAAACCTGCCTGCCTGGTAAACCATGTAGAATTTTTAACTGCGGTTTGGAAAAAAATCCGGCCTAATTTCCTCATTTTCCAAAAGCCCCCGAGTAAGACCAGGCTCTCAACCTCCTAACTCCTTGGCCGGTATTCTTTCTACCTTGTTAAACCATCGCTTTGGAAATGTCTTCTTTGAAAGTAAAGCAAATTTTCTTTCTGGATAAAGTGTCCTCACTTTCAAAGATTTCTTTGAAGGCTAATTTATTTAATCTCCCAAGATGCTCTTTATACCCAGAAAGCTTTGTGCTCTGGTACCCAGAGAACATGCACTTTTAGCACCTGAAGCTCCCAGAGCAAAGTGAGTTGGCAATATCAAGGAGAGCACCTCCCACACTGGTGCCATCGTTTGTGGAGGGTTTTCTGCCCCTCATTTCTTGCTCAAGCAGCACAGGCTTTATCTAACACAGTCAGGCTGGCCCTGGGGATTAAATTAGATGATGTGTGTAGTGCTTTGGAAATTGGAAGTCAGCTGCAAATGTTGAGAGATGGCTATTATTTCCAAAACCCTCTACAAGAAGTCCAGGCAAATATTCTTTGTGTTTGTTCCATAAATATTTGTTGTAAAGAAATGAATGAAAGATTTGTGAAATGTCACCTTCAAAGCCAGGGCTTGGGAGTCAAGCATGTTTCCAAGTCTTTGTGTCCAAAATGACATCCCAGGGACAAAGGTGAATGTGACATTGTTGTGTATCTCATTTAAGACGACTGAATAAGGCTTTTCTCTGCACCGTTTGCTCCCTCTGAAAACCAATTGCCTCCTGTTTTTGTGTGGTTTCCAGTGCTTCATTCTCCAAGCGCGGGCCGTCTCCTGCTCTCTCAGGGTTTTCCGACTTGGATCTGCAGCCAGCTCCCAGCCCTGGCTTGTTTCTGGGAGTTGTCAGGCACAGATAAAGGCCTGGTGGAATTTGCCCACTCCTTTGAGAACAGGGGACTGTCAGAAACACAATCAGCTTGTGGCCGGCCTTTAGAGACTCTCTCCCACGTTGGTCCCAAAGAGAACATTTGTGTGTGTGTTTGCTTTGGTTTTGAGAACTAAACACCCCTTTTGACGTGATGTGTGCCAATTCTTTAACACTGGGGTTTTTCAGAAATGATGCCATGGGCTCACAACTCGAAAGACACTGCCTTGCTTTAGAAACAGGAAGAAAAGGGACCTGAAGGGGAACTTTAGGGAACAGAGAGGAATGAATTAAAGTATTTCAGAAAGGATTAAGCTTCAGACAATGCGAAGGGACTCCCCAGAATCAGAGGGGATCACCAAACACCCAGACTGTTGCTTTTTTTTGGTCCTATTTAAGGGGACGCAGAGGTGCCAAGCGCTGTTGGCCTGCCGCCTTTCCCCTTAGCAACATCAACAAGCCTTGGGTCACACTGAGTGGGAGCAGGCTGCCTCCAAACAAGCATACCTGGGTGGTTTCTCCCCTCACCTGGAGCAGCTCAATGGGAAGGCATACACGTTCGATGGATATATATTCCTTCTTTTTTCAAAGGAGGTATAATGTGATTCAAATATGATTTTTGTAGAAGAGCAGAAACAATTACAAAACCCTCAGTGACAAAGTCCACACTTTGATCAGGGCATATTCAATCTCTGTGCTTATCATATTTTATTGAGTGCATAGGGAGCATCTTAGTAAAGAGGCCATTGCAGGCATGTTCCCACCCCCATTTTTTGGCGCCAGGTGCCCCATGAATGAGGCGATATGATATTAGCATACGCAGGTGGCATGTCACAGTGTCCAGCCCTGTCTGGTCTTGCCTCTGCAGGTTTATGTGCCAGGATGAACATTTGTATAGAGCATCCGAGGCCCTCAGCCAGGGAAGCTCCCCATCTCCAACCACATTGGTCCTCAAACCTTTGTTCTGCCTCTCCCTCCCCTTTTGAGCCCTTCTTTGGAAATTCAAGAGTGGAATTTTTCTCCCCACATCTCTATGGTGAGTTCTCCCAGCATTGGAAGGCTGGGTTGCCATAGCAGCAAGCCTCCTCCACTGGGAGCAGGCAATTTCGGAAGGGGATTGTTGCAGTTGGAGGGGGAGGGATGGAGAGTCATTTAAGTAGGCCAATTAGTATGCAGGACCGGAGCCTCCCTGGCAGCCTCTCTCACACAGCGGTCAGTGCTCTCTAAGTCCCACTCGCTGACATGGAATGAAGCAGGCTTCAGGGAACCTCCCCGCACACCTATATGATTGAGGCTGACCAGAGCCGCAGCCCTGAGGGGATCTCGGTCCTGCTGCCCCTTCCACTGCATCTCCTCTTTGCCCTCCTCCCCTTTGCTTCCCTCCACCTTGAAAACAGAGCTTCATGGGATGTCCCCGGTGTGGGGGAGGAGTCAGAACGTGGAGCAGCAGTAAAATCTATTCCCAAGGTTTCATATACTTATTTTTCTGGTTGTTGGGCATCTACCCACCAGAATGAGAGAGAAATATAGAGCTTGTCCCGTGATTTTGTTGGCTGTTTGAAACCTACGGGTAGCCAACTTGGGTGATATTGGAAAGATAAAAGTGATCAAACTTTCATAGGAAGCAGTCACTACATGCACAGCTGAATAGAATCAGTCTCTTGAGATCCAGGGCAACACAGGAAGTAGGGACCTCTAAGAGGTCCCTGGAATGGAAGCATCAACAAATCAGAATTCGAGATCCAGGCTATGTGATTGGGCGATGTCAGTTTCCTTGGAGCTTGGGGTTCAGTGTGTTCATCTGTAAAATGGGCTTGTTAGAAATATGTCACTCCATCCCACTGGCCAAGGTTTCTTCTAAAGTTCTATTAGAACATGCAATAGCTGTGAAATGATTGAGGCTCCACTGCAGAAACTTCTCTGCTCTTAAGAGTTTGTAAAATCTGAGAGGCATTGGGGTGACCAACTCCCCAGAACATCTGTCCTGAATGAAGACTTGATGCTTCTTCCACTGCCCTAGCATGCTTTCCCCTGCCACAGCGGTGTTCAGATGACATTCCCAATGACTCACTACTAGAACCCCTGCTCCTCAGCCCACTGTGGCCTCAGACACTGGTGCCTACTGCCAGAGGCTGAGTTTTATCCTCAGCTTCCTTTCCCCTGATTCCTTGTCCAGATCCTGTGGATGTGAAGGTTTCTTCCGGGCTCCACTCTGTGCCCAGTGCCGGGTACTGTGCCTAGCACAGAGCAGCATATCATAGCAGATAAATATTTGCTATCCACCTTGCCTCTGATTCCTCTTTCTATTCCCTGCCCTGCCTGCTCTGATTTGATTTCTGGTCCCATTGCTCTATCAAAGCAATTCTTACTGTAATTGGATTAAGGTCTGTAGTTGAGTTAATTGTATTGGGGCAAGCTGGGCAAGGGTACCTGGGACTTGTAGGTACTATACAATGAATTGTGAGTCTATCTTTAATTCAAATTAAAAAGGTTGAGAGAAAAATATAGCAGCTCTCACTCAGTCTTCCTGAAATCTCTCTGGGCATTTCCAGTCCTTATCCAATTGGACAATTATCATCCTCTCCCTCTTTCTTGAAATATTCTCTTTGCTTGATACCACACCACCATGTTTTCCCCATCCACTCTAGCTACTCTTTCTTAGTCTCCTTCATAGGTAAAGGGATGACAAGTACCTGTTGAAATTTCTCAAGGCCCCCTCCTAGTCCAGTACTCTTGCCTAGGCTGACTCCTCCACAGTCTAGGCATCAGTGACCACTGCTACAATGGTAACTCAAAAATGCATACTCTGGTCCAGACTACTCCCCTACACTCAGGTTTCCTCTTGAATACTCTAGTGGCCCCTTCATCACAACATGATCAGACACTCTCCATTCCAAAGGTCTCTCTTTTGACTCCTATCACCAATATGCCCTAAGCCTGTGGTAGAGTTTCCCATCTCAGTGAATAACCATCATTACCAATTCAGCAAGCAAGAGACTATATACTCTCTCCACCCTCATCACCGCTATGCTGGTCTGAGCCACCAGCCTCTTTCCTGGATGATTTAGGAGCAGCCTTCCAACTGCTCCCACTGTAATTTCCGCGCTACACAGCAGCCTGAGTGGTCTTTGTAAAATGCAAATCTGGCCATGCCATTCTCAGCTTAAAATGTTTAGTGGCTTCCCATTCTTCAATGACCTGTAAGATCCCACATGTTCTAGTTCACATCCAACTCCCACACCCCAGCCCCTATCAGGTTCCTGTTGCTTACTGCACTCCAACCACGCTGGACTTCTTGAAGCTCCTCAAACACATTTTGTTCTCTCTTGCCCCAGGGACTTTGAACATACTCCTCTACTATGCCTACAATACTTTCCTCTTCTTTTCACTTAGTTAGTCTTACTTATTCTTCAGGTCTTGGCTCAGATGTCACCTCCACATGCAGCCTCTTACCAGCCTTCCAGCCCTGACTAAAAGCCTTCTATTATTGTAAGCCCTTATGCAATCCCAAAATTCAGACAGAAGACTAGTTGCAAAAATTAAAATATTTTGGCACAAGTTGATAAACAGCCACCACCCTGAGTTTACTTTATTCAGCCACTAAAGAGCCGCCTCCAGGGACAACGTGGAGCCTTCAGGCACCAAAACTATGAAGTTATGGTCCATTGGTTTCCGTTAGATATTTTGAATATCTATATACTATTTTTATATATCACGTAGCCCTCCTCAACAGCATCTACTGCACTTGAATTTCATACTTATTTTGAGGGTATTTGATTAATGTCTCCCCCCACTCTAATTTCTATGAGAGTGAGGACCATATTCACGGTTTTTTTTATATTGAATACGCATTAGACACTCTATAAATATGTGCTCTATAAATGAACCATTTCAGTGGTTCTCAACCATCCTAATGCCGCGACCCTTTAATACAGTTCCTCATGTTGTGGTGACCCCCAATTTCATTGTTACAAATTGAACATAATTAAAGCATAGTGATTGATCACAAAAACAGTATGTAATTATAAATGTGTTTTCCGATGGTCTTAGGCAACCCTTATGAAAGGGTCTCGACCCACAGGTTGAGAACTGCTGGTTTAGATGAATGAACAGACCTTTCTCAGATCACCCAGTTTGACCCCTAAGTCCCACAAAGAGGAAGCTGCTAGTAGCTAAATAGAACACAGGTAAACAATAGTGGCAGAGCCCAGACCACAGCTCAGCGGCAAGTCCCCACCTAGAGCTCTTTCCACTCTCCCACCCTGTCTTATTCAAGGGGACTTGCAGAAGGCACATTTTGTCATTACCATTCCTGGATTATTTCAGTGCTTCTGGGCCTTCAGCATCCCATATCCTCCATCCTGTCATCATGACCTAGTTTTAGACTTTGAAATTCAATCATTGCTGACAGAATCTGTGTGTGGCTTATTTTTTTCCTGTTCTCTAAATAAAAGATTAAGTCAGAATGGTCATGTATATCATCTCAAAACAGTGCTTTATTTAGAGAGAGAAGGTGTTGGTTATTACTGGCATTTAACATTTGTTGAGTGAACAAAATCTGCTGAACATTGAGAGAACATGGAAATTAAAGAGTTCCTGCCCGATGTGTGTTGTGGCCTAAATCAGACCCAGACGAGTCACTAATACGCAGCTAGGATGGATCTGCATAGAGCCCGATTGCTCCCATTGGATGGGTAGGATTTTCCCTGAGAAAAGCCATAGTGTGGTCAGGGCTTAAAGGTAACCCTTAGACCATTTTTAAAAACAGCAAAGTGAATGATAAACTCCATGTGAGACCTTAGAAACAGAAAAAAATCTTGGCAAAATTAGATTTTTTTCCCCCTTGTAAGGCCTCTCCTAAGAGAAATGCAGTTCACAGATTCCTCCTGAGACACAGGCAGTCCTGGTGCTCCTGTCAACATGCCCTGCAGACAGCCTGCTGGGCTTCAGAAAGAACCACCTGGACAGGACTGCATTTCCAAGAGGAATGGCTCCATAGTGTGGTTGTTATTGGTGCTTCAGAATAATTACAATAGTGGTAGAATTTAAGGAAAGACCCTTCTTTAGCCCCCGCTTTTTTTTTTTTTTTTTTTTTTTTTTTTTTTGCATAGTGTTGCCTATGAGTCTCACTCTGCCCCACCAGGTTCCATAAAATCCAGGTGCCCAACCAAAGAACACCTATGACTTCTGTACATTCTGAACCCACTCCAAATAATAATCCCGAATCCAATAATAAATCGGACCCGATTTTGGTCTGGGAGCCAAGGTGCTGCTGCACTGGTTCAGCCACACACTGGGGCAAATCATTGATCCAGTTTCTCCATCGGAGAATTGGACATCATAAAGCCTAGCTTCCTTGGTTGTTTGGAGAACTACATAAATTAACATATGTAAAGAGCCAGCATATGGCCCGGAACACGTGTTGGTTATGCTCGCAGCACTGGAACATACCATCTTTATCTAGCCAACTAAACTTGAAACTTGACATCAGGTCCAAATTTAGAGTCACAGTTCTAGACTCATAAAGTTTTTACTTCAATAGCTCACATTCACTTGTCTAAAGATAATTAGCCTTTAATAGGGAACAAGAACCACATGGACACTTGAGATCCCAAGAAGTCAACAGCCTCTTTTGAGTCTTACCAAATGTTTTAATCCTGGAGAGAGAGAGAGAAAAAAAAAAAGAATGGGGGGGGGGAGCAGATATTTAAAAGGAAAATATCTGATTGGACACAAGTCTGAAATGTAACAAGATGCTTAAAATTGCCTTAACAAAGAGTGCTTTTTAAATTGTGAAGTGATCATCATACTCTTTCAATTTGAACATGATTATGAACATATGAGGCTGCTGTACACAGGTCATAAAAATGTCAAAAGAGCGAAAAGATTTAGCATGAAATAGTAACCTGGAGAGAAAGCACTTCTAAATCTGTAACCCCCTTCCCATTAATGTGAGTGGTTAAGCACTTGAAATTTATCAATGCAGCATGAAGGACATTGCTATGATAAGACTCCATCCAGGTTTCTTACCCTACCAAACTTACAAAAGAAAGGTTTAAGGCAGTGGTTCTCAACCTTCCTAGTGCCGTGACCCTTTAATACAGTTCCTCATGTTGTGGTGATCCCAACCATAAAATTATTTTTGTTGCTACTTCATAACTGTAATTTTGCTACTGTTATGAATCGTAATGTAAATATCTGATATGCAGGATGTATTTTCATTGTTACAAATTGAACATAATTAAAGCATAGTGATTAATCACAAAAACAATATGTAATTATATATGTTTTCCGATGGTCTTAGGCCACCCCTGTGAAAGGGTCGTTCGACCCCCAAAGGGGTCGCGACCCACAGGTTGAGAACTGTTGGTTTAAGGTCTCTGGTCAGAAATGAGAGCTAGAGCAAGACAATGACTCTGCCTGAAGGTGGCTGGGAGCTAGTGAGCAGAGCACAGATACCTGGAGGCAAATCATTTAAGCTCAGCTCTGTAGGTAGAAAATGGAACTATTTTCCTCTCTGCCTGTCTCCTGACTGCACCAAAAAGGCGGAGAGAGATCCTGTCTTGGGGCTCAGAGTCTGTCTCACCAGGAGATTCCCAGGAGAGGTCACAGGCTGGTGCCAGGATAACATGCGATGGGAGGTAGCATACCCTGATTCAGTCAGGGAGCTAGGGCGCTATTCTAGGTCTGCAACCAGAAAGCTGCTGGCCTTTGGCAGGCCTTTAATACTGAACCTGCCATATATGCAATGGTATTACATGAAAGATAAAATGAAAGTAGAAGAGGTCTAGAGAAAGGTGTAGGGAGGAAAAGAGAGAGGGTGTACCAGGGAACAGCCTGTCCCCTGCCTCATGAATGTGCCACATCACAGCAGGTGCTCTGTGATCGGGATGATCTTCTAGTGGCCCCGCTGACTGACCCCCTTCTTCTCTGTGGCTCCTTTCAGGCTGGTGAGTCAGAATCACCTAGGGTTTTATAAGCAAGCAGTCAGTCACGTGGACACCAAATAGCTGCTAGTTTAGTAACAACTCCTCTTCTTACTGCCTCTCCATCCTTCCTGGCCTTACTCTCCTTATCCCTCACTCTTGCTTCCCTGGCCTTAGAATCTCACTTGGAATTTGATGTAAGGTGAATCCATTCAGGAAAGAAAAGGAATTTGCTACTGGAAGACCCTCATTTATACGTGACACTGGGTCACCCTGACATGGTCCTGCACTCAGATGATGTCATCTTAGTGATAGTTTGCCCCAAATGGACCCTCTTCTGTAGTTGAGCTTGTCATTCTCATTTTGGGAAGCCCCTACGAAGCCCTTCCTTTGAGCCAGAGTAACTCTTCCCTCTTATCTTCTGACCTTTAGGTTCTTAGCTCATCTTTTGAATACTCTCAAGGGCCTCCCAGGACCCCTGTCCTGGTTCTCACAAGAGAGCACAGCCTCTTATTTATGTGTGTGGAAGAACCCAGCTGAACACCTCGCCAGCCCATGAAATCCATTTTAGCCACGTGCTTTACCCTCCCCCACTGAACGCTCCTTCAGTAACCCTGTACTGAAGTTTTCCCTTTTACGACTGCCCAAGCCCGTTGGAACTTGTAAGAAAATGTCATATGACATTCACTGTTCTCAATTGTGAAGTCTCCTCATCAGGAAGTTATAAAAGCTTTTTGTGCACCGTCTGTTAACAGTCTAATATCTTTCAAAGAGAACTGTTATGATACAAATATTCTAATAGCTTGAGCTATCATACTATCAACATATTGGGCTATTAAGGCAAAAATCATTATAATTAAAGACACTTCTCACTAATATCCTTCAACCCTTCCTTGACTTAATTCACTCTAGCTCAGCACCATCGCTACACTGACATGCTCAACATTCTTGCAATCCTCTTTGGCACGTTTAGCTTTCAAGTTCTCAAAAATTAAAGCAGAAAAGTCTATTTTAAATCACCATATATATCATGGTGGGGAAACAGTGTGTGCATTCCATGGTAAATTAGCTTCATCTTGGTGAGAATGGTCCTGCCCCACATTTTCTTGGCCTCTTTCCCAAGCACTAGCTCTGTCCCCATTTCAGAAGCTCCCCAGCAAAGTTTCCAGTTTCCCATTTCCTGCTGAGAATGGACTTCCAGCCACACTGACTTCCGCCCTGAGGCTGGGTGGGTGAAGCACTCTGTGCCACCATCTGCCCCACAGCGTTCTCTGTGGCTCCTCCAAGCCACACCTCTGTTTAGGTTCTGTCTCTACAGAGCATCCTCCACAGCCCGTGGATAGCAGCAGATCACTGGGAGCGCAGGGCAGGGCTGGCAACCTCTTTTCCTGAAATTTGTAGGCATGGATGTAAACTCAATAACAGAGCCTTGGTAACAGTCATGTCCTCATTGCAGCACTTTAAAAAAATAGACTTTATGTTTTAGAGTAAAATGGAAGAGAAGGTAGAGAATTTCCCATAAGTCCCCTTCCCCCACACATGGGCAGCCTCCCTCACTATCAACATCTGGCACCAGAGTGGGACACTTGTTACCATCATAAACCTATACAGACACATCATTATCACCCACCCAAGTCCACAGTTTATGTAAGAATTCACCCTTGGTGTTGTACATTCTTAGAGTTTTGATAAATGTATAATGACATGTAGCCGCCATTATGGTATCATACAGAGTCATTTCATTGCCCTACAATCCTCTCTTCTCTGCCTGCCTATTCATCCTTTCCTCCCCCGAAGCCCTGGCAACCACTGATTTTTTTACTGTCTCCATAGTTTTGCCTTTTCCAGAATGGCATATGTATAGTTAAAATCGTATAACCTTTCAGACTGGCTTCTTTCACTTAGTAATATGCAATTAAGTTTCTTTCATGTCTTGCTGTTGACCTTAAGCTACAAAACCAGTTGAATACAGTCTACAACTTCATTATTCCACTAATTTCAAAGCTTCCTCTTCCAGCATCACAGGCTGGACTTCTCCCTGCTCCTCTTATGTCTCTAGTTTCTATGGGGTTAGGGGCTGGAAGAGGAATTGCAGATAAAAAGCAAATATCTCTTTACTTTTAAATTGTCACCCTCTCCTTTGCTGTCACTATTTCTCAGCTAACACCACTGTGGATCAGGCACCACCTGTGGGCAGCCAGGGTACAAACAAGAAGGCTCAGGCATAGGCACTTTCTACAGTGCCCATTTATCCTTTCCGAATGATGAGAGAGCAGGGTCTCCTGCTGGCTACTTTCTGCTCCACCATCTTTCTTCATCCACTTCTTATTTCAGTACACACAGTCTGCTGCCTAAACAGAAGCCTGAATGCCAAATGAAGTTCCCATCTCCCCTTCTTAAGTCACCCCCATCTTTATGAGGACTTCTCTTGAAGCCCTTACCTGATTTCAGGTTGAGGGTGTGGGAACAGAGAGAAGGGGAAGAGAAAGAAATGCTGTCTCTTCAGGAACATTCCGACACTGGCCCCAGACCAATGGCCCCGTTGCTCTCACTCACTACCCTCCCCACGTCTCTCCCTATACCAACAGAGAGGACAGGTTATCTAGGGTGGTTATGGTAGGGCTTTTTCTGTTAGGGGAGCAGGGTCTGATCCAGCTATCAGATATTGTGTTGAACCCTGACCGACACAGAAGCTTTCTTTGGAAAATTGGGTACCCAGAGCGCCCTTTCTTTCAGCTAAAGGCCTGAGTTTTTAAATAGTGGAACACCTGGAAAAGCCCCACTGTGTATCTTAACATAGGACATCAGAGGTGTTCAGAGTAGTGTTCACAGCTGCCCTCATCTGAGCATTCAAGCAGTTGATGGCCTATTGGCCATTAATGTCACAAAGCTGATTATATCAAATATGAGATCCTTATGCGACAATTGACCCTCACCTTTTCTTGACCTGCCCTTGGGGACGAGCAGTCAGGCATGATTCTCTTGATGATACCGCCGTGTCACTCAAAAAGGGTGTTCAGACCACCGTTTCGCCTGCTTCCCTCCTACCTTCCACTGCCCAGCTTCCAGTTTTCCTGCCCAGGATGTGGGTGATATAAATGCAAAGCAAGCCTAGTCATAATTTCTGAAGACCCCAAGAGGACAACTATGAGAATGAGGCCAGTTCTGATTGGCTGAGTTTTCATTAGCAGAGATCGTTAAGAGCCTGACCCCTGAGGCTTGTGGTCCGTGTCTGGTGTGAGCCTCAGATGTGTGGCTACGCAGGGCTGCCCAGACGCTATTAGTTGCTGTGGTCTCTCTGCGGTGTTTTACTTTATAAAGATCGCTTTGGGTTCTCCTTCTGCTGAACCTAATTTCTCCCTCCAGGAAGAACCACCTTTCCCACTTTAAAACAGTGGTGCAACTTTAGTGATTTAATTCAGAGAGGCAATGGAGTGACCGTTAACACGTTTAGCAAATGGATAAGAAGTTCTCAGAAACTAAGCATTCTTCTGAAAGTTTCACAAAATACAGCCTGTAACAAACTAATTATGTGAGCATATATTTTTCGTTATTTGACTGCTCCAGTATTAAGTTTTTTCACGTCTACTTACTGTAATGGGGAAAGGTAAAAGCTGGCCCCTGGGGCAAAGAGGAAGGTCATGCAGTGAGTCATTCCTGTGGGGCAGAGGCAGCAGGAACCGACCAAGACCTTGAGGCACTTTCTGGGGGCAAGGTTGTATCCTCAGCCTCAAATGATGTCCTTAGCCTCAGGCCAGACAAGGATAAGAGGAAAGCAGGCAGGTTGCCTGCTGAGTTGATGTTAGAGTTTAGAGAGCTCAGAGGACACTATTGCAAGAGTCTGGGTGCAAGCATGTGGCTTTGGACTTGGTGGTAACAGAGGAAATGGGCACGTGGGTACATTCAAGGTATGTTTTGCAGATATAGTTGAAAGAACCTGCTGATGACTTGGATCGGGGTGGGGCGGGGGGCATCAGGGAAAATAAAGAATCATTGATGGCTCCTAGGTTTTTAGCTTTGAAAATAAATAGTGGTGGGAACAGTGGTGCTGTTTAAGGGGATGGGGGAGATGGAGGGAGGAATGGGCTCCAAATGAGGAGGAAATTGGAGGACACTTAACCCTTGGGTAAGAAGAGGACACACCTCCACTGGAAAAGGTGGTCTGTTTAAAAGTCCAATGTTCTGCCCGGTGGGCATGGCTCAGTGGTTGAGTGTCAACCTGTGAACCAGGAGGTCACGGTTTGATTTCCGGTCAGGGCACATGCCCGGGGTTGCAGGCTCAATGGTTCTCTGTCATCATCAATGTTTCTATCTCTCTCTCCCTCTCCCTTACTCTCTGAAATAAATAAAAATATATTTTAAAAAAATAAAAGTCCAATGTTCTTAAGTTGGGAACCATCTCTGCTTTTCCCTACAGTTTCCAGTTAATTTGCAGTACCTTATTTGTTCAATATAAACCTTGTCCTTCTCTAGAGTGTTCTTGTCTTCATCTCTAAAGACAAATTCAAAGCTGAAGAGAATTGTTATCCTTGAGTCTGTGTTCATAGAGTAGATTGTAGTGTTTAAAGACCGTTATGTGTTTCATGAAAGCTATTACTGTAAATGGATTCAAGTAGATGTTAACCAGTAAATATAGTATCCTAAATGCCAATGGTCTGTACTGAAATAGATGCTCTGGTATAAACAAAATGTAGTTGATGGGGATAGAGACCTTGGAAAGGAAAATTTTCACACACAAAGATGGTCATGGGGTTGACTAAGGGTTTGAGAGGCAGGAAGGAAAGAATGCCGAGGGACCATTATTAAGGACTTCAGCATTATGGACTCTTTTCTCTTCTCCCCTGGGATACCACAGGACAGCTTTCTTCCTCAAAGGAAACTCGAATTGTTTTAAGAGTCAGAGGGTGACTTGAGCAGTGATGTGATTGTATAGCTAGTGGAATATTGGGGAAGTAATCAGGGGGAAAAACAACGTAATGTAGAGGAAGTTTCCTACTCAAGTTCTGACAGAGAGAGGCGAGTAGAGACCATCAGCAGAAATCCTAAAGCTAAATACCAAGGGGGCTATCACTAGTCATCCTGAAAACTCAGGAATATGTCTGTGCTACTGAAGGATCTAGAAGCAATAGGATCCCTCCACCGATCCTTCCTCCTTCCATTGGGAGAAAGGGGTGGGAAACCCATACAGTCAGACCCACTTGTTCTCTAAATTTATCACTTTTTGCAAAGGAAAGCATCGGTTATTGCTTCTGTGCAATTATGTCAATGTCAAATTCTCTGGGTTGGGGAAAGAAGGGATTTCCTTCTAAACAGTTCAGAGAAAGGGACTGGCGATTGCTTTAGCTGGCTTGCATAACTGGTCATGCCACCAGGTGGATTTGGGGAAGTGGTACAAAATGAGAGGCAAAAATCAAAGTGAAAGAGGCAAGATTAGTGGATTTGAAATATCTGCCTTTCATTGCCACCTCACACCCTGATTCTGACTATGGTCTTGCATTTCTTTGTCTTAGTTTCCCTACTTAATAAATGGTAATGGTATTTATATCATAGACTATGTGTTTGTTGTAAAGCCCCATCATATTAAGTCACTTGCCTTGAAATACTATCTGATGTAGCATATTATTTAGAAGTAGAAGTAAAGGTATAAAATATATACTGATGTGGACATACAGCTGTAGATACACACCATCCAGTGCAGCTGCACCATTACATAAAACCCCACCAGTGATTGGCCTCAGGTAAAACTCCACCTCCTTTCTACCATTAACCTCCTGCCACAGCCACTCCATCCAGAGTGTCCTCCTTACTGTTCCAGCACATCAGGTTGCACCGACCTTAGGGCCTTTGCTCCTGCTGACCTGAAAATCTTGGAATATACTGCTTCCTGATTTTTGTGTCTTGTTCTTTCACTTTATTCAGATCTCTGCTTAGATATCACCTGCTCAGAAAAGCCTTTGCTGACCTTCCTATCTAAGGAGCACTGCCCTCTTTCGTTTCCATTCACTTACTCTTTTTTATTTCACAGTATTTATCACCACCTGACATTGTCATGTCCATTTACTTATGTGTGGTCTGTGTCACCCACTAAATGAGAGCTTCACAAGGACATGGGGCATAGAGCAATCACCAGCTACTTTCTCTTCATGAGGACACATCCCCAGGGCCTAGGACATTGCCTAACAACCAGTAGGTAGCTCGGTAAAGTTTTGTTGAGTGAGTGTATGATACAAAACAAACACATGGTTATCAACTCAGTGATTAAAAATATCAATCTATGTTCTCTACGATGAGGGTTTGAGAATCCTAAAGATATTCTAATAGCCTTTCTTAACAGTATATGCTATGGTGGAAATGGATAGTCCTTTCAAGATGGGGGTTTGGCTTTTAGCTTAACTTCTCCAGACTTCAGTTACTCCACAGCACTGTGGTCATGGTTTAAGGTTGTGGAGCTACGGTGGCAGGTGAGAGTTAGAGTGTGGCTCATGTAGGAGGCAGTGATGATGCCGAGGGCTCCTCCTCTGATGAATCTCCATCTGCCTCCTTTACTTCTTCAGCATCACACTGAGCACAGGTGATGCCAAGGCAGCTTCAGGATAAGCCTCTCCACTTCCAAGCATCTGCCACCGTGAGTCCCTCCCATAGGAGCTCTGATGGGGCCACAACAGGGTCTCTGGACGTGGGATGGCTTCCCAGAGTGAAGTTGCAGTGGCCAATGGGACATGCCTCAGGGAACCCAGGGACAGGGCACTGAGCCCCTCCATTCTCTCTGACTTCTCCCAGCACCTTCACACCCTCTCCTCAACCAAGGAGGCACTTTAGCCCATTCATTTTGGCTTCCATGGCTTTTCTTGGTAAATTATCCCATATATTTGTTACTCATATACAGCATGTGTGTTTCCATTCCTCATATGTAGTTTAAATTAAAAATAAGTGTTGCTCTCTAAAGCAAATCAGCTACTGGCCATTTTTTCCTTTTCCCCTCTGGATATCCCTCTCAGCTCCAAGGGGCCTGTGCTGAGAGCCCCACATAGGGCTGACAGGAAGCCGCCATTCTGGCTTTAGCCCCTTATTCTCCTTCCATATTTATTTCATACCAAACTATCTACCCACAAGTCCTGAGGCAGCCAGATGCGCTCTCTTCATTTGACAAATACCTACTAAGCATTCAAGCACTGGGTAGTGCTTTCCATCATGAACTTTGTAGTCTACAGGCAGAGGCGATAGCAAGCACATAACCACACAGAAAAGCCCATCATTACAATTGATGGGCATGATGAGGGGAAAGTAAGCGGTGTTTCTTGGTGCCAAAGAGTGTGGTATTTAAGTTAAGTTCCCAGGGACAAGGGGAAGTTAGGCAGGTTTAAAAAAAAATTGAAAAACTGCATGTGTGAAGGACCTAAAGTGAGAAAGTGCTAAGACATATTTAAGACCAAATGGATCACTGCAGGGAAAGGGGGAAATATAAAAGGAGATAGGGAAGAAGGCACTCAGGTCAACCAGGGTGCTATCAGCCATTTCAATGGCTTTCAGTTTTATCCTACGGGCAGTGCGAAGTTATTGAAGAGTATATGGTAGAAACACAAGTGATCTGATACAATTAATATTTTAAGACTATTGCTCTGGGTATTAAATAGAGAGTGGATTAGAAAATAGAGAGAAAGGAAATGGATAGACCAGTTAGGAGGCTGTCATAGTAGCCTAGGGAGGGTAATGACAGGGAGATCAAACTGGAGGTAGAAGGAAGTGGGAAGATTTTAAATGTCTCCTGAAGGATGTCATTGAAACGACTTCTTAGAGTGTTCCACCAGCCTTTGACTGCAACTTCAGGACTTCCAGTAAGTGAGAAGAAACTGCAAGATTAAGCCACTATCTCAGTTGCATGCAGCTGATGGCGATCCCTAACTGAGGTACCCTCTTCATCCCTGCAACTTTCCCATTATTGTTGCGCTTATGCGGACAGGCATCAGTTTCTATATCAAAGTGAACTGGAAGGAAAGAGGACCATATTCATTTTTAATTGGCTCTAGTGTACTAAGTCCTCATCTCAGGCTAATGGTAGAATGTACATTCTGCCATTGTCTTCAGTGTTAACTAAGAAGCTGCGGTTAATGGTGGGACAGATGTGTAGTATCCACCCAGAAACCTAACCTCTCCACTTACTGGACATAATGCACCAGGGCAGCAGTAATCTTGGTAATCCCAGCTGTCATAGAGAGTTCTCCCTCCCCCTGCTCTGTTGACAATTCATTGATTTCTTCCTTTTCTAAAAGCTAGCTGGAATACCAGCCTTTTTGAGTTATTTCCATAGAAACAATTTCACATTGGAATTTTTGTACTAAACTAGCATAATGCAATCACCTTAGCATAGACAATGCATGAATATATATTGCTCCTGCTCTTCTGGTGGCCTTTGCTCAGCAACATGTCAGTCTTTGTGGCTTTTCTCCATGAAAGGTGCAATGCTCTGGTTGCAATTGCTAAAGCATCAGACGGTCTCTTGGGTTAAAAAACCATAATGCACAGAAGGTCATAAAAAGCTCAGTTATACTGAACATTAAAAAAATGGCTTTTTGATGACATGTATCATTGGAATGTACAAATTTACATTGCTAAGTGATGTATATGTACAATCATCACATGGCAGTCAGTGTCCTATATTAGATCTTTCCAAAGGCTTCATCCACCCATTAATCATTCAGGAAACTCCCCATCAAGGTTGATTAGAGTTAGTGGGCTGAGGTGGGGAAAGGACATCAGAGGAAGTGTAGAGAACGGCCACAGTGTTTGGACAGGTTCAAGCCTCAGACTAATGAGAGGGCATGGTCTTCTCGTGGCAAAGCCACGTGCAAGTCCCAGCTTGGAGGGCAAAGCCCTCCCAGCACAATATAGCCAAAGGCTACAGTTGTAAGCTTGACCCTATGGTCCGAACCTGTGGTCCCACGTGGCTGAGTGATGTGGGCTGGATAGAGTTCAGGTGCATGTAACTGAGTAGATTCGAAAAAATCGAGAGAATGTTGTAAACATCTTGATCATGCCCTTACTTTGCCTCGTGGAATCTGGCTATAAAATAAAGACATGGCTTTTAGGCTGTGGCACTGTCGCTAGCTCTCCATCAGAGAGGACAGCGTCCCACCCAGACCCAGCTTTTTTCTCTTGTCTCTCTTTTCTCAATCTTTCACTGCCCCCTCCCAGGCTCACCGAACCTGGCTGAGCTGGCTTTGCACATATAACACCCAGTGTGAGGCTGAGTATGCCATGGCCGGCTGGCTCGCCACAGGAAGGGGCAGGGCATGTTGTTACTGTTGAAGTTCACTCAATTGTTAAAATGAAGACTCCTTGTTTTTAGATCCCAATGTGATTCTTAAACATCCGTGTGATTGCAGTTTCATGCTTTACTGAGAGAAGGCTTATTTGCTCCTGATTAGAGCAAATGTAAAATAAGGTGAAACTATAATCACTTCTAGATCTGGGACTCTTGGGCTCTTTAAATTGTATATAGTGCACAAGCAGGGACCAATAGGACCCATGAGAATGTCACTTAAGGCGATATGGAGTCCAAGAAGCCCTTCTGCCTTCTCTCCATATAACTTAAGAGTCCCAGGTCTATTCACTCTTCGTTAGTTACCCTCAAGGAAATTGGGGTAGAGTGGGGGGAGGGGAAAGGTGAAGGCAGAGATTGCTGTAAGTTTTGCACTGTAAATGAATTGAATATGAGGGCTGCTGTAGAACAAAAGCAGGTTTTAAGCCTTTTGCTAAGCTCCAAAATTCATTGGTAATAGGAAAATCATCAAGAGTCACCCAGGAAGGGAAGACAGAAGTAGAGGTGAGCCTTTACTCTGGGGACATGAAAATGCTGACAAAAGACCACAGAATAAGATTCTGGACCAGAATCATACAACACTTAGTATTTGAAGTTATTCTTGCTCCTCCAAGTGCATTGGGATAAAAAAGGAAGCATTAGACTGAGTGTTTGTGCAAGCTCTCCCCCAGACCCCTAGTTTATATCTTGAAACTTTAACTCTCAGTGTCTCTGTACTTGGAGATGGGACCTCTAAGGAAGTAATTTGAGAGTAAATAAGGTCAGGGGTGGGGCCCAGAAAAGATGCCTGAAGCTTGCTCTCTCTGTGTGTACACACAAGCTACACAGGGCCATCACCAGAAAAAAAAGAAAATAAAAGAAAAAAAAACCTTCTGGAACCTTGATCTTAGACTTTAATCCAATGTGAAAAAATAAATGTCTATTGTTTTAGCCACCAAGTCTATGGTATTTCATTATGGCAGCCCAGGCAGACTCATGCAGAGAGCCTTTCCAATCCCTGAATCTGACACCATGTCAGACTTGATGGAAAATGGAAAGAATGCCATCCATTTGGAGAGCTGGGCCCTGGTGTAGACTCTAGCACTTCTTAGCTGCGTGCTCTTGGGTAGGTCACTTTTGCCTCTGATAATGATCAGATTCTATGGTAAAAGGTAATTAAAGCTTTTCTAGGCAACAAATAACAGCAATTTCAGGTGTAGTGATAATCGTTTCCCACTGTATGAGAGAGGGTGGCCAGGATGTCACCAGCACTCCTCCTGACTCTGTGTACATTCAGGACCTGTAGGCAAGGCCAGAAGGGCTGACTTTCTTCCCATGAAGTATCCCTTGGTTCAGTAGCCACACACCACAAAAGCACCTCATCACTCTTTCTAACTGGAGAATTCTTATCTTCCTGGATGTGGTCAGAAAGCACCCATAGTCTGACCACAGTGGTTCCAGTTTCTCCAGGGAGATTATTTGCATAAATTGTTTCTCTCTTCTCTTTTTAAGTTCATACTACAGATGCAACACAATAAATAAATAAATAAATAAATAAATAAATAAATAAGGTCCAGCTATTTCTTAAAGTTCACAGCTTTCATGAATTGTTAAGGAACAGATGAAGAGAAACTGCTGAAAGAGAGCAACCGAGTGAAGGGTGCATGAGGAGGTCTAGGAGTCTCTTCAATATTTAATGCTGCCAAAAGCCTCTGACAGCTAATCATCTCTTAATGGGTTTTGGCCTTTGGCCTGCATGTTTCTAAGGGAGTAAAATGTTTGGCTTCCCAACAAGTTATCACTCAGTCACTGAGTAAATACCACAAGCCGAAAGTGGCCTCCCAGGCATCGTTGGTTTTGCTAGTTGAGTTTAGAAGGTCCCAGATTAGCATTACTCATTTTATATCACCAGTGGTTTCAAAGCCAGCTAGGCATTTACTTAGGGTCTATAGAAAGGCTCCAGCCTGCCATAGAAAGGAGATTAGGCATCACCATGAAGGAATAATGAGTTATGGTGGGGATATTCATGATCATTTGAAGAGAGAAGAAAGGAATCAGATAAGACTACTAGTAAATGCAACATTGATAGTTGAAATAGAACTGGACAAGTGGACTTGAGAGGAGATTCAAAGAAACAGAAGTAGGAATGGACTGGGAGGAGGCAACACTGAGAAGAAAGGATGTAGTAGAAAAAGAGAAGATGATGAGGGAGCAAGGAGCATGGTAGATGCAATTTTTGTGAAGCCCAACAGAAAGAGAACTAAGCTTGTCACCTCCTCTGTCATCTCCCAGTGCACCTGGAAAATAAATTGTGCCTTCTTGGTTAACTTGTATCAGGAAAAAGGATGCTTTGTATATTTGTAAAAAATGAGAAAGAGCCTGGCTGGTGTGGCTCAATGGATTCAGCATTGTCCCATGTGCCAAGAGGGTTGCAGGCTCAATCCCCAGTAGGGAGCATGCAAGAGGCAGCCGATCGATGTGTCTCTCTCATTGATGTTTCTATCTCTCTCTCCCTCTCCCTTCCTCTCTGAAATCAATAAAAAATTATATTTCTTAAAAAAGGAGAAAGAGCCTAGGTTCTCAGCATGAATAGTGGTGGGATAGAGAGCTGTCTTCAGTACTGCTGGCCATCATTTCATAGCTATACTTCCTTAGCAAGGTCTTTGATTTCACTAAATCCTAGTTTTCCAATGTAGAAAAAATAAACCACATTGTTTGTTACGTGACAGGGAGATTTTCACAACTTATAACCTAATGACCAAAAAGCATGCACCTAAAGAGTATTTCTTGAGTAAGGAATAAATATTGCAGTTGAAGTGATTAGATGTGTCTAATTTGATTTAAAAATAATAAAATTATTGATTTCTAACACAGGACAGTTTTACCAAGGGTTTTTTAATATTCTCTCCAGAAATTATTGTGTTAAGTTCCTTTAAATCTGGTAGATTTAAAAGATGCCAAAGCCCAGGTATTTTAACTAGAACACAGTTGTTATTTTTGTGTTTGACCAATACATATCACCATCAAAATTGTGAGGTATCATAGAAATCACATGAAAAGCTAAATGAACAGTTTTTTTCTTGATATGTTTAAAAACAGAACTCATTTTCTGTAATTTAATTTATTTTAGTCACTATAGGATTTCTTTTTGACCATGGGCCTCAGACATTGTACTGGTTAGCCTTGCTGGTTTCACCATGTTGCAATGATTAGCAGCCATGATGGTCATTCAGCCCTTTTCTTTTCCTTGGGCCTATAGAAAGGCTCCAGCCTTTCTTCTTAAGCCTTTGTCCTTGGTCCCCAGCCTCCCAAGATATGACATGGTAGTCATCATCTATAGAACAATACTCCCTTCATGTTGTGCATTATGAAATCCTTTTAGACTTCATTCCCAGACTGAATAGTTCAGGTCTGCCATAGACCACCCCCCACCCCCATTCCCACCCCCATCTACTCTACAGATGGCAAACTGATGAGTGGGATTCTCATACACATTAGCTTTTATACTCCATATGAAACCCCATATTTTTTTGTTGCATTTTATTAAGAAGTTGCAAATTTCATTGAATGGTTTTTATTTGAAGTGTCAAATAGGTGAACCAGTTTCCAACCATTTAATCTAAGACTTGGTTCTATCAAGAGTTTAGAGAATTTATTGGAGGATGGATAGGAAAGTAGCAAATGCTGATCTCTTTGAAAGCACACTTTGAGATTTCCTTCCAAAATACTAGTACTCACAAGAAACCCACTTGAAGGCATGATATGCATACCAGCCAAACCCCTAATGCCCTGTCAGACATAACTGATTAGCATCCACCTTTCTTGAGGCATGTGATCTGTTACCAAAAACAGGGAGTGCCTGGCCTACAGTGTTACCAGAGCTGTACTAAGGGGCACTGGGCATCCTGGTACTTAGAAAAGGTACAGTGCTATAGCAGGGACAGAGAGTTCCTTGAAATGCTGGAACCTGAGCTTACCTTTAAGATCTTCAGGAAGCAGTTAGAAAGGAAAGGAGATCAAAATTTCCAACACACTTGAGTCATGTCAGCTTAGTTAAGGAGTCACAAATAAGCTTGCTGGCTAAACACACAGGGCAGGTGTTGGAGACTACAGAAGCTGGAAACACGAGTGACCCATCAGAATGAGAGGCATCGGGGGGAGGCATTATGTGTTTGGCTCTAGGTAAGCTACTTAATTCTTTGAACTTTGGGGACATGGTTTGTAATATGAAGGCAAGCCAATGTCCACCCCAAATGGTAACTATTGAGTTCAAATGAGATAACTGAGTAAAATTCTTTGTAAAGGTGAGGTTATAAGTGTTGATGGATGATTATGGTGGTGAAGTGGTGGTAGGTAATTATAGAACTAGAACCCCAATCTCTGGGGATGAGGAAAATAAAAATTACAAGCCCACGTCAAGTCCCAGCTAACTGGGTTTCCCATTTGACCAGTTCTATCTGGTGAGTTTAGGGAAAGCCACATGGCCTGACCCACATGGATCCCTGGAAAGTCTCTTCAGGCACCGAGGCATATCCGGCAGTCAAAGCAACAGTCCTGACTCCCAATGTCATACTTGAGATTGTATTCTATGTCACAAATATTTAAGCAAGGGTGTGAGGGCAAGTTGCCAAGTAGCACAATACAAAACAAATGTCTCATTGTGTTGGTTGCCGCACAGTATGTGGTTTTGTAAGATTCCAAAAACCATCCTGTGATGGTAATTTGTAACCACAGTGATTCCGTGTGTGTGTGTGTGTGTGTGTGTGTGTGTGTGTGTATGAGATGCTCCAAAATGCTGAGAAAGGGCTGCAAAAGAAATGTTCAGAAATGTTCTAAATGGGTTTAGAAAACTTGTGAACCCTATCTGAACTTTTATTAGATTCTCCCACACTCACCCGTTTGACATCAGTACAAGGAAAGCATTATTTATAACAGCATGTGTGAAATCCCAGAAGGGATTCTTGAAAGAATTCAAGTGAAAAATCTGTCCAAGCATAAAATAAATGATCAGATGGGAAAACATGTAAATCAAAATTTAAAACCTTGTTTTTTTCTCCTTTAAAGGAAACAGGAGCTTTTTATTTGGCCATTAGCAATACAGGACCGAAAACCTGATAGAGTAGGTGCTGGAGTCCCAAGAGCCCCAAAGCACTTGTCATTGGGTGAGGAGTATGGGAGGATGTATATGTTGACTCTCCTTCATGTCTCCAGAATGGCTGCTTCCCATTTTAAGGAAATCAGACAGTAAAATTAGAGAGAAGGAAGAAACACCTTGAAAGTATTTAGTGCATTGAAATGTATATGGTCTGCTTAGGTATTAACCTCACGATAACCCTAGAAGTTATTCATTGTTACCCACATTTTATATTTGGAGAAATCAGGGCACAGAGAGGTTTGGCAGCTAGTCAAGGTTACCTAACTAGGAAATGGCACACTGGAGTGTGCCCTGGACCCCAGCGTTTCTAATGTCATGAATTCAGTGTTGTCTACTGCATTGCAGCTGGGGATCCACAAGGAATATGATAAGTCTGGTATCTTGCTAGATTAATGGACCCCAGAGTGTGTTTTTCAGCTGTCTGGTTCTAGGAGATATACGTAAATGGTTCTCTATCTCTCTACTTCTTCCCTGCGAACACACCTTCAAACTAGTTAACCACCAGCATCCTTTCTGGTCAGTCAGTGCCTGTGTCATACAGGTTGTGTTTTGACTATCAATCCTGATGGTGAGTAGTGCATGTCCAGGCAGTTTCATGAGGGAAATCTGTGCTCATTGAACTGTGACTACCTATCACTGCAGGGGTAAGAAGCAAGTGAGAAGATCAAAAGTTGAGGAAGGCAACCAGCCTTTGCTTAGTGTAGGAGTTTTTGGTGTATTCAAAGCTGAATAGTAAGGATATGGGAACACCCTAACCCAGAATCAGCAAGTTAAATTCCTACTTGTTGGATTTGGAGTCATTGCACAGAAAAAAACAACAATAACACCCTCCTCCTTTCACATTTGTGCTTTCTTTAGTGACAAGAGCACTATTTGAAATCACCAAGCAAATTAGACATCTCTGACCCTCTCAGCTCCTTGAGCTCTGGAGTTGAGCAGCATTTTTCAGGCACTGTTAGTCCATTTCCTTCCTTTAATGAGTCAGAAATGGATATTGAGAATGATAATTGGGCAGAAACTCTATGTGGCATTAGTCTTAGAACCCAGGGGCTGAGAGTTGTCAGTGAGGTCTGATTTAGTTGTTTGTGAGCCCGCTTGCTGCCCCAGGGTCAGGCATGGCATTTGGGTTGCTTGTACTGGGGTTTACCAGCATGAAAAGTAGGACCTACCACCCATAGGGCCACTGTCTAGAAATCTGATCATAGTTTTAAAATGAGACAGCCCTAATGGACTACAAATATGAAAATGGAATACTTCACTTTTCTCCAGGAAGTAGGAAATCATGAATGAGTCTCCTTTGTCAGACAATGTTCTTTTTGCCTGTGCTAATGCTTTTGCCATCTAATGCCTCACCCTCCATGTTTTTACTAAAAGTGAGCTTTTCAAAACCATAGTTACTTATTTATTTTTGTAAATAAGCTCAGTTGCAGTGCCTTGTCATAGAGAAAAGTCCTGATCTTGGAGTCCAAATACCTGACTTCTTTGTGTCTATAGCAACCTGAATCTCAGTTGCCTCATCTGTAAAATGGGAATAATTTCTGCCTTGTTCATTGCTGGGTTGTGGGGGAGTTGTTTAAGGAAGGACTGTGCACTGTCCTAACATCTTAAATTGGAAGGAAGCTCTGGCCTTGCTAAGGAGGTAGAGTCACTTGGTGGGTCATTTTTGAATGAAGAGCTCCATACTTGTTATCTCATCAAAGTTATCTTGTTGATTAGAAAGTTGAGTCATCCTCAAACCAGGATATACATGTGTGTGTGTTTATCCAAATGAACATCCACCCAACTGTCATCTCTGACCCTATTTAGTTCTGAGAGACAATTGCAAATAATATGAAAGAATTTTGTTGACCATTCTTTGCCCTCTGACTCTGGTGATTGGGATTATAAAGAAATCTTATTTTCCTTATGTGTTTATAATCAATTAAAATCAATAAATTCAAGCACCTTTTCCTCTGATAGTGGGAATGTTGTGTGGAGATGACTCATGCCTCCTTGTTCACACCCTTTCCCCCCAGGTTGGTGGCCACACGATGCTGCCCATTCGCTGGATGCCTCCAGAGAGCATCATGTACAGGAAGTTCACCACAGAAAGTGACGTCTGGAGCCTGGGGGTGGTGTTGTGGGAGATCTTCACGTATGGCAAACAGCCCTGGTACCAGCTGTCCAACAACGAGGTGCGCAGTGGGCTGGGTGAGACCCTCCGGAAGGGCTAACACTGAGAGGTGCCCCTTGGCCAAAAGTTAGGACACAGGACAAGGCCTTATGTGACTTTGTTGGGTGCAGCACCTCCCAAATGGCTTGCTGTATAGCTGAAGGTTATGTCTGAAGTATAGTCACTCTGGAAACATAAGAAAATCACAGTGTTTACTGACATACTTGGCATCCTCTGTGATGAAGAATCGCTATGTGCTGCTCACCTAGCAAATTAATAGCAGATGTGACATTCCAGCACCCTGAGAGTCCAGTTAGCTTTTGTATATTATTCCAGGAAGGTTTCAAGCTTCTTTCCTTTTTGCACATTTCACTGGACCATGCACTTCTAGTGAAAACTCAAGCATTTTGTTTCCCTATTCTAATCCTTTTGCAAATATGCCTATATTTGAGGCATAGCTTTTTGGTTAGGCACCTAACATCTTCAGGCTCAAGTCTGTCTTTTACCCAAATTTGTTATCCAAAATGACCACTCATTTCTACAGCCTGCGGGTCTCTCATCAGTCAGCACCCTGACATGAAAGTGGCCTCGGTTCCATATCAGGCCAGTAAAACTGGAATTCTAGGATGAGGTTTGGGGTCATTCCATCTAGATAAATCATTTCTCCACCAGTTTGGTGAAATCAATGTGCTTGAAAAATGGATGTGATCCAATTAAACACAATATACTAATCTATAATAATTGCTCTCTTCTTTCTGAAAAGAAGTGACATTGAATGGGTTTCTTTAAAGCAGCCCTCTCTTTGCGCTGACATTTATTTCACCTGTATTGTTTCCCCTATATTGTTTCTCTTCTGATCCTATCTTTGCTCTCTGTCCAGGTGATAGAATGCATCACTCAGGGCCGAGTCTTGCAGAGACCTCGAACATGCCCGCAGGAGGTCTATGAGTTGATGCTGGGGTGCTGGCAGCGAGAACCCCACATGAGGAAGAACATCAAGGGCATCCACACCCTCCTTCAGAACTTGGCCAAGGCATCTCCGGTCTATCTGGATATTCTAGGCTAGGGCTCTTTCCCCCAGACCGATCCTTCCCAAAGCACCTCCTCAGATGGGCTGAGAGGATGAACGTCTTTTCACTGCTGCTGGATGCCATCAATCTGCTGTTCTCTACTCTGACAGTATTAACAACAAAGACACCACGAAGCTTTCAGAGGGAAGCAATGTGTACTTCTCCATCGGTAGACACAGTATGGACTTCTTTTTGGCATTATCTCTTTCTCTCTTTCCATCTCCCTTGGTTTGTTCCCTAGTTTTTGTTTTGTATTGACTTTTTTTGTCTCCCCTGCTTCACAGTCCTACCTTTCTTTTCTAATCGATCTGGCTTCTGCATTACTCTTAACTCTGCATAGACAAAGGCCTTAACAAACCTAATTTGTTATATCAGCAGACACTCCAGTTTGCCCACCACAACTAACAATGCCTTGTTGTATTCCTGCCTTTGATGTGGATGAAAAAAAGGGAAAACAAATTTTGACTTAAACTTTGTCATTTCTGCTGTACAGACATCGAGAGTTTCTATGGATTCACTTCTATTTATTTATTATTATTATTACATTTCTTATTGTTTTCGGATGGCTTAAGCCCGTGTGTGAAAAAGGAAAACTTGTGTTCAATCTGGAAAGCCCTTTAAGTATGGGAGACTGAAACCAGAGAGAGAGAAGATTTTATTATGAACCGCAATATGGAAGGAACAAAGACAACCATTGGGATCCGTCCCTACTTAGGAAAAACCCAGCAGCTGTTAGCTGGGAGGAATGTATTCGGCACCTCCCTTTGAGGACCTTTCTGAGGAGTGAAAAGACTGTTGAACTCTGTGACATGGACTACCCATTCCCATCAGCAGAAACTCTAGAGTGTAGTAGAGAGAAAAGACGGCTCCGTGAGAGAGGAGATGGCGCCTCCCACACTCAGACATCCTTGTCTTTGAAGGTCACAGTAATAGCACGGGCTTGTTTCTCCAGATGTTATCAAATGACCCTTTGTCAAGTTCTGTTGAAAATAGGCGGACTCTTGTCCCGAGCTCATTTCAGGGTGGGTTAGAAAAGCCAAGGACTTGGAAAAGATAGGAAGAGCTCTACATTCGGAGGCAAGCTTCTCTTATATCGAACTTTTCAGACAGCACTTCCCTCCAACCCCTACCCGCCACCTGCCTGTCCTTTTAACTGTGCAAGCAAAATTGTGCATGGTCTTCGTCGATTACTACCTTGTATGCAGAAACTACTGCTCCAGACGTCGTGCCCCTGCCATGTAGAGCAGATTCATAAAAGGTGTAACTTACATAATGAGGGGAAGCTAATGGAACTCATTAGCTGGGTATAAATGTCTCTGGGCCGTAGGGTGGTGATGGGTTTCAACAAATACGGACCCTGAAACCCGGATGTCCTCATGCACGTCGAACCCACTGTGAGACTGTGGGACTGTGGGAAGGGCTAAGTCAGTCCCCGAGAGAAAGGACATCTCATCTCCGGGCACGTTGTATGCATTGGTGTTCAGTGTATGCAGGCCAGTCCTCGCTGGGGCTCCGGTTGGGAGAGTGGTTTCATTCCAAGTGTACTCCACTGTCAGTATGCTGTTTTGTTTCCTTCACTCCATTTAAAGAAGTAAAATAAAAAATTAGGCACAGCATGCCAACGGGAGGTTATGCCCAGACCAAGCTTTGGAGGTGTGCTTCTGGGCACCATCACAGGTTTTGTGAAGTGAGGTTGTAAATTTAAATAGAAATTTACAGTTATTTGGGTGATCAGTTACACCAAGGAAGAACAATATTTCTGTTCCTCAAGAAAACTTGATACCCTCTGTGAGGGGAATTTTGCTAACTTGACATCTTTATAACATGAGCCAGATTGAAAGGGAGTGATTTTAATTCATCTTAAGTCATTTTATTTCATATTTGTTTCTGAAGGTGCAATTGCTCTGTTTAGGTTTTGCTTGTGCCCTTAATTACTGGAACACCCTTATTTTTCATTATAGGGTTTGAAAAAGCCAGTTCTAAAAAAAAAAAAAAGTCAATTCACAGAGAACAAAAGGAAATCCATTAGCATCTGCAGTCAAGTGAAGGGGGTTGGACAAGACAAACCTTACAGTCTCTTCAAGCTCTGCGCTGGCCTATAGATCGTGGAGTTGAGTTGTTTTTTCTCTTTGTCAGGGAAAAAAAAACCCCACCAGAATACACATAATAATATAATGAAAGCCATATCTCCATGATATATACCTGCACGTATATATCCTATTAAGGACCCATGGTACTGTTCAAACACTGTGGCACTTCGTGAAGCAGTAAAAAGGGGCAGATTTGTACAAAACTTTTCTAGATTCCATCAGCGGTGACCTGAAAACCTGCACAGGTTTGCCATTCTGCGGGACTGGCCAGCTGCTCTGGGAGGAGAAGCTGCAACTTATTTGTCTTATTTTAATGGAGAGCCAAGAGGCAGTGCTCTAAAGAATCAAGTTCAAGGAAGGCTGTGCAGTTTTAGAGCAAGGATTTGTTTAAGGCACATGAGAAGATGGGAGCATCCCATTCCATTCCAGTGTTGTTTTCCTCTGAGGAATAAAAGCAAAAAAAAAAAAAAGCAAAAACAAATACACACCTCTCCTTACCTTTTGACAAGTCCCTCAAGGTCTTGAAATGAAAGGTTCTATGCAAGTGCAAAGCTCTGTAGTTATTCATATGCTTCTTGTTTTTCCCTCTGTTGTCTCAAGAGTATGTACTGATTTCGGCAACGTCTTGCATTGAAAGAATACCAGATTGCTTTAAAAGTAGCTGAATGAACCACAGAATATCTTCAGGTGGTCCACTCTGGTCCTCCACAATCCCCTCTTCTCATGCTCTTCTCACTTTTAGAAAAAGGAGCAATCTCCCTCTAAAATGTAGCCTGCCATCAAATTCATTCAAAGCCACAACAAGAGTAGTGTCAGACCTAATTCTCTAGCCCAAACTCTGACAGTCATTCCCATTAATAAATTGTTTCCTAGTTTTCTAAACGGTTTTCACATATGTTAGCAAACAAGTCCCATTTTTTTTTATAGGTGAGGAAATTAAGACTCGGGGAAGTTCAATGGCATGCTAGAAATCTGCAGGCTAGCTTCTGACACCACTGGGACTGAGTCTAAATGTTCTGACTCTGAAGTTCATGATTCAGTCCACCAGAGACTCCAATCCAGGAAAGAACACTAACAAATTCATGAAGCAGGATATGAAGTTAGAAGAACAAAATGAAACACATGAGATGACAAGCAGCTGAGATAAAGTGGTATATAATCATGCTCATAGCTTCAGCTAAATCCTTGTACACTGAACCAATGTCATAATCAGGCTTATTTAGGAAATATTGTGAACTATGCTATAAAGGATTATATCAGAATTCATATTATGCATATGTGTTTACATCAGCGCTACCTGTGGTATGTTTATGTATTTATATGTGTGTTATAAATACTTGATTTATACATAGACAAGCACGCAAACATAGTGTGCTTGTGTGCTTATGTATAAATGTATAGGCACACAGTAATAGAGATAATTATAAGTAGGGTGCAGTATGAATAATTTGCTTAAAATCTGCTACATAACCAAAACTCTTTAACGTCGTGTTGCTGTTAGTGCTTCCATTCTCCATGTGGATAGGACTACACCACACTTCTCAACTCTGTGCAGTACTTCACGGGAGGAAAGCCTGGTTAAGACAATGTGCTTCCCAAAACAACTGACTCAAAGCCATCCCACCATATCGAGTCCTTTCTCTGGCTCCATGCAAAGGAAAATGCGAACTGAGCTAGATCTCCTTCTGTAAAGGTCCAAGAAAGGAACATGGATTTTTTTTTCATCTTTTTTGCTCCTTTGTGTTAGCTCATCTTGTCCCATTATGACCCCTTTATTTCTTGTGTTCAGAGTTCAGACATTCCAGAGAGAGTGGGAATGTTGGGGGCCCAGTGCTTCAAAGGCCAATGGGGAGAAGTCCAAGACCCCACACTGAGGTGAGCAACTCTGAGGAATTCCCACATTCAGGTGGGAGCGCAAGCAACAACAAGGCACAAGTCTGTCCTTGGCAAAGAACCATGAGGAAAGGAGCCCCTGGTCAGGAGTAGGCTATTTTTTTTACCCTTTCCTTTTGCAAAATGGACCTTCTATAATGCCAACAGCATTAAATTATGTGTCTAATTAGATAAATGATGCATATACACACCCTCAGTTCATTCTCTCTCTCTCTCTCTCTCTCTCTCTCTCTCTCTCTCTCTCTTCCCTTTCAATGGAGGACTTTTATCTCCAATGTTTGACCTTTGATTTGGCCTTCAGTCACTATTTCAGAAAATTTCACGAGAGGGATGGCTGGTGATTTAACTCCTCAGATGGCTAAGTGAGCAGTTAAAGCAGTTTCTTCACAATGTGTCATTGTGGAATGCAGAGACTCCCAGGTTGTGATAGCAAATGTTATTCTAGAGAATTAGAGGTGGGCGGTATTTGTAGTTAAATATGACAGTACATGAAGCGTATTTTCTTGTTGTCAAGGCTGGAATGAATCACTGCTTCTCGAGTCAAAGGTTATTCAATATCTTTAGGTTCTGATGTTTCCCCTTTCTCTTCTTATTTATTTATTTATTTATTTATCTATCTATCTATCTATTTATTTATTTTGCTCCATTTATCACAAACACAAAGCAAAGCAAAAAATATATATATGTATATGTATATGTGTTGCAGGCAAAACACTGTGAATTTCACATCAACAACCAAGCAACTATTTTGCCATCTTACCATACGTCTCAGGAGACGAAATGGGAAAACATGGGATGTCATTTTTTTAGTCTATGCATTCTAGGCCAGGTCTGTGTTTGTTTTATTCCTTTGGTCTGTGCATTCATAAAAATGATCCCAAGTGAAGGTTGGCTGACTGTTGAACATACTGGAGCAAGCATAATAAAAGCTGCTAATAGTCACGGTTGAACTGGAAAATGAAAATTGGAGAACATAAAATGAAATGTAACAGCCTACATCTTGCAGCTTGCATATCTTACTATTGCTTTAAAAATGTATAAAACTGCTGGAAATGTTTTAAATGCAAGGTCTTTGAATTAAAAGTGGACTTTAAATATATAATCTCTTGACAAATGACCAAATTATGGTAAAATATTGCTCCCTGCCTTCATTGATCATTACCTGTCAGTTACAAATCTGCCTAGAGATGTGGACACTCTGCATTTGCTTCTGTACATGGAGAGATGTTTGTATATATCCGGGCCATACACACACACACACACACACACACACACACACACACAGACATACACACATACACACACATATTTCAATATCTCTCTGAAGATATATTGCCCCTTAAATTGTGACCTGGTATTTGGAACTCTTTATTTGCTTTATTTTCTTTTTAATGTGACGTCTCTGTGCTAATAATTACTAGTTCCTGTTTTGCAATCTGTTTTGAGGTCCATTGCTTTACTAAGACCCACTGCATCTTGGCTGATTTCCAAGTGACACCAGAATATCAATGTTTAAAAATAAAAAGTTTTGTTTGTAAATCATGTGACCACCTTCTCTCAACCTGACATGGAAAGTCTCTTGTACTACAGTGTATTTAATAAAAATGATGTCTTAACAATAAATAACATCCTCCAAAAGAGAGACTAAAAATGACATGATTACTTTAAAAATGTATAGAATTTTCATAAGGCACGATGTGCCCTTTTCCTGTCTGTCTATCTGTCTGCCTATATTTTAGATATGATTACTGTAGATGCCTGCAGTGTTCATTAGTGGATGGTAAAGAGAGTAAGTAATCTTCAGCACCAATTCCCTAAGCCCTCCCTAACCTGACACTTTCAACTTATATCTTAAATAACTGACCACATGTGTCCAGTTGGTATTTGAAATGTGGTCAGTGTCACTAAATAACTGAATTTTAAATTTTATTTAATTTCAATTTAAGTAGCCATATGTGGCTCATGGCTACCATGTTATACAGCACGGAGTGAGAAGATGGAATCATAATTTCTAAGAGATCAGACCTGAGAAACCCACCAAGGGATTTAAAGTGAATTGCCGCGCAGACAATATAACAACCTCCCTATGGATGGCTATAACTTTTTTTCCTATGATAGATATGGATTTTTAGATACCAACCCAAGTGTATAAAATGCCATTTTATTCATTTTCTTTAAATCATGCTGTTTAACTAAGTCTACATCCTTCATCGATAAAATCGATCTCAACAATTTCTGGGTGTGCCTCTTTCTTAGAGTAACCGAAGAATCCCAAGTCTCATTGATACCCAGAAAATATGGGTTTCTGGTTTACTGTTGAAGCCTTCTTTCTGAATTTGAGCTGAGGGTTCTCTTCACATGGTCTTATTTTTCTGGCAAGATAAATATTAGAGCAGTTCTTCTCAGCATTTCATGTGGATCAGAATCACTTGGAGAACTTTGAAAAATGTAGAAGCCAAAGCCGTACCCTGAAAGAATTTGTTTCTATTAGCCTGAGGTGGGACAATGCATAGGCATTTTGGGGGGGGGGGGTGTTTTTAACGCAGAGCTGGAGTAGAGAAATATTGTTCTGGGGACCTTAAGTCTTGGCCCCAGAGTTTCAATCATCCAAATAGAAATACCTGGTTCTAGACCTAGGACTTGACTCAGCAGAGAATGGGCCAGTCAGAGAAGGGCCTAGAACTTTAGTACAAGGATGAGAGATAGAGCACTAGATAGTTTTGAAGAGCAGATCATCAGTATCCAAGGAGTTCAAGAGTGAACTACATGTTCTCACAGAAAATGTTTCCTACAAAGAAAGCTCCATGGAAACCGATTATGGCCCAGTGGTTAAGGCAATCAATCAAGCAGTCCCCATCAAATTAAAAGGCAGGGACTTTAACTCCCCATTATGCCAGAGCAGCTGCAGATTCTCCAAGCATAGTTTCTGATAAGGATCATCCTGCTGCTAAATTGCTATAACATAGAGAGCAACCACAAAGCTTGGACCCAGCCTGTGACCATGAAAACTGAGCTGGCAGCATACACTGGAGTTGAAGTCCTGCCATGCCCTAGATCACTGAATGGGAGGGGCCAGGACTTACTTAATCATGTAATGAAAAGCCCCCAAACCCCAAAGTCAGGATCCCTCTTGTCTACATTCAGTCCTACCAGATTGCTATGCGCAATTCCAGAGAGTGATGGGCAACTGAACTAGGAACACACATACCAGTTACTGATTGTGTCACCATGAGTCTTACCCCAAATCATGATGTTCCAACAGGTCTGCTATATATACTAGTTAGTCATTTGCATGTGTTTGCATGACAATATTGTAATTTTTATTTATTAACTAGAAGCCTGGTGCATGGACTCATGCACCGGTGGGGTCCCTCAGCCTGGCCTGTGGGGATCGGGTCAAAACTGGCTTCCTGACATCCCCTGAGAGGTCCCGGAGTTCAAGAGGGAGGTTCTCGGGTGATGCACCCTGGAATCAGGCTTCCTCCTCTCTGGCTCTGGGTGCATCACCAGTGAACCACAGCTGCCAAGTCACCACAGCTCAGCAGTTCCTGCATTGAGCATCTGCCCCCTGGTAGTCATTGCACATCATAGCTACTGGTCAGACAGTCAGACAGTTGCTTAGGCCTTTATATATATATAGATTTTTGTTGGCCATTTCCTACAAATAGTATGTAAGTTTTATACAAGCAGAGATTTTAGTGTCTTTGTTTCCCTAAGATAACTCCTGTCATGACACATAGGTGGTACTCAAACATTTTTGAATGAGTGAGTGGATGAATGAAAGATGGATGTATGTTAAGGAGTTTAAGAGGTCAAGAAATTAGGCAGGTAGTTATGGTATACTGATGCTTAGAAACCAGAGGTATAACCATAGATAAGTCATTTTAACTCTCCCAAGCCTTAGATTACTTATTTCTAAACTATCTGATACTAGAGGCCCGGTGCATAAAGATTGATGCACTGGAAGGGGGGTCCCTCAGCCCGGCCTGCCCCCTCTTACAGTCTAGGAGCCCTCAAGGGCGGGAGGTGACCTAGTGATCAGGGAAAGGCGACGCCCCATCACACCTCTGCTGCTGCCATTGCCGGCAGCACAAGCCTCAGCTGGCCCTGGTTACCTAAGCCTCGGGTGGCCCTGGGTGGCTGGGCAACTGCCATCCAAAGCTTGCCTGCACCTCAGGCCAGCCCTGGGTGGCTGGGGGAATGAGGGGACAGGGAGACTCCAGAGGCAAGCGACCTGGTGGGGCTGAGGGGACTGGGTGCCGCCATCTTGTGGCTGTGGGCACCACCATCTTTGAGGGTGGAGCAGTCAATTAGCATATTCTTCCTTATTGGCTGTGGGTGCCACCATCTTTGAGAGTGAGAGCGGGGCAGTCAATTAGCATATTCTTCCTTATTGACTGTGGGTGCCACCATCTTTGAGACAGTGTGAGGGTCAATTAGCATATTCCCTCTTTATTAGATAGGATAGGCTTCTTCTCCAGGTTTAGCTTAACTAATTCTTGCCTTAAAACCATAAATTATTAGTATAAATGACTTCAAATATTCTCAAATGAAAGGAGAGTTGGTTTCCTTCCTGACTTAGTTTAGGAACCTCAGAAGAAATAAGATTACCATGACTGAAAATAATAATGACTATGTTTTAATTTTCAAATGGACAACTGAGTTACCATGGTGGTAAAAAGAATCCATATCTTCAGAAATATCAAGAGTCCCTTGGAGAGGACTTCCCTCTATGCTTGCTGGAAATTACACCAAATGAAAAAAGATAAAAATAAATCTGTAGTATCAGCATCTTTGGGGTGATGGTTATTTTGTTCAATTGGATCTAGCCAGGGAACTTTTCTATAGTGGACTTTCAGAAAGCACTTTCCAAAGTTATTAGTACCTTCTCAGTTCTAGGATAGAATGTTTTGGAGACAAATAGTGGCCTTGCTGGCTTTGGGGTAGAGGGGTGAATATGGATAGAATGGCTCTACTAGCTCTCTTTGCTCACCTACAGCATCGCAGATTCACAGGGTTGATGGGGCCATAGAGGGCAGTCCTGTGCACATCCTTGCCAAGAGTCTAGCACTAGTGAGAGTGAATTTATTTGAACATCTCCCCCTGACCCCACACACCCCTAGTCCCAGTCCATTTGCCTTTTACAAAGCTTCCTTAGCAAGCACTTCCTGGTGCTGAACCAATGAATGCCTCTCATGGCTTAAATCTCCTGGGAGTGCACAGAAAAACTCTTATTCATTATGACTTGGCATCCATTTATGACTTCCTTGTGGTCTTCCTCCCACATCCATCCCTCTACAGAAAACTCTGGGTGCTTGCCAAGTACCCAGGAGGAAGGGCAAGGAACCTAGTTCTGTCTGGTGAAGCTAGTGCCCAGTCCACAATTCCCTGGTTACTCTTTAGTTGCATCAGCCTACCTGTTCTTCAGGATGCTACTCATTCTTAGCACAGGATAAAGTAACTTTTTTAAGGGATCAGGGAGATTAAAAGTGAGGTGTGTCTCCTCTTCTCCAGGAAAAATAATTTATCAGTGTTGTCAAGACAATTAAGAGAGCTTCCCACTACTCTCATATCTCAGGACCATCCAAAATCTCCTTGGGTGATGTTAAAAACAAGGAAGGGAAGGGAGTTTGGGCTTTCCACAGGATAGTAAGCTTTGCCATCTCTGATGAGAGAGAAAAAACAAGGTAAAAGGCATTGCTTATTTGTCTACTCAGCCAAGAGTGGGGGTGTCTGCTAACCTAAAGATAGCCTTAATTTTATTTGTTTTTCCTAAGGAACATCTGCTCGTACAATGATTAGGCACTGGCATTCATTAACACAGGAAGTAAAGTGTCTGAGGTTTGTGTCACTGGGAGTATTTGAGAACAAAATAAGACAGATACTTGTGGGAGTGATTTCAGAGCATTTTTCCCACTTTGCAAAGGTTCAGCCCAGGAGAATGTCTAGGATTCACTGTGGTCACTGAGAGTTCTGTTAACTGTAGTAGTCAGGAGGTCATTCTCCCTGTGAACTGGGGGACAGGATGGACGATGGATGACATTGACCATGTGTCCATGGCATGTGAATGAAGGTCTAACGAGGGCCTAGTGGCAGCAGCATCTCAGATGTTTGCTGAATAAATGAATAAATTTCTCAGGCACTCAGTGCAAAGAATACAGAACATTCTGTGCACCCTTTTTGTATTCCAAAGTGCATGTACATTTATTATGGCATTTTTTTCTTTCTAACTTTCCTATGAGGACTAGAGCACAGGCTCCCCTTATCCCATTTTACAGATAAGGGTCTGAGTTAAGGAGAGAGTCATAACTAGAAGGCAAGTTTCCTAATTCTTAGAACACAATCATCTGGCCAGTGACTTTAAGGAAAACTTCCCAGATTCTTAGTTCTCATTTATAAGATCAGAATATAGTGCCAATATAGCTTTACTCCTCGCCTCCTTCCACCCTCCTTCCTTGGTTTAAAAAAAAAAAAGCAAAAATGATGCTATCAAAATTTTGATTTTTTAACATGTTAAGTATTACATGAAAAGTGTGATAAAGAGGTAAATAATAAAATTTAAAAGTCAGTTTTTGCCCTCACAAATCTACTCTTCAATACTTAATTGAATAGTCACTTGAAAAAATGCAAAATGCAGGAACCAATTGGATTTTCCCCATTAATTAAAGGAGAGAATTGAACAACTCCATAGAGACATGATATGACATTGTTCCTTGACTAGGAGAAGAAGGTGGGAGTATATGTCACACTCTAATAAAGTTGGAGATTTGGAGCATGCCTTGGGGATGCTCAACTTATCAGGTTACAGATGAAGAAACTGAGGCACAGAAAAGTCATAAAGAGTCATGCTAGAGGCAGTGCTCACCCTTACCCCCAGGTTTCCCAATTTCCAGGGATACTACAGCTGCGGGACTTAATGTTCTATTTTATTGACTCCCTGTAACTGAAGCAAGCATTTTGATCATAATGACCCACAGTGACACGTGTGTGTGTGTGTGTGTGTGTGTGTGTACATACACAACAGGGCATATGTGCATGTATGCATGTGGGTGTGTGTCCACAGCATGCTTTATTTGTTCCTTCATCCTCCCTTCCCCCACAAAACAGACACCTATAATCAAGCACTATAAACAGCATGCATTTACATTTTAAGTATCTACAAAATAAAATTAAAATGTTTCTCCTAGCCTTGCTGTGTCTCAATAGTAAGAATGAAAAACCAAACCACATCTCTCCCTAAATTTTAGTTATCTCCCATTTCCAGATTTCACTTAGGAGCTCAGTCCCCAGTAACAGGGTTGGGAAAACTGTATAAACAGCTCCCCGTTTCCATCCCACATGCGAGCCCCCCACCTCCCAGCTCCAATCTTGGCTCTTGGAACCCGCTGCCCTCTTGGGACACAGTCCGCCCTCCACCATCCTCCAGCATCCCTCTCACGTCTTTTTAAAGAGATATTTTGGGAAGCAGCACACGCACATCCACAGACCAATTACTCAATCTCCCAGCAAGTATGGAGATGATGGAAGTATAGCCCTTCGGTCTCCTAGCAACAGCGAGGGGGAGGCTGGAAAGCGAGCTGGTTGCCCAGCACCACCCTGCGTAGAAGGCATTTGCGCATTTCTCATTTCGCTTTTGTTGCCTTTGACGGCCATTTCTAAAACCGGCTCTCAGTTCTTGGGGGAGTTTAGGCACTTAAGTTATTCATTTAAAAGATCTCTGCTGACATCCACAGGTCCTAAAATTAACATCTCAAGCTTTCACAGACCGGAAGTGTTCTAAAAATACAGAGCCCCAACTTGGTCTTCCTCCCTTGTTTGTTAGGAATGTGTCCAGTCCCCTACTTCCTCCATGCCCTCTCTTGCCTTTACACATATTCGCCCCAGATGTGGACATTCAAGCACTTTTTTTTTCTTTTTTCCAAATTTTGAACTCTGCTCTCTAGAAAAATAAAAAGATTACAAGTCACTGGGCATCTCATTCAGCTTTCTTTTTAACCTAAAAAAGACTCTAGCTGGAGCAGATTTCCACACCTGTTGTCTCAACACCTCCATGATTTTCAACTCTGCTCCACTATCCCCACAGAAAATGTGTCACTGACAAAGGAAATATTTGATTAACTTGAGTAAGAGTTGATTAAATGAGGGAGGAAAGTATGAACTAGCATGATAGCTGACCCCCTTGAGTGGAAATACCCAGGGTCACTAGGGAGAAGGCTGTTGAGTGACAAAGCAGTTATTTCTATTGCTTATGGGAGTGGGATATTTGGGGGGAAGAGAAATAGAGGTAGGATCAGAGAGAGAGAGAGAGAGATGTGGGATTTCCATTATTAATAAAAGAAAACTGAAAGGATGGGAGAGTTGAGGAGAGCTGGGACTGTTCTAACTCCAAGACCCACATCTGTTATTTCTGACCCAGCGGCCTCTCAACTTTGGAAGCCCTCAGAGGGTCAAGGCTTCTGGCAAGGCTTGAGGATAAGGGAGGGCCAATAGGAATGCCAAGGACTGAAATAATTTTTTTGAGGAATTTCCAAAGACCAGGAGGTGGGACACAGGGTGCTTTGTTCCAGGAGCACTGATTGAAAGAACAGGACAAGGCACTAAGCCTGCCCTTCCGTACTAAGTTTACCTCTTAAATATTGGGTATAGAAAATGATGGCTAAGATGAGGAGCTGGGATTCTTAGATAATCTTCCAAATTTTATGTCAGCCAAGTAAGATGCTGTTTCTCTAATAAACAGAGAAGTCTCTCCATTTTTTCTCCTCTTCCTGACTATGCCCTGGTTCACTCTTCTTTGTGTCAGGAAGTTTGCACAGATAATTCCGTTTCCATCAGCCTCCCCTTCTAGGGTGTTTACCAGGACCTTCTTTTCTAGTCCTTCTGAGCAAGTTCCAGAAATCGTGACCACCTCGCTGGAATTCAAAGCTGAACAATTTAGCTCTAAAACTCTACTAGAAAAGGAGAAGAGAGGCAATTCTCATGCTGTCTCTGAATCCCAGGACAACATCTATGGAGAGACCCATAGCCACCCAGGGGCACATGAGCTCCTTTGCATTCCTGGGCCTGACTCAGTAGCTAAACTGAGCCTGGGTTGAAAAGCTGAGGGATTGTGAGAAGTTAAAGGATGGTTGGGGGAGAGATGAAGAAGGTAGAACAGGACCTGGTCACTGCTGTGTTTATCAGTTATGCCCTAGAAGTGAGAAGTTGGGCAGAAGTAACAAGACTTCAGGAAAAGGAGTTTTACCTTCAGTTGGCCTCAGACCTTACAGGTGTGGACTATAGAAAGTCAACCTAGCTTAGTTGCCTGATCCCTGCAGGATCACTGGAATCTGCTGGTTCCACAGAGAAGGATGAATCCATCAGGACCTTCCCCTGGCTCCCCTAGCACCAGCTTCAAGAAGAATGAAATTAGAGAACCTGGGCCCTCGAAGGGCATCCACATGTGTAAGTGTGAAACAGAACAGCAGTTCATGGAAGCCCCTCTGATAGTTAAGGGCAGGGCCAGAGGCCATATCTCAGGACTGTGGATTCAAGGCCAGTCCTCTATTTAGAGTCTAAAGCCACGCTGGCTCTTTGATGACTGACCACCAGCTTAAGCTTTCTGCCTAAAGCTATGATCCTGACTCACAGGTGAAAATGGAACAAGAAGCAGGGCCAAACTTTCTGACAAGGGAGCTACGAGACTGTGAAATGACTTTCTTCCACCATTTTGCTTGGGATCAGTCGATGTTCAGTAAATCTCATGAGCTGCCTCTCAGGACTTCCCAACTTTATGGACAAATACACGCAGAGCAAAGCACAATTCTCCAAATTGTTATTTCTGAGCCTGCTGAGGTTGATTCTTTATTTCATCACTTAACTGAAGTTCTGCATGTTCAAGTTCTGCTCTGACACAGGCTTTTGTCAGGAGCCCAGTTACCATGGCAGTGCGTCCAAAATAGAACAAGTCCAACCCACATCAATAGATGGTACAATAAATAGAATAAGTACTACTTACAATACATTATTCAGTTTCTACTGGGTAATAATTTGTGCAGAGAGTTGAAAATAGCTACACCCCCCTTCATTTAATTAAAGGAAAAACAATTCCACAAATGGGAAATGCACAGTGTTTATATCAGAGTGGAACTTGTGTGGCTGTGTGGTGAAGAGGCCAGAATCATGGTTGAATTTGCTCGGAAAAACTTAATGCACAAAAGCTAGGGCCACTCTCTCTTAAAACCCAACTTATTGTGTGGTTTGGTTTGAGGCACCAGCTAAGTATGAACTAAGACTGGTACCTAAGAACCATATCAGTTTTTCCTAATAGTCAGGCGGGCATTTCTCTGTTTCCCCATGGCCATTCTGGTGTAGTCCTATTGTTCCGTGACACCTATATCCTGCTTCAGATAAAAAAAAGTGTATAAGCACTCTAATTATAGGTGACCACAGGGCTCAGGAGGCTTGTGGAAGACTCCTCTGACTCCTCTGACCTTATAGTAGTTATTTTAATGACTATTTATTGCATAATTTGGGCTGTTTATGAGCAAATAGATACCTCAGGGACTCCAGTCCACTGTATTCTCCAAGTGACTCTTCATCTTAGACAAAGTAAGCAGCTTGATTGAGAGGGAAATGCACTGCCTTTGAAATCCAGACAGGCCTGGTTTCCAGAACCAACTTTGCCTCTAACCCTGTGCAAGTCTCTCAGTCTTCATTTTATACAGATGTAAAGGGAGGGGTAACACTCTCTACTTTCATTGGCTTGCTGTGGAAATTGAACGGTGTGTAGGTACAAGTGCCTAGCACAATGTCTAGTCTATGATATGAAATTAATATTAGTGTATTTTGTTTTCCTACAACAGCTGTAGCTAACCTGATAGACATCCCAGACATTCCTTTGAAGTCATAGGCATGGGACCAGTGTAATGGCACAGGACCCCAGTCTCATAAGGGGCCACATGCTTGGTTTTATGTTCTGTTGATATCATCTTGAAATTCTTACTAATTTTATTTTTGAATTTACCCCTTGTAAATGAAGTCCAGTGGTAGAATGGAGTATGCATGTGCACAGGGGAGAGAACCAGGTAACAGTGTGCACACACAAGGCTCAGGTTCATGGACACAGCAGGCAATGTTCTGTGTGCACGCCAAGCAGTTGACCTGGCTGCCTAGTGCACACAAGCATAACTGGGACAGGTCAAGACCCTGAAGACACCAAGGGGTGCCTGGGCTGGGACAGCAACAGCAGCAGCAATGGTGACAGCCCTGGAAGAAAGGAGAGGCATCTCGTGAGTTCAATGTTGGGAGCTTTCCCATCCAGCCCGGAGCCTTTTCCTATAGCACCTGCATATATATATATATATATATATATATATATATATATATATATATATATATATATATTAACTCTCTGGCTTGAGCACCAAATAGGAACTGCCTGTGGTCTACCAGTTAACATTTCAGTAAATTATTACAAAAATTAAAGTGTAATGTTGTGATTTATAGTAAGAAATATAGATTTGGTCTCCATCCCCATTTCTGGCACAGAGCTCCTTAAACCCCTGGAATTATATAAGTCTTGAGAGCAACAAAGATGTCTTCTGTTTTGTTGATGATGCGACTTTTGGAAAGGGTGTGGGCAGGTTGCCAGGACAACCAACCATATGATTAGAAGTTTGGAACTTTCAGTCCCACCCACTGACCTCTAGTGTGGGCAGAGGGGCTAGAGTTGAATCAATCTCCAATAGCTAATGGTTTGATCAGTCATACCTATGTAATGAAGTCTTTATGAAAACACACACACAAAAATGGGATTTGGAGAGCTTCCAACTTGGTGAGCATGTGGAGTTTTGGGAGAGTGGTGAGTGGCATGCCTGGAGAAAGCATAGAAACTCCACCCACTGCTCCCATCCCTTGTCCTATGCATGTCTTCCATCTGGCTATTCCTGAGTTATATCATTTTATAATAAACTGATGATCTAGTAATTAAAATGTTTGTCTAAGTTGTGCTAGGAAGTTAAACCCAAGAAGGAGGTTGTTGAACCTCTACTCTATAGCCTGTCAGTCAGAAGCACAGGTGACAACTTTAACTTGCAATTGGCATTTGATATGTGTGTGCAGTAGGGGTTGGGGGGAGGGGATAGCCTTGTAGGACTGAGCTCTTCACCGTGGAATCTGATTCTATGTGCAGGCCAGTAGTGTCAGAATTGAGTTGAATTGTGGGACTCCCAGTTGATGTCCCAGAATTGTTTCGATTTGTGGGGAAACCACTCCTCCCTGCCACACACACACAATGAAATTGGTTCTGGAACTCCTTAGAAAGCATACACATGGGCATTGCAATGAAACATATCAGGGAGTTCCTAGAATTTTTCAAATCGTTTAGAAGCTCTGATTTTAAAACTTGCTTCAAAATTGGAAAGTAAAGAGCCAAAGGTTTAAAAGTAGAAATTATATTTAAAAATTGCTGCTTCCAATGAAAAAGAACAGTAGTTTCATACAAACTTCCCAATGAACCAATTATAAACAAGAAAGCCAATTTTAAAATTAACGTTTTCTTGTCATTGAAGATACAGCAATAGACCACATAACAGACATTTCGAGCTATATACAAATCATGAAGTCACTTTTGGGTTTTTTGTACAAACTCTACAAGTTACAGGAAATGTCAGAGAAAGCATTAAAATGTCATCTATAAATTTATGTTTAAAATTAAACACAGACTTACACAAAAATTATTTGTATAAAGAGTTAAATCTCTTAGAAAAAGATTTAGAATCATGCTTTAGATGTAGTAAAATCTTATTTTGAAATAATTTATCAGAAATTTGTCCCAATGCTGTCACAGCCTGTAATCTATCCTTCACAGCTCCAGTAATGGTGGCATCAACAGAAAGATCCCTCTCAAAATTAAAAGTTATTTGTGATACTACATTTACCAAGATCAACTGATCAATTGCTTTCACTTATATCATTGAGAATAAAGTTGCTAAGTTTTGATGAATTTGTAGAAAAGTGAGCCACAAAAAAATCACATGATCAATCAAGATATTGCATGAAGAAAGTCTTATTATTTTTATACTATATAAAATTATGGTGCCCCAAATATTAACAAACTCCACATGGCCTTTATTCCCAGTACTTTACCTCTATTACCATAGGGTCTCTCAGGCTCTATGGCCCAAATAACAGGGCTGTTTGCACTGCACTATAGTCCTGCTACAAAGCCCTTTCCTGCTATGAACACTTGAAGTTGGCAGCCTTTCACTTCACTCAGTGTGGGAGATAGACCCTAGGCTGACCCCATATTTATCCTCAGTATAATCTCCTTCCCTTGAGTGTGGGCACAACCTGTGATTTGCTTTTATTAAATAGATTATGGTAGATGTGATGGGCTGTCATTTCTTATTGTCCATCCTTGATATTTTTAATGGTGCAAATTGAGCAGTATCCCTGTTAGCCTCCCATCTATTCTGCCCCATGACCATGCTATATCCCACCAGCCATCCCCATAACTCTCTTCAGGTAAGGCCCTGCTGACCATCCAACCTTACCACTTAATATTATAATTGTGTTCCTCTGGCTTCTGATGGTTAAACATGGCTACTCGGCCTCTATTATTTTAGGATCCTATTCTCCCCATTACTATCAGTGAGCCTAACTCTGTAACAGGTCTGTCTTAGTATCAGCTCTGGCCCAAGAGAATCACTACCACTGCTGCTGGTGCCCACTTTCTAGTGTGTGAGTTGGGAGTTCTTTCTTTGGAGTAGGACTACTCTGGAAAGTTAGTCCTGCACCCGGTTCTCAGATCTCTGTGCCCTTTCTCTGAGGACATGAGAATCTCTTTGTAAAATGCCAAAGAGATCCTATGGCTTTCACACTGAACTTTCCATTAATGCTCTCAGCTTTTTATGTTCCTTTTAGAACAAACTTTATTATAATTCTTTTTAATTGTTGACAGTATTACAGATGTCCCCCATTTCCCCCCTTTACCCCTGTCTATCCAACCCCCACCCCACCCCAGCCCTTCACCACATTATTTTCTGTGTCCATGGGCTCTGCACATATGTTCTTTGGTTAATCTCTTCCCATCTCCCCACCTCCCTCCCCTCTCAGATCGTCAGTCTATTCCATGTATCCATGCCTCTGGACCTTTTTTTTTTTTAAGCCTTCACCTGAGGATATTTTTTCCATTGATTTTCAGAGAGAGTGGAAGGAAGGCAGGGGGAGAAAGAGAGAAATATCAATGTGAAAATATCAATGTGAGAGAGACATATGGATTGGTTGCTTCCTGCATGCACCTGACCGGGCCTGGGGATCGAACCTGCAAACCAGGTACATGCCCTTGACTGGGAATTGAACCTGAGACCCCCCAGTGCACAGGCTGATGTTCTAACCACTGAGAAACACTGTTCATTAGATGCCACATATGCGTGAGATCTTGTGATACTTGTCTTTCTCTGACTGGTGTATTTCACTTAGCATAATAATGTCCAGGTCCCTCCATGCTGTCACAAACAGTTTAGAGATCTTTCTTTTTTACAGCTACATAGTATTCCATGTGTAAATGTACCACAGCTTTTTTATCCACTCATCTACTGATGGGTACTTGGGCTCTTTCTATATCTTAGCTGTTGTAAATAATGCTGCTATGAACACTGGGGTGTGTACATTCTTTCTGATTGGTGTTATGAGATTCTTAGGATATATTCCTTGAAGTGAGATCACTGGGTCAAATGGCAGTTTCATTTTTAATTTTTTGAGGACCCTCTATACTGTTTTCCATAGCATCTGCACCAGTCTGCATTCCCACCAGCAGTGCAGCTTTTTCTAATCCTTCCCTAGAGCCCTAATTTAGCAATAGCCACCAAGTTTTACAGTTAAGATTTCCCCCAAGTTTCTCAAAATCCTCACTAGTTAGTACTATCCAAATTCATCATAGTGAAGTTTTTAACAATTTTATGGCTACGTGTGCAAGGGATTATGTGAACTTCTCCTACCACTAGTGACGGGCCTTTCGTTCTATTAAGGACAGTAATCTACTACCGTCTTAGCACCTACTTTCCCAGATCATTTCTTGTATCTACTACTATAGAGATTAGTATGAAAGATACTTCTTAGAATATGTTCTTTGGGTCAACATTTGGGGAAGGAAGACTGAAGAAGAAATATTGACCAGAGATAAAAGTTGAGCTACCTGTATGCCCAACAACAGCCTTGGCCAAACCCCTAGGGTTTCTGAAGCTAGATAACCCATGAGAGTTGGCCTAAGAGGGCCAGGCTTCTATATTGCCATATTGATCAGACATGGAGGTGGGACACCATAGGAAGGGGCATGAGTTTTGGCACAGGGCTCTCTCCAAAAGAAGGAGACCTGAAAATACTACTGGATGAAGGTTTTCTGCTAAAAGTATTCCTAGCAGCTGGGGCAAAAATTCTTTCATCTAAAGGGACACTTGGGCAATGTATCCCAGTCATTAATAAATTTAACTTCTGTCCTACCTCCTCCATATGTAAAAATTAGAGATAGTATGAGAAACAGGCACATCTCCTACTTGACATACTAGAACATTTGGGAAAACATTCTGGGCATCTGGAATAACAGACTATTATCCTGAAAAATTGTATAAAACCCAGGGTCAGCCTCTTGTCTAGGTAAATTGGGTAGTCTCTTCAATGTTTTGAGTGGCCCAGAAAAGCTTTATGCCTTAAAATCTCTATTCAACTTTGAAATCTCAGCTACAGTCTTAATGTCTTCCCATTATCCTCTCTTCCCACACTCTAAAAAAGAATTCTGGGTAGTTATAAAACTTTATGCATCCAAATAATTAAAGATAAAACACCCCACCCAAATTCTACTTGCTAAAGGCCACTTTCCCCAGGAAAGGAAGCCTAAAAGCTAAATTAATGACTAGATTAAGGTTCTGAAAAATCTGTTTTATCAGCATCCTCAAGGATGATCCAAAGAGCTAAAATGATTAATGTATAGAGTAGATGACAGGCAGGGTCATGGATTTGTTCCATAAAACTGGGTAGCCAGATGATGGTACATGGAATATAGCTCTGAGGTGTCCCTCCTGCAGGCACATTCACATCCAGCTAATCACAGATCTTCTCTTATCTAATAGCCTACAAATAAGGTGACCTTAGAAGACATGGACGCTGCCAGAGGAGATGGAGAGATGTTGGAAAGGGGTGATTTTACTGTGGCTCACTTCTGCAAAAATTTGCCCTAGGTCCCATGAGTTGGTGTGTTGGTTTTGTGTGTCCTGCTCTAATTTGATATTTTTTAATATGTTTTTATTGATTTCAGAGAGAGGAAGGAAGGAAGGAGAGAGAAATATCAATGATGAGAGAATCATCCATCGGCTGCCTCCTGTATGACCCCCCCACTGTGGATCAAGCCCACAACCCCAGCATGTACCCCGACCAGAAATTGAACTGTGATTTCCTGGTTCATAGGTCAATGCTCAACCACTGAGAAACACTGGCAGAGCGTTATTTTTTTTTTTTTTAATGAACTGGTTAGGTCTCCATGATGGGGAGTTGAGGAACAAGGATTTAGAAGCCTGGCGGTCCTGTGTTTTGAATTTCAGCTATCTGTCAAAAATTCTTTGACTTAGGGTAGCTCCTCAGCCTCTGAGAGGCAAAAGCCTGTTTTTTGAGAGACAGCACTCCCCAATAATTTTATTCCCTCTTTCCCACTTCCCCCAGGGTGGGGAGGTATATAAACTACCTGTCACCAGGAGAAATCAGACTAAGAGCCAGGACTGCAGAACAGATGGCAAAACCCAGGCGGACGAAGGAGAGTGTGAGGTATAAGGAAGCTATATTCCCTTTTCCCATTTCCTTCTTTTATAAATTTTAACCTTTTAACACAAACTTGTCCCAGGATTCTTATTCCTGTGCTAGCTCTTTGCTTGTTATTCTAGTTTACTCATAGATCTGCTAAATGAATATAGTAAATGACTGCTGAAGGTCGACCAGATGGCTTGATGACTTCATTTACTCTCTCTTTGGGAAAACAATTGAAAGAAATCACAGTTACTCATTCTCCTGCAGGCAGGGGTGTGCAATGATTGCTTCTGAAAATGAAAAGATAAACATGCTTATTGTGTGCCTGGAAGCTCTTGGGGATCTGGGGACACTTTCTGCCCCACCATTTTACTCCAGAACATCAGGAATTCATTGTACACCTTGCTGAGGGAAAGAGGCACATTGTATTTTCCAAATATCAAGATCTTTCTTTTAGGATTAGAATATGTAGTTGACACAGAGAAAATACTTTCAAGATGTTGTAGAAAAAAAATACACAAAAACCTCAAGACTCCAACCCTTTAGAACTCGATATTTTCAGCACCTGCAGTTTCATATCTCTGTGGGGTAGGAGTGTGTATTATTTCTCAGAGACATAACCCAGACTTCCATACTCACACATGAGTTCTCCCAAAAGAAAGCAGGAGGAGACAAGAACTCTTCCCAAGAGTTTAAAAATATTTCCAGATATGAGAGTCTTAGAGAACAGTTCCCTCCTTGGGGATTTCTGGATTTCTCAACCTGAAAGGCAGGCAAGCACACTGCTTTGCATTTTCCACTCACACTGGATCCCATGGTAAGTCCAGCACATAGACTGGCTTTCTCTACCTGTGCAGAGGCATTCAGGCAACCAGTGGGGAAGGACCAAACAGGGGAATAGATGGGGGATTTGCAGTCACACCTAGGTTCTGACCCATTCCCATTCTTAGTTATTTGCTCTTTCTGTGCCTCAGTTCCCCCGTTTGTAAAATGGACTTGGCAATATTTACTTTGAATGGCTATTGCAATAAGTAAATGAGAATAATAGGCAATAAAGTCCCTGGACAAAGGAGACCCTTGATAAATGCATGTGTGGTTTAGTTCCATAAGAGCAGAACTGTCTTGGTCATCAGCACTTGCTAGTAGATGCTCATGAATATTTGTGGAATAAATGAACCATATTAATTCTTTTCCATTTCCCATCACTGTCACCCTATAAACTAGACAAAATGTTTCACCTCCAATGAAGGAAGGACTATATTGCTTTATCAGGAAAAGCCATATCAGAGTCTCACTTCCTAGATTCATGCACTCTTACATCCTGCTGGTGGGAATATCAATTGACACAACCACTTTAGAAAACAATTCAGAGAAGTAGTCTACTGAAGTTGAACATGCATGCACCTTGAGACCAGCAATTCCATTCCTGGGTATATACCCCTAAGAATATACCTTTGTATGCAAGTCTACATCTACCAAAATATTAACGTGAGCAATAGCAAACAGTGGAAAACAACCTAAATGCTGAGCTTCCCTGAACTACACTTAGCATCTTAGCATCAAGCCTGCATGGCTTTGAACTGTGTTTATGAGCATCCGTGCTTTATCTCAATTTCTTCTGTGTATCCATCAGCAAGATGTATCTTAAAGTATCAGAAAAGCCTAAGAGAGCTCATGAGAGTGTTAACACTTAGTGTAAAATTGTTCATAATTAAGTGTTTAGATTGTGCTTGATGAAATCATGACGTTGTGTGTGTGTTGAAGTTGCCTATGTCCATTGTTTGTACTATTTTCACACAGAACAAATCTTGAGAGCTGCGGAAGTTACTACTGGTTCTGCTAGTAGCCAAGTGGTCTCTTTTAGTCAGTATCCAATAGTGGGTAAAATGGAATGTATATGGCTTGAGTGGATTCAAGGCTGTATAAAGCATGGTGTTCCATTACCATATACTTAAGGAGAAATCAGACAGTCTTTTTTAATAAGTGAAACGTTTTACATACATTATGTCTACTTTAAACAGGCTGTGAGTTTAACATATCATTCCTGCTTTTACTATATTTTAGTGTTATTTTAGATTTATGCATTATTTGGTATGATTTACTAGCTTATTTTTAGAGTCTTGGAATGCTCAACATTTTTCCATATAAATTAATGGTAATTGCTTCTTTGTTTAAGGCCATTTTGGTTGATGAAAAGGTTTCATAGGAACGCTCTACTTTCGGATAGTGAGGGAAACCTCTATTGCTTAGTGATTCAAACATACATATGTAATTAAAGTATAAAAATGCAAGGAATAACAAATGCTGTATTCACAATAGGCCTCTGAGGTGTGGGGAGGGAATTGAAATCACAGAAGATAATACAGAGGAATTTGATGCAGAGGAGTATTGGTGATTTGGGGTGTTTTAGGAAGGTGATGGGCATCAAGGTATCCTAAAAAATGAAAATGTATACTTGCAAAGAATCTTATAGTGTAAAAGCTGAAGATTCCTATAGCACTAGCTCCACCTGTCCATTCTAAAAATAAGCAACCACAGGCTCAGAGACGTGAAGTCAGGTGGTATACAGTCAGGTGGTGACAGAGCTGGGATTGGAATCCAAATTTTCCAGGTCCTACGCCAAAAGTTGTATGTAGTTTTTTAAAAAATTGTATTTGGTTCAGTTCCTTTTTTTCTTCTTGTAGGGAGGAATCTGAACATACATGTGAACAGGGCTTCAAATGCATCAAAGGCGAGCCACTCAGAGACGGTCCAGAGAAAGGGCTCCTGATATTATTTCATGTATACAAAATGAGGCACAAATCACACCCTAACTGTAGGTAATATCAATGTCACACTACATATCTCCTACATATCTGACATCAGTAATCATATATACTGCACGATGAGTTTCTGCCCTATACTTTTAAGTTCTTCCTCCCATTAGGTTTCAAAACAAATCTGAGAAGTTCAGTTTGCCTTTTTACTGATGATAAATTCATAGGAGTGTTAGTGTCTCTTTCTCCTTTCAACATTCTGACACCTTTCTGTTGTTTTCTTTTTTTAACCCAAAGTTTTTAATGCACATTTTTGTTCTATGGGTAGCCTAGAGACACAGAGCAGCTTGACTTCTTGATGGAAAAAGTTGGGGGTTTCCTCATTGAACCAATCCTCTCTTCTACTTTTGAGACTTTTGAAACCCCTTCCCTATCCATGAGTCATGTAGCTGTTGCTCAAGGCAATGACCTGTCACTGCATCTCAAACCAGGACACCAACTTACAGCCAGCTCCACACCCCTTTTCGCTCCCTAGCCACAATGAGCATTCAGACCAAGGCTAAGAAATAGCTGACCTCATCTTTTCCTATGTCTCATCACACTCTTTAAAAAGAAAACCCCTACATTGTTTGGACTTGATCTTTCCCTTTATCCCTTCCATTTCCTCCCAAGTGGATCAATGCCCATATTGGAATTGCCTCAGAAAACCTCTCTAGAAGAGATTTATTTATATAAGAATTTTGCTGAAGAAAATGTCATAAGTAGGGTACAGTTATTGGGTTTATACTTATTAATTCACAAACATTCCTATCAACCTGGGAAAATGTTACATTGCCCTCAAGGGCCACCACAGACCTATAGCTAATGAAGTTGTAGCTAGGGGAATGCCAGAGGTTGTTTTTCAACCTTAGTTAAAATTTGTACTTCCCCATTCTCTTGTTTTTTGTTTTTATTTTAGGCTGGGGACCCATGCCAATTATACTGTTTCTATGCCAGGGTAAGTTTATGTGTCTTGCTTCCCTTTATCATTTTGTATAGATTGTTGAGAATAGTGTATACGATATGTAAGAGAGTAAGTTAGAATCTGGAACAGCGAAGAGTGAGATCTATTGGGCTCCACAGGCAAGAGATCAGCATGGGAAAGGCCAACCTGCACCAACAAGAATTGAATTTGTTGCCAGCTACACTCCAAGCCCAAGGTTCAAAGCCCCAAATATTTATGAAAGAAATCCAATGCTGCTTCTATTTTTCCCTCCTTCTCTCCTAATATCTCTTCTTATTCTCTGGGTAGGATTCATGGTCCTGTAACACCCAAGCCCTTGTAAGAAGAGAAAGCAGGCTGAGTGAAAAACACAGGTCTTTACTCTTCGTCATTACCACATACACAAAACTGGCCCCATTGGAGATCAAGGCTAGTCTAGCCCAGAGCAAAGCCTAGATGATGGGCCAGAGGGACAGTTGGATGGTACTTCATGTCCACAGGGGGCCTCAAATGAGGTTGCACATAGAGTCTCCAAGAAGCACAAAAAGGAAGCAAAGGAGACGCTCATCATACAACTCTGATCTTGGGTCTTATTCCTATGCTTTGGTTCTCTTTTCATGATAAATTAATATTTTTGGTAAATTCTGTAAAGTTTTTATTGATAGCATAATTACATTATCATACTTCTATCAAAACATGTAGAATAGACTTTAGTTTTTACAACCATGCTTTATTATTTATTTATTTTAAAATAAACCTTGAAAATACATAGTTCACATGATTTAACCATAGTTACATTTTACTGAAATATGTCTATATTTTAAACACATCTTGCCAAGTGCTGCTGTGTTTTCTTTCTAGCTGTAAGGTCACTGAGTGTGCAGAAATAGAGGTAAAAGGTAAGTTGATATCTTTGGGTGTTTTTCTTTTTGCTCTGAATTTTCCTTCAGAGTGGTTGAAACATAAGATTGAAAAACTCACAAAAATGAGACAGCAGAATGATTCTTTTGTCTTCTGAACATAATCACATTTACCTTTTTTTCACCAAAAAAAAAAAAAAAAGTTGCAACATAAACCTTATAAGTTGGCCTGGGCCTTGCTGACTGAAGACCCAAAGCTGGAGGCAAATGGTACATCACAAATAAGAAAAACACGAGGACCAAGCAGAGACATTAGGAAAGAAGGAGAAAAAAATAGAAGCAGCATTCAATTTCTTTCATAAATATTCAGGGCTTTGAACCTTGGCCTTGGAGTGTAGCTGGCAACAAATTCTCTTCTTGTTGGTGCAGGTTGGTGACTAGAAGTTCTACTCAGATGAAACCACAAATACATTCTCAGACAACACACTGACCAGAGCTCCCCACCTCACCAAGGGTCATGCAGACCCCCAGGCGGATGGGTGAATTCCAAGAGATCAGTCCCTGTCTGAGATTTCCTGATATCCTTGGGGAACGGTGGGTTGTGACAGAAACAAAACAACTTCCGCCCAACTCCTGCATTGTGCAGACCCACCTTCCTCCCCCCATGCCCCCACGCCCACCCCGGGGGCACACCTCCTGTTGTGATTCTATCTTGCTACCCTCTGCCTGCCTGCCCTGCTCTCCCAGGTCCTGCAGGTGTGTCTATTTTAGCACTCAGAGCTCTAAGCTGGTGAAGGGCGATTGGCATGTTGTGTAATTATTTTGGAGGGGGGCCCATAATTGAATCATGCCAATGATGAAACAACCAGTATTTTTCTAGTTCTGTTCTCAAATTTCTGACACATACTTCTGGAAGCTTCCCAGGCAGTGTCTCACATGTGCTCCATGGACCGACTTGTGACAGCAGATTAGCATGCCGATACCTCCTGTCCCTAGGACAGTGGTTCTCAACCCTGGCTGCACATTAGAATCACCTGGGCATCTTTTTAAAATCCTGATTTCTGGGCCTCATCCTCTGGAAATTCTGTTTCTTTGTTATGGGGTAGGGCCACAACATTAGTAACAAAGAAACAGAATTTCCGGAGGATGAGGCCCAGAAATCAGGATTTTAAAAAGATGCCCAAGTGATTCTAATGTGCAGCCAGGATTGAGAACCACTGTTATAGGCCCTTTCTGTCATAAGCCATCCCAATCCTGTGTGTTTACCGGTTCAAAACCCTGGTCCCTATTTCTTTTTATTATGGAAGCTGCTGGGCAGTGTTGCTGGGGCCTCGCAATATTAAGATCATTAAGTCTTGGCTCACTTTTCATTGCATATTCCTCCAGTTGGGTTGCAGACTCCATGGAGCAACAGGATTATGTTGTAATCACTCCAACTCTCTAGCCCATGCGCCAAATTTGCCTGCCTCAAAACCCTTCCCAGAAGACTCCTGGAGCCTCTTAAAAATTGACCCCAGCTTCTATAAAGACCTCAATACACACTCTCACCTCATCAACCCCTGGTGACCTCTGAGCCCTGCAATGGACCTTGCAATAGTATCCATGCAATGGGTGTGCCCCATATACCCATAAATGTTTGCAAAAGAAATTAATGACTTGCATTGAACCTGGGCAGCCCTGGCAATGTGTTGCTTATTATTGGGCCAACGAGCATGTCTGCAACTACACTCTGAGGGGGAGTGAGACAGATAAGGGCACAGGACTTAATCTGAGGGTTTCTTTCTCGACTTTGCCTCTCCTGGAAGACGTCTTGACAGCAGGTCACCATGACCACCCTTCATGCTAGAGTGTGGTTCTCAGTGCCCGCTATGCATGAGGATCGTCCCGAGCTCCACTTCAAGACAATCAGTGTCAATTAATTTGGGGTGCAGCCCAGACCTTAGGGTTTTTAGCCAGTTCCCCAGTGATCCTTACACACCTGAGGGTTCCAAGTACCGCTTCAGAACAAACACATAAACATACAGACACATAAAACTCTGAAGAGGATTCCAGCATTTTATTGATCATTTTTAGTCTTATAACATTTTTCTAATATGTCAAGATTTTGATTTTGAAGGTGACTGTGTTCATTGTAGCCATTCAAACATTAAAGATGTGCATATAACAATATGGTACAGCTAACCTATACTAAGCCCATCCCACTTCCCCCCAGCCCAGGAAGAAAGGTTAATAATTGCCGAAACCGGTTTGGCTCAGTGGATAGAGCGTCGGCTTTCGGACTGAAAGGTCCCAGGTTCGATTCCGGTCAAGGGCATGTACCTGAGTTGCGGGCACATCCTCGGTGGGAGATGTGCAGGAGGCGGCTGATCGATGTTTCTCTCTCATTGATGTTTCTAACTCTCTATCTCTCTCCTTCCCTCTCTGTAAAAAATCAATAAAATATATTTTTTTAAAAAATAATAATGTGTTTATTCGCTCAGGCCTTTCGCTGTATTCGTGAAAATTATATACCCACATATATATAAGTTGTTGGCTAATTCACTTAGAAGCATAATGTCATTTTTTTCTCATAACCTTGAACACGACCAGTCTCCTCTTCTGTTAAGAGACCTACCTTTGCCGTGGGGAGAATTATGTTTACTACAAGAGGAACCATAATGGCCAGGTCAGTGTGCTCCTTCTGACAAGCAAAAATGTGGCTTAGCCGAAACCGGTTTGGCTCAGTGGATAGAGCGTCGGCTTGCGGACTGAGGGGTCCCAGGTTCGATTCCAGTCAAGGGCATGTACCTTGGTTGCGGGCACATCCCCAGTAGGGGGTGTGCAGGAGGCAGCTGATCGATGTTTCTCTCTCATCGATGTTTCTAACTCTCTATCTCTCTCCCTTCCTCTCTGTAAAAAATCAATAAAATATATTTTTAAAAAATGTGGCTTAATATGGAAGTGATATGGGAAGTGGGGGTGGGAAGTAGATGGGTGGGCTGAAATAAATAAGTAGAGAATAAAAAAATTTAAATGGATAGAATCTTGGTGGAGGAAGAATTTTATAGATAACTCATTCCAGGAGATTGCAACAAAAAAAAATATTCTTTGTAAGCTTAGATGTGTGTTTAATTGCTGGCTTCACAACTTACTAGCCAGAAGCCTGAATTTCCCCATTAGTGTAGTGGGGTCATTCATTTTGAGTAAAGGCAGGAGTGAGGAAGAAAGGGTAGGAGAATATGTCAGGAAATGGCTGTGAGTGGTTGACTGAGACAGGAGTCTCAGTGCTGAAAGAATTTGGAAGCCATAGTGTTCAATCAAAGCAATTAGGGTTTATAGAAATTGTTCTCATGAAGATCAATCAAATTCCATCTGTTGTCAGACAGAAATATTTCCAGAGCACAGCTAGAGAGCAACATAATTGTTTTTCAATAAAAAAGCACAGGTGATATTTTTCAAGGGTCCATCAAATTGAGCTCTAAAATCATAACCATGGTCGCCTATGAAGGTGCAAATGCTGGTTTCTCTTACAGCGTGGAGAATTTGGCCCTCTTTCTAAGCATCTATGGATTTTAGAACTGCAGGATCCAGGCGCTCTCAATCAGCTGTACTAAGGGGAGAAGAGATTGGCTAAATTGCCCACCCTAGAGCCATGAGTCATATTTTCAATATAAAACGTGTTCTCCTACAAGTGATTAGCTATAATTCCCCATAATTTCTTACAGATCAGGGTCCCTTGGATCTAAGCTAATTTGCATGTCTGTCACAAGGGTCTGGCATAATGCTGAAAATCTGGTGCCAGCATGTTAGGAAATGTAATGAAAACACTGTCATCTTTACTCAGTGGGGACAGTCCCCTAAGTCTAAAAGCCAGTGATGAAAAGTAGAAGAAGAGAACAGAGCTCTCTGGGTCTTGGTAACAGGTCGTGGTGGAGCACAGCAGGGCTTGTTTGGGATCTGAACACATGTGGTGGACAGTGGGTTTGATTAAGGCATGGAGAAATATGCAGATGGAGCCCAGACTTGGCAGAATGGTGTTCCTACACTCAATCTTGACATCTCAGTATGAGAGGGCTGGGTACTTTATATGAAGCATAGGCCCAGACAGGCCTCCCTCTCCAATGCAGGAATTGAGTAGGTTAACCTTTACTGACCATCTGGAGGTTGTGGGACAGGCCCACAGCTATGGGCAACCTTTCTTTATTTCATTGAAATACCAGAATCAGCTCATCACAATGTGCTATCAAAAACTCTTTCTGTCGCCCTAACCGGTTTGGCTTAGTAGATAGAGCATCGGCCTGCGGACTCAGGGGTCCCAGGTTCGATTCAGGCCAAGGGCATGTACCTTGGTTGCGGGCACATCCCCAGTGGGGGCCATGCGGGAGGCAGCTGATCGATGTTTCTCTCTCATCGATGTTTCTAACTCTCTATCCCTCTCCCTTCTTCTCTGCAAAAAATCAATAAAATATATTTTTAAAAAAAAAACAAAAAAAACTGTTTCTGGTCTCAAGAATCGAGAAACCAGCCTCATTCTTAAAACTCTTACAGCTTACAATTTCCTTAGCACACTGTCATGCCACACTAATTCCTGTGAGTCTTAGAACAGAATGCATTTTGAAGTCATCAAGAATGTTGTCTTACCAACAATGGACATGGGGAGGTGTGGATGAATTCAAGTGATATTTAGATGGTAGAATCATCGAGGTCTGATTGGGTTGCATCAGACTTGGGTATTTTAAGATTGACTCCCAAGTTTGTCATGAGAAAATAGGGACTATTGACTGAGAGGGGAAGACAAGAAAGAGAGCATCATGAATTCTGCTTTAGACATGCTGAATCTGTGATTCTTGTAAGCCCCCATCCAGAGCTGCTGTACATACAGGTGATGCACTGCTTGGATCTAGCGGGCTCCTGCCAAGAGCACAAAGTTCAGTATTATCAAGGACAGCCCTGGAAGGTGGTCTCTAATCTCTGGTCTCAATCTTCAGCTCCCAAAATTCCTTGGGGTCATTTTCAAGAAGTAATTTTCTCTAGAATCCCTTTGAGGGAGGTCATGCCTTTGGCCCATGTCTTTGAAGTCAGGTGTTAATGATACCCAGACTGTGAAGGTGACATAAAAAAATCAAAAGTAAAGGCTTAAGAGAATCCTTAAGTTCTTATTTCAGGAAAGTAAAGGGGGGTATGTGTTAATGTTTCTCACTGCTCAGTAAGTCTTTAAAATTCCATCACAATTTAGCAATAAGAAGATGATTTCTCCCATTTTGGGGCACATTTCAGTAGGCGATGATCAACCAGGGTTTCTCACACATCAGGAGAGGCCTCTTTCATTTTGGGGGGACTCCTCATATATTAAAAAAATTTCAAATGTCAAAACAGAGATACAAAATTGTGCCATATTTTAAATGTTTACATTGAAGAATGTAATGCTCTTAACAAACACACACCACCATATGACCAAGCCATTCACAAGGGTATTGAGAGATATATAAATAGTGTGAGATCATAGTTCAGTGTAGGCGGAGTGGGCTGGTAACAGGTGCGAAAATGTAATTTTCAAAAAACTTTAAAAAATGTCACACAACATACAGTAAATCCATGCCTAAGATTTATTTGGCTCATGAATAAGGAAAACAGAAGGATGATAACACCAGTTCAAAAGGAGAATTTGAAAACCTGGGAATTTTGTGGTCAAGAGGAATGCTAAAATAAGATTACTAAATTAGCCACTAACTGGTGGATGTGTCCCAGAGCAATGAAAGCACACCCTTTGGCATTCTATCTTGTTTCTGAAAAGAAATGCATCACACATTATCAGTTTCACAGGATTGTAACTACCTGCACCTCAATGGATTGTGCAAACCAGCTACATTTCCTTAAGGCAGTGGTTCTCAACCTTGGCTGCACATTAGAATCACCTGGGAATCTTTTTAAAACCCTGATTTCTGGGCCTCATCCTCCGGAAATTCTGTTTCTTTGTTATGAGGTGAGGCCACAACATTAGTAAAAAAGAAACAGAATTTCCGGAGGATGAGGCCCAGAAATCAGGATTTTGAAAAGATTCCCAGGTGATTCTAATGTGCAGCCAAGGTTGAGAACCACTGCCCTAGGGAGTCAGGTGTCCCTTCAGTACTTCAGTGTGGCCTTAAAGGACATACAGTCATCCTTTGTCTCATTTCTAAGTTGGGGGTAATTGTTCCAGCAGAATGCAAGTGTGATGGACAGCTTCCGCTTTTGGCCCTGTCACTGGGTCTCGGTTGGTTGTCCTTTGTGCCCCAGAAGCCAGTTTAAACAGCCCCTCCTCTCCCCCCCAGCAGCATCCTCAGTTTTGACATTGAACTTCACAAATACCAGTCAGACACATCAAGCTCCAAACTGAAAATTATTCTTACACAATTGTAGTTGTTTAATAGTGAACCAAAGATTCATAAGGCAGATTTCTCGTGTTTAAAAGCACTGCTGTGCTCTCCTGTTGGACATGGGGAGTGACCAGAGAAAGCTGTTGAAGGGTGAGAAGAGGCAGGATGAAGTGAGAGAGACATTTTTCAGGCGGCAGTACCTGAGAAGTAAAGTGCAGTAAGGAAAAGCAGGGACGGGTCGGGATTTTTATGTAATAGAAGACATTGTCTCAGAATGTTATTTTTAGAAACAGAAATTTGATGACTCTAGCCAAAACACACCCATCCAATACTCAAACCTCTTCCACAATGAATATTATTAGGGGCTTATTTGGGAGTATGCTTTAATGTTTAAAAACAACATGCAATAGTCCTCATTTTTTTTTGTAGTTCTACTAAGCCTGCAAAATGTACACTTGCATGGTTTTCATATGCACCAATAATTTTCAAAACCAATTCTAAATTTGCTTTGAAAATAAATTACAGGAAGATGACAGGGAAAGTTACAAATAAGATTTTGAAAGTATATAAATACTCACCCCAACTCAACTACTAGTCTTTTCTAATTCAGCATCAATTCTGAAAAATATCCAGACAATCCAGTTACAAATCTGTCCCCACAGTCCCATGCAGATACTATTTTGAGCTCTAGCTTAGCAGAAACAGAAGTGCCAAGAAGAACTGAGAGCTGTCACCTGCACTTTCTGCAGAGGCTTGCTGAAGGCAGCTTTCACTGCCTCGCCAACGGCGCTCGCCAGAATCACCTGGGAGGATGGGACATTTGGATGATATTTACATGGGACCAGGTTCTATTTTCCAACGAAATTCCTACTTGGTAAGACCATCCTGGGATTTTAATCGAGCGCTTGTTGATTAGTAGCTATCTGTGTGCCTCTGCGTTTCATCTTCCCTTTCATTTTTTCTCAAGATGGAGCCTCCTCTTGTTTTGTTCATCCTTTCATCTCCAGCACACACCCAAGTCAATGTCACATTCGTGGAAGGCGCACAATGAATGCTTGTCCCTTGACTGCCTGCAGTTAAGCAGCTCTGCTTTTCAGGGAGGAATGCCCAGGCAAGCCAGTCACAGCCTTTCTTCCCAGGGCCCCAGGATGACATAATACTAGGAAATTTCCTTGGAATGGGGCCATTGCTGCTTTCTTCCACACTGAAACAGAAAAAAAGAAAAATAGTGCAGGTAATGGTACAGAAAGTGCCTATTACTATCTGTAGTCAGCTGAATAATACTCCTATGGAATCCAGGCCCTAATTCCTAAAACCTGCACATGTTACCTGTTTCAGAAAAGAAGGATCTCTGCAGATGTGATTAAGTTAAAGTAATCTGAGATTATCCTGGATTATCTTCAATGATTAAAAATATAAAAAAGAAATCAATTTCTTTCTCTAGGGTGCTTTTCAATATTTCAAGTTACTTACAGTGTAGTTACTACACTGTTGTCAGGCCATTGGTAAGAACAGCACATTCTATGTAAAATACTGTAAAGATGCCCCAAATGAAAAATTAATTGAAGAGATTTTTTTTTACATTTTTCCTTAAAAGCAAAGCAGAAAAGTTTTCTCCTTGTGGTAAAACCTAAATGCAGACTTGTGAGATTTCAGCAGAAAGATATTTTGGATGCTCATTTCCAGGTTTTTCCCTAATTACCTCCTCCTCCTCCCCTCTTTCCTCTTTGCATTCGTTTCATACTGTCTTCTCTAAGTCTTTCTTTTCCTTCTCTCTTTTCTTTCCTCCCCTGAGTTTCTTCAGTTGTAAATGGGGACATGATTGTTACATCTTCAGGAGTTTTGAGCATGAAGTTAAATAATATAGTAGAGCAATAGATTAATGCCTGACACTTGGCAATTATTGAATACTGTAGAATACAGAGAGCTGTTTGGATATGTCTATTTTAATATTACTGACTTACATAAAAACAGTGCTGTATTCTATATAATATTTTGTTCTATTCTCTCTACTCAATTATCAATTTAACTTGTTTGTACACAGCTAACCTTTTTGTGTGTGTACTATATGTGTGGGTCTTCAGAGACTAACAAGTGACAGGAACTTCCTAAGAGTGTGTTAAATAAATGAGTAATTGAGAGAATAAATGAATGAATGATAACCATCTGGAATAACAAGTCATTGGGACAATAGAGCAGGAGGGTTTCGCATGCTGGGAAATTACTTGCGTTGGCAGGAAATGTCTACAGTAGGATTCATATAGGATTTACAGTGGGCATAAATGGTAATAGTTCTCTTTGAAAAAGATTAAGGACTATACTAATTGAGTTTTGACAGTGTCTCAATAACATAAAGCATTTATTAAGTTTCAGCCATATGCCAGGCACTGTGCTAAGGGACATTCTTATATACGTTGCAAGACACAATTCAATTTGCATATATTGACACATATTTCAAACATACCTTAGCCACTGAAGGGGGTTTTACTTTTCAAACTCTACTTCTCAGCAGTAGTACAATAGCTTTACAGAAATGCTCTTCATCACTCATGTGTAAAGTGGGGCTGAGATGCATAGTGACTGAATACCTAAAGGTCTTGGTAATTAATTTCCATAATCACAGAGGGGTAAACTGAGGGAGGGGAAAGTTACAGAAACTCCTCCAAGATGTTATGAGGTCTCATTTTAATTAAACTGTGAGCATTCTCTGCTAACTCTTTTGGAGGGGGCGGGGGGGCGGGGAGGCACACTAACTGGATTCCTTCCAGCATGATGATTCAGAGAAAGCCACGGACTAAAGTTGCTCCAATTTCATGTCACTCCAGATTTGAATGTGCTGAAATCTGTCAAATAGGAGGGCAGATTCACAGATACAGAGGGTCTGGTTGCACATTTTTTGTACAATCCCATGACCTTCCCTTTTTTTCCTTCAATTTTGCAATTGGTTTCTGGTGTCCTGGTGCTTCATTTTCCACTACAGCAAATATTGTAAACAGTGCACACTGATTACCAAAGCGAGAATAGCTATAGGTTGGTTGGAACCAACATCTAATACCCTCTGATTAAAAACCTCTGGAGCCCAGCCAGTGTGGTTCAGTGGTTGAGTGTCAACCTATGAACCAGGAGGTCACGATTCGAATCCCAGTCAGGACACATGCTCAGGTTGCAGGCTGGATCTCCAGTAGGAAGTGTGCAGGAGGCCGCTGATCAATGATTCTCTCTCATCATTGATGTTTCTATCCTTCTCTCTCTCTCTCTTCCTCTCTGGAATCAACAAAAATATATTTAAAAAAAAGAAAACCTTGAGAGATGTAGACTAATCAAAATCATTTGAAGCAACCAGGGAGGCCTGGAAAGCATATACTTTATTTACTAATGGTAGGGCTTTAATGGGATGGAGAGGTGCTATGGACTTAATATTTATATGCTGAAGTGTGATGATATTTGGAGGTGGGGTGATTAGGTCACAAGGGGAGAGCTTTGATGAATAGTACTAGTGCCCTTATAAGAAGAGACACGAGAGAGACAATTTCTCTTTTCCCAGGTGAGGACACAATGAGAAGATGTCATCTGTGAACCAAGCAGTGGGCCTCACCAGACACTGAATCTGCTGGCTTCCTGCTTTCACACTTCCTAGCCTCCAGAACTGTGAGAAATAAATGTCTGTTGTTTAAGCCACCCAGTCTGTGGTATCTACACTAATAAAAGAGAAACATGGTAATTAGCATATGACCGCTACCCTTCCGATTGGCTAATCAGCATATCCTTATGCAAATTAACTGTCAGCCAAGATGGCAGCCGGTAGCCAGGCAGCTGGAAGTGAACAGGGAGGCTTGCTTGCTCCAGTGACGGCTGACTCCAACATTCCCCGCCTGAGTTGCTGGCCTCTCAGCAGCAATTCTAAGCAACTATGTACTATGTTGCAAATAAGAAGCTAACCAAAACCCCAGAAACCGGCTTTCAGTCAGCAAGTTCAGCCAGTGGGACCACAACATTGTATCAAATACAGAAGGAAAAACAAAGGCCAGAAACTGGCTTTCAGCAGTGAGGCCTCAGAGCTAAAGCTGGCCCAGAATTTAAAAAAAAAGAAGGAGCTGTTGGGAGCTTTAGTCACCCACCAGCCGGAAAACGGCCCTCAGCCCCTCACCCATACTGGCCAGGCACCCCATTGGGGACCCCTACCCTGATCCAGGACACCCTTCAGGGCAAACCAGTCAGCCCCCACCCGTACACCAGGCCTCTATTCTATATAGTAAAAGTGTAATATGCCTCCTGGCACCGGGATCAACGTGACAGGGGGCAGCGCCCAAACCCCCTGATCGCCCTGCTCTGTTCGTGACAGGGTAAGGTGCCCCAACCCCCTGATCAGCCCTGCTCTGTGCCTGATAGGGGGGAGCTCCCCAACCCTCTGATCGCCCTGCGGCTCTGTGTGTGACAGGGTGTGGCACCCCAACCCCCCCCCCCCCCCATGGGCCCTGCTCTGTGTGTGACAGGGTAGAGCCATAACCTCTCCATCAGCCCTGCCCTGAGTGTGACAGTGGCGATGCCCCAACCCCCTGATCGGCCCTGCTCTGTGGGTGATAGAGGGTGGTGCCCCAACCCCCCTCCACGGGCCTTGCTCTGTGTGTGACAGGGTAGAGCCATAACCTCCCCATTGGCCCTGCCCTGAGTGTGAGAGGGTGCAGTGCCCCAACCCCCTGATCCGCCCTGCTCTGTGTGTGACAGGGGGCAGTGCCCCAACTCCCCTATCGGCCCTACTCTGTGAGTGACAGGGGGGAGCTCCTCAACCCCCTGATGGGCCCTGCTCTGTGCATGACAGGGGGGAGCTCCCCAACCCCCTGATCGACCCTGCCTTGAGTGTGACAGGGGGCGGTGCCCCAACCCCCCAATCAGCCCTACCCTGAGCATGACTGAGGGTGGCATCACAACCTCCCGATCCTCCCTGCTCTGTGCATGACGGGGTGGCGCCCCAACTCCCCAATCAGCCCTGCTCTGAGCCCCACCAGGGGCTGCACCTAGGGATTGGGCATGCCCTCTGCCACCCAGTAGCAGGCCTAAGCCAGTAGGTCATTATCTCCCAAGGGGTCCTAGACTGCGAAAGAGCACAGGCCGGGCTGGGGGACCCCCTCCCCTCCCGAGTGCACAAATTTTTGTGCACTAGGCCTCTAGTTCTTTTTATAACAGCCTGAACAGACTAAGAGGTGACCACATTTACTGGTTTGAAGACTTGTCATTCATACCATAATCTCCCTTCTTCCTTAAGAAAGAAAAACTTGAGGGACATGACTGTGGGAGGGATCACAAGGTCCTTAGATACATACTCACCCAGGAGGCTTAGAGTGGGGTGCCTCTTAGCAGTTTTGGTGCCTTAGACTGGGTTTGATATTCTTGTCAAGTTCTGATCCTAAGGATAAGGCCTTTATTTTACTTCTTTAGAAACCTTGGTGGTTGGGGAGGAAAGGCAGTTACTTAATACCATCCTTCACCCAAGTCCAATGTCTGAAAAAGTTAGCTGCAGGCATTTAGAAATTGAAAATTGAACATGACTTAGCCGGTTGCCATCCTTAAATCCTTTCCCTATAAGCTCTTAATTATCAGTACACACCAGGAGGATCAATAAGTAAAGGAAAGAAAATCTGCAGTGAACTCAAAACTTTTTTTTTTTTAAGAAATATAATCAGTAGGTATCATTTTGTGCCCTCTGAGCAGAGCCAGCGGGAAGGGCCCGATGAAGGAAGAAAACCATTAAGAGACTAAGCATAATTAACCATTAGAATTCATTAGTGAAAACTATCAGGGTGCTTAGCTAATTCTACAGATTTAAAATTAGCCTTAATTTCTAGAAATAAACACAGGGGAAGTTTCTGCTGGTAAAGCAGTTAGGAATGTCTGAAAACCTCTCTTTGCCTACAGAATGATCTTCGGGTTCTGGTATGTTCTCTGTAAACCTGGCTTTCTCCACAGCTGAGACCAGTCCTGCTTTCTGGAGAAAGGAGCTTGGAAATGATGAGATTCCTCACATTCAGGGGGTCACTCATTCATTTGCTAACTCATTCATTCATTCACTTAACAAGTACTGATTGAGTACCTAATATGTGCCAGGTACTATTGTAGGTGCTGGAAATAAAGATGTAGACAGATGGACAAAACACTTGGCTTTCAGGAACTCACATTCTAGAACAGTGGTAGGCAAACTTTTTTCTGTAAAGGGCCAGATAGTTTTTTAGGCTCTGCCAGCCATAGGGTCTCTGTTCAACTATTCAACTTTGCTTTGAGAGCAGGAAAGCAGACATAGACAATTTGCAAATAAATGAGTGTAGCTGTGCTCCAATATACATATCGTCAACGGAATACCACTCTGCTATTAAAAACAAGCCAGATTTATATTTGCTCATGTGGAAAGATCTTATATTACTAACTTTAAAAAACAAAACAATAAGAAAGAAAGAGTCATGGCAGTGGTGTAACTTGTTCCTATCTGGATAAACCAAAAGAACACACAGACTAAGGATGCATAAGAAACTCTCAATCATAGTTCTTTTGAATTGGGGGGTCCCGGGTGGAGGAAGATTCTTCATTACATAACTTCTTTTAAAAAGAAATCATGTGTCTGTATTAGTCTTCAAGTTGAAATATACCCCAAGTACATAGAGCATTTAGGAGGCCAATCCTGAACATTAGAATGGACCCTAAGTTCCCATGTGGACAAAGCCAGGAAGGAGATGCCCAAGGCGTGGGGTGCCCCTAAACCTTCAGATACCAGGGTCTGGTTGCTCCTGGGCCCTGAGGGAGCCTGTGCCGGAGGCCATGAAGGCAATTCCATAAATGGCAACACCTGCAACATACTTCCCTCGGTCATCCAGACAGCTTGGTTCTCTACGCTAGGGTAGGCAAACCCTTTCTGTAAAGGGAAGGAAAGTAGATGTTTTAGGCTTTGGGGGCAACATATAGTCTTTGTTGCATATTCAAAAAACAAACAAAAATAACATTTCTTTTTAAATACCTAAAAATCATTTTTGACTCCCCAGGCATACAAGAACAGGCCATAGGCCAATGAACTGCTAGTATTGGCAGATAAATATTTATCCTAAAGATAGACTGATCCCACAGGGTATGTGGCCTCTCTGCTCCTCCCACTTGCTATACCTCAGGTATGGAAAATGGAATCAAGAGTGAGGGCCTGAGTCCTCAATTCCCTGGTAAAAGTGTCTCTCTCTCTCTCTCTCTCTCTCTCTCTCTCTCTCTCTCTCTCCCCTCTGTCTTCCACCACCTCTCAGTCACCACCTCACCTACATGCTGTATCCTACCTTCTGGGTAAAGTGTCACCTCTCTGTCACTCATAAGAGGTGGACAGAAATAATTGACTTCCTACCTCACTCATGGGGGTAGATTCAGGTTCTCTCTTCCTTTCCTTATCTACCTTCCAGAATTCAGTGCCTGCTTGTAAGGTCAACCAAAACCTCCCAGTACCAGCCGAGGTCTGAGCAGACCTTCCCTGTTTGTAACTGGTACCGGTCAGCTAGATTTTGTGTGGGCTCTAGAATTTCTGTTCCTAGAGCAGCACTGACTACTTGTCCTATGTGAATGCTGGGAGAGCATTATGTGCACATAGACATTTTATGGAAGAACTATCTGATAATGATAAACAGGCACCAGGAGAGAACACAATGTTTTTAATAAATCTGGCAGCAGCAGCTTAGGTGAGGAAGGATTATAGTGTTAGCTTTTGGCACAAATAGATGGGAGACTCCTGAGTCTGATAGATGAGTGAGTTGTCTTTATGGTGAAGGATGACAGAAAATTGGGAGGGAGTTTAATTTATTTCACCTGGGTTTCATGAGGGTCATTTCAGAGTAAAGCAGCCTTCGAGGTACTCTGAGTTCAGGGCAGGTCCGCAGAGGGAAATGAGATGCAGTCAGTGGTAGACTCTGTGGGAACCACGGCACAGATGTGGTTGCTGTGTGTCTGGGCCAACTTCCTGCCTGGAACTGGAGTCTGGCGCTAACTGCAGCTGTAGGAAGAACCCTGAGACTTTAAGGAGCTGCGTGGCTTCATTGTGTATAACCATCACTAAGCCCCCAAGACTTTGGTTCTAGACTAGTGCCATTGCAGATTTAGACAAGTTGCATGTCAATTTTCTGGAAAATGAAAGGGTTGAGCAGTGGTGATATCCGATGGCTTTTTCAGTTCCAATATTTTGCAAATTTATGACACTAGGTTTAAACTTTCCAATTCAAAGCCAGAATCCCAAGCCCAGGTGTTTTCTCTTATTAATGTTTTTATCTTCATTTCATTTTCTTATTTTTTTTTTAAATATATTTTATTTATTTTTTACAGAGAGGAAGGGAGAGAGATAGAGAGTTAGAAACATCGATGAGAGAGAAACATCGATCAGCTGCCTCCTGCACATCTCCTACTGGGGATGTGCCCACAACCAAGGTACATGCCCTTGACCGGAATCGAACCTGGGACCTTTCAGTCCGCAGGCCGACGCTCTATCCACTGAGCCAAACCGGTTTTGGCTCATTTTCTTATTATTCTGTCAATTCGCCATTCCCTTTTTCCATCAACTCACCTAGAAAGAAGGGGAATCTGTCAGAGTCATCTCATACAATATCTTCTTTATTTAACAGCAAGTTAAATGCCTGCTGGGTGCCAAGCCAGGGCTAGACCCAAGGGGCCCAGCAATTGAAATGTTAGTCACAGTCCTTATCTTATGGAGCTCATAGTCTAGTAAGAATCAGGTAAATAATGAAAGACATACTATGAAAGGGTGTGAAGCAGAGAGAGATGGAAGCATTTGTGTTTGTGAAAGCATCTCTTCTTTTTAAGTCGAGAGAGACTTGGGAATGTTTAGATGCAGGTGGGAAGGAGCCAATAGAGAGGAAGAGATTGTGACTGTAGAGAAAATTGGAGATAGACAGGTTGGAGGAAAGACCCAAGAAAGAGGAATTGTTAGGAGGGAGGTAGATGCAATGCTGTAGCCGTGCACTCTTTTCCTTATAACTGAGCAGGAAGGAGGAGAGGTGGTGGGTAGACAGAAAGCATAGCAGGTCAGGGGAACTTCTTGTTTAATAGCCATCAGTTTCTTCATAAATTCCTGCTGCTCTGCCCTTGTTTGTGCTGTTGCTTTCCCTAAGAAGGCACTCCTTGATGGCTTTCTGAAAATCTTACCCATCTATAAGGCCCAGGCCTTCTGCAGTGCAATCAGCTCTTCTGCTCTGAACAATTACAGACTAAGCCCTCCTTATTGGTCTCTAAAGATGACCTGCGCTTTTATGCCTTCTCTCCTCTACCAGGTCAGACACTCCTTGAGAGCAAGAATAAGACCTTAGAATACTTAATATTTCCCATTGTGCTGGGACACAGCAAATTCTCCAAAAGAACTTCTTTATTTACTGCCTCAAATTTGGAAAAAAAAAATGTTGCTCCTGAAAATCAGCAAGATCTCCTGGAATTCAGCAAGATCTTCTTCACCCTAATCTCTTAGAATAAGGAATGGAGAAGGCAAGGGAAACTCAAACTCAAATCAGGTAGTTTAAGGAGGGTCTAGAGTTGGGGATTTGGAGACAGAGAAGGGAAAGCTGCGAGTCTTGACACAGACATTAATTTGCTACTAGTGGCCCAATGCATGAAATTTATGCATGGGGGTTGGGTGGGGGGAGGAGTGGTCCCACAGCCCGGCCTGTACCCTCTCCAATCTGGGACCCCTCAGGGGATGTCTGACTGCCGGTTTAGATTGGGCCTAAACTGGCATTTGGACATCCCTCTCACAATCCAGGACTAATGGCTCCTAACTGCTCACCTGCCTGCCTGCGTGATCACCGCTAACCACTCTGCCTGCCGGCCTGATCGCCCCCAACTGCCACCCCCTGCCAACCTGCTCACCCCCAACTGCTGCCCCCAGCCAGACTGCTTGCCCCCAACTGCCCCCCTGCCGACCTGCTCACCCCCAACTGCACCCCCACCACCAGCCTGCTCACCCCCAACTGCCCCCTCCCCACCAGCCTGATGACCCCAAATTGCCCCCCCTGCTGGCCTGATTGCCCCCAACTTCCCTCCCCTGCCAGCCTGATCACCCCTAACCACCTCTGCCTTGGTCCTGCCACCATGGCTTTGTCCGGAAGGATGTCCAGAAGGTCTCCTGGAAGGTCTACCGGTCTAATTAGCATATTACCCTTTTATTAGTATAGATTTTTTGCTGGGCAAGTCAGTTAAGAACTTGGGTCCTCCGTTTCTTCTTCTCTAAACTGGAGTTAATGTTATCTATCTAACTTGGTATAAAAAATGTCAAGTATTCTTTTGCTTGAGATTTCTTAAGTCAGGATTTGTGTTTTGCAACAAAAATTATCCTAACTTCTATGGAATTTGAGTAGGAAACTTATACTTAATTTGAAGTTTCTTTAAAGTTGTTGAATGATTGGATGTAATCATTCAACAACTTTATCTTTGGTAAATTATCTGGTTATTATATTTCTCTACAATGCTGCCCTTCTGTCTGCTTTCACTCACAAGTAATGTCAAAATCCAGTTGCCCAAACAAGAACTTCTGAGTCATCTGATCCATTCACTCAACCACACCATGTTCTTGGCCACGGAGCTGTGTCAATGTCCCAGGCTCCACTCTGCTTACCTAAGATTCACTCAGAGCTGGCTGATATTCCCAAGAGAAGAGAAAGGCCAAGGGCATAACTTTGGTGATATTTCAGGAACAGAAGGATGTAGAGAAGCAGTCTTACAAGTAGAAAAAAAAAGAACAGAAACCAAGGAACGACGAAGTTTAGAGGAGGTTGGTCAGAAATATCCAATCCAATGAAGACGGCAAGGAGGATGAAGGTATGTCCATAATTAAAGCTGTTACTTACTTCTTGACCCATGAAAATTAAGGAAAGGGCTGTGTTTCCATAATGCTGAGATACAGAACACAAAGGAAAAATTCATGCAAATCATCTTTTTGGGCACTCTGCAAACTAGAAGAAATAAGGGGCAAGTTATTGCATTCAAACTTCAGGAGATAGAAAACAGAATCCTTAATTCAAATGAGGACAGCTGGTAGGCATTTCTTCAGTTGAAAAACACAGGTGTGAAAAATAAATGTGATTATCTTTGTTTTCCTACAATGGAACTCAGGTTTTGTCTTGCATTTCCTTTTCAGTTAGAAACTTAATCTAAAATATTCCATGGTGCAGCTGCTATATTGGAAAACAATATGACAATTACTCCTAAATTCATTTAAAAATTAAACATAGAATCACCATATTATCCAACAATCCCATTTCTATGTAGATATCTAAAGGAAGTGAAAGGAGAAACTCAAAGAGATATGAGTACACCCATATTTACAGCATCATTATTCATAATAGACAAAAGGTGGAATAAACCCAATTGTTCACCAATGGATGGATGAATAGATAAACAAAATGTGGTATATCCATACAATAGAATATTATTCAGCCTTAAAAAGGAAGAAAATTCTGAGTCATGCTATAACAAGGATAAGCATTGATGACATTAAGCTAAGTGCAATAAGCCAGATACAAAAGGACAAATACCGTATGATTCTATATATTCCATATATATCAATTTATATGAGGTACCTAGAGTCGTCAAATGCGTAGAGACAGAAAGTAGAATGGTGGTTATCAGAGGCTGGAGATAGGAGGGAATGGGGATTTAGTGTTGAATGAGTACAGCATTTCAGTTTTGTAAGATGAAAAGAGTTCTTGTGTTGATGGTTGCACAACATGAATGCATTTAATATCACTGAACTATACATTTAAAAATGTTTAAGATGGTAAATATTATGTGTTTTTAATAATTTTTTTAAAAATTTGCCTTACCACAAATTTTTTTAAAAAGAGGTAAGAAACAAGAAAATAATTTCCAAAGAAATTCCGTCACTAAAGTGTTATTTTCACGCTTTTCAGATTTAAGCACAGACAATAGTTTTGGGGTTTTTTTTGTCCCTCTTTCATGTGTGTTCACTTGACATCATGGAGCGGGAACTGGGGAGGGAATGAAGAAGTGCCTGATTTGTGATAAATTATCCTCTTTGGGCATCCAGACTCTCAGACCTTGAGGGTCGCCTACCACAGTGTCCCTGCCAGTTTCTGATGTAAAACCCCTTCTTGTGACCATGACTTCCCTTCTGGCCAACCAGCTTTTGATGGACACTGGCTATTTCCAATATTAAGCTATTACAAGTAGTACTTCTATGAACATCTTTATACATGTTCATGGTGAGCATGTTGGCGTTCTGTTGGGCATAGACCTAAAAGTGAAACTGTGGGGTCACAGAGTCTGCATATGTTCAGATTTAGCAGATACTGCCACAAAGTTATCCAAACTGGTTTACCAATTTACATTCCCATAAGCAGGGCATAAGAGAGATGGTAGTAACATTTGATGAGTCTTGCTACTATCATTTTCATCATTCTGGTGGGTGTGTTGAAATAATACATTATGGTTTTATTTTGCATTTTCCTGATGACTAATGGAGTTGAGCACCTTTTCAAATATTTATTCACCATTTGAATATCTTCTGTAAGTGTCTGCTAAAGGCTTTTGTCCTTCTTTCTATTGGTTTTCTTACCTCTTTATTGATTAGTAAGGCTTATATATTTTTATATAAATGTTGTATATAATAATATATATTCATAGAATATATGACATGTAAACACATGAAATGCATTATATATGTATATATCTATTCTGTCTATTATACACATAAATCCCTTGTTGGATATATGCATTGCAAATAATGCAACTCCACTTTGTAGCTTGCTTTTTCTCTCCCTTAACAGTACCTTTTCATATGTAGAAGTTTGTCTTGTATATCATTTTTTTCTTCTAGGACTAGTGCTTTTTGTACTATGTTTAAGAAATCTTTTCCTACATTCATGAAGACATTCTTCTAAAAGCTTCATTGTTATATCATTCATATTTTCATCTGGAACCCATCTGGAATTGATTTTCATGTGTGGGGTGAAATAGAAGTCAAGATTTACTTTTTTTTTCTGTAGATATTCAGTTGAATCAACACCATTATTAAAAAGACTATCCTTTCTTCAATGTATTGCAATATCTCTGCCATAAACCAGGAAACTGTATATGTGTAAGCTTGTTTATGGATTCTCTCTTCTATTTTACTGGCTGGTATGTCTATCCTTGGGTCAGTATAACATTATCTTAATTACTGTCATTTTGAAATGGTTGTTGGTGTCTGGTAGTGTAGGTCCTCCAACTTTGTTTCTGCTCTTCTTCAAAAGTATCTTGATTATTCTTGCCCCTTTGCATTCCCACATTTATGTTGGAATCAGTTTTTTTACTTAACACACACACATACCTAATAGGATTTTAATTAGGATTGCATAAAATCTATAGATAAATTTTGGGGAAATTGACATGTTGTTCCATTTATTTAGATCAGTGGTTCCCAACATGGGGCATATGCCCCATATGGGGCAATTTGATTTTTAAGGGGGGCAATTCGAGAATGAGTTATTAACAGTGAATTTTTTGCAACTCTTTTGGTTCTAGGGGCCTCATACAGTATATAAATATCTATTGTGACATTTATGCATTTCAGTTCTCTATTATATGTTTTGAAACTTTATTATTTTTTCATATCACTTCATATTATTATTTTTTTTAACAATTTCTTAGTGATTTCTTCCTCAATACTTCAACTGTCCTTTTGTTCTTTTATTTTTATCTTTCATGGATGCCATGTTCTTTGGATACTTGTTTAGACCAAGTTGATGGCCTTTTAGGCTTCCTCCATGTGAATAGAAGTTCACTTTTTGAATAATAAGAATTATATGTCACGGCGGGGGGGCATCAGGATTTTAGAGATGCTTAGGTGAGGCATGGCCCACAAAAGGTTGAGAACCACTAATTTAGATCTTCTTTAATTTCCTTCAATAATGTTGTATAGCTTCCAGTGTAGAAATCTTCACTATTTTTGTTACATGTATTCCTATGCATTCCAATGCTTTCATAATTTTCTATTTCATAATTACCTATTTGTTTATTACCTTGCTAAATCCAAGTATTCATTTTAATAGTGTATAGATCCTTTTATATTAATACTAGAGGCCCGGTGCACAAAAATTTGTGCACTCGGCGGGGGAGGATGTCCCTCAGCCCAGCCTGTGCCCTCTCATAGTCTGGGACCCCTCGGGGGATGACCACCTGCTGGCTTAGGCCTGCTCCCTGGGGGATAGGGCCTAAGCTGGCAATCAGACATCCCTCTTGCAGCCCGGCAGCCCTCAGGGGATGTCCACTTGCCAGTGGGGAGCAGATCTAAGCTGTAGTTGGACATCCTTAGCGCTGCTGAGGAGGCAGGAGAGACTCCCACCACCACCGCTGTACTGGCAGCCATCAGTCTGGCTTGTGGCTGACTGATGCGGGAGCACACTGACCACCACAGGGCAGCTCCTGCATTGAGCGTCTGCCCCCTGGTGGTCAGTGTGTGTCATAGTTACCAGTCATTCCCAGTCTTTCTGCTGTTAGGGTCAGTTTGCATATTACCCTTTTACTATATAGGATAGAGGCCTGGTGCATGGGTGGGGGCCGGCTGGTTTGCCCTGAAGGGTGTCCCGGATCAGGGTGGGCGTCCCGCTTGGGTGACTGTCCAGCCTGGGTGAGGGGCTGATGGCTGTTTGCAGCTGGTCACACCCCCTTCAGGGTGGGGATCCCCACTGGGGTGCCTGGCCAGTCTGGGTGAGGGGCTGAGGGCCTTTTTCAGGCTGACCTGCGACTGAAGCTCCCAGCCTCTCCTTTTTTTCTTTTTTTTTTTTATTCTGGGATTTATTTACCTTCTATAATTGAAACTCTGTTGCCATCACTGGAACAAGCAAACCTCCTGCTCACTTCAGCTGCGTGGCTGTCGGCCGCCATCTTTGTTGGCAGTTAATTTGCATATCTCGCTGATTAACCAATGGGAAGCGTAGCAGAGGTACGGTTAATTACCCTTTTTGTCTTTTATTAGATAGGATTCTATTTGTTCCTGGTATATGAAAATCAAATATGTTCACGAGAGACATTGGTCTGTAATATTCCTTTTTATAGTGTCCTTGGCAGGTTTGGTATCAAAATTAAGGTGTCCTCTGAAGACAAGTTTGGATGTGCTCCCTCTTTTCCTTTACTCTAGGAAAGCTTATGTAAGATTGATATTATTTCCTCCTTACATAGTTGAAAAAATTACAAATGAAGCCATCAGGGACTGGAGCTTTGCTTCTGGAATAAATCTTATTTTAGTTAATTTTTTAAAATTATTTATTTTTCTATTTGCTCTTGGGTCATATATGGCAGCTGTTGTTTTTCAATGAATTGGTCTAAATTTTCAAGTTTGTTGGTGTAAATTGTTTATAGTATCCTCTTATGAGCTGTTTAATATCTGTCAGATGCATTCCTGTTAGTGATAACTTATTTTTTTCCCCTGCATTAATGTCACTAGGAGTTTATCAATTCTATGAGTCTTTTCCAAAAAATCAACTTTGTTGCTGCTAATTTTCTTTATTGAATATTTGATAGCCATTCCACTGATTTTTGTTTTTAATTATTTCTTCCCTCTGCTTTCTTTGAGTTTCTTTTGCTATTCTGTTCCTACCTCCTTGAAATGGAGGCTTGCATTGCATTTTTTAAAAGCTTTATGTATTTTTTTCCTAGAAATTTTGGTAAATATTTCATGCAAATTTAAAAGAAAGTGTATTCTGTTATCATCAGGTCCAGTATTCGTATAATTTCGGTCATATTTGTTAGTTGTGTGGTTATATCATCTATGTCATTTTTATTTGTCTGCTTGTTTTATCAGTAGAGAGTAGTTTAAGTCCCTCACTCTAAATGATTTAGATTTGTGTGATTTCTTTTTTTAATTGTCATTTTTTGCTACTTATATCTTGAAACCATACTATTGGGTGCTTACAGATCCAGAATTATTATACTTTTCCAGTGGATTAACTTGTTTATCATTATGACATAGCTTACTTTATCTCTAAAAATGCTTTTTGCCTTAATTTCCACCATGTCTGACAACAGCATAGATACCCAGCTTTTTGGGGGGGTGGAGGGAGGGGTCGTGCTTTAATAGTATAATTTTATGTTGTTTTTCTTCTGTTTGTTTTTAATTGATTTTTAGAGAGATAGGAAGGGAGAGGGATAGAGAGGTGGAAACATCGATGAGAGAGAAACATCATCTATCAGCTACCTCCTTTACACCCCCTACTGGGAATCAAGCCCACAACCCCAGTGTAATAAAACAGGTGACCTTTTGGTTCCTGGGTCAATGCTTAACTGTGGGGATAAATTGTATATTTTTAAATATCCTTTTATCTATATTAAGGTGTGTGTTTTGCAAGCAGCATATAAATGACTTTTATATTTTTATTCAGTCTGATAATATGAGACTTTTAATATTGAGTTCTTTTCACTTTTGTAATCAGTATATATTTGGGTTTATCACTACCATCATACTCTTGACTTTCTGTTTACATGCATTAATCTATTTCTATTGTTCTACAAACAGCCCTTTTACTCCCTTCCCCCCCTCCTCCCCTCCCCTGCCCCATAGTTCTCACTTTTTCTCTTTCTTTTTGAACTTTAGTTTAGATATTTTTTACTTACTTATCTTTCAGTTTATCAATCTTGCTTGACTTCATATAATCTGCTTTTTTAAAAAATATATATGTTTATTGATTCCAGAGAAGAATGAGAGGGAGAGAGAGAGAAACACCAATGATACTTGTGAAATATTTGTTAAATTAATAAATACAAAATTAAGAGATACTAACTAAAGATGTGATGAAGAAGAAGGTGGAGACAAAACTGCATGTTTTCATGCTCAAGACTTTGGTGAACTGTATATTTTAACTCTTCACTTATTCTTCCTCAGAGAGGAACCTGGAAACTTAATACCTATATTACAATTCTCAGGAGAAAACTATTAACTCAACCATAGCCAGCACCTTTAGCTCCTGAGTTTCCTGGCCAGGATTCTGAGTTGGAGGAGATGCTTACCTTACCTCATCAAAGCTCTGACTATTTAATCTCAAATCACTATATTTTAATTCAGAACATCATTATTTTACCCCTCTCCTTTTTTTCCTTCCAAATCACAGAATAGACTTATTTCAGGCATGAGAACAGGAAAGGCATAGCAGGAAGAAGAGGGAGGAGATATGAGGAAGAAAGAGGTGAGTTTCACAGTTCTACTTTTCTCAAGACAGCAATTCACCTGTGAGTGTAAACCACACATCTCTGCTCCCACTTCTTCCCTTTGATTCAATAAAAAAGCTACAAAAATGTCAACCTGACCTCAGCTGAGCTCACTTTTTAGTGATTGAATCAACAATTGTTAAAGTCTATTACCTCTTTATAATGGGATACATTTAGTCTTTGAAGATTTTTAATAGGGCTCAATTCATAATTTCAAAAAATAATAGACTTTAACATCATTATAATATGAGTTCCAAAGGAAAAAAACTATGAAAACTTCCTTACAAAGCATTTTAGGACCATGATAAAAGCATTCGAAACTGTATATTTCTTTTTCATCATCAATGAGTATCATTAGTTCTCATTTTGTGTCTGCATTATTGTTTGTGTCTGCAAGTTGCCATAGGGACAAATGCCTTCCATGGCCTTGTAAAGTAGTCCAGCTGCCTTATTCAGTTGATTTTGAATTAGGGTTAATGAGGTGAAATTCACAGTGGGATTTCTGAGGTTCTTTTAGCTTCCCTTGATTCTCGATCCATGTTCAGCCACATCATGTAAGAGCAGTCTTGCCTTCAGAGTTATAGGAAGAAACATTCTGGTGCCCTAAAGTGGCTTAGCACCTAATACTTTCCATTCTCCAAGCTTTGCTCTCCTACTTAGAATTCCCTCTCTTCTACCCCACCCTAAACTCTGCCTGACCTACCTGAGAACCAGCTCAAAAATAACTTCTCAATGAGGGTGTCCGAGGTGCTTTGTATTAGAGGTGTGGGGTGCGAATGTTGCAACTCTGTCGATTTCAAGTCAGAGGTTACAAACTCAAAGTCATTCAGTATCCAAGTCAGTATTGCATATGGGTGCAACAGTGAGCCGGAGATCACATGTGAAACCTAAACAGGGGCAGATACTGCTGACATCCAGCTATGGTTCTATTCAGAATTTAACCTGGTGTACTCAGATCTTCCCATTTTTAAAAAAAGAGCTACATTTTATGTGAAATCTGTTTGGTTTACTGGCTACTATTAGATTTTACCATATGAAAGTTGTTATTGTAGATCAAAAACAGTCACATAATAATTTCATATGAGCCCTGATGGTTGTGGCTCAATTGGTTGAGCATCATACCATGCACCAAAAGCCTGCTGGTTCTATTCCAGGTCAGAGCACATGCCTGGGTTGTGGGGTCAATCCCCCAGGAGGGGGTGTGAGGAAGCAGCCAATGGATGTTCCACTCTCACATTGATGTTTCTCTCATTCTATCCCTCTCCCTTTCTCTCTCTCTAAAAATCAATAGAAATATAAAACAAGTAATAATAATTTCATATGATGTGGTGTATTGAGTAATAACCTCCAAGATATCCCTGGGCCCTGTGAATACTACTTTATATGGAAAAAGGGTCTTTACAAATGTGATTACATTAAAGATATTGAAATGGGAAATTTTTCTGGATTACCTGGTTGGGCCCTAAATGCATTCACAAATTTCCTGATAAGAGGGAACAAACGGAGATTTCACTCAGAAGAGAAGGCAATATGACCACTGAGACTGGAGTGATGCAGCCACAAGTCAAGGAATGTTGGCAGCCACCAGGAGCTGAAACATTCAAGGAACAAACCTTCCTCTAGAGCAGTGGTTCTCAACCTTCCTAATGCCGCGACCCTTTAATACAGTTCCTCATGTTGTGGTGACCCCCAAATTCATTGTTACAAATTGAACATAATTAAAGCATAGTGATTAATCACAAAAACAATATGTAATTATATATGTGTTTTCCGATGGTCTTAGGCGACCCCTGTGAAAGGGTCGTTCGACCCCCAAAGGGGTCGCGACCCACAGGTTGAGAACCGCTGCTCTGGAAGAAGCACAGCCCTGCCGACACCTTGATTTGAGTCCAAAGAAAATAATTTTGGACTTCTGGCCTCCAGAACTGTGTGTTATTTTAAACCACAAAGCTTGTAGCAATTTGTTACAGCAGCCACAGGAAACTAACACGTAGGGGTTAACTATGATATGGGTTAACACACATAGGTTAATTCAAATACATACACACCTGTGTATGTGTATGAAAATACACATATGTGTATGTACACGTGTGTGTGTACGAAAGTGACATATAGCCAAACGAAGCACATCTCAAAGTAGATCTGTGCCTCAGACAATTAATTGGTGTCTGTCTTAAGTATTGTTTTTTATTTTTCTCTTATTTGTAGCACTGTGATCTATGTCTTCATCAAACATTTTTTAATCACTGCCAGTGGAATGTAAAAGGTTTTGCCAATAATTGTTTAAGCCGTTGTGTTCCGCACATCCCCATGCAGAGGTTTAATAACTCTAAGTTCCCTTTACCTTTGATGCAATTCTTTGAGAAAACAGTGATCTCAAATACTGCTGTTAGGGTCAATTCATTAAGTGCTGGATTCTATAAGATACTAGGAGTCAGGAAGGAGCAGAAACTGTAAGTAAAAGCGAAGGAGTAACAAGTCTCTAAAACCTGGTAATTGAACCTTATATGTATGTAGGTCCGTAGGTTTTCCAGCTGCCTTCACTAGAGCCCTCTAGATCTCAATGTGGCCTCTGGCATCAGCTTCATAGAATTTTGGCTCCATGATCTCAGCTCTTAAATGTCCATGACGTTCCATGTTTTATCCCTAAAGTACATTATGTTCTTAAGCTGGCTGAAGTGTGCTGCTGCTGTTTGCAACCAGCTAGTTCAGTGGCTTCCTCAGGAGGCAGCTCAGCCATCTTCCTTCTACCATGGACTACAAAACTGCTACCTAAAGTACCGTTCCTAAATGTGAAATCAACTCACTGCTCCCTTCATCAAGAAAGTCTCCTTGTGAATGTCAGCTGAATCAAAGAGTGTGCTTAGTGATGGGATGGGTTTCCATCCCTTGCATGTTCTTTGCCTTGTTAACTGTAACCAACCGTGTGAGAACTGGCAGCTGGGACACAGATCTCACTTAAAGTAGCCCTGGCCTAAGCGCTTCCCCTGGGACTGGGAATTCTATGGGTGTGATTGGTTCCTCTCTCCCCCTGCTTCCTCCAAGAAGGCAGAAACAGAATGAGCGAGAAGAAAGTTTTTTGCATTAAAATGATGCTGCTAGTTTGCACAAACAATAGCATTTTCTTTTTAATCATAAGGGAATCATTTTTCTCCACTTAACCATCAATTCTGCCCTTTGAAGTCAGATCTTGTGCTAAGTCCAATGTGCATAAAATGGTCCTAGGAAACTTCTTAATCACGCCCAGGATTTGCCTGTTGCTAATGCAGAACCGCCTTGCTCTCTGAAGTCGCTCACATGCACTTACTTGGTACATTTACCAGAGGGAAACTTCACAAAACAATTGAACATCAGATTAACAAGATTTTAAGCAGAAACATCGCATAGCTTTGCTGTGCTCCCTCTTCCCCGGGAGGGTGGGGCAGATCGAGGGGGGCAGGGGATATGTCTGGGAGTCGTTTTAAAATTGGGACATTTCTTTAAGGTAGAAGAAAGGAGTCTTCGATGTGCTGTCGGGCGCCTCACAGCATCTGCTAGACACAGGAGGACATTTTTTTTTTGGTCCCAATAAAACCAAGGGTGAAAATAACAGTGAGTGTTGACTTGAGACTTTGCAGGGTTCATAGACTGTATTGGGCATATATGTGAAAAAAAAGGTTACATTCATTATGCGGATTAGAAATCGGAGAAAAATAAATACCAGAAAAGAAAAACCAAACCACCAAATGAGACAGAAATGATATCAATGCCAAAAATATGTTTTCTTCAAACCCTGAAAATAGACATACTGACTTCTCCAGGAAACATGTCTTTTAAACTATTGGAAAACATAAAAGCGAACCTAAAAGTAATAAGGGGGCATGTGTTAGAAATGAGGCTTTCTAATAGCAAGCGTTTCTGTGTTATAATTAAATAGTTTTGTGCTTCCCAGTGTTTCATTAAGGTCTCCACTGTTCATTTAAACTAAGTCTGTATGTACCATGAAGTAGCCAAGGGGGAACATCCAAGTTTCCAATGCCCCCTGAAACAGGTCAGATCCCTCTGTGCTCCTTGCCAATTCAAATTCATGCCACGCCAGAATCCTCTAGAGTAACTTATAACGTACTTTTTTTCAAATCCTCACCTGAGGATATGTTTTTATTGATTTTAGAGAGAATAAGGGGGGGGGGGGGAGAGGGAGGGAGAGAGAGAGAGAGAGAGAGAAAGAGAGAGAAAGAGAAACATAAATCAGTTGCCTCCCACACACGTCCCTACCAGGGATGGAACCCACAGCCTAGGTATGTGTTCTGACTTAGAATCAAACCTCTACTTTTTAGTGTACAGGAGGAGGCTCCAACCAACTGAGCTACCTGGCCAGGATCATGTACATTTTTTAGGTGGTATCTGCCTTCCTCATACAAGAGGTAATGACCTTAAAAGAGAAAATGTCCATTCATTTATGTATTTAATAAGTTTTCACAGAGGACCCAAGTATACCACACAGTACTTTAGATGCCACAGATACCTTCATGAGTGGATAAAGCAGGGCCCAGGTCCTGTGGCGCTTATCCTGTGGTATAATGTGCAAATGGACAAATGGCCGCTCACCTTCCACCTGCTCTGGGTATTTGAGACTCTTGGTTGCATTGTAATTGGGGACCACCTGGTTCAGATTTTCTGTAACATTACCTACAAGTGTCCTTTACCATTATTGTATATTTATTTTAAGATTTAATACAGTCATTGACAATGAAGCTGACCGAGCAGCCAGCATGAGCAGAGAATCTTGAAGAGGCAAGCAAGCTCTGCCCGGGATGTGCTCAAGTGTTCGATCAAGAACCCAGTGCCATTCAGATACTCATTACTTTGTTTCCAATTTATTTTTGTTGTTTGTTTGTTTGTCTTTTTTTCCTCTCTATGCCTTTATCCTTGGTGTTCTGAAATCCCACAATGTTTCTGAGTTTGAATCATTTATTATTCATGGGACTGGGTATTTGCTAGGTCTTTCTAATAGGGAGACATATGCCTTTGAGGTCATAGAAATCTTCTGGCATTATTTATTTAATAAATATCTCCCCTCTTCTATTGTTGTTTTTCTTCTGCAATTCCTACATTCTTAAAAGACAAAGAGAGAGAGAGAGAGAGAGAGAGAGAGAGAGAGAGATAAGAAACTTAAGGCATTACCCTATTCTTAGGAAGAAAGATATAGCATAAAGACATCAATTCTCCCGTTAATATATAAATTGAAAACATTCTCAACTAAAATCCAATGATTATGGTTTTGTTTGCTTTGTTTTAGAACTAGATAGGCCAGTTTTAAAGTTCATATACCAAATAAATAAATAAATAAATAAATAAGAATAGGTTGGAAAATTCTAAAAATAAAAGGAAATGAGAGTGGCCCTAACTTATCAGGTATTAAAACTTGTTCTAAAGTCTCAGTAATTAAAACAGTGATACTGATGCATGAATGGAACAGAATTTTTGAAGTCTAGAGATACACTCTAATATATAGATAACTTTAATATATAACTAAGGTGGTATCTCAAATTAGTGTGGGGGGGAAATGGCCTGTTCAATAAATTGACTGGGAACAATTTATGTGCAAGTTGATTAGGGGGAGTTGATGGCTGAGTACTGAGTTTTTTTCCATCCATCAGGCAGACCTGAAACTAAGGAAATGCAATGAGATGCCCAGGGTACTGGGCAGGGACCAGCTCAGGGCCAGGAACTGAGGGGGGCTTTCCTGCCATTACTGAGGTAAGATCAAAAACTTGGGTGCAGCCCTAACCGGTTTGGCTCAGTGGATAGAGCATTGGCCTGCAGACTCAAGGGTCCCAGGTTCGATTCCAGTCAAGGGCATGTACCTTGGTTGCGGGCACATCCCCAGTGGGGGGTGTGCAGGAGGCAGCTGGTCAATGTTTCTCTCTCATTGATGTTTCTAACTCTCTTTCCCTCTCCCTTCCTCTCTGTAAAAAATCAATAAGATATATTAAAAAAAAAAAAAAACTTGGGTGCACAGACAAGTCATATCACATGTTTTGCTTTCTCTTTAAGTAATAGAGGTCTAATTCAGTGGTTCTCAAAGTGGGGTCCCCAGATCAGTAGCATTAACATGATCTAGGAACCTGTAAGAAATGCAAATGTTCAGGCCCCATCCGAGACATACTACATCAGAAACGCTGGGGAGGGGCCAGTAATCTGTATTTTAACCAGGGTTCCAGGTGATTCTGATGCAGGTTCAAGTTTCATGCATAATCTAATTTGTAGAAGGAAAATTGCTTTTCTGCGACCCAATCCACCTCACTCAAATTTTTCACTGGGATGAGGACGAGCTGAAAACGGTGCCACTGTGTCTTCTCCTTGCAGCTCATCACCCTGTGGTTACCTCCGCTTCTTCGCACATTTCATGGAAGGGTTCATTTTCTAGAAGCGTGATTTAGAGAACCGTGTCCCCGTGGCCATAATATTATCTCATAAAACCCTGATCTTACCCTGATTTCCCACAAATTTCATAAGTTATCTGTCTCTAAAACAGTCAAGCTGGAGTATTTATAGCCTAAAGAAGCTAGCCACAGCATAGTTCCAAAAAGATAACAATCTGCAGTTTGCATCAGTCGATGGTGTAAAGGCTCATATGTTGAGAGAAGAAGAAAAAAGAAAGAAAAGGGCAGAGAACTTGTCAGAATGAGATACTCAATTTATTTAAATTTGTGGAATTCATAAATCCAGACTGCCTGCGAAGCTTGAAATAGTAACCATGTTTCCATCTAGCAAGGATTGAAGAAAGCATGTTGATCCACTCTTTACCTTTGTGGAGGAATCATAAGAACATGGTTTCACCAGGTAGCTAGAATCTATGCTTGAATTGCAGACAGCTGTGACCAAGTTCTTATCATACCACCGGCTATCAGACACATTTTGTCTTTGCTGTTCAAGAGTTTGGCTTCATGGGAGTATCTGCAGTGTTAAAGCAAATGCTATGAAAACAACCACAAAAATCTCCCATCTTAGTGCTCCCACCGATTGAAAAAGAGGGGCTGGTTGCCTAAGTAGTTTTAGAGCTAAAGGAAAGTGAGTGGTAGAGTGAGTCAGGAAGTCACATAAAAGAACATTCAACCTCCTGATTTATTTATTTCTATCATGCAGTTGCCAGTGCTATTAAAATAATGTCAAGGACATAATGATGAATTTAATAAGATATTGATGGTGGATCTGACAATGGGTTAGTGCCTAAAGTAATGAAACGTCAGGGTAAAGTGCTTTATGTAGTCCCTTGCATCATTAAAGTGACTCCAGGCGAACAGAGAAGCATCTCTGAGGCTTCCTTCAGATGCACTAAAAGGCTACTCCTCTACTAAAAGCTCTCCAGCTCCTATCTTGGGATCAGGACTGAAACTTCTACATCTGAGAAAAGAGAGAAGGGCCCCTACAGGTCTAAACTAGATCAAACACTTTACCTCCTAACTGTACACATCTTTAACAAAAGCAGGCTAGTTGTTAAAATGTGAACTATGCAATCCAGGCAGATATTTCATGTAGGGCAACGAAAGCCCCAAATTTATGTCATTCCTAACTAAACCTTCTTCATTTCATTACCGGGTTTCGTTCAAAGCAGCCAACATCTAAAGATGTTTTTTAAAGTCACCTTTGGGATGCAAGTTACCTAGAAATCCAGGGCTACTCTTAAGGATTTCTTTAAAATGTATTCCCATCACTTTTCATTCCTTTCCCACGAACTATGAGAAAAACAAATTGGAGTTTAAAAAGCTATCTCAAAACACAGCTTTTTTCATATTGCCTTTCATCTTCAGATTTTGAGAGTTTTCACAGTGGGCCTGACGTGCTGGCTCTCTTTATTCATCAAATTAAGTGAGTAATTGTCAAGTCTCCATTTTGCTTTGTGCTGTGTATGCAGGAAAAGTGTAATAACAACAGAAAGGAGAAATGAGGGAAAAGGAAAAGAGAAATAAGGAGAGAGGGGGGAGTAAGAGAGAGAAAGAGGATGAAAATAGAGAAGAAAGGAAAGAAAAGGAGAGAAGAAAGACAGACTGGTTTATGTAGCTATCTCAGGAGGGAATAAGAAATCTAAATACTCCATAATTTATTGTCCCATTAACTAAACTCACCAATTGTTCAAATCTTAGCTTATTTTGATTGGGAAGTCAAAAATGAATGAAGTGCATTCATCTCTGAGTTTAGAAACTAAATCGTGAATTTAGGATTATGCCACAGCTCATCTGGAACCAAAAGCAACCTGTCTAGGCCATGCATTGCCAAAGTTGGTTGACAATGTCAGTAGCATATCAAAGATGCCCACCAAGACACAGAACTTTTCATTGGTTGCATCACTGTACTTGAAGGAGGCTTAAAATGAAAACAATATTGTTAAAACTTTTTAATTTTGATGAAGGATTTCCCTTTGTCAATGTACAGTTGATTTTCATTATTCACAGTAATTATGTTCTATAAAATTGCCTCAAACAAAGAATTAGCTAATACTGAACCATTGCTCCTAGGGGAAATACAGGGATAAGTTCCTGCAAGCCTGTAGTCACAACATTCTCATCAACCAATCAATACATGATCTTGTTGCATGTGTTTCTATTTAAAGGCACTTTTTTTTACATGGAGAGAATATCTATATATATGATTCATTAACGTTGAACTCATAGCCAAAAACAATATAACTCATGCCTGAATAAAGCTTATCTAACACGCATACTTTCTCTATAAGGCATATCACAAGTTTGCACTTACAAAATCTAGACAGCAGTGCAGCATTGTGTTTGGGGTTGTTTTAAACAGTGAAAAAAATAACAAAGAGTACAAAAATGCAGAAAACTGCAAAAGGGACACTAGTGCACAGCTAAAACAAGAAAGCAGAGTGTCCCCATGTTCAAACTCAACGGAGTATGTTCACAGTAGGTGACTCAAATTATTTGCTACTCTGCACATTTCTGCAAATGACAGCAAAAGTAGCAAAAGTATTGATTTCAAAGTTACAAATAAATTTTATGGAATCTGCAAATAATGAGGATTAACTGTATTTGGTTTTCCATTCAATTTCTTGGCTACTTGACTCTGTTAAGTCTACATGTTCTAAAGTTTCTTTGAAAAAGAAAATAATATATAAGGAGAAAATTATTCTTGTCCCTTCTAGATATCTAGAATTGTGTTTTAGTCCTTGTCTTACTTTTCGTAAGTACATTAAAATAAAGAAAATAAAATGTAGAGGTGACTGAATCATTGAAAATTTAGAAGAAATAGAAAGCAAGAAACTTGAAAGATAATTAGATTAAAAAGACAATTGATGTTGCATTTACAATGTCTTCACAAACTTCACTTAATGATGATCATCATTGCACTGATTATGTATACTAAATAGTTATGAAGGCTCCAAGAGATTGAGACGTATCCATGGTTAGACAGCTAACAAGTCATAGGACCAACACTTCAAACTAGGTTTTGAAATTACTAATTCCATTCACTTCCCATGAATAGAATAAAAAAAGGAGGCATGGCCATTCATGAAGCTTTGATTAAAATGTACAAAATGTTAATATTTCTTATATTTATTTACAAAGCCCACATTAAATGTTTTCCACAATTTTTGAGTGATAAAATGTCAACTTTACAAGGACACATTAAGGTCCTCTCACAAGGCAATGTGTGAGAAAATGTAGAGAGTCATGGAGGAAAATGTAAGGCAGTGCATTTAGGAAGAAATTATTCAATCTCTGGTTACTAGCATTAGATGTGTTGACCTGTAGTATCAGGAACAACGTGGAAAGAGGCTCCTGAAATCACTGTAAATTTTATTCTGACAGTATCATTTCCCAAACATGGGGTGTTAAATCGTGAGTGAGACACACTGGAAACCAATTTTTTCTGAGTTAAGAGGGCAACTGAGGCGCTCCAGTGGTTCTTGCCTAGTAAAAGTTGTTCTGAGTTGGCAATATCTGATTTTCCAAGAAATGCTGAAAATTCTTGATTTTATGTGAAATCTCCATGACAGATACAATTGGTGCCCAAATCTATGAGCATCTCTACACCTCTCAGCCGCCATTGCAGTTCGGTTAGAGTCATGTGATCATTCTGTCCAATGGTCTGTGAACAGAAGTGAGTGAGGTATAAATTACTGGTTCCTTTACAAATATATGTTTGTCTTTCTCTTATCTGTCTCCTTTCTGTTCTCTCTCTCTCTCTCTCTCTTTCTCTCCCCTCATCGCCCCCGCAGGAATATGACTTGGTTGTACCTCAGATTCTTATTACCCTTACCCTTGCTCAGTTCCTTTCAGAATGTCCCACTTTTCATCTTTTATATTCTTTTTGGTCCTAGATTGTAATCATCCACATAAATGTTCATAATAAAAGCTAATTTTCAAGCTATCCTTATTGCTATGTATGGCTCTATAAGTTTTGGTCAATGGGATCTTGCTATTTGGGGGCGGGTGTCCTTCCTATCTTGCCACATTTTGCTTTATCCTGCCAATTGGAAGCAGATATTGTGAAGGACCACATTGGGCCCTGTGGATGATAAGGGGGCTGTAGTATCTGCCTGACACTGTGGAGCTGCCACATAAGTGTTAGACTGCTTTTCTTTGGATTAAGAAAAATTAAACTCCTAATTTATACAAGGTGCTCTTATCTCAGGTCTTTGTTATAGTAGTCACAATGTATCCTAGGTAATTCAGGCTTTAGATACTATGGCTATAGCTGTAACTCCTAATAAAAATCTTGGGAATAGAGTTAAACAAGTTTGGGTGGTAGCATGATGTAGCCATGAAAAGTGTGGACTTTGAAGTCAGATAGAAACAATACTGAATCTCACTTGGCCACTTCCTAGCTGAGATCATGAATATCTCTGAGCTTAGTTTCCTTTGCTTCAAATTTGAGTAAGAATATACACCATTGGGTTGTCGTAATGGTTAAATGAGCCAATGTATATGAAGTTCTTGGCATCTAATAGGTAGTCAACAAATGGTTGTTGCTGTTGCGCAAGAGTCAGATACACTTAAGAAGTAGGATGATAGAAGAGAAGGTTGGAATGGCTTCCTCTGCCTGCCTTCCTTCTGAAATCCAGTGATTGCGAGTGCCATGAGGCAGACACAGGCTGCCGGGGAGATGGGAAGCAACCACTTAGTTCTGTAAATTCCTAATCACACTCTGACATTCACTGCTCTCCTCTAGACAGAAAGCATCCTTTAATGGCTGACAGACATCTGGAGTTGCTGTGCTGTGCTGTGCCTGTCCGTCATGGCCTCACTCTCTGCCTGGAGTGGAGCAGAGGCTCCTTCTCCCGCCTTGGGCTGCAGGTATTGGTGGAGTGAGAACCTCTTCCAAGGAAACGTGTGCTGTAACCCATCCACACTGAGTCAACACTGACAGTCCTAACACTCTGCCCAGTGCGAGAGTCCACTGGAAACTTCTGAATCCAGCTGCATGTCCCAGATGTGCACAGTGACGAAATGCCAGGCTGTTCCAAAGACTTGAGCAATGTTCAGACCCAAGGCCTGATGGGCTGGTGCCAAGGCTTGGGAGGCGATTCCAGGAGTAAGCAGCTGGGGAAAGGGGCATGAATGCCTATTGTCAAAATAAACACTTTTCTTCCTGGATTCCCTCCTGACCAAAGACATCTCGGCCTTACTAATGAGCTGCTCTAAGTGGCTGATCCAGCTTGAGGTTGTTGAAAGCTGGCTTAGTTGACCTTCACATAGACCAGTGGTTCTCAACCTTGGCTGTACATTAGAATCACCTGGGAATCTTTTTAAAATCTTGATTTCTGGGCCTCGTCCTCCGGAAATCTGTTTCTTTGTTACTAATGTTGTGGCCCCACCCCATAACAAAGAAACAGAATTTCCAGAGGATGGGGCCCAGAAATCAGGATTTTAAAAAGATTCCCAAGTGATTCTAATGTGCAGCCAAGGTTGAGAACCACTGACATAGACAGTCAGCAGCCATCTTGATGATAATTGATGTGATTTGGGAGAAAATCTCCTTTATAACCTTTCCCTGACAGCCACACTACCTAAAATTGTCCAGCAGAGATTTATCTCTTTTTTTAGAGGCATTGGCCTGTGAGAGTATGAGAGAGCCACGGGGAGAAAATAAAATTGGTGGAGGGAAAGTCAAACTGCTATCTGTCTGGAATAACAGGGGCAAATATATTCATTTCCTATTTATTCTTCTCTTTAGTATTCAGCTAAGATAAAAGTCAGACAGAGAGAAATAGCTTGGGTCCAGTATACCTTAGTGCCTCAGTCCAGACTCTTTTGCCTCCCATCCCTTCTCCACCCAAACACACACCTTTCCCTCACCTCCCTGGTGGGGATACTTCCCATCTCTCTGCAAAATCTCAGCCATGTTCCTGCCTTAGCAAGTTGGCATCAGGATGCGGATTCACATAGCAACACTCTCTCCCTCAGTGGTCAGGTTCTGCTATGACCTCAGTGAACATCAGACCCTGGTGAGCTGGTCTTGGGACCCAACTTCCAAACACAAGCCATTCTGGGTTCTAACACAAACCCATCACTGGCCTTAGGAACACCACCATGACACGTTTGAGAATGTCTGCTCATGAAAATTGGCAAACATCTAGGAAAAACCAGAGTGTGGCAGATAGAAACGCATGTGGGAAAAAGTCACCAATATAAGGGAGGAGGCAGACTTCATTTTAAGTTTATTTCCATCACAAATCAGTTCCTCCTCCATGGAGGATGAAGGAAGAACCCAGCAGAGGGAGTGAAGGAAAGAGAAGCAGCTCAGGGCTAAGGAATTCCACCAGCCCGTTCCACAGGAGGGAAGCTGACCTGTGCCTTCCCCAGATTCAGCTGTACCCATAAAACCAGAGGTGAGGCTGTTTCATTAGGAGGAAGAGAAACAGGCAGCCTGGGTTACGCAATCCCCCTGTGCCTTGTCTGCATGAGGGTGTTTCATTTCATGTGGTCACTCAATGTTTAATGGACAAGAGTCTAATTTTCAGTAAATAGTGGGGTTTTTTTATTAACTACCCACCATGCCTCAAGTTCAGCTCTCCCAAAAGAAAAACACAAGGAAAATAAAGTCTTCAGAGGAAGGAACTTGACAGAAACCACAGGCACGGAGTCCTATGGCTAGTTCCTGTCTTGGAAAAGCACGCAGCACACTTGGGCTCTCTCTGAGCCCACTGCGTTTGGCCATCCATGTGGTGTCCAGAATGGCTCTTTTCCTCAAGTCTCTGTTGCACGTGGGAAGACACACTCATGCTTGCCCTGTCTGCAGATGCTCATTTTGGCTAATGGCAAGGGCTATGTGAAGTCTCAGGGTGAGCTCCTTTTGCACAGGTTTGGTGCATGTAAACATTCCTGTGAGCAAAGGCCGTTCCCAAGCTGTTAGTGAGCACAGGCAATTTTGGAGTAAACTGAGGCTAAGAAAAGGTTAAGTGCTGGGGTCCAACCCCAGCAGGCCCAGGGGTCCCCAACGGTGTGGATGGAGTCGGCGAAGAAGGAATGACACGGAGACAGCCTTCAGTTGATCAGCAGCCTAGCCAGGATCTCAGGCCAAGTTCTGGTCAGGATCCCCAGCGAAGTTCTGGTCAGGACCTCCAGCGAAGTTCTGGTTAGGATCTCCAGCGAAGTTCTGGTGCCATGTTCTCTCGCTAGGTTCTCCAGGTTCTCCAGCCAGGTTCGGTCGCCAGGTTCTTTAGCCAGGTTCTCCAGCCAGGTTCTATCCAGGTTCTCCCGCCATGTTCTGTCTAGGTTCTCCAGCCAAGTTCTGTAGCAAGGTTCTGTCTCTAGGTTCTGTCTTCTGTTGTCTTGTTACATCTGTATTTATACCAGTTGATTTTAATCCTGTCAATTTCTATTCCAAAGGTTAGGGTGTTTCTTATTCCAGGGAGTAAAGATTATGTAGCTTAAGCGTGATTGTTCTTAGTTAAAGTGATTAACTACCCGCCTGGCATTTAGTTAAGGGGTTTTATTCCCTCCCTAACTTCAGGGAAAAATTCCTACCTGGGGAAACAACATTTCTCAGAGAGGTGACCTTGGTTAAAACACATAGCGCTAAGGGGAGCAAACATATTAAGAACAGTATGCTATATACGCCAGGTCCCTTGAAACATATGCTGTGCAGATGTTTCTTCTCTGCAGCGACTGTGTCAAGCAGTAAGGATGGACCGGCTCCCAGCAGTTAAGAGAGAGCCTCACACTCCCATTGGAGGAGTTAGGGGTCCCAGCTGTGGTGGGGTCATTTCATTTATTCCTGGCTCCTCTCCTCTAAATTTCTAACTTCACCTTCCCCTACATGAGCAGTATTTTGGCTGCACAGAGCTCACTCCTATAATTTCCAAGAGCCCTTCCCAATTCTCCTCCTTCCCCTAAACATGAAAGCTATGTTTCCGAGATCACCAGCTGCCTATAATACTGTGAGCAGGAGGGAGAGAGGCTGGCTCTCCAGTTTCATAAGTCAATGTTCAACTGCTGAGCCATACCAGCTAGGCCCAGTGTGTCCACTTTTAAAATGTCCAGCCTGAGGTTTAAATAATTAATAATTAAGATATGATTGACATGCTGTTGACAGTTGCATAATCTGCCATGAAAAAAATATATAAGAAAGCAGAGATAAAGAAAGGCCATTGCCTGGAACAGTTACTCTCAGAAAAGCAATCTTAGATTTGGTCAGGGATCAACCTGCAAATACTAGAGCTATCAGCCCTTGAGGGCTCTCAAATGCCCTTTAGAATTTCAATTAGGCGGGTCCAATATTCAAAGCCAAGTTTCAAAATAAACAAAGTTTCTCTCCAGGCTCTGAATGCCCCTCACAGATGGGGAAGTGGACGCTACAGAAAAGCAAGAGGGAGGTGGTGCAGTTCTTGTGTTCTGAATGAAGTTTCCAGGACTGTCAGATAATCTGGAGGAAATTTTAAAGTCAAAGGCATTGTGAAGTCATGGAACAGTCAATCACGAGACTTAGAATTGAAGTATTAGACTGAAATGCTTTTGAATCCTAATACTTCCACTTATAAGTGGTATTACTCTCTCAAGTATTTTCCTCGTCATAAAGTGAGGCTAATTACATGCACCTAAAAGGTCTTATGGGGGAGAATTAGCTCTTGCAATGTACTTAGTCCAGTGAGAGTCAAGAGCTGGTGCTCAACGCTCTATAGTTCTCTGCCGTCTCCTGTCCCCACTCCTCCATCAACCACAGGGCACTTAGTCCCCAGTTGTAGGTAATCTCGGTGACAAACTGTCACCTCTTGTTACAAAGACACTGTGTAACAAGGGATACAGGAATTTTTTTAAAGTAGATTCAGCCTCTAATCTTTAAGCATTTGTAATTTTATAGGGAAGATGAAGTACGTACACTGGCATACGCAGATGTAGAACACATTAGGTGATTAGTGTTTCAGGAAGTTCAGTTGAGTTCTAATCCCTTGGATGTTTAGGCAGAGGCTGGCTGGCAAAGTATAAACTGAGTAAATTAACATCAATAATGGGACTGTTTACCCAAAACACACACAGATATATACTAGTAGTTGGTTGCACCTATGCACGATCCTTCTATAAAACTTGATGCCTGGGAGAACAGATTTTGATTCTCATAAACAAGAACCTTCTATCTGTTTTGGCACATAGAGAGAGACTATCAAGGTAAGAGGAGGCCCAAAAAAATCCTGACAAGATGGCACCCATGGAGTCTTGGCTACTGATAAATTCTCTGTGGTGAGGAAGGCCTGGTGGAATCTCTAGAGAGTGATGCCTAATACCCAAGGTGAAGTTGCCGCCTATGCCCAGCTACACAGGAATCTCCTTCTATTATGTCAAATTTTCTATAAATTTCACTGTACACAAAGTCTCAGTATTTTGAGGGCAAAAAGCTTTTGAAGTGATTTCCAACATGGGGTGAAGGAAACCAACATATAAAACCTAAAAGTGTGTTATCAAACTGGATGCTGTGTGGACTTAACAAGAGACCAAGAATTCCCCAGAAATCTACTGGGATATTAGGAGGAGTACCTCATGGAGGGTGGGATGGTGCCTTGAGTTGTCTTTTTGTGTCATACTGAGATAAAGGTCAACTCCAGAAGTTTGAGACATTTAAATGGTGGATACTGGGGGCTTTTGATTCGAGTATTTTGTTTTCTTACAAGTATTGGGTAGAAATAATAAAATCACTTGCAAACATTCTTTCCTTGTATCTGCCTTTGTGAATAAATGAGCTATATACCTGCTCCTAACTTCGAAGGGGATATTATGATAACCCAGGGAGCGTTAGAGGCCAGAAGGCAGCCTGGATCAATGCCTTGAGGTGCCATTGGGGGTTCTGAGAGCTGAAGGAAGGAGAGTGTCTGTTTATGCACAGGCAAGTGGCAGGTCCTCCCTGTTTATTTCTGGACAGCTTGGTGGGAGTCCTATAAGCAGTGACTGCAGAGCACACTAGCACAGTTGCAGACTCTTGAAGTCCTTCTATGTCCAAGCCACTGAATTCTATTTCTGGATTTGCCTTCAACTCCAGGTAAGAATTTTTAACCCAGATGTTCATGCCCTGCCCTGAGTTTTTCATATCAGATTCCAGGAAAGGGATTCAGATAGAAATGTGAGTTAACCCAAGGAAAAGCATTCACAGGCAAAGGGTAAGGTGTTAGTAGTTTCAGAGCAAGTGAGAGGCATTTCAAAGAACTTCCAGAGTGTTTTTGCCAATCGCGATTCCACGTCTGGCAGCTGGAACCCAATGTGTAGGTGCTTTGTCTTCAAGGGCTCAGAAGAGACACACTGCTCAGATGAAGAAAGACATGCATCCCTTAAGGGCAAAATATGAAAGGATTTTCACTTCATGATTTCCTGTCTAAAACTTCACTGGCACATGTATGAGACATAGGTGTCAGAAATATTTTTAAATTTTTCTTTGGCTCATGCTCATCACTAACATACAATCACTATAAAGGAAGTACCAAATTTTGCTCAAACACCCCATTCTTCTGTTTCAGAAAAAAATATATATATTATAAACCAAGCAGCAGTTTCTATTTGGGTCTCTTTGTCAGGGGAAAAAAAGTGGGAAAGGAGCTGGGAAATACATTCCTTTGCTCAGAGTGGGGCAGAGGAAAGCTTCCTTAATAAAACATATGTACTCCTAAATCCTGCCTAGAAACAAAGAATGATATAAACAAGCCATGGCTTACAGTTTCAAAATCCAGTAAATTATATTTATGGCTGTACATTTGTCAAGATAAGTAGCTAATGGTAATCCAATAAGCAGATAGGGTAATAAAATGCACTGATGCAGGGCAGAAGTCAGACCTGGTGATGGGGACGCCCTTTCACATTGAGATCCTAACAGACCTTATCAAATGTCCTCAGACAGGGATGATAACCAGGCCAGGGGCATAGAGAGTTGGAAAGAAAGGTCATTGTACTTGTAGCCCTTCAATAATGACAGAGCACTTTCCTACTCTTATCATAGTTGAAGTGGCACATTTTATAAGGAGAATTCTTCAGCAATCTAGAGAGCATATTTTGATTTGTTTTTATTTTTTTAAAAACAGGGTGAGAAGTAGGATTCTTTGGGAGAATATTGTACCTCAGCAGCAGAATAAGCACTAAACACATTTGCAGACGCTAGACTAAAATAGAAATCCTAGCAATTGTCAAGCTCCTAAAATTTGCTTGGACTTATTCTAACAGATTCCTTTAGATCTACATCTGTTGTGTTGTGGCTGAATATTCAGAAATAGATACAGCTCAAATCCCTCTCGTCTAAGGTGTTCTGTACACCAGGTGGCCTCCGAATCTTTCTCTGTCAAAGTTTTATGGATGTAGCAAGATGCGGGGAAAAGGGTCACTGAGCAAGCAACTCTCAATAGTCCAGTCTTTTAGTCACTGGAAACATATGAATGAGCAATCCTGCTGTAAGTAATAAAGAAAATTTCATCGAGTCAAGTCTGATCTTTAGATTAATGTTGAGCCAGTGGGTAAGGAAAAATATGTTCATGCCTTTGTACCTGGCCCTCAGGCTGAAAAATGCAATTCCATTGGGGAAAGCATAGCTGTCTATAACAGTCCTTACTTGGGCCCTTGTTGGCCATTTTTGCGTGAGGACTGAGCCTCAGGCTCCCATTGACCCAATATACAGAGCTCAAATGAAGAGAGTACATGGTAGAAATACAAGACCACCCAAAGCAATCAATGAAATTCTCTAGTTTCCCAATTTTCTCTTGCATGGACTGTTATTCTTCTAGAAATTTCTAAAAATATGCAGACTAAAGGTTTTTATTTGGGCTGATTTAGTTTAGTTGTCAGAGCCCATTCAGGGCAAGTGGAAAGTACTTAGTATTTGCTGTCAAACCTACCTGGGTTCAAATTCTTGCTCAGTCCCTTGTTTAAACTCTTAGAGCTTCATATTTCTCACTTGCAAAAGAGAGAAAATTATTTTTATAGGGCAGGGTGGTTGTAATGATTAGAAATCATGTGTGGTGAGATACTTAGCATGTAGACCACACTCCTTTAACAGCAGCTATAATTAAGCTTTTCTGTAACCAGTCTGAAAATATTGACATAGATGACAATTATCCTGCACCCTTAAGTTTTCCTGGAATGTTTCTTTAGGCCCAATTTACTGAACTTTACAATAAGTAATATCTTTTAAATACCTAGACCTCAGTTCATAAAAGGTTTTCACACTTACATAATTTTTATAACAGAAAGTTTGGTTTTATATTATCTTCACTTAAGAGTTTAAGAAACTGAGATTCAGGCCAAATTACTCATGTCCACAAATGAGTAAACTGGCAAATATGAGTATCAATGAGGCCAGGTTTATTAAGAGAGCAGTGTTCAAGTTCATGCACACCCTCATTCTTTAATTAAACAAACATTATTGTATCTCTGCAGGCCCTGAGCTAGGTGCTGTGAATACAGCCATGAGAAAAAGTCACAGGTCCTATCCTCAAAGACTTTATACTCCTGCAGGAACACAGGCTTTACACAGCTACACTGGGAAACAATCAACCTGATTAAAAAATGAGCAAAACTGCCAAACAGACACCTCACCAAAGAAGATATACAGATAGCAACTAAGCATATGAAAAGAGACTCCACACCATATGTCATCAGAGAAATGCAAATTATAACAATGAGATGCCTCCATACATCTAGTAGAATGGTCTAAATCCAAAATACTGACAATATCAAATGTTGACAAGGATGTGGAGCAACAAGAACTAGCACTCATTGCTCATGGGGATGCAAAATAGTAGTAACTTTGGAAGATAGTTTGTCAGTTTCTGACAAAAATAAGCATATTCATACCATTTAATTGAGCAATCATGCTCCTTTGTATTTACCCAAATGAATTGAAGACATGTTCACACAAAACATGCACACAGATATTTATAGCAGCTTTATTCATAGTTGCCAAAACTGGAAGCAACCAAGATGTCCTTCATTAGGTCGATTGATAAATAAATTGTGGTACACCCATACAATGGATTATTTAGTGCTAAAATGAAATGAGATATCAAGTCATGAAAAAATGTTTTCATGGAGAAGACTTACATGCATATTAATAAGTGAAAGAAGGCAATCTGAAAAGGCTACATAGTGCATTATTTCAACTATATGACATTCTAGAAAAGGCAGAATTCTGGAGATAGTAACACAATCAGTGATTGCCAGAGATTGGTAGGGAAGGAGGAATGAATAAACAGAGCACTGAGGATTTTTAGGGTAGTGAAACTATTCTGTATAATACTATAATGGTGGACACATGTCATTATATATTTGCTAAAAGCAATAGAACATACAACACCAAGACTGAATCCCAGTGTAAACTATTGACTTGGAATAATAATTATGCGTTAGTGTGAGTTCATCAATTACAACAAATATACCACTACAGTGCAGGATATGACAGTGGGGAGAGGTTGTGAAAGGGCAGAGGGTATATAGAAACTCTATAACTTCTGTTCAATTTTTCTATGAGCCTGAAATTGCTCTAAAAATAAGTCTATTTTTGAAAAAAGAAAACTACACCAACTGTGAAAAATACAATGAAAGAGATAATGTGGGGACCTTAGCAGTCTAGTATAGTCTTAGTATAGTCTTGTAGAGCTGGAAAAATAGCTGATAGTACGCGATCCTAGAGCTGAAATCTGTAGCATAAATAGTGGAAATATCTATTGTGCTAAATTCTATAACTTGACAAACTTTAATAATCATATGGACAACACCCCCCTGATAAAGGACAATTAACAAAATCCACCTAAGACTGTCATCAGACACAACGAATAATACTTGTTGTAAGTGTGTCAAGTGTGCCTCAGATCTGGAAAAAGGAAACATGGGAAGAGGCCAAATATTGTCATGGTAACAGAAACACAAAGAACCCATGCTAAACAGTTTCCAATAAGCAAGAACAACCAGTATTCAGTAAGTAGCCTTCCATGGAAGTTAACATCTGTTATTTATTTGTTAATTCTCAGTTTGAAGAAAGGCAGGATAATTGGAAATACTTCTATGTTCTGGGAAAGTATTGAATAGAAGAGCTCTTAGTGTGTCTTAAATATTGGCCCATTACTTTTAACATTTAGTACAAACCTGCTCTCTCCATTTAAAGCATGGATGAGAGAGTTGGATGATATCTAGATTCAATCATTTCAAAGCTATGGAAGATCAAAGACAGTGTCTTGCTTATGCAAGGAGAAAGGAGCTCCCCCATTCTTGAAAGGACATCCTTTGGGTGCTTGAGAAGAAATAAGAGAAAATGTGCATTAAGGAGGAGGTGGAAAGTGGATCATATTCATCAGATAACTGCAACTGTATTACCTATATTAGAGGAGAAATAGCAAGGAAAATACAAATACTTACATAGCTACCAATATACCTATACCGTATAACGGTTCAAAGCAAGGATATTGCTATCAAAGAGACCTGGATTTAAGTCCCAGTGCTACCACTGACTAGCTCTAAGACTTTAGGCAAGTTTCTGTGTCTCTACAATTAAGTCTCCTCATTTGTAAAATGGAAACGTTACCGGGACCTACTACATGGATTTAGGAAGAACTAACAAACAGTTATGATCCCAGGATTTAGCACACAATAACCACTCAAAAAATATTAGTTGTATTATTATTTTTAATGGGATGAGTAGATCCCCTAGCATAAGTTTTGCTGTGCAGCAATCCTGTTTGTCATTAATTCCTATTGTACTGCAAAGGCTTCAAGAAAGTGCTGGGGAAAGTAAGAATCCCTTGGTGAGTTGTGAGACAGCTGACAATAAAAAGACAAATGCCAGACTGTGGCCATTTCTTGTCTCTGAGGAGCTCCACTTTGGCGTCTCTTGGTATCTCGATGACCCTATAATTCTCTGACATGCTGATGTCTTCATCCCCCTATTCAATATCCCTTCACAGCAGAGTGGGTGACTGACCCATGGGAAGCATCACAGAGCTGGCCAGCACTCCCACCCCCTCACTGGTTTCATATGCCCACCTGAGTTGTCGTCCATTCCCCTTTGAGGAAACTTGAGCCACGGCTGTGGACCTCAGTTACTGTGATATCTGAGGATGCTAGCTCTGTGTTCACTTAAGACAGAACACAATTTTACCAATTACTTATGCAAATCACTTACACAATCTGAATTTTCAAAACTTTGTTCTACAAATAGGGCTTAGGATACTGTCTCCGTCAGGGCTGAGGCAGGAATCAGATGGTCCACTCAAGCTGGGCAATGGGAGTGATTTCAAAAAAGGGACTATTTACAGGGTATGGGCAAGGTTTGGGCCAATCAGCAGGGTTGGTACAGTGACTGCACTGGCAGCGGAGGGCCAGGAGCAGTCAGAGGCCTGAATGAATGGAAGAAGGAACTGTTTTCAGAACCCAGAGAGGGTAACTTTGCAGAGAGGTCATTTCACAAGTGCTAGGGCCTTGGGTAAAGAAATACAGCCATCCCTTGGCAACTTCGTAAGAACAGACCAGAAGAGAAAGTTGACTGAGTTTCTCCTGCTCCCTTTCCTATTGCTGCTAAACTATTGGCCAAACCCAAGTGAAAACCCTAGAACAGGGAGCCTGTGATGCGATGCGTACAGATCAGCCTCCTGGGGGCACAGAACAAGGAGAGAGTGAGTCTGGGGTGGGAGGTGGGAGGTGGAAGAAACCCCGCCCTGCTGAGACACCACCAAGAAAGGTTGGTATGAACACAGAATAAGTAAGTTTATGAAACCCCTGTCAGTGCCTGACACATGATAGGAGGGCAGTAACTTTAATCTCCCCAAACCCACCCCACTCTCCAGCTGTCAGAGAGAAACCCACAGTCCTTCAGCCACAGTCACTGTCCCATACTCAATACACATCTCAACATTCACATTTGCACAAGCACATAATGCTCCCTGTACGTCAAGCTTTCTACATTTGTTTTTAATTTTTAGGTTTTGGCTTAAGGGTTTCTTCATTCCACATTCTTTCATGGAGTTTTTAGCAACCAAATTTCATCCCATCCTTCCCAAACTTAACCTGGCCCACGCGTTACTGTCAGCACCAAAAAGGGGGTTAATGTCTAACTATGTTGCCTTTTTATGGGGATACATGTGTCAGCATCAGCGTTTGACAATTACCAAAAGGGTGAAATATCCTTATAGAAAAAGAAGGAGAGACTCAGTGGCCATAGCCTTCAGAAGGACTCAAGCACCACATACAAGGAGCGAATTTCTGGAGAGCTCCAGGAGCTTCATCTATGGGAGGAGGGCCTTCGTGGTTTACAAACAGGCAAGCCTTTGCTCGTCAGCCTAGCAACAAACCTCTGCTCTCTAGTCAGCCAGTTTCGTTAAATTTGTCTTGAAGACAACCAATAAAAGTGCCAATCATTCCACTTAACTCTGTGGCTAACCATCTATTATTAATCAGAGCACATACTTCTGGAAGAGTAAATGGGGTCTCGAAGACCTGAGCTCGATAGCCCTGTAATGCAATCACTCCCGTGCCTGGTGTCATGTGATGAATGAAATGATTGATCAGAATGGCACCGGGAAGGTGGATGTGCTCTCTGCGCTCTCTCCATCCTCTTTCCCTCCTCCCCTGCGGTTAGCACTCCTAAGAATGCTAAATGGAAAGATAGTTATAAGAAATGACACTAAAAATAAACTTCTGTTCTTAAATGCTCGTTTGCAAGAGGTTAAGCGCTGGTAACTTGCAAAAAGCAAAGAAAGAAAAGTTGCTGAGTGTGTCTGTTGTGTCACTTTTCAGTCACGTTTCCCTTAAGAGGGAAAGATTTCTGGGGAAGCTGCAATTAGCCTGGAAATTCAGCGCATCTTTACGGTTATGTTCCCATGTGATTGGAAAAGTCTCTTATGGGCCGTGAGATATTTCGGCTAAAAGCATATTTCAGAATGCTGGTAGAAAGGCAAAGTTCTGCTCTCTCGTTTAGCTAAATCTCTGCCCATCCCATGAAGAGACACATTGCAAACTAAGGTGACAGCAGCAGAGTGTGTGAGCCCGGCACACCCCCAAAGGGAGACACGACCTTGACGTTATCTCTGCTCAGTAGTAAACTCCAAATAGCACAGCTTCATTAGCATAACCTTTCAGTCCCTTGGTCCATGGACCTCAATGTACTTTACCAACATTAGCCTGCGAATTTCAACAAGAGCCTGAAGGAGGTCGTCAGGCTGCCCCTTCCTGGCATTTCAGGTGAATTCGCAGGTAACTGCAAATGTAGGCAATGCCTCAGAACCACAGAAAGTGAGTTCTCACCCTCTCCCAACGTTGGGTATCAAGGTGTTACAACCGGGCATCGATAATGCTCCTGCCCCTGCTGGGCATCCGGGGTCTGGACAGCATGGAGGGTGGACTGCCAGTTGTGTCTGAGCCTGTGGGAGAAGAAGCGTGAGTTGAAGAAGGGACAGTCTGCTAATGTGGCAAATTAGGCCAGTGGTTCGCAGTCTTAGCCTCACATTGGAATCACCTGGGGAGCTTCGGGAGTCAGTGGAGCCTGGGTCTGGCTTCAGGATCTCTGATTTAACTAGCCTCAGTATGGCTTGGGCCTGGAGAGTTTTTAGGGCGTAAGAGGTGATTCTAGTATGGAGCCAAGGGCGAGAACCACTACTAAAGCCAGGAGTGTCACCAAGAAGCACAGGTCAGGGATTTTTGCTTTGGAAGTCCCAGTGTTGCTAGTGAATAGCAGATTTTGGTCTTATGGAATTTTAAAGAAGTTCTTTGATCCAACCTAAAGAAGTCACTTTATCCAACACGGGTGGTCCCATGTATGCCAGATGACTGTGTGCCTTGAACTAGTGCTTTTCAAACTGCGGGTAGTGGCTTACAAGGAGGTGATGAAATAGATTTAAATGGTTGCAACTGGCACTCTTTATTTTAAAAATATCAGTTTATCACACATAATGAGTATTACATTGTAAGATGTGTATGTATGTGTAAACTTGCACTGGGTCCTGATGTGAAATGTAAAACATTTATCTCAATGAAGATCAAGGTAAAAAGAAAAAAGTGTGTAAAACTCTGACCTGTAATGCTAATACTTGCCCCAAATGTGGAATGTCTCTCTTCTGTTTTACCTAAGAAATCTGGGGCTCTGAAAGTTTTCATAACTTTCTCCAACTCATCCAGATACAGTAAGGACAACTCAGTGTTTAAGTCCGGACCTGGGTGTCTGCAGCCCGTGCTCCCGCTGTTACATGAGAACGCCTTGCAGTCATCCTCCATCCAAGCTTACATCACTGTCATAGCACATCTTCAAGTCTCTTCTCACCTTGATGCACAAACTAGAAAGACAGCCAGCTAACAGAGTAAAGTGGAACCATGTAAAGGTCTTTCCCCTTAAACTTCTACCGAATGAAAAAGGCCTCCCCTGCTCCCATTGCAGGGCTGTCAGCCTTGGACAGAACACTCTCTCTTCTGGAGGCTGGTCCCCCCTTCACCTATCAACAGGGAGTTGAAGAGCACCTTATATTGTCCTGCCTGTATTAACCCCATATGCCCTTGCCAGTGATACCTGGGGTCTACCTAACGTGAGGAGATTCACAGCATAGTAAACAGAAACTGCTTATTTCCTCTGAAAAAGCAAAAGTTCCCCTAAACCAGATTCAAAACCAACTAGTTGTGAGTTCAGAGTATATTTTTATTTTATTTTATTTTTTCTTTATTGATTAAGGTATTACATATGTGTCCTTATTCCACCATTGCCCCCCCCCCAACTCCCCCATTCATGCCCTCACCCCCCTGGTGTCTGTGCCCATTGGTTAGGCTTATATGCATGCATACAAGTCCTTTGGTTGATCTCTCCCTCTTATCTCCACCCTCCCCTACGTTCCCTCTGAGGTTTGATGGTCTGATCAATGCTTCTCTGTTTCTGGATCTGTTTTTGTTCATCAGTTTATGTTGTTCATTATATTCCACAAATGAGTGAGATCATGTGATATTTATCTTTCTCTGACTGACTTATTTTGCTTAGCATAATGCTCTCCAGGTCCATCCATGCTGTTGCAAATGGTAAGAATTCCTTCTTTTTTATCGCAGTATAGTATTCCATTGTGTAGATGTACCACAGTTTTTTAATCCACTCATTTGCTGATGGGCACTTAGGCTGTTTCCAAATCTTAGCTATGGTGAATTGTGTTGCTATGAACATAGGGGTACATATATCCTTTCTGATTGGTGTTTCTGGTTTCTTGGGATATATTCCTAGAAGTGGGATCACTGGGTCAAATGGGAATTCCATTTCTAGTTTTTTGAGGAAACTCCATACTGTTCTCCACAGTGGCTGCACCAGTCTGCATTCCCACCAGCAGATTTCTGAGTATATTAAACAGGGCTGAGATTTTTTTTCAAGTTAACCTGTCATTAAAATAAAACATACATACAGAAAATAGCATAAACCATAGGGCACAGCACAATGGATTTCCACAAACAGAATGTGCCCACATAACCATCACCCACATCAAGAAAGAATGCGGTACCAACTCCCCAGAATCTCTTCACAGTCTCTCTTCCAGTCACTACTCCCTGCAAGAGCAACCTCTACCCTGACTTCTAACCTAACTTTTTGCCTATTTTGAATTTTTTTATAAATGAAATGATACCCTATTTACTCTTTTGTGCTTGTCTTCTTTCATCCAATATGACATTGGTGAGCTTCATCCATATTGTTGTGTGGTGACTGTTTATTTCCATAGATATATAATATCCCATGGTATTAATATACAATTGATTAACCAATTCTCCTCTTGTGGCCACTTGAATGTTTTCCAGTTTGAGGCTATGAATATTTCAGTGCTACTATGAATATGCTTCTAGACATCGTTTGGTGAACATATGTTTGCATTTCTGTTAGTTATGTATTAGCAGTGGAATTGTTGGATCAAAGCTATGCATATGTTCAGTTTTAATAGTTCCTGCAAAGGAGTTTTCCAATGCCATACATTGTAGCTTCCCACCAACTGTGTTATGATAGCTCCAATTGCTCCACATCTTCACCAAAATTTGGTATTTCCTGTCTTTTTCATTTTAGCCATCCTGAATCAGGGGATGTATGCATGTGTGTGTGTGTGTGTGTGTGTGTGTGTGTGTGTATTTAGTGGTTATCATATTTTTTAATATTTTAAATATCACTGAGGTGTAGTTTACATACAATAAATGATATTGATTTAAGTTATAAATATAGTGAGCTTTGGAAGATGTAGGGCCCCAGATGCTGCAACCTTCGCGGCGCCGTTCAAGATCTGAAGGAAGGTCCAACGTACAAATGAAAATGCTGTACAAGAAATATGAATTTAGAAGGCATGGGGGGCCAGGTGGAGACCTCTTTCTTGAAGAGGCACCCCCGAGACTGGGTCCCATCTGCTTTTTATTCAGTTTCAGATACACATCTTGCCCTCTAGCAATGCATACAGGCATATCAAAGGTAAAGTTTAGTAAACAGTAAAAGGATTATCAGGTTAGGGAATTGCCTTGAGCCATCACTATCTCAACAGATGAGGTGCTTAGCGTCAGCCCTGCTAATCCCCAAGGTCCATTGGCCTTCCGCATTCCTTGGTGCACTCTCATGATAGTATCGGCAGTGGGTGGCTTCCTGCAGATGTGTGCACTCATAAAACCACTGCAACAATCAACACATAGAAAAATATTTTTGCATTCTAATGTCCCCACATCTTCCTTATGCATTTTCTAGAAGAGATGCTGGAAGAGGATTCTGGGGCAGCTTGCTCACCAGTCACTGCTGGACCTGGGCAGTGGCTACAGTGCTAGGTTCCTGCAGGGCTTCACTTTCCCCAGCTCTTAACTAGGGCAGTGTTGGCAGCGACCCAGACAGCATACGATTAATTGCATTAATTGCATTTAATTTTAGTTGATTTAAATTTAAATGTAAATATTCAGATATGGTCTGTGGCTACCATATTGTATAATGTAGGTTTAGATTTTACTAAAAGTTTATTTCAGAATTCTTGCACGCTAGTGTCACGTGGATGTTTCCCCCTGTTATACAAATTTCATGGACGATGAGTTTCTTACGGCAGATTCTTGACCTATTTGAACATTTCACTTTTCTTTTTTTTTACCCAGAAAGCCAAAATAAATCATTTTTCAAATAATCTCTCTCTGCCAAATTTTAGTAGTAATACACCTGTAGCTGTGGCAAGTCCTTGATTCTTTCTGTGATTTGTGTTTAAGCTTCAAGGTTGGGGAATCAAACAGACCCTTGGTTGAATTTCACCTTTAGATCTTCCCATCTGTGATATGGTGAGCAAGTTGGTCAGTCTGTCAGCTTCAGCTTCCTCATCTGCATAACTGTAGCTGGAGATGTATTTCATGTGTGTCTGACACACCCCAAACACAGTCAATGTGAGTGCTGCCCATACCAGCTTAGATCTGCTAAATGATGCTAATCAACACCCCTCTTCCCTAGGGCTTCACTGACACACCAACACTTTGGAAAGTACAGAGCAACATAGAAAATGTAAAGTGACGTTCCCTGAGATAGTGTGAGTAGGAGAAGAAATAGTAACTTCCCTGGGCTAAGGCCTTGAAATAACAATCTATATCAGTCTTTGGTAAACTCTACCCCCAAAGCCACTGAGAGACATCTTTGTTGAGAGTCATTCAGCAGAGTGTCTGCTATCTTGCCAGAAGGAGAAACAGCAGCCACTGAAAGAAACGAAGACTTGGGTCAGACCACAATGGAAGATTTACTTTCCCTTGCTATGGCCCTTCACTCCCAGGAGGTCCAGGATGTAGATTCTGTTTGCTCAAATCTCATGGTAACTTCCCTCCCAGCAGAAGGAGAGGGGGGGAAGGTGTAGTTTATTTTAGGGGAGAAGAGGTCTGAGAGTAGTGACTACCCTAAGCAACAGATCCTAACTAGGTGTAGGGAGAAGAGGCTGCTGGCAGGCCCCAAGGAGTGGGGGAGAAGAGGTGGGAAAGGGGGCGCTGAGTGTCAGCTACAGGCCAAGTGTTGGTTGGGTGCTTTATTACCAATACCGCTCCCCACTGCTTAAAGGATTGCTCAATAGAACACAGACCAGGAACTGTGCTAAACCATTTGATTAATAAGTAACATGGCTGTTCCCCTTTTACAGAGGATAAATCTTAGAAAGGAAAAGTAACTTACCTGGGGCCACATAGCTAGCTGAGCTTTGTGTCCAGGTGACCACAGGCTTTCCTGCTTTATCTTCTCAGAACCTCCCTAAAGTAGATGTTACTGCCTATGATGAATAGGAAACAGACTACAGACTTGAAATTGCATTTCTAAAATTCACAGATCTGGAATTCAGGTAGTGGAACTAGGATGTGAACCCAGCAACTCTCACTCTGCATCCAGAACACTTTCCATCATACTAGGCAGTAATAGCAAAGAAAATAACTTGCATTATTAAGAATCTCTTCTGTGCCTGGCACTGTCCTACACATTCTACATGTAGAACTCGTTTTATCCTCATAAAAAAATATCTTTGCAATATCATCCCCATTTATAGGCAATGAAATAGAAGCACAGAATGGTTAAGCACTCTGCAAGGATGCATAGTAAATAGACAGGCTGGGATTTGAACCTGGACACTATGACTCCAGCGTCACTTTTTAATGACTATGTTAGAGCCAACCCCAGTGTCGGCACATCTTTGCCAGAGGTAGAATAACATCAGAGACTCTGTTATCTGGGCAGGGTAGAAAAACCACAGCGTGAAATGAACATCATCAGAAAGGAGTAATAAAAAAGGACAATTGCAGGTGACAGAGCTTCGAGAAGAGCAGCAAGTACATTAACCAAGAAGGACTGTCATGGTTCTTTATGGTCCACATAATGGCTTTGCTTTAATTCTGACACAGAAGACTGGCCTTGCTCAATCCACAGTGGAAATCACCCGAGTCTAGAATTGACATGAGAAGTTGATTTATTTTCATTGTTTGTTACAGCAATTCAGTGCAATTTATTTAGGACCACTGTCTCTCACTCAGAGGGAAACTCATAACACAAACGCATTAATCTTGGGAGACAGTATCTTGGCTACCGACAGTTTGGATAATTAGATTGTTACTCTCAGCATGCATGGTCTGTTCATAAGCAACAAAGAAGCTTATCAGATTCTAATAACCTTTCGTGAATATTATACGAACTACGGTAGACAAAGACATTCAGTTTGCAAAGAAAATTCCATAATCTAGACTCTTATTTGCCATGGAACAGTCCAACATATATTTTCCTTTCCTAACGGAAAGGCTATTTCCCCCATCAGCAGCCTGGCTAGACGACTTTTTATTGATTCTCTAAAAATTCTTCCTTAAGGGAAATTTGAAATTAAAAATTAGGAGCAGTATGACCTTGAAATCATGAGGGCTTGGATACAAAGACAAGACCCATCAAGTATATCAGTAAATTTCTACTGATTAGTATACTTGGTAAGTTGAACCCTTCAGACACCTAGTGATTTTTAGCCAATAATGTCCTCATCAAGGTCTCTGAGTTCAGAGACCTCCAAGTGCCTCAGAAAGGAATGCTCAGATGATGAGGTGGTCTTGGTCCAAATCCTCAAGCTTAAACCACCTCCTAGCTTGATATGATGAAGCCCCTGGGACTGACTCCTCCTGCTACATCAGAAATCTCTTTTTTATTTCCCCACTTTTATTGAGTCTTTTTTTCTAATTGAGATATTATTCACTTACCATAAAATTCACCATTTTAAAGCATATGATCTAGAGTTTTTAGTATATTTACAAGAATGTACAGTCTCACCACTATCTAATTTCAGAACATCTTTATACCCTATACAGGAACCCCATATCCATGGGTAGTCATTCCCTATCCCCCACCCCCACAATACCCTGGCAACCACTGATCTACTATATATTTGCCTCATCTAGAATCATGGAATAAGTTAAGAATCTGCATAGCTAAAAAGGTAAAAATAAAATTTAAAGGAAGTCATACAATGTGTGGAATTTTGTGTCTGGTTTCCATCACTTAGCATAATGTTTTCAAATTTCATCCATGTTGTAGCCGTACTTCATTCTCTTTCAGGGCTGAATAATATTCCATTATATAGATATACCACAGTTTATCCACTCATCTGTTGATGGATATTTGGATTGTTTTCATATTTTGGCTACTATGAATAATGGTATAAGCATCCTATCTAATAAAGAGGGAATATGCTAATTGACCCTCACACCATCACAAAGATGGCAGTGCCCACAGCCAATAAGGAGTGAATATGCTAATTGACCGCCATGCCCTCAAAGATGGCGGTGCCCACAGCCACAAGATGGCAGCACCCAGTCCCCTCAGCCCCCCAGACGCCCAGGGCTGGCCCAAAGCGCAGGTAACCAGGGCCAGCTGAGGCTTGCGCTGCCGGCAGTGGCAGCAGCAGAGGTGTGATGGGGTGTCGCCTTCTCCTGATTGCCAGGTTGCCTCCTGCCCCTGAGGGCTCCCAGACTGTGAGAGGGGGCAGGCCAGGCTGAGGGACCCCCCTCCAGTGCATGAATTTTCATGCACTGAGCCTCTAGTTCATATATAATTTTGTATGGATATATGTTTTCATTTCCCATGGGTGCATACCTTTTTAGCGACACACATTCTTAAGTTAACCCATGACTCTCAAACACACCAGCCTCTCTGAGGAAATTGTGCAGTCATATGTGAACTCTATGTTTAACTTTTTGAGGAATTGCCAGACTTTTCCCAAAATGGCTTCCCTACCAGTGCGGTAGGAGGACTCCAATTTCTCTACAACCTCATGAACTTCTTTTTGCAAACAATAAAAGTGAAACATCTGAGATTAGCAAAGCCCCGAAAAGTAGGCTAGGTAACTCTTGAGTAGTTACCAGCATACCCACCTCACGGGTCACCTAAGAAAATGCTGTCCTGCACCTTCTTCGCAAGGAGAATTGCCCTGCACTCTGCAGCCCTGTGTGTGACAATTTCCAGCTGAATATCAGAAGTTGTCTTTTCTTATTGAACTTCTGGGTTGGCTCATGGGAGAAGGCTGGGTGATTTTATACCTACGCCAAGTCCAACTTATTTATCCAGGCCTAGAAACTACTGCGAGCCATTGGGAGTTCAGACATGTGGCAGTGGTCCTGCCCTCTAAGCCATACCCCCCTGTGGCTGACCTGTTTGGCTACTCTTACGCTCATTTTGTTTATTTTATATTTTTTGTTACTCTCATTTGAAGTGTGAGGAGCCTTAGGATCTAAATTTTGCTTAAGTAATGTGGCTCCTTATGCCAGCACAGAGCTGAAACTCATGCTTGGAACAGAGAAAATTGGTCTGAGAGCATATATGAATCTTAATAGAATAGAATAAGAAACTCTCCAACCTGCACCCCGGCCTTTCTCCAGGCAATCTGCTGGCATCCGTGCCATAACTGACAAGGGTAAGTGTGGGAAGTGGAGAGAAATGTGTTGTAGGCTGGTCAGAAGTTTTGCAAGCTCAGAGGTTTAATTTTTTTGGCTGCCTCTTGAGTGACATGAGTGATGGGTTGTTTCAAGCTTCTCACACCCACCTTGTAGATCTTTCCAGCTCTGAACATGTTTCAGCCAGCCTAGGAGGGATAGCAATCGGATGTGTTGCTTGAAGCCTGGGCTTTGGTGTGGTTTTACACCAGGCCTCTCCACTGTGCCCTTTTAAAGTTTCATCATTCCCAACCAGCTGTTATTTCACTGCCTGTGGTTTTCTGCCTAACAGTCTATAAGAAGATTAATAGTTCTACGGGTAATGGGATCATGATTTTAACATGAGATTGCAGCCAGCTCCCAGGGAGCGTCGACAGAATTCTCTTGCAGAATGAGGGGTCAGGTCTGTAGGATCTTAGAAAATTGCAACTGGCCTCTGAGAATGTGAGTTCTGTCCTTTCTGACATGATAACAGTGAGGGTGTCCAGTTCCTCTGGGTAGATTCCCTTAGCACAGCACCAGCTTCACACTAGTTCTGGCGGATCAGTTCCCCTTAGGCCTTTTGAGTCCTGTCTTTGGAGCTATAAAGAAAACAGAATTTGTTTAGACCAGTGCTTTTGTGCACGGAGAGCAAAGGACAGCTGGCTGTGTATTGGTCTTTTTAGCTACATACACTCCTAAGTCATTCCATGATTCTCAAACACACTTGCCCCTTTGCAGACAGGTTGAATGGGTACAGAGACTGTTCTCTTTTCTAAGTCCTGCCCTGACATCCGCTCTGCTGGACTCTGTCATTATTCCCTGTGGAACTCTATTCTGCACTCGGAAACACTTTTTTGGGTCATCAGTTCCCTTGTGCATATTCAGACTCGCCAGCTCTTATAAATGAAAGAGATGGTAATAGATGTTCATTGGATATGAAGATTTGTGTATTTTATCTCATTTAACCTTGAAATATAGAAATTGTAATTCCCATTTTACAGATGCCGAACCTGTGGCTCCATTCAACTGAGCTCGTTTGTCCAAAGGCACAGAGCTCATGGGCAAGCTTGCTCCAAACCCCAGTTTGGGTGATTCCAAACTCAGGCTTGATCTCTCCTTGGTCTTAGCTTTCTCATACTATAAGCCAGGATCTTGTTCTGTTGAACACTCACAGCTGCCGTTGCTGATGAAGGCTCTCTGACAGATATATGGACATATCCTGGGACCCTAGAAGCCATGCATAATATATCAGGTCATGTCAGATCAATATGATATCAGTGCTACAAGATCATAAACAAAGACATAATTTTAAAACCAAAATTTAGCTTGTCATGAATACATTTTTCCCTTTCCAACTAGAGTCTAACCAAACCATATTAGGTTACATTAAGCCCTACATATGTGGAAAAATCCATTTTCCCCTAAACTAATGAACTGGGCCATTGTTAGCAATTATTGCTGTAAGCAAATTAATGTGTTATTAAGAAGATTGAAGTAATTGTTTATGATCTGGCTACTTTGGTGAATGAATAATTGAATTGAATGACCATTAAGGAAAATCGAATCCATTGCTGTACACTCAGTCAGTCCACAAATAGTGTGATGAAACATGAAGTTACATGTACTGAATTTTAGGGCTAATAGGAGTGTCCTAATGGCATCTACTCAACTTTGCAGATAAGACCAACCACTTACTAACCCTCTTCACTTTTCTAACATGCTTTATGCTTGGTGGTTTTTTTCTTTCCTGGGGTTCCCCATGCTTCCTCCCAACTATCTCTAGTCATTCTTTAAATCCCCACTCAGTTTTCATTTCCTCAGTTTTCATTTACCTGAGGCCCTAATATATATTCTTATAATCATAATCTCCCCTTTATATCCAGCATTCCAATTATAATATGATATCTACTGTCTAATTAATTTCTGTCTCGTCTTCCAGTATAAATGCCATAAAGGATAAGAATCATGGGTTTTGGGGTTTGGGAAAGGGGAGTTTGGTCCTCATTATATCTTTAGCACCTACCAGAGTGTAATCCTATAGTAGGCATTGAATAAATATTTATAGGTTGAATGACTTTATAGAGGCATCTATCTTCTATAATAATATAAGTGTAATATGCTAATTAGACTGGACAGCCGAACGACCTTCCAGACATCATTCCAGACCTCCTTCTGGATGAAGCCGTGGCCACGGGGGCCAAGGCAGAGGCAGGTAGGGGTGATCAGGCAGGCAGGCAGGCAAGCAGTTAGGGGCAATCAGGCAGGCAGGCAAGCAGTTAGGGGTGATCAGGCAGGCAAGCAGGTGAGTGGTTAGGAGCCAGCAGTCCCGGATTGCGAGAGGGATGTCTGACAACGGGCAGTCGGACATCCCCCGAGGAGACCTGGATTGCGAAAGGGTGCAGGCTTGGCTGAGGGACCTCCTCCCTCATGCACAAATTTCATGCACTGGGCCTCTAGTAAATAAATAAAGGGGAAAGACAACCTTAACTGAGGACCTGCTCTGTGTATTTAATCTTCACAACAATTTTGTGAGAAAGGCATCCTCCCCACCTCATTTTTCAAAAGAAGAAACACATTTGAAGAGACTAACTTTTTTTTCTGGCAAATCTTGAACTGTCATAATATAATTCTGTAAGAGCACATATCCACTGCTCTGTCCACCAAAGCATTATTTTAAAAAAATTCCAGTGCTTCATGAATTCTACTTCCAATTTTAAGGGGGAACTCAGGTTAGCAAGTTGCCTCCAGGGCATCTTCTAGACTCCCCTGTACGTCCTCCCTCCAGAGCCTTTCCTCTGTGGAAGAATCTCCGCTACCTGAAGTTCTTAGTTTTGCTGTGAACCTCGCCTGCTGCTGCTGCTGCTGCTTTTCCTCATCACCTCTCCCAAAGGTAACCTACAGGCAAAAGAATGGCTTGAGGGTGCGGGGTAGAGAATCACTGGGGGGAAAGGAGACATCTGTAATACTTTCCACAATTAAGATAATTTTTTTTAAAAGAATGGCCTTAGAATTTAGTGAAACCTAACACTCATACTGGGTTATAGCAACATGCTTCATGGAATAAAATTAAAACAAGGGCAGAAAACGTATTTTTTGAGAGGCCATTAGGAGTATTTTAGAAAGGAAGGAAAACCCTGGAGAACATTTATATGAATGAAGTTTTCCTTCTAACTAGGGGATATGTTAATGGAAGAATTGCTGCTACTTAAGAAACACTAAGAATGCAACCCAGAGTTTTCTAGCTTCCCCCTGGGATGGGCGAGCCTGGGCAGATGTATTGCACACTCTCTGTGAACAAATTCCTTTGAGGAAAGCATTTTCCAGTGCTCAATGTTAGCTTTGTCTACAGTAGACAAGAGCTACAAGTGAGTTTTTTTTTTCATTTACAGTTGAATTTCAATATCATTTTATATTAGTTTCAGGTATACATCATTTATATAATTCATGAAGTGATTCCCCAACCCAAAGAAGTCTAGTATCTACCTGACAACATACATAACTATTACAATAGTATTCACTATATTCCCTATGCTATACTTTATATGTCATGACTATATTGCAAGTACCAATTTGTACTTCTTATCCCAAACGACTTTCATATAAACTGTAACTTTGAAAACATCTACAAATTATTGAGAAATTTATACAAATGCATTGACCATCTGCTTGCATCTTTCCAACACTGACTATTGAGGCAGGACTGAAAGGCCAGCCTTCTTTAGCAATGGGATCTCTTCTGTTGTTGTACTAGATACCTCTAGGGTTCTACGGTTTACTTTATGACCCCGATTTACCATGGATATTTTCCTCTGTATGTTTGGTCTGCTTATGTCAAAGATTGGTTCCTAAGTAAATTAGATAGTTTAGGAGAGCCCTGAGTCCTCCTGGCAAAGGTTGTCAGATTAAGCAAATAAAAATTTGTGATTCCCAAGTAAATTTTAATTATTTTGAACTGTCTATGCACTGTAGATTGAGATAAAAAAAAAATATGGTATATATTGTACTAAAAAATTACTTGTTGGTTATCCGAAATAGCTAAGTATCTAAATTGCATATCTCTTGCTTTAATTATTTTCTCTGATAATTTGGTTTTCCTGACCAGTTAATTTATTTTGCAAAATTTGCTCATTAAACTTCTTACAGTTATAGTCTCTGTTCTTATAGTTTCTACAGTGGTCACATCCAACTTACATTGTTCTTTTGTCCATTGAACACTCAAGAATGAGAAGTCATGCTCAACATTAGCATTGTGAGCTAATGTTCTGAACATGTACTTGCATAAAGTTAACAACTCCAAGAATTGCTCTTCAAGTTTGATTTCATGTAACACATAATGCCATCTTTCATGGCATAACTTGCTTTTTCATTCTTCAGGATTCCATGGAATTGCTTGATCAACAATTTTTAAAATGTCCACTTAACAAAAATAAGAAAAAAGAAAAGAGCATGGTTGTTGATTTTTAATCTCTTCCTCTTACATGCTGTAAGAAAATTCAGTAACATTCATATGACATAATTAAATTATTTAAGGGATAAAATCCATTTTAAAAGATAGTCATTGCAAGGGCTGTAATAACTATCCCCTTCTTGTTCATAAGTTTGTTCTTTTAAGAACAGCCTTGACACCTAAAGGGATAAAATGTTGTCATTTTATTTCTTTAACATATTCAAGAAGTTTCCTTAAGCAATGGAGTCTTCACTGTTTGCTGTTTGCTTTTCTTTAAATTTGCATAATCCCATTGCTAACAAGATGCTGGAAACTGTAAGTAATAAGAAAAAAAGTAGACTTCACTTTATTTAAAAAGTCAATAAGAATTTGGGGGCCTTTCCTTGGAAATTAAAATATGATTTGAGTGCTTCAAATAAACTGGGTGTTCTCTCAACTGCATTTGTTAAAGAAGGCCAATAGGTTTTTGAATGTGAGAGGATTGTAGAATACTAAATGCCAACAAAATCACCAAAAAAATTTAACTGCTCAGTTCAAACAATTATTCATGACAATTACTTCAATGTCAATAGAAAGGACATTGGATACTGTTTGAGGTGTGTTATGCAGCATAGGGCTCATTGTTTATTTACCAGCCAAATCTGTCAGGAAAGCCAACACCTTTCATAGAATCACCCATGTTTCGCTTCAACACTGAATAAATACTGTCCACACTTCCATGCAAATCATTACTAAAATTGGTGTTTGTATGATCTCTCCTAAAAGCAATAAAATTTTCTTATTAAGTCCTAACTCAACCTGAGAGTCTTTGCAAAATTTTGCTATTATTTTTAAGCTCTGGTCTGGAAGGGACTTTATTCACAGCCTAATAAGCAAGCCTTTTATAATAAAAAAAAAATGCACAAGCCAAAGGAAACTTTTTTCCTGCACTGTGATGACTTGCATCCATGGCTATTATATAACTTTACAAAGATCTCTGATCATCTCTGTAATTATAAATTGAGCTAGTGCATTTTTTATCATTAGAGTAGATTTTACCTTGGCACTTGAAAATTTGCTTGCAATTTTGGAATCTGAAAATAATTCCAGTCACAGTGCATCCAAACACTCTTTTGAGCTGAAAGATTAATAATATACGGGTATGAAAGGAACTGCCACAAGACCATCTCTCACTTATCGCGTATCTTTCTATCATGAGATGGTTTCCCATTGCCTCCTGGACTCTGACAAGTATGGGGCTTTCTAGCTCACTCCCACTTGGGATACAGCTGCAGGCTGTAGAACTGCTTAGCTGTAGTGTGGCTCTTCAGCAACAGATGTCCCATCATTCACATCGCAGTCATGTAGCCCCTTTGTTTTGGTGTTGTCCCAGGAAATAAGGGACATGAAAAACTGGCATATTTGCTACTTGTGCTTTTGCTGTCTGTGTGAGTAATAAATTATTTGCATCGAATAAGGGCTCATTGTTTATTTACAAGCCAAATCTGTCAGTCTTGCCTGACACGTTCCCCATGCGAATCCTCTTTCCAGCACAGAGCACACATCCAATCCACAGGAAACACTCAGGCATGTGTTTAGACACACTGATTCCAATGCAGCAAGCTGCAACTCTCCTTTTCTCTATCAAAGCAGTTAGCCAAATATCTCAGTCAGCTGTGACCACAATGGTGCCACATAATAAACTTTTCAAATCTCACTGGCCTAAAATAACGATAGTTTATTCTCATTCCTATGGGTTGGTTGGAGCGGCAGGTCTACTCCACAAGTCTCTCATTCTCCTTGGACCAGGGTGTTAGCCAGGCATGTTCTTCTCATGACAAAAACAGAGGCACTAAGTGGGCATGCCCAACCACACCCAAGCACATTCCAAGCACATCACCTCTACCAACATCCCATTAACAGATCAAGTCACATGGTAGGGTGATAAATTAAGGGGCAGGTAAGATACATTCCACCCATAGAGATAAAGAGGAAAGGATTATTTTTAAATAATCAACTAATCTTGTACATTCTAGGTTAATGGGACACAAGACAAGCTCTCAAAGTAGCTCTGTTACAGCCTCTCTCTAAAGAGGAAGCCTCTCTTACCCCTCCTCTTGGGGAAGAAATGGCAGGTGGGACTCAGCAAAATTCTCTTCAAAGAAACCCTTGTCACAAATCTTCCCTCCATATCTACCCATCTAGACCATTTTATAGACCTGATGAAAGTTAGGGTTGTAATTGACTTTTGATTCTCTTCTTTGAAATCCTACAAGGTGATGTTTTGCAACCCAGTTTAGTATCTGATATTTAGTGCATAAGGGTCTCTACCACATCTTCCATTTTAACATCCTCTTACATAACCAAAACCTGAGAATGGTCACAGCAACGACCAACTGGAAGCTTAAAAAGAAATGTTAATGTCAGTGAAATAAGGAATTTGCTCTCCCTCTTTGTAATCAATCTCCTGTTGGTTAGGTTTTTGAAAACAGAAAACAAAAAACAGGAAGATGTATACTCAGGAATCTTGGAAAAAGTCCTGGAGAAAATGAATCTCCAACAGTATAAGCTCCCAGTTAGCATTTTTTCTGTTTTTTTCCACCAGTGAGAGCTCATGTCCCCTCTCTGTTCAGACACCATCTGCCCCTAAATTAACTTTCATTGTGCAGCAAGTATACAGGACAATTGGGAGACATTTCACTATGCTTTCTATTCAAAAGTCTCCTTCTAAGTGCACTTTTATAGGTACTAGAGGCCCGGTGCATGGATTTGTGCACCAGTGGGGGGTCCCTCAGCCTGGCCTACGCCCTCTCGCAATCTGGGACCCTTCGGGGGATGTCCGACTGCCAGTTTCCACTAGATCCCCATAGTCGGACATCTCCCGAGGGGTGTAGTAGTGTGCCAAATGGCAAGTGGCTGGGGAGGAGCCCGAGCGCTGCTCCACTCACGCTCATCCCAGCCCCACTGTGCCTGTTGCTGCCGCTGCTGCTGCTTGGTAGGCTCACTGCCGCTCCGCTTCAGTCTCCGGGCTGCAGCTGCACTGAGAGTTTTCCCCCTAGTGGTCAGTGTGTGTCCCCTCTCCCTCCCTCTGTCACTCTTCCTCAGATTGAGTAAAGTATGAAGCACACTGACTGGAGGAGGCTCTGACTAGGGCAGGAGTGAGAATGGAAGGTAGAAATATTTTCAACAGAAAAAATATCACTGTCTTCATCATTGAGCAATTCCAGTGCAAATAAGCCACACACAATAAAAATTGGGATGTAGCTTAAGTATATTCTTCTACTGTCGATTGGTGCATTTTGGCTGGTGTCAAAAATGTATTAATTAACTAATTATGAGTCCACTAAGAGGATAAATTTGACTACAAGAATATCTTTAGAAACTGAGTATTTGTGGGCATTTAAGAAAGGGAGTCAGAATAAGATTATTAGGTGAATGCCTTGTAGGAGTTATTTTTCCTACTGGACAAAAATTATTTGCATCTCTGCTGGTTAAGACCTACGAATTAACATGTAACTTCTTAGAGTATGAGTCTTTACTTAATAATAGAGAGTAGAGCCATAAAAGGTACATTCCCATAGATAAATAGCCTTTGGGTGGGCTTGTTAAACCATACTGCAGCGTGTGTTTGAAAGGCTGTATTGTGCTCACTTGGCCTTTATACAAGTTTTGGGTAATTTTTCTTAAGGAGCACATCCAGGCATGTGTGTGCACTTGTAGATGAGGTTCGGTGAAATTCTATCTGCATAGGGATGGAGGAGCCTCCTGGGAAATTTTTTATGTTGTTCCCGCTGATGAGATGAGGTTTATCTGGGCCAGTCTGGCAGTGACTTATCAAGGGCAGGGCAGGGGGAGCAATCCACCCTGGGTGCTGGCAATAAAGGGGTGCATTGTCTGCACAAGATTTAATAACCATAATAGAACCAACGGAATGTTCATCTGCTTTGTATTATCACCTTGCACTGGCAATTCTCAACAACATTAGGGATGAAATATTTATGCTTTATGGGGAAGACCACTACCTACCTCTCTCCTCCTTGGTATGTCACTGAAGCCTGGGGAACTAGCGGGAAGGAATCACAGAAGTACTAGCATACTGGCAATGAATGGGCTAAAGGAAAGAGAACATATCCCAAGGTAAGATACGTTAGATTAACCCCAAAACAAAGCTCTGCGTCTCAATAATCTGATTAGGCAAGGGATTCTGGGTACACAATTGTTATGAGTTGAATTGTGTCTCCCTAAAATTCATATGTTCAAGTCCTAACCCCTTGTACCTGAGAATGTGACCTTATTTGGAAATAAGAACATTGCAGATGTCATTAGTTAAGTTCAGATTAGGTGTGGCCCTAGCCCATTATGTCTGGTGTCCTTATAAAAAGGGAAGATTTGGACACAAAGACAAACAGGAAGAACACCATGTGAAGAAGGCAGAGATAAGTGTGATGCTTTGTAAACCAAGGAATGCCAGAGAGCTAGCAAACCACCAGAAATTAGGTTCGAGGCACAGGACAGATTCTTTCTTACATCCCTCAGAAGAATTCAATCCTGATGACTTGATCTCAGACTTTAGCCTCCAGAACTGTGAAACAATCAATTTCTGTTTTAAGCCACGCAGTTTTCGGTACTTCCTTGTAGCAGCCTTAGAAAGCTAATTCAGTGCCTCCAACGTCTCCTGTAGCACTTATCACACCCACAATTATTGCCTAACTACATGACACCGATCTGCTAAGACCACAGTAGCTGGACACAAGAGTCAGAGTAAATTTCATTTAAAGTTATAAAGCTCTTTATGGCTCATGAAGCCATTTCACTTATAGTAAGTCATTTGATTCCTAGACCATCTTTCTCTGGTAAGTGGGATAAATATTATTCTAATTATTCAGAGGAGAAAACTGAGTTTTAGAAAAGTTAAATAATTTGCTCAAGAACACAGAGCTTATAAGAAACAGAAGCAGGATTTGAACCCAGACCATCTGATCCTAGAGCCAATTTTCTATCCACTCCATGGCTTTTGGGAACTGCTCTATGTTCCCTTCACCTCTCTTTGCATGATGACTAATTTCCTAGTTTTTTAGGATCTGGAATAGAATTATGACAACTTTTATATTCTTTCTCTTATCTAATCAGAAAGCAAATGTATTTATCTCAAGGAACAGGAATATTTATGTTAACTGGGCAGTCAATGCATCCGGGACGACAGCTACAGGATTCAGGTACCAATTGAAATTGAGTTGTCCAGTTCAACTGGCCCTGCACCTAATGGGCCAGCCTGGGAGGCTCTCGGAGGAAGACTGAGCTGCAAGCACTCCGTGAGTTTATAGACAGCTGTTTTGTTCATAAAACTATTAGGTTGAAGAAGTTTAATAGAGATTGCCTCCGCTAAAGCACAAATGGTCTTTCCTAAATCAGTCACATGGCTTCTCTGGTTCGTATTTCCCATTTATCAGGATTTGTCTTAAGGGATATCAGAGAAGGGATATGTTGATGTAAACTGCACTGATATAAATAAATCTCTCTTGGAAAAACTGAGATTTGGAACTGGATATTGAAGATTAATTTGATTTAGAAATATGGAGTTAAAATATTCCAGGTAGGAAGGAAAACTTGACAAATGCAGATAGATAATCTATAAGCCATGTTAGGGTGTAACATCATACACTGTTACCCTTGTAACTCCTAGAATTTTATTTAATCATTCATTCTTCGAGAATTTATTGTGTACCCATTAGATGCTAGGCACTGTCCTATAAACGGGGACTCGGCAGAGAATAAAGCAAAGCCCCACCTTCCTGGGTTTTGCTTTGGAACCCAGGGGCACTAGGGAAGATTAATCCTACAGCAAGTCATTTCTGCTAGGATATTCAAACTGGGTTTGAATTAAGCTTTTATATTTTGAAACTGTTCACTGACAAATCTAGTGTGTGAATATCTCTAAGATTCTATTTTACTGCTGTTCTCAGCTTTCCCAAAGACTTCATTTTAGGCCAATTAATTCTCTTCCTAAAGTGATCAAATCATCTTTTGCTTGGAGTGAATATCTTTTCCTCCATTTTATCACTAGAGCCTTAATGAATCCGCAACTCAATTCAACTCAAAGAATCTCCATTTCAGAGACATGCAGAAAGTATTGCTTGGCCCAGAGGTATATCGTTAATCTATTTCTGCCTTAAAAAAATTATCTTCAGCCCTAACCGGTTTGGCTCAGTGGATAGAGCGTCGGCCTGCGGACTGAAGGGTCCCAGGTTCGATTCCGGTCAAGGGCATGTACCTTGGTTGCAGGCACATCCCCAGGAAAGGGTGTGCAAGAGGCAGCTGATGGATGTTTCTCTCTCATCGATGTTTCTAACTCTCTATCCCTCTCCCTTCCTCTCTGTAAAAAATCAATAAAATATATATATATTTTTTAATTATCTTCAAAACTTAAAGGCTTTTAACAATTATTATCTCATAGTTTCTATGGGTCAGGAATGTCAGCTGAGGCTGTAGTAATCTGAATGCTTGACTAGAGCTGGAGAATGTGTGTCCAAGATGATGCTCCCACATGACTGTTGACAAGAAGCCTTGGTTCTTTGCCACAAAGGTCTCTCCATGGACTGCTTGATGTGTCCTCATGCCATTATGCTGTCTTGACCCACGAGAGAAAGGCTGAAGCTTCAGAGCCTTTTATGAAATTATATATCATCATGTACAACATATGCTATTCATGGGAAGTGAGTCCTCATACTCAAGGCAAGGAGAATTAAACTCCACTTCTTGAAGGGAAGAGTATCACAGAATTTGTGGACCTAGTTTAAAGCTGGATATGATCATGAAACTCAGGAAAACATTTACTTACATTTACTAGTTTGTTGTAAAAGGATATGATAACAGATAAGATGCACATTCCGATGGAAGACATGCATAGGGTGAGGTGTGTGGGAAGGGATGCCGAGTTTCCTTGCCCTGCCTGGGTGTACCACTCTCCCAGCATCACCACATGCCTACCTCCCCAGAAGATCTCCAAATCTATACTTTGGGAATTTTTATGAAAGCTTCATCACATAGGCATAATTAAGCACTAACTCCATTTTCAGCCCTTCTCAATAAAAGGGGAGGGGGACTAAAAATTCCAAGGTTCTAATCATGGTAATCAGCTTCTGTCCAGGCACCCACCCAAAGTCACCTCATTAGAACAAAAACCACTCCTATCACCCAGGAAATCGTAAGGGTTTCAACAGTTCTTTCTGTACCAGGAACCTGAGGCATATATATATATATATATATATATATATATATATATATATATTAGAGGCCCAGTGCACAAAAATTTGTGCACTCGGCGGGGAGAGGGGGTCCCTCAGCCCATCCTGTGCCCTCTCGAAGTCTGGGACCCCTCAGGAGATAATGACCTGCTGGCTTAGGCCTGCTCCTGGGTGGCAGAGGGCAGGCCCAATCCCTAGGTGCAGCCCCTGGTCGGGCTCAGAGCAGGGCCGATTAGGGAGTTGGGGCGCTGCCCCCTGTCATGCACAGAGCAGGGTGGATCGGGAGGTTGCGATGCCACCCCTAGTCACGCTCAGGGTAGAGCCGATTGGGGGGTTGGGGCACCGCCCCCTGTCACACTCAAGGCAGGATCGATAGGGAAGTTGCGGCGCCACCCCCTGTCACGCACAGAGCAGGGCCGATCAGGGGGTTGGGGCGTTGCCCCCTGTCATGCACAGAGCAGGGCCCATCAGGGGGGTTGGGGCTCCGTACCCTGTCACACACAGAGCAGGGCCGATCAGGGGGTTGAGGAGCTCCCCCCTGTCACGCACAGAGCGGGGCCGATCAGGGGGTTGAGGAGCTCCCCCCTGTCACTCACAGAGTAGGGCCGATAGGGGAGTTGGGGCACCGCCCCGTCACACACAGAGCAGGGCCGATCAGGGGGTTGAGGCGCTGCCCCCTGTCATGCACAGAGCAGGGCCCATCAAGGGGTTGGGGAGCTCCCCCGTCTCACACACAGAGCAGGGCCCATCAGGGGGTTGGGGAGCTCCCCCCTGGCACACACAGAGTAGGGCCGATAGGGGAGTTGGGTCACCGCCCCTGTCACCCACAGAGCAGGGCCTATCAGGGGGTTGAGGCGCCGCCACTGTCACACTCAGGGCAGGGCAGATGGGGAGGTTATGGCTCTACCCCGTCACACACAGAGCAGGGCCCGTGTGTGTGTGGGGGGGGGGGGGGTGTTGGGGCGCCTTCCCCTGTCACACAGAGCAGGGCCGATCAGGGGGTTGGGGCGCTGCCCCCTGTCATGCACAGAGCAGGGCCCATCAAGGGGTTGGGGAGCGCCCCCCTCTCACGCACAGAGCAGGGCCCATCAGGGGGTTGGGGAGCTCCCCCCTGGCACACACAGAGTAGGGCCGATAGGGGAGTTGGGTCACCGCCCCTGTCACCCACAGAGCAGGGCCTATCAGGGGGTTGAGGCGCCGCCACTGTCACACTCAGGGCAGGGCAGATGGGGAGGTTATGGCTCTACCCCGTCACACACAGAGCAGGGCCCGTGTGTGTGTGTGTGGGGGGGGGGGGGGGGTGTTGGGGCGCCTTCCCCTGTCACACAGAGCAGGGCCGATCAGGGGGTTGGGGCGCTGCACCCTGTCACACACAGAGCCGCAGGGCGATCAGGGAGTTGGGGAGCTCCCCCCTATCAGGCACAGAGCAGGGCTGATCAGGGGGTTGGGGTGCCTTCCCCTGTCACGAACAGAGCAGGGTGGATAGGGAGGTTGTTGCCCCGCCCCCTGTCACACACAGAGCCGCAGGGCGATCAGGGGGTTTGGGCGCTGCCCCCTGTCACGCTGATCCCGGTGCCGGGAGGCCTCGCGGCTTCACTGATCCTGGTGCCGGGAGGCATATTACCCTTTTACTATATATAATAGAGGCCTGGTGCACTGGTGGGGGCTGGCTGGTTTGCCCTGAAGGGTGTCCTGGATCAGGGTGGGGGTTCCCACTGGGGTGCCTGGCCAGTCTGGCTGAGGGGCTGAGGGCCGTTTTCAGGCTGGCGGGTGACTGAAGCTCCCAACCGCTCCTTTTTTTCTTTTTTTATTCTGGGCCAGCTTTAGCTCTGAGGCCTCGCTGCTGAAAGCAGGTTTCTGGCCTTTACCTTCTGTATTTGATGCAATGTTGCAGTCCGGCTGGCTGAAGCCCGGCTGACTGAAAGCCGGTTTCTGGGGTTTTGTTTAGCTTCTATATTTGCAACATAGTTGCTTAGAGTTGCAGCTGAGAAGTCGGCAAGTCAGGCGGGGAACATTGGAGTCCGCAGTCACTGGAGCAAGCAAGCCTCCCTGTTCGCTTCAGTGCATGGCTGCCAGCTGCCATCTTGGCTGACAGTTAATTTGCATAAGGATGTGCTGATTAGCCAATGGGAAGGGTAGCGGTCGTATGCTAATTACCATGCTTCTCTTTTATTAGTGTAGATATATATATATATATATATATATATATATATATATATATATGGAGAGAGAGAGAGATCTATATATAGAGAGAGAAATATAGATATAGATATAGATATAGATATAGATGTATATAAACAAAGTCTCACACATGGTAAGCTATCAAAGGAGTTAAGTGACTCTTAAAAGAACCCCCTAAATGCCTGCAGTGGTGTTGGCATTAAGCCCAAAGTTAAGAAATATTAAGTTTCTTATAGTTGAGGACAATGGGTGGAGCCCCCACCTAAAGCATAGTTTGAGAGACCTAAATTGGATCCCCAAAACGTGACATTCTTCAGTTGCTATTTTCTGGAAACCAGAGTTATTAATCAATAAAAAGGAATGACTATAGGGTGCCTAGAAATAGACAAAATCACCAACACAATCTAAGATATGTTCTGTGTTTCTCTTCCTTGTCATCCCCATGGCAATCATTTCAGGCTCTCACCTAGTAATTGCTATGGCTCCAGAGGGAGGCCCATGTCATCTCACTGAAGGATGTTGTTCATCAGTGAGGACCCCGGAACCAACTGCTTCACACTTTTTGACTAAGATTCTGGCATTGTTTCCCAAGCATAAGAATTGGGCCAAATGGACATAGAGGTGAACTAAGTTCTAAAGGAATATGTGCTTGAACCTGATGGGGTGTACCCTGAGTATATCATTGTTTTACCAACATTAAAATACAACATTCCTTCCATTTTGATGCTCTAAGTTGAGGGTGTGGTCCATATTTCCATATAATTATGTCTCAGGTACCAGCTGAATACGTCTGTGATGGAGGTGATGACAGTTTCTCATCCGCAATCATTCACCTCAATTTGCACTTGGGCATCTGTTATACATTTAGCCTATTCTTTTCATTATTGTTATTGCTCTATGTCAAGAAGATTGTGTAGACAACATATTGACTTGCCAGTGTTAATAGCTAAAACATGCATCTCTATACTAAGAGAGAAACTCATTTAGCAAAGAGCTCACAGGGCTAGAGAGGAGTTTAGAAGCTCATTGAGCTAAGAAGTGAGGCAAGTCCATTCTTAAGCTTCCCTAGAGAGAAAGGGGTAATTTTATCTGGGATGGTTAAATTTTCTTTGGGAAAACCAGTCTAGCCAAGAGATGACTTAACTCCACGGAAGATATTTTCCTGCTTCTTGATATAGAAGCCGGTCATGTGACTTGCTTTGGTAAGTATCTGACATGACATGACACGATCAAAGTTCTGAAAAGTGTTTATACAGTTGAGCTTGTCCTCTTATACCCCAGCATTTTACCACAAGAATAAATTGCCTTGCATAACTGCTGTTCTAAGGAGGATGAAAGACATTTGGAGCAGATTGGTAGCATGGTGCCAAGTGCAGCCTAGAACAGCAAGCCCCAGCCAATCTATAGGTGTTGAGTGAATGATTATTATTGTATGCCACTGAAATGTGGTTGTATGTTATGCAGCAATAACTGACTAATACTGTCTATCCTCATCTGTAAATCAGTGGCTCCCAAGTTGACCTTCACCTTTTGAGCAGCTTTCAGACTTTGACGATGAGGCAAGGACAAGAATGATTGATATGGATTGTTCACAGCCTCCTCCTCACCTAGACTTGCAGAGAGAGTCCTGCAACTGCACACATTTGTCTCTCTTCCTTTCACCCTCCTTTGAAAGAGGAAGAACTCCTCCTTGCGGTAGAAAGGCTGAGTCAATCCACATAATAAAGAAATGGGGAAAATGCAAGAGGGCAGTGGGAGATAAAAGCAGGGCCAGCCTGAAATTTGAGAGAGGTTTCCTGAGTGAGTGTAGGGACACTACACAGGAATCCCTGCAGAGGTAATGAAGTAAACAGAGTCAAAGGCTTCCTGTGTGAAGGGCAATGAATCCCCATTTGGCTTTTGAAAAGGGCAAGTCAAAGATTTGGCTGACTTCCATGGGACTGTGTGTCTTTGACCAGTAGTGGCCTCTAAGGCTAAGCCTCGGGGCAGGGCAGTGAGTTTTGAAGGGTTCCTGCAGACCATTACTCTCCTTCAGAGACTGTGACTGTGCTCCCTCCCAGGAGTGTTGCTGTAGATCCTGAGAACTGTTGCAGATGGCACTGGGGAGAAAGGAAAGGCACTCTTTTACCTGAGCAGCTGTGTCTGTGGAATGCCAATGAATGAAGTGATAGGAGATTATTCTTAGGTTCCCAGCTGTCATACAGGCTAAAAGAAATCAATTGATGGATGAGTGGTTAAGCCAACTCTGTGGTTAAGCATTTGTAGTGGCACTTGCCTAGTTGTTCCAGCCATTTTAACAAATAAATTGGATTGAATATTTGGCACTTGACCAATGACTCAGTGCTCAGCCATGTCCCCGCACACCACGCCTGAGATGCAGTGGTCACCGTGGTCACCAATGCTCCCCATGATAGCTCTGCTGGAGCTTCCCATGCTATTGATTCTTCTTCACAAAGTTAGTAAGCAAGAAAATTGCATTACTAAGAAATTATATGGCTAATGCATTATTAGGGTTAGGCAGGTATTTAAAAATGAAAGATTCATACATTTGTAAAAACTAAATTAAGGGACCATCAAAAAGAGATTATTTGACTTTTCCAGTAATAGATTATGGCAAGTCTTCCAAGTGCACATCTCCAATCTCATTATTTTGCTGCTGAAAACCCTTTAATTATCTATCATTAGCTATCAGTTTCAGTAGAAATCTTTTTGTTATTCATGATCTTCCACAATATAGTTTGAACCTGTCTTTCTACTCTGGTATCCTTCGAGGCTAGCAGTCCACTTATCTCCTTAAATTGTAAGCAAAATTGGGTTTATGTGTGCATGTACTTCCCCCCCGCCACCATCAGGTGGGGAAGGCAGGAAGATCAGATCCTGAAGGAGTAAAGAAACTTAAAGAGATTAAAAACCATTGTTTCAGGCCAGGGGTCTGTAAATTTGGATGGAAAAAAAAAAGTATGTGTCTATTTTTGCTAATCTCTAAATGAAATTTAGTATTTATTTTTATTATGAATGTAGGCAACAAAGCCTATTGCAGCAGCTATGATTTTATAAGAGGAAATTATGAATCTTTTCCTATCGCTCTGAAGATATGGTAGGTATCTCAAAATATTACACGTGCTCATCATTATTTCAAAATTTGGTAGTTCATAGATCTGCTGCTACATCTAGTAAACAAATGCTTTAATAAAGAGGCACATGTATTTTTTATTATACACCTTAACTTTTTAATATTTATTTTTAAGACTGTTTTTACAAATTTTTATGCAATTAAAAACAATCTGCAAAGGCATCCATAGACTCAGCCATATTGCCAAAGAAGTACATAGTCCCCCTGTCCCCCAAAGAAATAGGTTCAGGACCCTGATCTTAACTTATCACACCCAATACTCCATCCAGGCCAGGCCAGGACAGCTCTTGTTTTGACAAGTTCATTCCAGGCTTTCTGACGGCAGCATTCTTGTTCCATCTGTTTGTGCCACTTGAAATGCCTTCTCCCAGTTGTCATAAGCTGCCCAAGTCCTGCCCACTTTCAAGGACCATCTCAAGTGCCTCTTCATAGAGGAGACTTTCTTCCCAGCCATCAGAGAGGAGATTGCTCCATCCTTTGACTCTCTCTGCCATGTGCTTGTGCCTCTCCTATGCCGTTCTTAAGTTAAAAGAGGCGACACAGCTGAGCTCTACATGCCAAAGAGCATGAAGACTGCCACCATCCAGTCTGGGTCTGAATCCTGTCTGGATTTGTTTGCTAGAGCTGCTGTAACAAAGAGTCATAGACTAGGCAGCTTAAACAACGGGAATCTATCTCCTCAGAGTACCGGAGGCTAGAAGTCCAAGATCAAGGTGTCCGAAGCAATGGTTTCTTCGGAGGCCTCCGTCCTTGGCTTTTAAGTGGCCATCTTCTCCCTGTGTCTTTACCTGGTCTCCCTTCTCTACCTATGTCCAGATTTCTTCTTCTTATAAGGACACCAGTCATATCAGATGAGGGCCCAACGTAATCACCTCACTTTCGCTTAATAGCCGGTTAAAAGGCCATATCTCCAAATACAGTCACATTCTGGGGGCCAACACTTGAACAAAGCATTTTGGAGAGAGACACGATTCAGTCCATAGCACTGTCTATACTACAACCCAGCTGCTTTACCTTAGAAAACGTTCTTAACGTCTCTCTTAGCCTTGGTTGCCTTATCCAGAAAATGAGGACGATATTGGAACGTGCTTCCTATGGCTGTTGTAGGAATCAGCTTAGTTCTTTCCCATAAAGCACCAGGAACATTGCCTGAAACACAAATAAGCACGTCCACAAAGTTAGCGATGGCCGTACCCGGCACGCGCGCCTGGATCCACGGTCAGGTGGGGAGTTCCTAGAGGACAGCAATGGCTTCGTATTCCCCTCTTTCTTCTGTTGTTGCTAGGACACTGCCTGATTAACACAATAAATACATTTTGAGTTGAAAACTTAATTAAATTTTTAAAAACTGTTGAATTGGCTGGGGGTTCAAAAAGAGGGATCGTGCAATGCCAGCAAAACAAGGTCAGCCGGACACAAGTCTAGGAGAAAAGCGAATCCCGTTGGTTTCTTGCCCCTTTTGACAATGCCGGTGCTAATGCGCTCAGCCTAGCCCACCACACAACAGCACATGAACCCCACAAGGTGTTTCTCCTTTCTGCTGGGAACTGCAGGGAGTCAGCGGTCTTCAGTGAGCCTTGTTTCTGCAATAAATTTCAACCAGTAACATCCAAATTTTGTAACGTAAGGAACAGGAAAATTCTCAGGTCACTGGGGAAATCTCCCTGTTGAACCTAGTTCCCATTTTAGCCTATAAAATGTAAATGAATAGGCTATTTTTTAGATACAGATGATATTATACGATGTACAAAATGCTCAGAGAACTCAGTGTAAAAGCCACGTAGCTACGTTGTTTCGAATACATGCTATGAGGCTGGCCCCCACCTAATGGAAACTCTGGAAAGACATTTTGTTTTGTGGGGATTCAAGTTGATGGGCTGCCATGGAATTAACCTTATTTTTGTGAGATTGCCTTATAATGATTAGAAGTTGGCTCTACGGGGCTGCCTCCACTGAAACGGAGTTCTGTGAAAATAATTTTCTTCATGTTATAAAAGAACCCACTAGCAACAAAAACAAAAAGACCTTAAGATGGTTAACTGTATTTTATTTCAAGTTCTTATTTTAATGGTGCTTTTGGCTGAAAGCCTCCATTACTACCATTTTATTTCCCTTTATATTTGATCCCATTTTCCCCTACCATAAAATGCTCTGAGCATGATTGGATTCAGAATTGAGCTAGCCCTATGGTGCAAGCACATCTGTGACTCCTCTCGCTATGCGCAGGGAGGGGAAAGGCAGGATGGAAAGGAAGAAGGCAGTGTGAGAATGAGGTCTGGGGATGCAATTTTAAAAGAAGAATCCTTCCTGGGTGGTTTTCCTAGACAAAATGCTCCATCCCACTCCTGGTCCTACTTTCTCAGCTCTCTAAAGCACGCTGGGTTTAAAATGCTGAGTAAAATGCTGTTGGGGCATTGTTTCAATCCTAGCATGTAATTTTTGCAAGATTGAGAAGAACGAGAGTTTTATATGGCCATCTCCAAGGGAAACTCAATAGAAATTCCTGGTGGCGGGCCAGGGGCTGGGCTGCCATGCAGCAGAAGCCCAGACAGAGTGTTCAGACCTTACAGAACCTCCTGCTGGCTTCGTTGCTCAATCTGTTTTCTCAGGGATCTTTGCACCATCTTCATGTCGTTGGAATGACCATCACCTTTATGAGTCAGGTTCAGACTTCACCACCTTCTTGTAAATTAGCTTCCGGAATATAAATTGCAAGTTTGAGTGTCTATGTCCCTGCAAAGCTATAGTTCCATGCCAGTGGGAGGAAGTAGGGGTATGATAGGCAGCCTTCTTCCAAGCATGGCTCCCAGTGGTTCCTGCCTCCTGGTCTGCACATCCTTGTGTCATCTCTCCCTTTGCATCTGGGCTGAACTTAGTGATTTACAAATTGAATATGGCAGAAGTGTCAGGATGTGAGGTATCACGTCCAAGATTAGGTCATGTGAGGGTTGGCTATCATACTGGATGTACTCTCTCTTGTTCTTTCATGGATGGGTCATCCAGGACTAAGCCAGTTGCCAGGTCGTGAAGCAGCCCTGTGGAGAGACACATGGGGTGAGGGCCCAAAGCCTGCTCATGACCAAACCACCAGGTGAGAGTGCTCGGAAGCAGCTTGTATGAACCAAGGGTCTTTATAAAAACAGAACCAGTAGGCTGGGGAGGGGGGGTGTATGTGCAAAGAGATCTATTATATGAAATTGGCGCATGTGATTATGGAGGCTGAGAGGCCTCAAAATCTGTCGTCAGCAGCCTAGAGACCCCAGAGCGCCAGTGGTGTAGTTCCAGTCCCAGTCTGGAGGTCTGAGAGCCAGGAGAGCAGCTGATGTCATGTTCTGGTCCAAACACTGGCAGAAGAGCCAATGTTTCAGTTCAAGTTTAAAGGCAGGAAACGACCACTGTTCCAGCTCAAGGCAGTCAGGCAGGAGGAGTTCCCCCTCACTCATGGGGTAGGGGGAGCCTCTTTGTTCTATCCAGGCTTTCAACTGATTAGATGCAGCCCACCCACACTAGACCTTACTCAGTCTACCCATTTAAATGTCAATATCATTCAAAAACATCCTCAAAGATACACCCAGAATAATGATTGACAAAGTACCTGGCACCCCATGGCCCAGTCAAGCTGATACATAAAATTAACCACCCCACTTATTTTTGGAGTGTTTCAGGGTGATGACACTCATATTCAATAGTTGACCATAACCTCCTGAGAGACCAAGAGAGGGTTTTAACAAATAACTTTTTTATTTTATGTATATCCCAAATTTGAATGGAACTGGTTCTAAAAATATATCCATGATGTTCGTCTAAAATTTAAATTTAACTGGGCATCAACATCCTGCATTTTTGTTTGCTAAATCTGCCAACTCTGTCCTTGACTCAGAGGCACCAGTCAGCTACAATCTATTGGCTATCCTTGATCCACAGAAGCTGTGAGATAACAAATATTTGTTGTTTTCAGCCACTACATTCTGGACCAATTTGATATGCAGCAATGATAACTATGATGATGCTGTTAAAATGCAGCATTTGTAACAGAAGTAACCAAGCAAGGTGGGGTTAAAGGACAAGTACTGGTGGTAGTACCAGCAGAGCCAAACATTGTTCCAAATCATTTTTTTTCACATTGTCTGGCCTTGGTTGAAAAATTACCCATTCACAGAGTGTGCGATGGTGTCTGATAGGGGTGTGAGCTGAAGCTAAGAATTCCTAGGCTGCCAACGCCTGGGAGGGAAGAAACACCCTCAGGCCTAGAGGTGGTTTGGGGCGGTTTTTCTCCAATTTTAATGTTTATTTGAATTCCTGGTGATCTTGCCAAAATGCAAGTTTTGATTTAGTAAGTCTAGTTTGGGGCCTGAGTTTTCACTTCCCTAACAAGCTCCCAGGTGACACTGAGGCTGCTGGTTCCCAGAGGACACACCCTAAGGGGCAGGGTGGCGGGACACTTCCCCTTAGTAAGGGCACTGGCTGTGTGATGAGCCAGGTATGTGGAAGGTGGGACGCTTCAGAGGAAGAGTGGATTTGCTGTCAAATTTCTCATCATAAACCCAGAGTATCTTAGGCTCTTGGATGGAGGAAGTGATAACTATTACTTGTGGAGTATCTTTCTGGCAGGGTTTACAAGTCAGAATTTCTGGGGGTGGGTGCAGAGAGTGCAAAGAAAACAGAACTTTGTCTTACTGTTTTGATTTGTTTTTCACACAAACTTTCACTAGTTTTGGAATTTTAATAGAATTAAAGAACAACATTGACTTTTTATTTTATAATTTTTTTAGATATATGGCATTTCTTTTATTTATTTCATTTATGTAAAGGTTGAGAATTTTTATAAGTTTATTAGCCAAAATTGACAACAATGCTGGGAAGCAAAGTCTCAAATGCTCCTTATTTTATCATTTAAAACACACTTTAATTATCACAAAAGCTACATATGTGCATTATAAAAAGAAGCAAAAAATAAATACACCATATCCCCATAAATCAGAGATTAGTGCTACTAACATCTTAGTGTAACTATCAGATCTGCTCATGATTGCCATCCTTCTGCATCAATCCATTCTCACCGCATCAAATAGCCAGTCCGCTTCCCTCAACTGTCCCCTTAGAGAACATCAGCATCAATTTTAAAAATAATTTTGAGAAGTCCTTCGAAGATGGCCCCTGATTCAGTCATTGACATGGGAAGTCCTGTTTGTGACTAATAGTTCAGTGTGTGTTGGAGGAGAAGGTGGTAGGGGAGACTCCGGGAGATCTTAGAGAGACAGAAACCAGGGTGCCCAGCTTGAACACACATATGTGCTTTCCTGCACTGCTGGCCTGGCCATCAGACATTTGAATATAGAAAGCTGTATCCTGATGGGTGAGCTGGATATGAAGCAAGGTACCAAGAGTGAGGGAAAAGGAAAAATGATTAATCCAGATTCTTATAACTTTGAGTGGGAGACATGCAGCCACAGCCCGAATGGGCAGTCATGACACAGTCACAGTCACATGGCATAACTTCTGGTCAAAGATACAGCCAGGCCAAAATATCCACTCTGTCCTAAATTCTGCCACAGTTGCCATGGCAACACTCTCCTGCAGTTGGCCCTTGGAAGAGATGACAGTGAGGTGCACAGACTGTGTTTTTATTTCTTGGAAATTAATGAAGGCCAGGGCCCAAGGGGAGCACACCTGCGGTCCTGCCACGGGCAGGACTCACGTGGAGGCTGTAGGGGACCTTACAAAGGCAGAGTTCCTCTCTCCCTGAAAAATAAACTAGGTGTTGGTGCGACTTTTGATTTTGGGAGACAGGGAACCTCATGTAAGGGACAAAGCAAGATTTCAAAATGATTAGGATGCTAGATATTTCTGGAAGTGTTACCTAGGAGGTTCAGTCAGGTGGCCCAATCAACCCCCGTGGTGCACCTCATCCTGAGGAGGCACTTCCCCTGACCCAAGGGGCACTCTCCTGGGTCCCAGGAAGGGTGTGGAGTGCAGAGTAAGGATGTAAGTTTGGAGCTCTGGGGACGTGGAGCAACCCTTTCTACACTGGGTCCCCAACTCAGGCTCCAGTTGCAATGGCAGATGCAACACAGATTCTCTCGTCCATTTTTAATCCGTTCTTATATTTATTAAACGGGGATATTAATGAGCCTCATATAATGTTCTTTGGATGAAGGATAAATCAGATACTCAGCCAAAACATCTAACATGTTCCTGGAATGTAGTGGGCATTCAGTAAATAATAGCTTCCTTTCTTTGCTTCCTTAGAGTGGACCACAGTCTCAACCAACTTTTCTTGCCTCATAGAAGCTGTCACCAGCTACTCAACTTCCTGAGGTTCTTCTCCTTTGAAGGTTGATTTGAGGGCAGGATACAAGTTTCTCCGTTCCCTGCTACTGTCATGGCACCACCACCACCCCACCACCCCATCCCCTGATAAAGCTCCTTTATTTCTCTCACTTACAGTTTCCTCTGACCCTTCACCCACTGAGCTTCCCCTATTGCTTTGGGTGCAAGGTGGGAAGAGGGTAAGGAGTGGTAAAGAGCAGAAATCTCTTACTTCAGTGACATTGATCTTGTGGTGGTGTTTTCTGGCTGCGGGAGATGTCCCTTCATGGTGTGCTTTGCTGATGTTTGGCAGATACACTTCCATGGGACTCCTCCACCAGCGGGTCCCTGCACTCTCTCACTGTGCAGGTCTCATGCTTAATGCCCTGCTTCCTTTTGCTCTGCAATCCAGACTATGTCAGCCAGCCTTAAGCCAGTGGGGGTCACACACCATCTCCCAGACTGGAGAGGCTACATATCGAGGAGTCCAGTGGTCTCTTGCAGCCCAGCTTTCTAGGAAAGAGAGAAGCATCCCCATTCCTCCGCCATGAAGGTGTCAGTGGGACCCAGGGCATTTCTCTCACCAAAGAAATCCTTGACCTAATCTTCAGTGTCTTGTATAGCCTCTCCAACTGTCCTATAGCTCAGGAGTGGGTGGTCAACTAAGGTTTCAAAATCAGTGCTTCAGTGGAAGCTTGGGAGGCTGAGGGAGCACCTGACTTTGGAATGTAAAAGAGTTGACACCTACTGTTGCAGGACTTCAGCTAACTCTAAGTCAGAATCCCATGACTGCATCCTCTCTCTCTCTCTCTCTCTCTCTCTCTCTCTCTCTCTCACACACACACACACACACACACACACACACACACACACACTTCTTCATCGTCCAAGTAAGGTCAGCATAACAGGAGAGCATGGAAGGCCACTGTTTTGTAGTTTACTGAAATATTTATGAGGAAACTTCACCACGTGTGATGGTTTCCCTACCTTCCCTCTCCCCTACCATTCTCTGTTATAATTTCTCACAGCTGCATTAATTTGATGTTGCCGTTCCTACAATGATGCAAGATCAATGTCCTCTGAAAGGAAGAGGGCCTCGGGCAAGACAAAGAACCGAAAGAAGAGAAAGGAAGGCAAGAGGGCAACTTCGCAATCATGCCTGACGCCAGGATGTCCAGACAGGACCAAGCTTTCATCACATCATCTCTCCAACCAGCTGTGCCCTCAGCTGCCACACTGTTCATTAGAATTCAGAAAAAAATAAGCATTTCAGGACACGACTGGTTTCTGGAGATGTCAGGGAAGAATTAGAAAAGTCATGTAGCCAGAGACACCAAACAACTATTCCAGATGGCAGGCGCTACCAAGATGACTTGGGCAGTCCCACACATGGAAAACATTTCCCTCCCAGAGAGATTGTTGAAATGATCATTTTCAATGGCTCATTAATAGTTAAAAGCATATGGCTCTTTCTTACAGAATTTTGGATTATTTAGTCTTTTCTTTTTTTTTCTTTAAGAAGCACAATTGATGTCATGAAGATAAAACATCTTGATGATGGTAACCAATGACATTGTTGTGGCAAGTTCACTAGCCATGGTTACCATACTGCTTAGCTGGTTATCCAGGTGGCCAGCCACATGAAAGGATCACCCTGAATAACATTTAAGAAAAGACAAGGAGGTGAAGAAAATATTAAAGAAATAGATAACAAAGGACAGAGAAACAAGGGTGGCCCAGAGACTCTATCTCTCCTTATTCATTTTGGTGTTATCTCTTCCCAAATAAAAAGAACTAGAAAATAGGGAGAAAGGAAGTAGACAAAGGCACATCTTGGCACTCTGGGGGGGGGGGGGGGGGGGGGTGCTGGGCAAGGGGGAGAGTGAGACACCAAGGTAGAAAGAATCAAGCAGAGAGGGAGGTTTAGAAAATTATCACCAATAAGGAACCTAAATTCTGTAAATAGAAAAAAAATACTCCCATGTAATAAATAATGTTTTAAATGATATGTGCCCAGATTTAGTCTCAACAATATTTATTTTGTGATTGTTTATAAGAACAAAAAATTAGAAACAAATGAAGTGGCCAAACAATATATTTTTTAATAATAGAAATTATGTAATCAGAATAGTATTAACAGAATAAACTGGCTCTTGGAGTTACAATTCAATGGTCTATACATTGTTTCTCAACTTCTCTAGTTTTGAGATGTATTTAAAAGCTTTAAAAACTAGAAGTGCTCCAAAATTATAGAAAATATAAAAGTAGGCAAAGCAAGCATTGAGTAGGAAATGGGCAAAGTTATATTAGATAGAAATGAAGCTATATAAGCAATGCTTTTAAAAATTACATTTTAATACAAAATAAAGGAAAGGAAATAAAAGAAAGATGTTCAATTTAGTATCTCTAATTTTAAAGTGATGGGATGGGAGATTATCTATTAGTGAATATGATTATCAGCATTTCTCAACACTAGAAACAAGGAGCAAGATTTGGGTAAAGAGATCGTGAAGATAAAATAGATTGAAAACAACTGTCTTCAGGACTAAAATGCAAGCGGATGGTGGTCGATGGTGAAAATTGAGTCAATAATTGCTCAGATTTGTTTCTCACTACCTCATTTCTCCCATTTCATTCAGCACTTACAATTAGAATCTGTTACATAATGTAATCAAACCATACTTATTAGGAAATCGTTGTTTAAAAAATATTGTATGTCAACTGCACTTCAGTGCAAAAGAATAAATAGCACATAAAAATAAAACCACAAAATAAAATCAGTACATCAGTTAGCAATAAAGAATTCATCAAAGCCTTGTGGACTCCCTGGAGTTAATGGGTGGGAGTGTTTATGAGGACGTCAATAATAGAATGTAAGCACAACTCTACACCACATGTTAATATCAAGGATTCAAAACTAACTACAGCCCACTTGGGAGACACTCCATACAGTCCAACCTCTTCAAAACTTAGAGTTTTCTAAAAATCTTTCAGGCTATTGCCATTCTTTGATCAAATGAACCTAAGTTGCCAGGAATTTTTTCACCCTTAACCTCTAATTAATTCATCTGGGGGGGCTAATTAAAGAGCTGAATTCAGGTGAATTAGACTAAGTTAAGGGTGTTAGTTAATAAACAATTGACAGACAACTTTTAACAATCATATTCCCCAAGAAGGGAATGCCATTTTTTCAAATATAGTACTTGCAAAATAGATAACTGCTTTTTATGATACTTCTGTTGAGTAGGTGAGTATTGCTATCTTAATTTTCCAGGTGAAAGAAAAACAGAAAAGTAACTCACTCAGTGAATCAGGACTTATTATTATCAAGGCTGTATTCTGACCTCAGCCATAGGCATGAGTTTGTTTTGGGTTCAACAAATATGGATCAAAGCCTCCTCTTGCCTTTCCAAGCAGAAAAATATGCCATTTTTGTTTTCCCATAAAACTTGTAGAACATCTCAATTGGAACACTTGTCACATTGCATTATAATTAGTTACTTGCATTATCAATTACACTGGTTCATCATTTCTAAATTTGATATCCTTCAGAGCGTAATACGCATGCCTAAAGAATTAAGTAAAAAATACAATGGTCAAATAAATTTCAGAAAATCTAGATTAAACACATTTAAACAGATTTCTTTACTGCAGGATTTTTCAGAGGCTTTAAAATGTTAATATCCGTTCTGAATCCAAAAAAAGTGAGATACATTTCTCAAAATTTTTGGCCATAAGACTTTTTTTTTCTCCTTGGAATATTCAATAAACTATCCAGATCCATGCTTGGAGAATGCAATTTGGGAAACTTTGTGATACATCTTGAATTTATCTTTTTAATGTAATTAAATTTATTGGGGTGATATTGGTTAATATTATCTAGGTTTCAAGTGTCCATTTTTATGATACATGTTCTGTATATTGTATTGTGTGCCCACCACCCAAAGTCAAATCTTCTGTCACCATATATTTGACCCCTTTCACCCTTTACTACTCCATCAATTTCCTTCCACCTGGTAAGCACCAGACTGTTGCCTGTGTCTATGAACTTTTGTTTGTTTGTTTTTCTTTTTTGTTCATTTGTTGCTTTCGGTTTATATCTCACATATGAGTGAAATCATATGGTTCTTAACCTTTTCTGTCTGACTTATTTCATTTAGCATGATATTCTCAAGATCCATCCATATTGTCACAAATGCCAGTATTTCATCCTTTCTTATGGTTGACTAGTGTTCCATTGTATATATGTACCACATCTTCTTTATCCTATCATCTATCAAAGGACACTTTGGTTGTTTCCATGTCTTGGCCACCGCCATATACTATGCTGCAAGGAACATGGGGTTGCATATATCTTTGCAAATAAATGTTTGTTGGCAGGAAAACAGACACGCAGACCAATAGAATGGAATTAAGAACCCAGAAATAAACCCACATGTAGATGGGCAAATAATTTTTGACAAAGGAGCCAAAAACATACAATGGAGAAAAGAAAGCCTTTTCAATAAATGGTGCTGGGGAAATTAGAAAGCCACATGCAAAAGAATGAAACTAGACTATTGTTTGTCCCCATTCACAGAAATTAACTCAAAATGGAACAAATACCTAAATACAAGACCTAAAATAAATTACATAAAAGAAAACATAGGTACTAAACTTATGGACTTTTGTCTTAGAGGGGATTTTATGAATTTGACCCCAGAGGCAAAGGAAGTAAAGGCAAAAATAAATGAATGAGACTATATCAAACTAAAAGGCTTCTGCACAGCAAAAGAAACCTCCAGGAAAACAAAAAGGCAACCAACCAAATGGGAGTCCATCTTATTCGCTGTGTATTTTTAGCACCTAGCATGCTGCCTGGCTAATAATGGACACTGTCTATGTCAACTATTTCCCATTTCCTATTTCCGGCTCCGGTCTTTCTTTGGAACTCCAGACTCACATATCTAACAGCCTAGTTAACATCTTCACTTGGTTACCTGATGGGCACCTCAAACTCATTATATCTAAAGCTGAACTTTGGATCTTCCCCACAAAATTGGTTCCACCTACAGCCTTCTCACCTCAGTTGATGCCATTCTATCCATCCAATGACTTAAGCCAAAAATCTTGAAGTCATTATTGATTCCCTTTTCTCTTCTAATCTATCATAAAGTAGTATTTGCTCTACTACAAAAATATCCAAAATCCAACCAAGTACAATATACCAGGTACACTCCTTTGCAATCCTGTTCCCTCTGATCAGAACATTCTAGCACCATAACTAATTTTCTTACCTCTCAAATACTTGCTTAAATCTTCACCTTCACAATGAAGCCTATCATAACCTCTCTATTTAAAATAGAAGCCCACCCCCCATATGCCCACTCCCCTTTACTGATTTTATGTTTATTTTTTATAGCATTTACCTCTTCTAGCATTCTACAATACTTTATAAATCTATATTTTTTCTATCTCTCTTCACTAAAATATATGCTCTTTGTTTAGTTCACTGATCTTGCCCAAATGACAGGAACAGGGCAGGATGCACAATACGTGCTCAATAAGAGTTTGATGAACATTTGAATTCATGCCAGATGCTGAATGTGCTCATACTGGTTTACTGTGGATGTTTTATGTGACTGAGCTCTATAGGCAGAAAGCCCAACACTACACTCTTTTCTTTTCAAGTGAAATAAAGATTGTATTTTTTTTATGAATCAGACACAGCCATGGCACTTTACTAGTAATTCTGTGTTTCATTCACCTGGTCAAGACAGATACTGTCCAAAAGGCTTGATAGCCAATAAAATGTCAGTCTTCATAAACTTATTAAAATGTGGTTACATAGAAGAGTTATGTACAAGAGAGTATGGAAAGATATACTAAACCTCTAGTGACAGATATTTTTCTCTTAAACATAAGAAAAAAATCAGCTATACTAATATTTCATTTACTCACTGACACTGGTGTCCTCCCTCAGGCTGTATATCTCATAGCACGTGTACTCTGACACGTATCTGAGGGAAGAAGGGGGTTCTCAGCCAGTGGTTCCTTTCCTCATTTGTTCATTTTCAACATATCACAATATGTTGTAGTTAAGTTTGACATTAAAGAGGATTTATAACTTACATTAGTTACCTAGTATTACATTAAAAACTATCAAAAATTAGACCACTTAGAGCTGCATACTGAATTGTGTTCCCCCCAAATTCATATGTTGAAACCCTAACTCCCAATGTGATGGTATTGTAGAGGGAGCCTTTGGGGGGCAATCAGGGTTAGATGAGGTCATGAGGGTGGGGACCCTGGTCCAATGGTTTTAGTGTCTTTATAAAAAGAGACAGCAGAAAAGCACTCTCTCTCTCTCCGAGGGAAGCCCAGGTGAGCACACAAGCAAGGAGGCAGATATCCATGAGCCAGGAAGAGAGCTCTCACCAGAAACTAACCCTGTTGGCATCTTGATCTCAGATTTCTAGCTGCTGGAATTATATAAAAATAAATTTCCGTCTATTGTATTTTGTTATGGCAACTTGAGCAGACTAATAGAAACAGTATCTTAAAAGATTAATCCCATGAAAATATGGAATAAAGATAATACTAAAAGTGCAAGCATAATGAACAAAAAGAAAATGGCAAAGTTGAGATCTTGGTTCTACTATGAACTCTTCACTAGCCATATTACCATATGGTGACCTAATAATAATGATAAAAAATGTTCATAATTGCTGCAGGTGAGTGATGAAAACATTGGTTTCATTATATTATTCTTTGTACTTTTGTGAGTTTTTAAAAAATATTTTATAATTAAAAGTATTCAAAAATTTAAATTGGCTAAAACGATGAAAAAATTATCAAGAACATTATTTGAAACATCGATTTATATCTAGTATCATTGACACTAAAATTTTCTCTGTTTATTATGTCTTGAGAGATTAGCTAATAAAGATGTGACGCCATCAGTAGTAATACTTTTCAAAAAATTTGTCTATATCATCACATCAACATTTTTAATTTCTATATTTCGAGGTATGTTCTTATAATACACACAATACATCAGTCCCATAGTATTAAGAAATTATATATGTGTAACTACATATACATGTAATGAGTTATATAAGCTTCAACATTTTTATTGATGGGAATTTTTTATGTGTAACTACATATACATGTAGTGAGGTGTGTAAGTTTCAACATTTTAAAATTGGGGAGTTCATTGTGCTTAAATGATAAAAGGAGATGTATCATAAGATATGTAATATGTAAATTGGGGAATACCAATAAAGATATTAAGCACAAATTAGGGAGGATGAAGCTAATAATATTAGGAAATACTACAAGGTTAATGCATACATGCATTGCTTATATATACACACATAATTTGTAAAGTTTATAATGCTTTTTGAAACCCTTTGGGATGAAAAGCAGATAAAATAATATATTATTCATGTTACTACTATATTGCATGCTTGTCTTTCTATATAAAGTTGCCAGGAGTATTTTAATGGTCTCATTTTTTATGCAATTTATACTAGTCTCCATTGAAAAGGCTTCCATTAATCTAAATTATTGAGATAAAATTTAATTTGGTTGGACAATACTAAAGCTTGAAATGACTGAAGAGTACAAAAAAAAAAAAAATCAGCTCAGCGTGCTGAAAAATAAGTGCTCAATGACCTGGGACAATGGCAAACATATTTTCCTACTCCCACACGCTCATGCCACAAATCAGTGGTGTGCAAATGTCCTAGAGCAAGGCACTTAGAGTGTGATGGAAGGGCTAATATTGGGCTAAAATGATCCTTTTTTATATCTTTTTTTAAAATCCTCACCTGATGATATTTTTCCACTGATTTTTACAGAGAGTGGAAGAGAGAGGGAAAGACAGAGAGAAATATCGATGTGAGAGAAACACATTGATTGGTTGCCTCCTGCATGTGTTCTGACCAGAACCCGGGCTAGGGAGGAGCCTGCAACTAAGGAATGTGCTCTTGACCAGAATCGAACCCGGGACCCTTCAGTCCACAGGCTGACATTCTAGCCACTGAGCCAAACCAGCTAGGCCTTTTTAAAATCTTTATGTGATAATGGTTATGTATTTTTTTCAGGCACAATTAAATATTTTTACTTTGTAGTCAAATAAAAGCCAAGAAAACACCTCATTGCTTTCTCATCAAGAGCAGTGCAATTTCTTTCACTGATTGCAGTGTAATGATTTGATTCTTTTTTCTTTTAATATCACAGAATGGAAGCAGATGGATTAAGGGATTCCTGTGCCCTGTGAATGGTCAGTGGCTCAAAAAAGTAGAAGAAACTTGGTTGTGAAAACTACGTTTTAATATTTACTGTCTGCTTTTATTTCACATTTATTAGTTTTCAACAAACTGCATGGACTCCTACAATATCAAGCCATACCCTTGGCTCTGAAAGATAAAGATATCATACTTATTAAAAGGTCATAGAGCTAGAGACCACATGTCCATTCATAATTGGCTGCCTAGGACTTTTTCCTGACATCCCATGCTTCTTCATTCCAATCCCATCCCACTTCCCAGTCCCACCCCTTTTATAATCCGCAGCTGAAAAGTTGTGTCCATATAGACTGGGAAGCACTGTTTCTCAACAAGTACTATGACTTCCTAAAAAGCTCAACCCTGGGGACCACATGCTCAGAGGGAGCTACTCTGACTTTAACATCATCTCATCAGGCGACTCAGGGCTCATACTCTCCCATCTACAATAGGACTTACTTTGCCACGTGGCAGAACAAGGTGGCAGGATAGCATAGAAGTCAGGAGCACCTGACCTGCTTTGGAAATCTGCCTGTTCTAAATCACAATTCCACAAAAACAAGTGGTGAGAACTTGGGCACATCACCTGACTGCTCTGAGTCTGACTTGTCTCTTTGGAAAACAAGGATGTTAATGGTGCTCACACCATAGACTTGTTACATACACCATTCTTTGCGAAGCACCTAGAGCAGTACCTATGTCTGTGGGAAGTACTCAATAAACTGTAGCCCATTATTAAGAAGGAACAACTGCCCTAACTGGTTTTGCTCAGTGGGTAGAGCATTGGCCTGTGGACTGAAGGGTCCCACGTTTGATTCCGGTCAAGGGCATGTACCTTGGTTGCGGGCACATCTCCAGGAGCGGGTGTGCAAGAGGCAGCTGATGGATGTTTCTCTCTCATCGATGTTTCTAACTCTCTATCCCTCTCCCTCCCTCTCAGTAAAAAAATCAATAAAACATATTTTTTTAAAAAAGAAGCAACAACTAAATCATGGTACAAATTGCAAATCCAAGGACTCTCAGGTAGAATTTGAAATAAGACAATTGTATTAGTTTTCGATTGCCTCCCTAAACAATTACCACAAACTTTAGTGGCTCAAAACAACATGGATTTATTATCTTATAGTTCTGTAGGTTAGAAATCTAACCCCGGTTTCACTGGCTAAAATCCAGTTGTTTTTTTGCTGAGCGCTCTAGGAAAAAAAATCCATCCCTTGACTTTCCTTCTTCTAGGAGCTACCCTCACTGCTTGGCTCCTCCATCTCTAAGCCATCAGTGGAGAGTTGAGACCTTCTCACATGACATCACTGTGACCTCCACTCCTACCTTCATCTTCCACTTTTAAGGATCCTTGTGATTGCATTGGGCCCACCCAAACCAACCTAGATAATCTCCATATTTTAAGATCAGAGGATAGACAATCTTACTTTCACCTGCAAACTTAATTTCCCTTGGCCATATAACCTAACACATTCACAAGTTCCAGCAATTAGGATGTGGACATTGGGATGAGGGTGGGGGGGAGATTAGTTAAATGTAGGCATAATATGACTGTTGCATTCAGCCATTATCAATGACTTCTTCTGCTATATTTATATACTGTTAAATGCTTTTTAAAGGGTACATCTATCAACTGACCAAACTTTGTGATCAAGAGTCTGTGTCTGGGTGGGCAGATCATCTGGAATCCTTCTTTATAGAATGGAGCCCATTCAAGGCTAGTTCCTGCCCCAGGGCTGCACTCCTGACTCTAAATCAGCCAGGGAGGGCAGATGTCCAAAGGGTTGCAAGGTCTCTGCAGGCACCACCACTCAGATGACACCTTCAGGACCTCTGCATGTCCCATGAAGACCAACTGTGCCTCGTAAATACTTCCCGAGTCTGTCTCCAAGAGCAATAATGATGCTTCTCATTTGTACAGTGACTTTCAGTTTTACAAGCATTTCACATAGTGACTTCCAAAATAAATATTTTTTCGGTATATTGGAATATTCAAAAAATAAACCTCTCCTTGGATCACTCCCTTTATGCCAAAAGTAAAAAATACAGAAGTAACTAAGGCTTTGGTTTAAACATAGCAGGGTTGTGCCATTGGTAAAGAGTTTCTAAGCACTAAGCCAACTTAGCAGGCAGCCAACTATTAACTTAGGCAACTTCTAAAACTGCCTCATTTTTTGTTTCCAGCCTCAGAAAAGGTGACTCAAAGTCTAACTGGAAAAGGTACAATTGGGAAAGTCCTGTCTTCCTTAAACTTATAATCCTCCTATGACCATTAAGAACCCAAGGAATAAGACAGCTTCTAGATGTTTCATTTTGCAATAAACCTTGTTTTTTACTTCTGCAAATTAACAAAAGTAGTAATTATCTTTAGACAGACAAGTAAGATTTCTGACATTGATTCTACAGTTCAAGAGAATTTTCTTCAGGATACGAAAATGCCTCTCTTTGGAGAACTGAGGCAAGATCTCTCTGAGAGGCAAGAAAACAAGAGTTTGTTGTGCCTCTTACAATGTCATAAATTAAGGAGGAGATCAATTCTTCCATCTTAATTTGTATCAGCCTGAAGGTCAAGCAGAAGCACGTAGTAAATTCTATTTCTGACTCAGGCAGATTGCAAATCCAACCGACTCCTTCCATTACGAAAACCTTACTTTCGATCCCTATCGCCCAAAGATGCCTTCCCCCGCCTTTAGCAGAATATTTATCTGGTGGAAGGTTTGCCTTTTCTCATTGGGAGTCCAATAGGAGAAAATAAACTCTAGTGCTTATTTATTCCATCAAAAATTTCCAACTAGTTAATACTGAAAAGGTCATTCAAATTCTCCATGTGGCATTTCATAAAGCAGCAACCACTCACTTGGGGACATACCATGAAACCTTCTGAGGATGAGTCAAAGACATTTTTATTTTATTACAATTCATTAAAGCAAAGGAAATATCAATGCAGCATGTCAATATATTAACTCCACCCATAAGCAACATGGCTACCTACCTGAAGTGTTTCCTCCCTTGGACTTGCATGGTTGGCTTACTCAAACTCAGGATGGAAAACAACAATATTTAATCTTGTCACATATTCCCAATATTGCATTAGAAGTGTCTTCAGTGTGCCAACCCACAAAGAAAAATTTTAATTAGGTATTAACTACTAAAATTGTGATGGGAAAGGGTAGTATCAGGGATGCTATTGTTACCCATACTTTTCCCTTTTACCTGCCTGAGCACCATCTCCCAGCTACAGTGAGCTCCCTGCAGTCCCCTTCTCAGGGAATGGCTGATGCCCACTTCCTGAGATCAGAGGCAATGAATGAGTGGGGAGGAGTTACAAAAGGCTTTCCACATGTTTCAAGGTGGGACCAACTCTTTGGTGTTATTCATTGTATGTGTCCTTACCCTATTGTCACAAATCTTTTCTGAACATGGTAGACTTCTCTGGGAGGAATTAAATGTATTGCATGTGTGTGTTATTTTCTTTTTTTATTATTAAAAATTTGCCAGCCACTAAACATCATAGGCAAGAGCAGTGCATAACCTAGAGACATTGAGCATGGGCTGCCTTACCAGGACAAGTGGACACTATCCATATCCCACCCATATCTCCTCAGCCCTTCTGGAATCCACCTGCATACTTTTCTCTCATGCCAAGGCTTCTCTGCAACTCTCTATTTGAGGTTGTCCTCTGACTGTAGGTGGATGCTCTGCCATAAAGGCCAGGGAGTTAACAAATAAGGAGAAAAGTTAGTTGGTGGACCAGTATCCCGGTGTCCTGACATTGGTGTGCAATTACCCCTAGCACTGCTTCAGCTACCTGAGGAGCCTGATGTCCACCCCTGGAGAGATTTCACTGCTTTCATGTTCTTGAGAACCTCCTGGTGTACCTCTGAGGAGAAGGTCTCCAATGACACTCCTCAGACATCACATATTCTTCTAGGCTCTTTGGTTCCTAGGAGGCCCTGGCCCTGCCTGGATCTCCAAACCAGCAAGGAGTAGAGATTTGGTAGATCTGAAACCAAGGATTCCAAGCAATTCAACCAGGAACCCTTCCCCAGAGGAGCTCTGGGGGAGAGGAAAGATGACCAATGAGGATTAGTTACATAAGAGTGAAGCCTCCTAGCACCTGGACCATTTGGGAAGTCAAGGACTTTGCCTCCACTCTGGGAATGGCTCACTGAGGCCCCTGTTATCTGATTTACACTGTAGTTGACAGGCACAGCAATATAGGACAAGGAAGACCAGGCTTCTTCCCTCAAGACACTCACAGATCCCTCACCAAACAAAGATACAGCTGGAGCCCAAAGGGCATCAGAGTTTCTGTACTTCTTTCTAGAAGTGAGTATTCAGAGAACACACTCAGGGAAGGTCTGGGGTTGGAGCCGTTTGCACCCAAACCTGGGAAGGGTATGCCTGTTACATTCATCTTTCTTTATCCTCTTGATATTTGGAGTCAAACAAATCCTACGAAGTCGAGTTTGAAATTTCTGACTAAGAACCAAAGCAAATACAGAGAGGCAAATATGCAATGGCTTAACCTGACCAAGAAAACATTAATATTTTAAAAGAATCTACAGTCTAAATTGTAAATATTAGAAACTGTGATTCTTTCCATGACATATTTCCAAAACACTTATCTGAAACTCAAACCACAGAGGAAATAAGATATGACCAAAGCTTCCAGATAGAGAAAGGAAGAGTGAGGGGAGCAGCTGAAAGTGTACTCTGTCGTCTCTGTCAAGTCAATTAAGAACACTTTAACTACACACACAGCAAAGTGCTCTGAGCCTTCAGCATTATGACCAAAAAACAATAAACAAGGCTGTAAACAACCATCGTCAGATGGCTCCACAGTGGCCACACAGCCATCTTCAGAACCCTGGTATGATCTTTCTTCTCTCCCAGCAATCAGCCAGTCACTACAGTTAATACATTCATTCTACAGAACATGAAAGGTGCATTGACTAACACTTCAATTTCCTAAAATTACCATCCAGGGCAAACACAGAATTTCCTTTGAATTGTACCAGAAAGCCGCTTCACTACAGGGAGAGTACCATGTTTAGTCCTGAGCCTTTATTTCTAATGGAAAGTCAAGCCCCAATTCCAGCATTTATTCATAAAAAGTTCTGAAATTCTTGACACAGGTTGTAAACAGAAATAAGATTAGTGTGAAGAACAGAGCTGGGGATGGTAGGGTGGAAGGTGGATCTAAGCTGAGTTTGATGCTTGCAGTTTAGGAGCTCCTTATTCCATTTCTCCTCCTCTGACTTCACAATCAATTGCCACCAAGTGTAGCACCAAGTGTAGAATTACCCCATCTTATTGTATCCATCACTCCTACATTCTAATATCATTGACATCCTGTCACTCATGACCTGAGGTTGTGTGGGATTAGGAGGACCTTTAGCAGGGCATGGGTGGAGTTCACACTAAGATGAAAAGTTGCCAAGACCAACATTCTAATATAATCATTATATTCACATAACTGGAGACTCCCATGTCACAGTTTGGAATGCAGATAACGCCCCCAGCTTGAGAATACCTCCTGGTTCAATTATCAAGGGGTCTAATCCTCCTGGACATTGCCCTCTCCATCTATGTAGATCCAAGATTGAGGCAGTGCCCAAAGGGTCAGAGCTGGTTACTTTAGTTTCATGGCTGAAGCCAGAGCTTAGACATGCTCCCACATGAGGAACTCCATCCCAGTGTCTGGAGGTCGCCTGCTCCAGGTTTTTCATTATATGAATATTTCAATACAGACACCTACACTGTCACTTTTCCCTCTGGTTGGCTGAGGGGGGGGGGGGCGGGCTCCCAAATTCAGCCAAATATTGGGCCCCAACCATTTTCCCCCTAAGTCTAGGTATATCAGTTATCTACTACTATGTAACAAATCCCTCACAACTTACAGACTTAAAACAACAACCATTTGTTTTTGCCTATAAATATCTGGGTGGGCTGCATAGTCTGCAAATCTGGATCAGGCTCTGCCCAACTTGGCTAAGTTTGCCCATGTGCCTGAAATCACCTGGCAGGTCATCTGAGGGCTGACTGGCCTAGGATGGCCTCCCCACACATCTGGTAATTGTCTGATGGCTGAAGTGACACTGTCAACTGAGTCACATGTCCCATACCTATTGACAGGTTAGCCCAAGCTTGTTCATGTTGCAGTGGCAGGAGTCCAAGTGAAGGTAGATGTATAGCAATCAAACATGGACACCCAAACCCATATTTCCAACCATGTTATAGAAAACAAACAATATTTTTCCTTATCAATACACTTCTCTTCTGCCATCATTTGAACTTAGCAGGGATAATAGTAAGCTAAGGCAGGTGCTCTTCTTTGCACATCTGCCCTTCTCCTCTCCATCTCAGGCACAAAACCATGGGAGACTATTTTCTTTTAAAAGCCTCCTGAGACCTAGGCTTGGGCTGGTGTATGGTCCTCCTGCTGTACCCAGGAGAAATGGACTACACCTCTTAATGAGGAGAGCTGCAAAGCCACTTTTATTGGAAAGGGTGGGCATCATTGGCAAGTGAAGCAGGCCCATGCTTGTACACAGTCTATTCTATTTGGCATCCAGGATTTCTAAGATACAGAGAAAACCTCTCTCTCTCTCTCTAAAGATCTGACTCCAATTTTGTCCCAGGAATAAATGAAATTTCTTTCACAGAATTCCTATCATCGAATACCTAATGGTTAAAGCAAATACCAGTTACCTTCAGAGAAAATAGTGAATCATAATTCAGACCTGTTGCCTTGTGGTGAAGAATAGTTAAGGGTGGGAGAAGGGGTGTCACATTAGCAGTGAGGGAGAGAAACAGCCATGGACAATTACACATATTCCTAATGCTGGCTATACCTCTGCAATGTTCTCAGCTGGGCCCTGGGGCCCTGGGCTGCATGAGGCTCCCATAGGTGGCTGAGATCACTCTGACTTGTGGAAGAAGGGGTGATTATCACCCTGTTCCCCTTTCCACTTCCAGCTCAGATACTTTCTTGGAAAAGAGAATGAAATGGCATGACTGTATTGGAAGGTTAGAGGGAGAGGGAACAGGAAATACTTACTTCCTATGCTCTCTAACTCCAATCTTATCAACCCACGTCTGGTAGGATAACTGCATCCTGAATCTTCTCAGGTTCTGAGCAGGCAACACCACCATCCTCCCCATTATTCACTCCCAGGAACCAGAGCTCCCACATATGTGGCCATGCTCTCACATGCAGGCTCCCATAATCCACGACACTTCACACATGACAGCTGCACATGTACTTAAATTTCTAGTATCAAGAATGCTGTGGTCCCCTAAGCCATCATCATTTCATAACCCATCTCTATTGTAACCAAAACATTTTTTCCAAATGCTGCTATTTTTCCAAGTGCTATTGTTTTTAGAATTCTTTTTCTGTTTTAAGTCAGAAGATTCAATACTTTTGTTTTATTCAATCATTCATTCATTCCAGATATATTGTTAAGTGCCTATCATGCTTTAGGCACTGTTCTAGGAGTTGGGGTTATAGTGGTTAGCAAGACCCAAAGTCTCTGCCCTCTGAGAACTTTTGTTTTGGCCAGTGAGGGAGATGATTAAAAATAAATTACGGACAGCAGTATCAGATTATGGCTCCAAAGGAAAATAAAGTAGGTATGAGGAGGAGAGGGAGGAGAGACTCTTAGCCAGAGTGGCTGGAGAAGGCTTTTCTGGGGAAGTGATATTTGAACAAAGACCTAAAGGAAGGGAGAGAGCAAGTCATGTGACTATCTGGGGGGGAAAGAATTCCAGGAAAAGGAAAGATCTTCACTGCTTAGAACCTGCAAATCACTCAGGAAGAAAAAATTATTTTTTACAACCATACTTCTTCACCTCTTCCGTGTTGGTTAAATTATTTTAAAACTTCTTGAGATTTACACTTTTGCTTATATAAACATTGACAAATAGAAGGCTAGAAAATGTGTGAAGTTTTAGGGGAGGGCTTGCCACCCCAACACATTCTCTTTCTAAATGTTTCTCAGTCAATGTAGTCAAGATCCTACTTGTAGCCCTGCACAAATAAATTTATTTGAAACTTTATTGCAAAAAAATAATACAAAACCGCATTTATACATTCCCTCTCCACAGGTGTGATCCACGGGGACCTAAGGTAATCGGAGGGCAAACACAGAGACCAATGTCAACAGTTAGGGCCTCTCCCAAACACCTGCCAAAGAAAAGACCAGAAGCAAGGGCAGGAGAGAAGGGAGGAAGCTCCAGGAAATACAGCCGGCCCTTCTAAGAATTCCCACCTCCATGCCCAGCTGGCCAAGAGCAAGGCCATTAGCACCACCTGCAGACAGAAGGCATGAAGGAAGTCAGAAGGCACTGGTGGAATGAGTCTTGAAAAAAAAACACAGAGCCTCAGGTGGTACCCAGAGCTGAGGGGGTGGAATAGGAATCTTCAGATCTGACCCTCCCAGAAACTCCCAGGCCCCTGGGAGAGATGGGGCTGATAGCCTCCAGAAACCAAAGGGTTTCAATAGGCACCTTCACTACTCAACTACCATGGTACAGTTGGACCAAATTTTCCTTTTCTCATCCTTTCATCATACCTATCTAGTACTTTATCTCTTTTCATTCTCATTTTTCTTTTTCTTGCCCCATCAAATATCAATTGCTGTTCTGTCTGATCCAGTGCAAGCATCCTTATTATTTAGAAACTAGAGGCCCAATGCACAAAATTTGTGCAAGGGGCTCGGCTCTTGCGGCCCCAGCTGCCTCACTGCCCCGGTTGCCTCACGGCCCCACGGCCCGCCCCCTGCCCGCTGATCATTCTGGAAGGTCGTTCTGGAAGGTCATTCTGTCATCCAGTCTAATTAGCATATTAGCTCTTTATTATATAGGATAATAATAAGGAAAGTAATAAGGAGAAATAGGTTTAGAAACTTCTTACTTAGAAAGCGTTGCAAAAGAAACAAAATTCATAGTTATCCAGTGAATAAAATGATATTTTATTACCTACAATAGTGCATTTTTTTGCTCCAAAATTGAGGTGACAATAGCACCCTCATTTCCTGCTGGTGGCATCTTCCATCGGTATGGACCTTTGAGTGTGGGCTGATATACAAAAAGTGCTACAACATGTCCCCAGTCTATGAACCAGTAATCACCCTCCCAGGAACTTGTGCTTAGGAAGTAATTGAGTAGCAGCCTTAAAAGGTGCCACATGCATACTAATGTCACCTATAATGACAATGTACGTGTCCAAAATACTCTAATGCCTTAGCAAACTCTGTGAGAGTGACTCAATAAAATACTATGTGTCCATTGAAAATCATAATTATAAATACTATGTGGAAACATGGAAAACTGTGTGCTATGTGAAAAGAACAGAACACAAAATTCTGTTAGCCTCTTAGTGCAATTATGTGAAACCAGACTGGAAAAAAATACACACCATTCCTCTTACATCAAAAGATAAAAATACAGACTTCTCCTCTTTTTTTTTTTTTAGTTTTAATGTCTTTATTGTATGCTAATTTAGGTCCTTATTATATGCTAATCTAGGCATCTATGTTAATCCTTTTTTTCAGACTTCTATTTTTTAAAAAGCATTTTAATATTGTTATACTGTTTTTACTAATAAATGTAAATAATCCCAATAAAAGATATTACAGAAATTTTATAGGAAATCTAACATGAATCAATTATAATTTCCCACCAGTTCCCCCCAACACATTTATTTCAATGTATTTGCTTTTATGATATGTTTCCCCCTCCATTCCCAAGATCAACTTAAGGGGGAGGGAACACTTTTTATTTAACTCTAGCTACCCTCTTTTATATTGGCAAGACCTGTTACATATCCTCCGCATTATGGCCCCACATTATCCAGACAAGTTTATTCTCCATCACATCCTAAATGTGTCTGCCACAGTAGGACCAGTCTCTCTATTCCATCAGCCACCTCTCTCATCCACTAACTCTCACCTCCAAATCCTTCCATGAGCAGCTAGACTACCATCAACTCCTCTCCATCTCTAAATCCTGCCCACCCTCTAAGCCCATATCCCCTCTTCTGACCTTCTCAGCCCTCCATGATCTCTTGGAACTTCAACTCCTCCAACACCGGTCACCTTTACCATATGACCACATTATGTACTTATTTCACAACTTATTCTTATCTGTCCAACTCTACTATAAAACCCTTGAAGTTAGAAACTGTATCTAATCTATATTTGACCTTCAAGCAAAGTTCCTCACAATGCTTAGCCCAGAGTTAACTAAGTGGCACTGTTTATTATGTGGTCAATAAGGGAACAGGGATAAGGGAGCATATGGGAACTGAGGGATAGATTTCTAAACCTGTTCTGCATCTCATCTACCTATCAGACACATAGTTAAGTGCCCAAAACTGATCTTTATTAACTATTGTAAAATGTATGTGGACATCCATAAACATGAAGCCATCTGTAGCTCATTTTTCAAATCTATTAACCGGCACAGATGAATATGTATTACTGATGGTATCAGTGCTGATATTTATGATGTTCTAAAGTAGATTAAAAGCTATAGGCAACATTATTAATAACCTAATTTATCAGTGGAGTAAATCTTTAGATTTAATGATGTGGTTACAAAAAAAACAGCATGAAAAGTTTTTGGAAAATAGATGTTTTGAGTAATTTTATCTGACACATTAAACCATGGAAAAATCTGAGTTAGATTACTTAATAGAACACTTAAGCATGCATATTAAATGAATCATATTTGTGACTTTTCAAAAGCAAACTGCTCCTAAATGGGAAATTTATGCTGTAGAATTAATATGTTGCAGATTCATAAATCACTGGCTTTATTAAAGGCAGAGTAATCTGGTTAAGAGAAATTGATCTGTATGCCAAAACCGGTTTGGCTCAGTGGATAGAGCGTCGGCCTGCGGACTGAAGGGTCCCAGGTTCGATTCCGGTCAAGGGCATGTACCTGGGTTGCGGGCACATCCCCCGTGGGAGATGTGCAGGAGGCAGCTGATTGATGTTTCTCTCCCATCGATGTTTCTAACTATCTATCTCTCTCCCTTCCTCTCTGTAAAAAATCAATAAAATATATTTAAAAAAAAAAAAAAAAGAGAAATTGATCTGTAGAGTTAAGAAGATTGAGGTTCAAAATTCAATCCTCGTGTGACCGGGAGGAAGTTGCTTCACCTGCCTGTGCCTCAAATTCCTCATTTGAAAGTGGCTGAGACTACCACCTTCACAATATTGCTTTGAAGATTAGCTGGCAGTATGTATGCAAAGAACATAGCACAGGCCCTAGTACTACATGGAAAGCAGTCAATAAAAGATATGTATTATCATTGTTATTCTTTTTAAATTATCATCTTATCATAAACAAATGCCCTCACAGCCCAGCTGGTGTAGCTCAGCAGTTGAATGTCAACCCCAAAACCAAGAGGTCACAGGTTTGATTCCTGGTCAGGGCACGTGCCTGAGTTGTGGGCTGGATCCTCAGTAGGGGGCATGCAGGAGGAAGCATATCAATGTTTCTCTCTCATCAGTGTTTCTATCTTTCTATCCCTCCCCCTTCCTCTCTCACTAAAAATCATTTTTAAAATAAAATATAAAAAAGAATGCTCTCACAAAATTATTACTCATAGCATGTCAAACTTGCACCAAAGTTAATATGAAGTTGATGAACATTTGCATCTGGTCATAGCAAAGACAATTTTTATAGACCTCTTGATATAATGAGCCCTGGCTAATGTCCCTCATTGCAACGAACACAAATTTATTAATAGCAAAGAGCCTAAATGAAGCAATGCGGCAGCAAGGATCGTCTTTTCAAGAAATCATAAATCTTATTGATCTATTTTTTTCCCTTCCTGGAGAAAGCTAACTGGAAGCATGTTCGATCCTAATGGACCAGTGTTGAAAAAAGAGGGAGCTGTTTTCTCTGAATCAGCTGGAGAAGGCTTATCTTCATACAACACCCATAAATAGAACTTTACCTCCCTGCCCAAGGAACCTCTTAAATGGCTGAACTCCGTCCCTGAACGCAATCTATTACATTGGTCCATAATTTACCACCTGGAAAAATATTCAGTTTTAATGAAGTTTGACAGTCTCCAAATACGATGTTGTTTAAGCAGCAAAGACTGAGTTTGTTTTCAATATGAGAGAAAATGGCAATTAGATTGAAAAGGAAACAGTTGAAGAGTGCAACCTCCCATGTGTGATGTTTTTAGAGGAATTAATGAGAGATACAGGTAAGAAAGCAGAGAAGTGTTTATCCAAAATCCTCTTGGAAACAGAGGAATCCTCTCTGAACCAAAGAAATCATGAGGGTAGAAGAAAATGATGGGGAACATTCTCTATAACTATAATGATAATGACTTCCTAACAGCATACTGCAGAGAAAGTTTTAATCTTTTAATTTTCAAAGTACTGTTCTGTATCCCACTCTTGTCCCAAATATACAGGAAAAATGTCTTGAAAGGCTTGAGTGACCCCACATTGACCAAACCTAATGGCTGCTTCTCTGAACCTCTCAGGATTTGCCGATGCTGCTGAACCTGCTGGAGCTCATTTTCTCCTTGAGTTGGAGACTTTCCTTGTCTCCTCAGAGCTCTCTCGTCCTGCTCCTGCCTCGTAAATGTGCAAATCCCCTGGAAGAGTGGGCCTCTCTACCATATCTCCTGAGGAACGCATCAACCCATCCCTGCACCAGCTACCAGTACTATGGAGAGAATTCCCAGAGCCACATCCCAAGTTTGTTCTCTTTCTGAGCCTCAATTCTGCATCTGGGATGGCTTCTTGGAGAAGGTGGGGTTTGAACTGGGTTTGAAGGCTGGTTGGATTCAAAGAAGTGGAGCTGGGAAAGGAGCATTATGTGGGAAGATGACCTTCGACAGAGGGCAGAGATGCAGAACAAGGAATGTTTGGATGACAGGGAAGGTCTCTAGGATATTCTTATTCTTTTTGTAAAAGACTTTCAGGAAGGGGACTTTTCCATCTTCTAGGACCTTCTGTTTTTCGAAATGTCTGGAAGTGCTTACTATCCAAAGTTTAGAAATAAATCAAACCCTTTACACATAAACCCTTCCCTCACCTATAACTCTAATGGCATCAAAAAGAATGTCCCAGATCCCTAGAGGTTCCATTTCCAGAAGACTCACCTCTCCAGACATCACCCTCATTGCCCAGCTTCACCAGAAGTGCCCCTGGTCACAGGGAGTCTGGTGGGATTTGTTCAGGTCCTCCAATTCTGAGCCAGTGGTTTGACTCCTGAGTTCAACTGCTATTCTTCAAAATTTTTCTTAAAAATAAAGATCACTTCACCACTCAGAATTTTGATTTCTTGGCCTTCCTTTTTCCACAGGAAAAAAAAGACAAGGAAAGTAAGTGAGAATCTATTCTAAGTGAACTGTTCAAGATATCATTATTATCTCCAGATATCTGTCCCATGGCTTATAATACAAACTTTGATGGAAGATCTGCAGAAGACAGGGTGCTTTTTAATATGTTAGTGAATGAAAGAAAACCCACATTATGCATCTCATTAACTCCTCATTCCATTACACAGTACAAAGCATGGTCAGTACTTCCCTGAAGCAGAAAATTACCACTGGATGAGTTTTCCCACTGGGCCATCCTGAGTTCAAAACTGGAGATAATCTAACTTTGCTAACCCAAGTCTTTTGCAAAAATAACTACTCTCCAAGGAGAGACATTATTTAATACATATTTTTCAGCATGTGAGAAGAGGTATAACACTATGTAATACTTAGAAAAATTATTGCTCTTGGCAACTTGTAACTATTGAATGTATTCCAAGGTCAATGGCTTAGATCAGAATTTTTGCTCATCATCTCCCCATGAGCCTATCTATGAATGTATGAGTTTATACTAAATACACTTTAATCTACTCCTTGCTCCAGCCCCACCTATTTTCCTCTAAAAAATATATTTTAAAAGCATTTATAGATTCCATGGTCAAAGGATAGAACACCAGCACTGTTTGTCTACTCAAAACTTTATGTTATCTTCTCTGCTTTGGATTAAATATAGCATGCACCTCATAAATCCATTCCAAAAGCCCATTTTCCACCTCCCTTTACAACTGTCTTAGCATCTTTTTTACCAAAAGATGTTTTAATGCCCACAGTGAAAGTATAATTCATATGCTAGTTATAAGCTTTTAAAAAGACATAAATCTACTGACATCTGCTTTAGATCATGATGGTAATAGTTCCAAAACTAACTAGAAAATCAGATAAAATACTAAAACATGTACTTGAAGGTGCTGGAGAGCTGCCAAGGTAACCAGGATTTGAGAGTGCAAGAGTCTGGAGAGAAGGGAACTGTAGGGAGGCGAGCTGACCTCAGGACATTTGTTGAGTCTTTTCTTTATGATTAGTTAGAATCTAAGAAACTGCACAATGGGCAATGGCAAGAGATAAAGAAGCCATTAGAAACCTTGGAAATCTTACAGGGGAGGGAGGAAAAAAATAGGGGTTGGAGTTGCCCAGTAAGCAGTACTAGAGTGACCAAGAATCTGAACAGAAGGGAACACAGGGACAAATTCTCAAGCTTATCAGAGCAAGAGGCTTAAAAGTCTAGCAGAAAACTGGTGAGAATATATCCATTTTCAATACTCTATTATGCTGATAATATTTTAAGAAATACAACTTAAGCATCCTCAGCTTTCATCCCTGAGAACAAGGATGAATAGGAGGTGAAGGGAGCTCTAGCAGACCTGCAACCCAGCCTTAGATTAGTGTTGTGTACAATTAGATTAAAGGAATCTGCCCAATTCTAGCTGCCTATCAGAGAGTATAGGACCATTTCAAGAAGTTAACACCTGAGTCACCACAGTTTTTATGTCTAATACCTAGCATTCGATCAAAAATCACCAGGCATACCAAAAAAGAGAATAAAAACACATAGAGACAAATTCATACATGATCCAGGTATTGGAGCTATCTAGACACAGAATTTTTTAAATAACTATGATTAATATGGTTTTTAAAATATAGATTTTTACCAAAGAACTATAATATACTTTTTTTAAAGCATCAAATAGAACTTCTGGAACTAAAAAATTACAATAACTGAAACTAAGAACTCAATAGATAGGTTTCACAGTAGACTGGCTACGATAAAGAAGATTGATGAACTGAAGATGAGGAAGTATAAAATATCTAGGCTGAATCCCAGAGAGCGAAACAGATGGGAAGTGCAGAAAAGAGCACTAGCAAAATATGGTGGGCTTCAAAAGGTCTGACACATCTGCAATTGAGTCCCAGAAGGGGATGATAGAGTGGGACAGAATATATATTAGAAGTGATAATAGCTGAGAATGTTCCAAAACTCCTAAAAGGTAGCAAATAGTTTCATAAAGCACTACAAATCACAACCCAGGATTAATCTAATAAAAGTACAGCTAGGCACATCAGTGTAAAATTGATGAAATTGGACATAAGTTAAAGAGAAAATTTTAAAGGAACTAGAAAAGACACATCACCTCCAAAGACGTAAGAATGAGACTGACAGTTGAGTTTTCCTTAGAAAAATGTGGGAGCTAGAGAACAATGGGGCACTAACTTTAAAGAACTAACAGGAATGAATAAATAAATAAATAAATAAATAAATAAATAAATAGAAATGAACTGCCAGTCTAGATGTCCATACACAATGAACACATCTTTGATAATGAAGATGAAATAAAAGACTTTTTAGGAAAACAAACATTGAAAGTATTGATCCCTAATAGACCTGCATTAAAAGATAATTTTTAGGAAGAAGGAAAAAATTATTCCAGGTAAAAACAAAAATATAATACAGAAAGAACATCAGAGAAAGTAGAAATTTAGGAAAATAAAAATGAATATTGACAGTAAAATCAATACTAATAATAATGTCTTATGGAGTTAAGATACATGTAAAATATATATAATATATATTTTATATAAATATTGTATTTATAACATTTGTAAATACATATATAATATACATTACATGTATATATTATACAATATGTCTATAACATCATATATACACTATATATACAATGTACACAGTAATAATATATAGATATTACATATATTATGTATATAACTATACTTATACATAATATAAATATTGTCATATTACTATGACAATAATAATACAAAATAAGGGGATAAATGAAATGCAGATTCTAACATTATTTGGGAAAGGTAATATGATAATAAATCAAGGATGGATTTTGTAATCTCTGTGGTAACCACTAAGTAACAGTAAAAGAATGTATAGCTAAAAAGTTAATCAAGAAGAAATATAGAGCAAAATGGAAACAGAAGTCAGCATAAAGCTAATATCAAAACCTGAGATTATTACAAAAAAGAAAAATTATGACCAATCTTTTCCATGAACATATATGCAAAAATGCTTAACAAAATAATAGTATATCCAGCTATGCATAAAAAAAAAGGTAATGCATCATGCGGAAATGTGTTTTTTTCCAAGAATGCAAGGTTAGTTAATATTAAAAAATCAATCAATTCCCACATTAACAAAAAGGGGAAAAATGGGAGAGAACTCTTATGATTATCTCATAGATGTAGAAAGCAATTTGAGAAAAATTAACACCTGCTCATGATTTAAAACAAACTATTGGAAACTAGGAGTGAAATGAAACTGCCTTAATCTCAACAAAACTACCTACGAAAAAGCCCACAGTGCATATCATACTTCATGGTGAAATACTGAAAGCTTCCCTTCTTCAGTTGGGAACGAGACAAGGATGTCACCACCTATCACCACCAGCTATCACCACCTCCTTTCAACACTGCACTGGGGGTTCTAGCAAGAAGAATAAATAAACGACATATGGTATTGAAAGGAAGAAGTAAAACTGCCATTATTTTAAGATGATATGATTGTGTATATAAAAACAAAAAGAAGCTACAGACAAACTGTAAGGATCAGTAAGTGAACTCAGTAAATAGACTGGATACAAGAACACTATACAAAAACCAATTGTGGGGTACAAATTTAAATCACAATGAAATACCATTACAAATCTATCAGAATTGCTAAAATGGAACAAAAATGATTGCAAAACGTTGGCAATGAGATGAAGCAGCAGGAATTCTCATACACTGTTGTGGGACTGTAGATTTGTGCAACTACTTGGAAAACTGCTTGGTAATATCTGATGAGGCTGAATATTTCTTACCCAGTGAAGCAGCAATTCTACTCCTAAATATATATACAGCAGAAATGCTCACATACATGCATCCTTCCCCACCCCCCAAAATATCTTATATACAGATGCTCATAATAGCATCACTTGAAATATCTCCAAACTGGAAACAACCTGTTTGTCTATCAACAGTGGAACAAATAAATTGTGGTACACTGATGCAATGGAAGGCTGGAAGGCTATGCAACCATGCAAATAAACCACCCAGTTCCACATGGATGAATGTCACAAATAAAATATTGAATGAGAGAAGCCACACACTGAAAGTACATATTCAATGATGCCATTTGTATAAAGTTCAAAAAGAGGCAAAGCAAATCTATGATGATGAAAATCAGAATAGTGACTATGTTTGGGGTAGTGATTTCTGGGAGACATAGTGAGGGAGGCTTCTTGGGTGGTGGTTAAGTGGGTATATTCTCCTTACAAAAGTGTATTGAGCTGCACACTCACGATCTGTACATTTTTATGAATGAGTGCTATCCTTCGAGAAAAATTTATAAACAACATCCATAAAAACAATTATTCTTTTAGTGAATGTCTTCTATGTTCAAGAGATTCTGCTAAGATTTATGAAAAATGCAAGATGTTTTGAGTGGAAGGGGTTAATAAGTTGGTTGGGGGTGCATATACATGTGAAAATATACATTAGGACACAGAAATAAGGGCGAAGTGAATGAACGTGTATAATTAGAGCTCTCACCGTGTGGAGGCCGTGGAGATCCCGGGACCTGTGTGTGCACTGGTTCTGCATACTTCCTGTAAATATATAGGAGCTATTCAGGGAGAATTGTGACAGAATCCACCCTCAAGTTTCTGTAAGTAGATTTTGCCCCTCAGTCACTTGGGGTCTTTCTCTAAGTCAATTGAGACCCAGTTTAGCACCTTCTCTGAAAAAGCAATGGTGATGAAGAGCCTGGAGTCAGAAACCAGACCAACTGGATTCAAAGCCTTAGTCCACCTCTCCCAAAGTGTAAGACTTTGGGCAAATTGGTTACCACCAAGATGCTACAATCAGGATAACAATAATGTCTAACTTTTGGCCTGTGTGCCAAAATGTTTGATACAAAGGAAGTTCTTAAGAAGTATTACCTACTGTTCCTCAGTCCCCAGCTTGTAATTTGGGAAGAAATGAGCAATACATAGGCCCCTTTTCAAGAAGATCACACACAAAGGCAGATAGACAAGGAAACAATGAGCTACATGCAGCCCGATAAAAGCTGAGCTCTGAGCAGGGAACAGGGAGCACTTCGTTCTAGTTGGAGCAATCAGAGGAGGTGGCATTTGAGTGTCAAAGATGCATAGAAATCTACCATGCTCAGAAAAGGCTGTGACAAAGGAGAGGCTATTAGTTGGAAAAGAGAAAGTAGAAAACAAGGTGCCTCTAAGCAGAGGGAATGTTGTGAGCTAGACAATAAAGCTACAGACTGAGCGTATTTGGAAAACAACAATGTGGTTCGGTGTTAAATAGAAATTGATGTAACACCAAAATGGAGAAAAAGCAACTAGCATATTAACAATTATCTAGTACAAGTCAAAGCCAAGTATTTTTAAATTCTTCTCGGTTTAAACATCCCAGTCTTGTTATAGTTATCCATACATTAGTTCCCAAAACAGACAATGGGTTATTTCTCTGTCAGTTAAAAAAAAATGAACAAAAAAAACACAGGAATTGTCTAGAGCCTTACACTGACAATGTGTGTGTTTCAATATAGAATAGGACCCGGATGGCAAATTTTAAAGGACGATTCAGATCTCTTTGGGACAGGACTAAATTTAGAAGCAAATTGTGAATTCCATGAAAGATGGCCAAGTAGACACTGTTTTCATGCTGCAAATTTGGGGGAGATGGTCAGGATTCAAGAACAGAGACAAATCTGATCTGCTAATCACTAAAGCAGGAGGCTTCTCTGAAGCCACACACAGAAGCAGCATTCTGCCTGGCATTTCTTAGTCACCACTAACTCCCAGGTCCACCAAATGCTAACATCTGGACTAATGATTGTTACGCACAGGGATTCTTGCTTCACCCAGGACATTGCCCTGGAGCCATGGGGAGCAGAGAGACACACGATTATGTGATTTAGTTAGCATTGATGGTGTGCTCCAAATGGGAAACCCAATCTCCTGTGTTGCCTTGGGAGAGTATCACAGTACCACACACTTCTGATATGGGAACCGGGAGCCTGAGCACAGAGCTGGAGTCGGGTGAAAGGTGAGGGATGGAAGGAAGGGAAGACAGGGAGACGGAAGGGAGAGCAGAGAACTAAGAATCTGGGGTTCTTTGTCCACCAGTTAAAGACTTTCAACTGTGCTCTGATAACTTGCCTGGCTCTGAAGAAAACCCTGGAGATAAATTAGTGAGCATAATGTGATTCCTGCCCTTTAGGATTCAAATTCTAGATGGATAAAAATAAAGGTGATTTTACATTATGATACAACGTGACTTGCACTGCAAGAGTGATTGTTACAAAATGCAATGGGAAGAAGAGAAGGGTTGATGAAACATTCCTAAGTCTATGGAGAAGAAATGCCAATGAGTTGGTGCTTAAAGGGTAAACAGGATTTTAAGAGAGAGAAAATTGCACAAAGATTGAGAAGTATGCAAGTATGCTCTATATTGGCCCTGGGATCATCAACAACATTTTAGATACCAATTTCTCCTAAAGTGAGGAAAGTTACCAAATCCCTGTTGAAAGATAATTCCATGATCCTAGGACCAGGACCAGTGACTAACTTGGGATAATAATGCCATACGGTTCAGTGGGCAGAACTACAGGTCAGGAATCTAAAGAAGACTTTTTGTTCTTTTCATAGTTGCCAAGCCCTTCCAGTCTCCTCTTCATGAGCCTGATCCCTCCCCTTTGACACACACCAGCGGGGAACCCCAACAGTTTCATTGGTAGAGCTTGTTCCATTCCTGGACTCTTAGACTTGAAGGTCATGAGTCATTTTCACTGGTCAATTTTGCAATAAGGTAGATTTCTAAATATTGACTGCTTAGACATTCAGTGTAAATGTCTGACATGTAAAGTAGTATTCCTTGACTTGAAAATTAAGTCGATTGTTTACTTGGAAGTACATAAGCCTGATTTTCTCTCAATGAAAAAAGAAGCAAAGAGTAAGGACAACATATCACCCCTCTTAACCCTAAGGAGATCCAGTGTTCTTATGGGGGAATTTAAGAGAGGAGTGAGGTGAAGTTAGTAGGTATCCAGCTTCCTGAGATCAGACATGCTCTCTAAACATTGAACATCATTGACTTGAGCTGATTTTTTCCTGCCATGCAATTTTGAATTATATAAATGTCTGATTGTAATCAAATTACTTTGACCTTGCAACGAGTGCCAAAACTATACTCATATCAGCCCGTAAAGTAACTTTTTAGAAGTCTGCTAGCTTTAAATATTAGGCATAGATTCAAAATTGCTCTGAGTTAGGAGATACTGATGTATTTCCAAAAAAAGGGGGGGGGGGATAATTTGTCTCTAGAATTTAAAGGAAGAAATATTTTCATGAGTTTTTAACACTGAATATTTAAAAGGGAGAATTTCCAAAAAGAAATTCTAAGAAATACTTTCATGAGCTTTTAACATGTAATATTAAGACCTATTACAGCCTATCAGCAGAAAGGCCTGTGACCTTGCAAAATGGAAAAAGGCATCAGATAAACCGCAACAGTAAGCTCCTCTTGTAAGATCGTCTCCAAGTAATTTAGACTCCAGGAAGCTTCAAAGAAAAGTACTGAAATCTTAGTTTACACTGCACCAAGCAAAATTTGGAGGGTGTGAGAAGGACAAATGCTTAACTCTGATTCAAGAGAGAAAAAGCCCATGATTGTTTAGCTTCTTCCATCGTTATTTCAAGAATGTCTCTTGTGAAAGTTTGACTGCAGCTCTCTTGACTTTCTCAGAATTGAAGGTGACAAAAATAGCCTTTAATTAACCAGCTACAAAGTATGATAATGGCTTTTCTTCACCTCTGGGCAATTGCCTTGTGCTGATCTGACATGTACCTCCAAGGTCATTCCCCAATCTTTTGAAACAGTAATTTATTTACTGCCAGTGGGTTTTCTTTTCTTAATTTTTATGTTCAAGTAATAAGGGTGGAATCCTGGGTATGAAAGGTAAGGGACCTGGCTCCTGAGAGCCAGCAGACTCACCAAAGGTCCTGACCCGTGTGACTGAGTCCTGGCCTGTAAACACGTCTGAATGACATTAGCTGTGTATTTACAAAGCACAGCCCTGAGTGGGTCCATTATGCCTGGTCTAATGGAACTGCATTCCTCTAAGTGCTTTTTAAGTTGTGTAGACTGCACAGCCAATATTCCTTCAGGGTCCTAGAAGGCTTGATGACCATAAATAGTAAGCTAACCACCCCGCCTCCCCCCCCCCTACCCCCCTCCCACACACCTCTCCCCCCCCTCCCCCCCCCCCCCCCCCCCCCCGCCCAGGGCCATCTTGAACTGCTTTGAGATACACTGAAACTGAGGCCCAAGTCCAGTCTGTCTTCTGTCACCATCTCATCTATTTGTTTGAGCTTCTGTTATCCTTACTTATCCAACTTTCTAAATCAGACACAGAAAACAAACTAATGTCACCATCCTTCCATCAGTTGACTATCCATCATTTGACTTTCATCAGTTACTTCCATAATTAACTATCTTCCAACCACTCATGCCGTGCTAAATACCTCCATGTGCTAACGTAAACTTCCCCCTACTCCTAACCCAATTAGTTAGTACTATTAGTATCACCATTTTTACAATGAGAAAACTAAAAATCAGGGAGATGAAACCACGTGCCCAAGGTTGCAAGGTGAGATGAGTTTCACTGTCATTAACCCCATTATACAGAGGAGGAAAGTCAGCTCTGAGAAGGTCAGTAGCTCACCCAAGGTTACAGAGCTAGTAAGTAGTACAGCTTAAACCAAGTCTGTCTGAAGTTCAAGCTAGACTCTTTACTTCTTCTGAAGCCAAGGGCATTTTGATTTTGCATTGTCAAGCCCTCTAGAACTCAGAGATCATTAGGGCCAACCAATCTTCACTTTACCAGTAGGGGCTCTGAATAGCTAAGGTTAAATGGCTAGTGGTCAACAAAGTATAACCCAGTTCAGGACTCTTGTCACAGGACTCCTTACAACTGTGAACAAACTCTGACCTGATTTCACTTCAGTGAAAAACATCTAAAGACTAAATAAGGTCTATTGGGTATGACATGCATAAATCAGCAGCAATCAAAATGTGATCTTAGGATAACCCTAACTCATTAAAAAAAATCAAAATTATCTTTATCAACTGTTTGTTTTTCCTTTGCTATTAATATTTCACAAAATCATTCATTTTTTACATATTCCATTTATTATGACAAATATCTAAGATCCTTCCCTTCATTAAAATCAGGAGTGTTGCCCTAACCAGTTTGGCTCAATGGATAGAGTGTCGGCCTGCGGACTCAATGGTCCCAGGTTCTATTCCGGTCAAGGGCAAGTACCTTGGTTGCAGACACATACCCAGTAGGGAGTGTGCAGGAGGCAGCTGATCAATGTTTCTCTCTCATGGATGTTTCTAACTCTCTATCCCTCTCCCTTCCTCTCTGTAAGAAATCAATAAAATATATTTTTTTAAAATTTAAATAAAATAAAATCAGGAGTGTTTTCTCAGCAAGTGATATGGACTTGACTTTTTCTAATTATAAATTTGTGTTTGTGTTTATATATATGTGCATTTATATATGCATATATATCCATATGCACATATCCATAGTATTTTCACATGGGGAATAGAGAATTAGCCAATATTGTCAAACACAAGCCTTTAAATTCAGACAAAGAGATGCCTTGTACTAATAATAATAGAAGTAACATTTAATCAAAATGTTTGACACGTAAATAGTCTCAACAAATATTTGTTGAATGAGTAAATTATTTGTTGAGCTACCCCTCAGATTAAAATTCTAATTTTTATTAAATATATAAAAATTTAACTTACATTTAATCACTGGACTTTTAGTTGTGAGTGAGAATATGCTAATCATATGGAAAATATCCTTTAAGTTTTAATATGTGCCATTTTTTTAAATGTCCTACAACATAGGAAGGAGAGAAATATTTCTAGAAAATAAAGATGTTCATATATTCTTGAGAACTGCTCTGAGATTTATAAAGTACACATCATACTAAGCAAGAGAAAACAGGAAATAGTCCATTTTACCAATATAAAATGAAATGGACCAATGGATTTGATTCTATTATATCAGTAGTGAAATGTGAGGACACAATAAATCCATCATCATCTACCTCCCTCCGGAAGCTGCCAGTGAACACATATTTAGAACCCTACACCATTTCAGGGAATCCAGTTAATTAATCCTTCCAGCCAATAGAAAAATATATATTCCATGTTTTCTGAATATCTTTCTCTTTTTAAAGATATTTGTTTTTATTAATATCAGAGAGGAAGGGAGAGGGAGAGAGATAGAAACATCAATGATGGGAGAGAATCATTGATTGGCTGCCTCCTGCATACCCCCCACTGGGAATCGAGCCTGCAACCCGGGCATGTGCCCTTGATCAGAATCGAACCCAGGACCCTTCAGTCTGCAGGCCGATGCTCTATCAACTGAGCCAGACCAGCTAGGGCCTGAATATCTTTCTTTTAATCTTTGTGCCGAAACACAATTTCAGTGTATGGAAAAGTTTTATCATAACCCAAATTCTATAACCTTTAGATTATTCTAACATGGAAGCCTAGAACCTAGATCAATATTGACATATGCTCTTGGTGAGCTCCAACAGAAAAGATAAAGATGGTTTATAACCAAGTCTGACAACACAACAATCCACATATGTTTTCCTAGTGGCAATTTATAGACTAAGAATCACTGTGATGCAGTCAGAGAAGCCCTGTTTACTAATGAATGCTCTTATCAATGTTTTATCATGTGGTGGGTCAATAAAAAGACAGCATAAAAATAAATTAACTGAAGATATGAGGTCTTCCTTTCAGAAATACTATTCCACAAGAACGTTTAATGTCTGCCACCCAGACCTAGGCCTGGATTGTGGGAATCTCTCCCACACTGGAAGAGGAGCTGGCTTCTGCAGCCATAAATGCTTCCTGCACCCTGCACTTTCAAGACCAGCTTAGGGAATGTGCTTGTTGGGATAGCAGATCATCGGCTCAGGCAAGGCTTGAAAGAAGTAGCAGCAGACCAAAAACTGAAATGGAACTCGCTCCATCAACATGAAGCAAAAACTTGTCAACCAGGCACTTTGGGGCTCAGTGAATGGCACTGAACCTAGAGGCATTTCCAGGGGCAAATTTCTCTACTGCCCTTCCAAAATGTATGTGGAACAATGGGTGTGTTGTCAACAAAGCTCATTCTTTCATACACACTGAGCCCTCCAGAAAGTGTCTAGACACAGAAGATGCCCAAAATTTGTCCTGCAAGGCCCTCACCAAGCTTATCTTTATCCTTTGGAGTATATGTTCATGATTTCAACCACATTAACCTCTTCTTCCCCTCGACCCTTAAATCATTTTCAACCTAAATAATGTGCGTGATATTCACCATTTCCTGTTTCACACTGTGGTCTTTAGTAGCTTTCTGGTCACACACATCCATTCATAGCCTGGTAAGAGCTTCCAGTTTTCACTTGGGTAAGTCATGCTAATCATCTCAGGGCTTTGGCCTAAGAGATAGAAAAGAAGTTGACTTGCTCTACCAAGCTTGAGCCCTGAAGGAATGATCCACAGGGAGTCTGTGAATGAAGCCAACACAGGAAGACAGCAGTGGCTAGATGAGAGACAGCAAAATACTGGGACTTTGTGGCTTATTTTGAGTCTTAAATCTAGTAATTACCAAAATCAGCCTAAAGCGTGAACTTCAGAGTTACCTGAGACAGTAAATTCTTATCCTTCACCTAAGCCAGTTTGAGTTGAGTTTACTTGGAATTCGTGATGGTTAATTTTATATGTTAACTTGACTGGGGTAAGGGATTCCCAGATAGCTAGCAAAAACAAACAACAACAACCAAAAAAAACACAATTATTTCTGGATGTGTCTCTAAGGATGTTTCCAGAACACATGAGATTCTGAATTAGGACACTGAGTAAGAAGATCATCCTCACCAATGCAGGGGGCATCATCCAATCCATTGAAGGCCTGAGTAGAACAAAAAGGTGGAAGAAGCGTGAATTCACTCTTTTTGCCTTGGACATTGACGCTCCTGGTTCTTGAGGTTTTGGACTCAGACAAGGACTTCCATCATCAGTGTTCCAGTTCTCCAGCCTTTAATTCAGACTTACACCCTCACCTACAGACTCAGACTGAATAACACCACCTGCCAGAAGCTGGTACATCCTTGCTGCTTGACACAGTCGCTGCAGGGAAGAAACATCTGTACAGCATATGTTTCAAGGGACCTGGCATATATGGCATACTGTTCTTAATATGTTTTCTCCCCTTCTTAGCGCTATGTGTTTTAACCAAGGTCACCTCTCTGAGAAAGGTTGTTTCCCCAGGTGGGATTTTTCCCTAGAGTTAGAGATTAACAGGACTAAGGAAGGGAATAAAACCCCTTAACTAAGTGCCAAGCAGGTAATTAATCACATTGACTACAAACAATCACTTAGGATAATCTCCTTCAGTTACTTCCTTGTAGCTTGACAGAACAATAGAGTATTGACTTTGGAATGGAGATAACAAATGCCCTAACCTTTGGAATAGAATGGATAGGATTAAAATCAACTGGTATAAATACAGATGTAACAGGACAATAAAGACCTAACCTGGCTGGAGAATGTGGCTAGGCTGCTGATCAACTGAAGGCTGTCTCCGTGTCATTTCTTATTCGCCGACTCCATCCACACCTTTGGGAACCCCTGGACCTGTTGGGGTTGGACCCCAACAACCACCAGCTTCCCTGGCTCTTCAGCTTCCAGACAGCATATCATAAAACTTCTTAACCTCCATAATAGTGTGAGCCAATTCATATATAGGGTGTCCCAAAAAAATCTATACACACACTTTGAATAATTATAAAGGCAGTACTTATTAAAATATATTTCATTTTCAAAATTGAGCTTACAGCTGTTAAAGTATGTCTACATGTTTTTGAGACAGGCTGTATACACACACACACACACACATGTCTGTGTGTGGGTAGATAGACGGATGATAGATGACAGATAGATAGATAGATAGATAGATACATAGATACATAGATACATAGATAGATAGACAGATACCCTAGTGGTCCTGTCTCTCTGGAGAATCCTAACTAAAAATATTCTAATTTATACAAGTATGCCATATTTCCTCAGCACAATTTAACTTCTTAGAGCAAGGATCATATTGAGTATTCCCCACAGCCTTAGCCTATTACAAATATGTAGTAGTCACTAAAAAATCTGTTGCTTTATTCATTGTCTGGACTGTTCTATTTCATTTGATACTAAAACTAGAAAGTAAACATACCTTCATGATGGTCATGGCAAACCTGCTCTGTGATTCCAGTAAGTCTGGTGTTCCCCAAGTTAGGCACCGGTTCTGAATTTTCAACACCCTACCAAAAGCCAGTCATTCCTCATTACCTGGTTATTCAGAACTCACAATTCAAATTAAGATTGACTTAAACAAAAGATCATATTTCTATCTTAAAGTCACTTAATATTTTCTTTATGTGTATAAGTGGTCAAATCTTCTGAACTCCAAAATAAAGACATATGGGGGTTTCCTCTAAAATTCTGGCCATATGTTTCCTCCTTTCCACAGGTGGGCCAGTTATACATACAAATCTTCATGAATTTCCCCAGGTAATTTATTTCATGGCATGTTGCCACTGGAATAATACATTTCCTCCTAATTCTAGAACTACTCAACATGCATTCTTCCCAGAATCACATATTAAGAAGTTAATAAAATTATATAAAATGTGTGCATATATGCATGTATGTGCAAACTTACTGTCTGGTATATAGCCATTGAGGTGACCTTGGTCAGAAAATCAATGCTTTCACTCTGCCTACAGTCAAAATCCGTTAGAGTGTGCTGTATTGTGAGTCATTTTTCTGTTTCTCGGAAGCCATAGCCTTCACTGAACATAATCACTGACTCTTTTTGTGAAATTTTGACGCCTTCACGAATTACTGTTCACCACCAGTGTTTACTGGTGCCGACTCTGTCAAGCAATATTACCAGGAGCTGAGGCTATAGTGGTGAGCAACATAGTCAAAGTTCCAGCCCTCATAGAGGTTATAATCTAGTAAGGATGACAGGCAATAAATAAGTAAACAAATATGTGATTAAGCTTGTTTCAGACAGCATCAAGCATCATGAAGAAAATAAAGAGGATGAAATGAAAAAAGAGTCACTCTGAGAAATGGGAAAGTTTTCACTAGGTGGTCAGTTTGGAACCATCACATGCTGTTTTCTCTCATGTGAAAATCTATGTATGCATGGGCCCATAGCTATTTTTACTTTGATCCCATGTCAAAAGACCTTTCTCAATCTAGGATGAGGGGTGTATGACATTATTCATTTAACTGGAAATTAATGCTCTCTTTTTTTTCTTCCTACACCTTCCTTCCACTGGGAGAGGCCCTTTTCCTTTCTTCGGAGGGCTTCCCACAGGGTCCTGTTGCCCCTTTCTGGTTTAATCCCGAATCACAGACATTTTACCCTAATTTTAAAAATATCCATTGCACCCAGCAATCAGTTCTTTCACATGGGTTATGGGTTTAGCAGTCGGCAGCCCGAGTTTGAAGACCACAGATACACAAAGCTGGGCAAAAGGACAGAACTACTAAGGATGGATATATATATATAACTTCAATCAAATACAAACCACAGATGTGGTGTAAGTGGCTAACCACTCCTGAAGTTATGGGATGAATGTCTTCAGACAAGATTCTATGGCTACCTAGAGCACCAGTGCCCTCTCATGGATGAGGTGTGAAGCATCTTCAAGGAAACACACATCCTCGTTCACTCCTAGACAGAGCCAGTACAACACGCACCTCTGCATAGATTAGGAAGGTCCTGGTGTACTATCAGGAGAAGCTGACTCTACCCACTCTTCCATTCCCCACAAAAGGAATCTGCTCCTACCAGGTGTCTCACTCCTGAAATCACCACATTTAAGTATTATTCTTAAGCCTTCCATCCCAAGCAAATATGAATCTTCCAAAGACAATTCACTTTCTGAAGTTATGAGACAATTACAAGTTAGTGAGAAAGAGTTTATGCAGCTCTACCTTGATAGGGGACTTTGTCCTTAGACAAAAGGAAAGCCCTTGGGAGCACTAGGCAACTCAGAGTACTGGGAATCGTTCAGGAAGTGAGGGCCCACCCTAAGAATAAACTTGACTTGACTAGATTCATGTATATGATCTTAGTTAATATTCCCACTAAGTTAAAAATACAAGAACTATTTTTATCCTGAGACACTTTACAGGTGAGGAAATTGATCCTGACACCAAAGAGCTTGGCATATGGTTGATAACCTTTATTCTGCTATTCTGCATAGTGCAGTAAATGTTCTAAAAAGAAATCTGTACAAATGGGGTTAATCCTTTTTAATGTCTACTCATATGCAAGTGGGGAAACACAGGCAGAAAAAGCAAAATAAAGAGGAATATATAGCCTAACCCTACCACTTCCTCAGGGTAAAATCAACCTGATTTTTTTTATCCAATTCTTATTTTAATTCAACAATTTAAGAAAAATCTAAGATTTCTAATTAACAAAAAGCACTTACACCAAAAAATTGTAGTATTTTCTTATAAGTTAAAGTTTACAGAAATTTTTCTTAATAAGCATGTTTGCTAAAGATATTACTCACTTTTATCAAAACTTAAGTTAGCTCCTAACGCTATCATGCAAAAGACATCTATCTCATCAGGACAATGGCCAATATCTTTTATGCAATCTTGAAAACTAGGTTTCAAGTAAGCCAGTATCTCCCTATAAAATCAAAAGTCTGGGTTTGCTGGAGGGCTAGGAGCCATGTCACACTAACTACAATGTTATTATTAACACCATCATCATAATCCTCATTATTATTGAAGCCTGTGGTGATATGCCTTTACTGGATTTTTGTAGGAACAGGAATGCTTAACTTCAGGGTAAGAGAGGCCACTGGAGTGTAGAAGCGTTCTCCCCATACATTTGGAAGGTGTGCTTTTTCTCCTCAAAGGGTGAGAGCATGAGAATTCGGCTAACCATTCTCATAAACATACTGGCTGTCTGGCAGGGGCCTTGCTTGGAAGAGTCCCAGTAGCAACAGAAGAAGCCAATTTAGGATTAAAAAGTATCGTACGAAATTTACCTTATGGATAACTTACAAGATAATACCTGAGAGATAACCCAGGTATCTTTTCCTTGAAAGTCTTATTATGAATAACATTTTCCTCAGAAGAATCTCTATGAGACCCTGATAATAATGTTGTAGATATAAACAAATAGGAGTTAAGTATGTTTCCCAAGGTAACACAGTAAGTGACAGAGTTAGCACCTAAATCCAGATCTCCCATCCTACTCAATCAGTACTCTTTCCACTACTGCACACCATCTCTCCCAGGTAGACCAAAAAGACTCTGGCCAAGTCTTATAGACATAGCCAATTACTATTTGCTAATTATAATTTTTTTTCTGCTTTGCTATGGCTCATTATATTACCTAGGCAGGCATGTAACTTTTTTTTATCAGCCACATTAGCTAATTGTATTCCACAATCTCATCAGTGTGTAGATGGGGCCATCACTACATGACCTTTAGTCATACATCACAGTTAAAAGTCAAGTCAGTCTTGATTGGCACAAAATCAAGTTACAAGTCTGTTTTAATTGGCACCAACATTTCACAAATGAGTCAAGTATGGGTTGATTCTTTAAAAAAAAAAAATTAAAAACACTTTCATAGGACCCTGACTTTCACACCAGAGCCTCCAGTTCAGTTTATCTTCCTTGTCATAGTATCCTCACCATCAAGAGTTTATCACACTCCAGTGGATTAGTTTGCTTCACTTTGTGAGAGAAAATGAAGTAGGAGAATTTAAGATGGTAACAGAGATGGTGTACCTCTCAACTCCTCTAGACATTGGGGATACACTAGGAAACAAAAACGTTCCTTTTCTTAGTAGTCTACACTATCACTAGATAATATTCATTTAGACTCCAAAATTGTAGACTGTAAAACACACAGTTGTCAGTTTTTTTTAAGCTTTTTTTTTTTTTTTTTTTTTAATGAATTCAAGTCCAGGTCTATATTACAATTAGGAACTCAAATTTCTCATTTGAAGTGGGAAAAATTTTTCAGTTTGTAGATCTTGTTAAAAGATTAACTAGTTAATGATAGCATACTAAAGCTATATTAAATTTAGAGCTTTTCTATGTAAATTTGGCCTAGTCTTCTATCAATTAGGTGTACCTATTCTCTCCTCTTTTCTTTCTTTTTTTTCTGGCTGCCCACTTCTTCCCCATTCCTCTTTGGGATTAATATATCAAAGAAAGGACATGGAACTGAGGTCTGTCAAGGACTCAGAGTTATCCTTCTGGAGAAAGTGGTCATGGGAAAGGGCAACCTCCTAATCTGCTTTATCTTCATCGAGCAGGATCATGGTTAACTAAGACTTGGTTTTGGCATCTCCTCTTAGTTCAAAAAGGAAAATAAGGAAGTATACATTCAAACACATATTTGCTATCTCAAGAGAAAACTCTTTATCTCCCCCACAGCTGCCTGCCAAGCCCCAGAAGGTTTCAGGGTCAGTGATTATCATCTCTCCATTCAGACACTTTGACATCTATGAATATGTTGACTTTGAAGACTAGACCAAGTCATTCCTGACAGATGTTAATTTGATTGCTCAGTGCTGACCTCTATTGAGGCCTGGCTTTTGTCTTCATCACTATATTAAGATGGTGATTACCTCCCTGAAGTCATAAAAATGCTCTGATAAGCCTTATCGATCTTGGGTTTGAAACTGAACAGATAACCAAAGTGTATTATGGTAAACTTTTAACCTACTCCCTAAGACATATGTCAAGACAGAGACAAGAGTTCATGTTTTTCATTTCATAAAAGACCTCTCTCTCATTTGTTTTTACATTAATAATTACTGCTTTAAAAGTAACCCAACCAACTCTGTCCACTTTGCATTTATTTTTGCAAGCCTCTAGCCAACTAAGGACCGTTATAGTCAAGAAATTATTGAACATCCTTCTCTTAGAAAATTTTGGATATGAAAAAATTGAAATATGAAAAAGTGAAATATCAAAAATAGTGATACTCATTGCCTACCTTTAAACACATTTTGTAGATTTAAGGCCAATGTTAGAAATAATAGCTATCTGTGTAACTACAGATGCAGAAGTCCTGGGAAAGAAAACTATTTCTTTTTATTATGCTGTAATAGAAAGAACATGACTTGGAAGTCAGACAGAACTGGCTCAAATATTGGCTCCACAACCTTTCAGATAGGTGCTCTTAGGGAAATTACTAGACAAAGCTGAGTATGAATTTCCTCATTGGGAAGATGAGAATAATACCTACTTTTGTGGTTAGGACTCAAAGATAACCTTTCCTTCAAACATACAAATCCCAAAGGGGCATTGACACCCAGAGTTCTCATTCCTTCAAACTCTAATTAATAAGTGAGCTATATATTAATGACACATTTTCTGTTCTTCTTAGAAACTTCCTAGCCTGAAGTAGAGATACTGTTGGCCAAATACTTTCAGATTGGCAAACATGGGGGCTTAAGGAAGGAATAAGAGAAAACCATTAAATAATCACTAAACTATCAAAGTGCTCCAGAATGGGTAAACTGTGTGTCTTAGAGACTTAGAACAGATGGCCTAGAGTCAAAAATTTAGATTGAGATTATAAGGAACAAGGTCTGTCTATGGCCAAGTAGGAAAGATCTAGAAGGTTTTACATGATTCTACTCCAAACAATCCTTGGGGTAGGCCTCCAGCAGCTTTATCTCTGCCAGACCCAACATTAGTCACAGTGGTGGCAAAGGTTTCTGATGGGGAAAAACATCCCAAAAAGAAAGACAAACCATAACTAATTCAGAGGTGGCTGAGTAGACCATCACCTCTCTCTTTCTATTTGCTGATGCCTAAAATTCTTTTAATTTCAGTGGAACATCTTTTATCCCATAATTATAGCTGAAAGGCTTAAACTTCACAAGGCTATTTCAGACAAGGTGTTGATAAATATGAACTCCAGTCAAAATGTAATCAGTCAATCAGTCAACAGGTGTCAATGATTGCTTATTAGATCTCTCTCTCTCTCTCTCTCTCTGTTTTGAGAGAGAAAAGAGGTGAAGGGAGCAAATCCCTGGTCAGCTGAAAGGAGAGAAGGGATCACCACTAGAGGAAAGCTCATAAAAAAGTTTTCTTACATCACAATTTTGCCCCAGAGGGGTCCTGTTTGAAGCTGGGAGGGGGCAACAGAAGCTGGCTGAGCTCTGAGATTTGGTTTGGGGACATTTGGGGCCTTATAAATATTGCTTTGTTTTTGTTTGATCAAGATTCTACAAATACCATAAATCTGTTACAATGGTTTATGAATTATGGTTCCTTTAGTGGTGTTTATTTTTCACAGGGCTGATTGACTTTTCTATAGGAAAAAAGGGGCACCCAATAAATTGGTAGCTTAGATGCTGGAATGGAGACTCCAGCCTCCATCAGCTGTCTCAATTCTATCTGTAACATATTCCTTCTGTGATTACCCAGACCTAGTCACCAGTCCATCAGTCAGTCAGATATTCAGATAGTCAGTCAGTCAGAGAATTAGTCAGATATTCAGTCAGAAACATTCCGTCAGCATTCAGCCAGTCATTTAGCCAGCCCATCAGTAGGCATTCAGTCAAACAGCCAATTAGGTAGTCAGACATTCATTCATTCAGATTGTCAGTGAGTCAGACAATTAGACAATCAGTTAGACATTCAATTATTCACTCAGACAATCAGACGGTCAAACAAGCAGACAGTAAGATAGTCAAACATTCAGTTTTATGGTTATACTGTAATTCAAGGTGTTGCTACAATTTAAATATATTTTCCTTCTTAGGGTTTTAGTAGAACTTGGGAGAGTTTTAAGTATAAAGTACAAATAGGACCCAAATCAAAGGATTATTTTTTGATTACCTGTAAGATTGCAAGATCCTCTGATAATCTTTTACACAATCCTTAAGGCTGGAGGCAATTATAGTCCAATGGAGACCATATTAATTTTGAAATCTGAAGACCTGGTGCTTGGCATAAAGTGAGTCACATGATAGTTTATATCAGTCCAAGTATTACTGACTGTTATAACACAGGAAAATCTTGGAACTTTAATAGGTTAGCACAATATAAGCTTACTTCTTCCTGGGATGGTGGATCAAAGATCCAGACTAACAGAGGTTTTGCCATGCGTCAACCATGGCGGTTGTCCTGGGCATCTGCAACCACACAAGATTTCATAGGAAGTTTGTATGGGCCAGGCCTAGAAGGGGCTTACATAATGCCACCCTGTTCCATTGGTCAGAACTCAGTCACATGCCCATTTCCAACACAGAGAACCTGGGAAACAAGCCTACCTGGGGGCCCAGGAGGAATGGAAAACAGTTCGGTATCTAGCTAGTCTCTGCCACAGTGCTCAACAAATGTTTGCTCAATGAATGGTTCCAAGTTCCAGGCAATCATTTACTGAGTCTTGTGATCCTGGCTAAATATTTAGACCTAAAAATATGTGCCATGTTTTAATCTGTAAAAAGGGCATGGTACCCCAGAGGGGTTTTGTGTTTCTTATTTTATTTTAATTTTTTAAAGCATTTGATGAATGTGAATAAGGACTTATAAAGTGATAGCATGCAATATGACCTTTTCTCAGATAAATTTTCACCAAAAATGGCTAGAAAGCAAGGCTGAGGACTCTGTGTATAAATTGTACATGTAATACTATTGGAATCATTTGAAATGATAGGATGGTTTTTTTCTTCTTCCAAATTATATGCTATGCATTTGACAGCATACAAGGTGATTCATTTGGAGTTGCCCTGTGTCTCATGGAAAGGATTCACAAATTAAAATCATCTTAGCTAGTCACATGTTCACAATAACCTGTGTACAGGATTATTCACTAGAGCATTATTTATAACTAGAGATCCAGTGCATGGATTTGTGCACCGGTGGGGTCCCTTGGCCTGGCCTGTGGGGATCAGGCTGAAACCAGCTCTCCCTCATCACCCAAGGGGTCCTGGATCGCTAGAGGGCAGTTCTCAGGTGATGCACCCCAGAATCGGGCTCCCTTCTCTCTGGTTCCAGGTGCATCACCCGAGAACCACAGCTACCAAGTCACCGCAGCTCAGCAGCTCCTGAATTGAGCATCTGCCCCCTGGTGGTCATTGCGCATCATAGCTATCGGTCAGATGGTCAAACAGTTGCTTAGGCTTTTATATATAGATAGATAGTATAAGATTAAAAACAACCTAAATGTCCCTTTCAAAATTATCCTAAGCCAATTTGGTTCCTCAGTAAACATCTGGCTGTTAGAGGTGGATGGTGTCTATATGTCCCCTACCTCATAGTTTCTCTTCCAGGTACTATATTGTAATGAGAACCATCCTCAGGCCAAAGTCCACCAAGGCTCTGCCTTCTGTCTCACTCACATCCTGAAGAAAGTGCCCAAGAAGTTGATAGAGGAAGATGTGCAATTCTTCCCTCCATAGCTGACAGTGAATTCCCTCGAGGCCCAGAACAAAATATCCTCAGCAAAAGCCAAAACAATAAGTAGAGCTATCTTTTCAAAACGCTTAACAGCTTAGTGAAATTTTTGTTGATGTCATTCTGTTGCCCTTAAATTAGTTTCAAGGGAAAACTGGTGAACTTTTGTCCTCCAGGAAGATTCCTTTTATGGCCCTTCCTCTCAACCTTTTCTCTCCAACTTCTTTCATTTCCTCCCAATCAAAACAACACTAACATCACCCTCTGCTAATGTCTATTTTGCTGTCAGGCTTAAATGGGTCAAAGTTCCAATCACTAGTGAAACAAGAGGGAGTGTGTTTGGCCTAGATGTGATAATGTACAAATGCTTGCTTAAATGCTGGTTTTCATATCCTAATGTTATAGGGAAGTATTCCTGCTGGGCTGGAGGCCACTAGCTAGGACTGATAGCCAAGGTTTACAGGAAGGCACTGGCTAGGGAGGGGAAAGCTGGCTCTGCTCACCTCTAAGAACAACAGATATGGCAAACTGGCAGCTCACAGGCCTTATTGGCACATGGCAGCTTTGGTCTGACGCACATGGTATTTTCAAACATTTTTTAATTAGTTATTGATACCTAAAATATTTGGAGATTTCACAAAATTCTAGAACTAACTTCTCTATTACACAGCTGGCCAGCCAAGACCTGAATCCCTTGCCGATGTAAGAAACATCCAAACCTGTAGAGAATTTTTATGAGCTTTTTTGAGCCAAACTGATGACAACTGCCAGGAAGCAAAATCTCAACAGTTTGAGAAAATGCTCTGGAAAAGGGCCATTTTGCACCTTATTCTGTACATTACAATCAAAGGAGAAAACATAAGGGAGTTACATGAAATCCATTGATGGTAGATGAGGGAGGCAGGACAAAGCAAAGCAGAGAAATCTCTGAGGTTGGATGAAAAGTAAAACCAGAGATGATCCCAGAAAGCTCTGCTAAGGTAGTCGGGCAATGAAAATGGGAACAATGTCAAGCACATTAGCAATAGAATTAATGAATCTGAACCTGGTGAGATGCTTATAGAGAGTGGAACTTCTGAGTTATTCCCAACAAGGAGAATAAAGTTGGAGCATTCACCCACCAACCCCATGCATCATTGACTGGGCTGTTCTCAGAGGCATTAACTCCCCATCTCTTCTGGCCCTCCCCATCCGAGACCCAGAATCAGCTCTCGCATGGCAAGTTGCAGGTAGGCAGTAGGAGTTGTGGGAACGCACTAGGATGGTGCTTGCCAAGGTTATCTGGGCGGGACATAGACAGAGTCTGCTACGCCATCCCATCTTGTAGTTGCTCAGCATTCCAAAACCCTGTTCTTTCCATGTGTTTCTTATCTTCTCCCAGCATTTTAAAGTTCACTATCTTTTCTTCTGTAGGAGAAAGAGAATATGGCAGGGGGAGGTGGGGAGTGAAAGGAGAACCTCAAGCATGTAGTGATATTTAAAAAACCTTTTCAGGAGTTATTTTGGTGAGGTTTTTGACCACAGGGGAGAAATTGATGAGAGGTCAGGGAAATTCTTGTCTCATATCTGTACTAAATAACTCTGCTTTGATTAACAATAATGACTGATGGGAATAATTCAGTGAGACTTGTCTCTTCTTGTCTCTTTATATCACAGACCAATATATGCCTAATATCCCAGGTAAGGAGAGAAAAATCAGTAAATTTATACCACTGTGTATTGTTTAAGTGGTCTACTCCCAAAGCAAATTTTTTTATGACTAACTTAAATTTAACTGAGGCCCCTTGTGGTCCAGTCTCAGATTAGTGTCACATGAAAAAAAGCAGTTGGTTTCGATTAGCAGACAAAAAGTAACAAACACTCCAAGTTTTTACTTAGTCTATGGAGCCTTTCTGCACAGAATACCATTTTTATAATTTTCTCTCCCTAAGTCTGCCTTCTCAGTGTCATTCACAGGAATGATGGCTGTTCCCCAAAACTTTTTTCCCCACTACTCTTCACTTCCCATAGCTCAAAACTCTCCTACTTTCAATTGTCACAACTTGTATCTCTCCCCTGACCCACCCTTTTTGTAAGATCAGCTGAGACTCTATCATCTTTGGGGTTTTGTTGTTGTTGTTCCTTTTCCATTGTATATAATCACTACAACAAATGCTATCCAAAGCATCTACTCTTCCCTGTGGAGGATTGTAATGTATGATATGGAAAAGTTAGTGAATGCTGACTTTTATGTTCATAATTTTGTTCTTGTTTTACTGTCTATACTAAGTTATCTCTTGATCTGTATCTACCTATATTTATGTTTCTTGAAAAAGGACCTAACAAACAGTAGAAATTTCCTAGTGTCTTCTTGCCTTCTTCTTTACCCCTTTTTCTTTCTTTTTGCCAACTACTTCTTCTACCTTAAGAACTTTCACTAATCTATCAACTGCAAAACTTGCATAAGCAGTTTTTGGAAAACACTATTCTAGTGGTTATCAAGCAAGAAGTACAATGTAGGAATGAGCCCCAACCATGAGTCTCAGTTGCAAACAGCTTTCTATGCCAAATGACAGGACGAGGACTCCACTTTACCTGTCCTATGAAACTCTGACCCTGCTTCCCTGGGGGAGTCACCAGGTCTTTGGATGCTTCCTGAGTCAAGGAATCAGCTGGTAAAGCCTTTCCAACCTCGATTTGAGTCTCTTAAACTGTTTTCTTTTTATTCTATTTATCTACACAGACAATGTGTATGTGTGTGTGTGTGTGTGTGTGTGTGTATACACATATATATACATATTCATATACATATGATGTGTGTGAAGACAAATTAACATGAAGTTATAGATCACTTTCACATTCACTATGCTTACAAAATGCCAACAACTTTATGAGGTAAGCATGAGTCTGAATTATTCTATAAGTGATAAAATTAAAGTTCAGAGGAATTAGATGTATGTGTGTGTCTGCGATTATGTCTGTGCTTGCATGAATGATTTGTGATCATATATAATCAATTCCCACGGTTCAAAAGTAGAAAAGGCAGAAAATTATTACAAAATACAGCCACATTTAATTTAATTTATCAGCTATAATTACAGTTAATAGTCAGTGTTATCTTCCATTAACATACATGTGAATCTTAATACTCATGATACCAAAATAAGACCTGGATGGTACAGGAAAGGACAATTACAAGCCTATCTCATTCAAGAACAACAATGAAAAATTCTAAATAAAAACATTATCAAACTGATTCAAACAATTTATAAATAATACACTGTGACTGAATTGGTTCATTCCAGAAATTTGGGTTTGATTTGACATATACAAGTCATTATTGTAATGGACCGCATTAAAAGATTTTTAAAAAGAAAATATGATCTCAATAGACATAAAAAAGCATTCAAAAATTAACATTAACGCATGAGACAAACATTAAAGTGGGAAGAAAGAGAAACTTCTCTAATCTGATCAAGTATATCTACCATAAATATTATAGGGAATTAGTGAAATATTAAAATTATTTTCTTTTATATCAAAAATAAGACAAGAATGGCTGCTTCTCTTCAATATTTCCTCGGTGGCTTTAGCTAGCACAGCAGGAAAAGAGAAAAATGTAAACATACTAATTGGAAAGGAGCAAACAGAACTGTTACTATTTATTTGCAATTGTCTACATAAGAAACTCACAAGAGTCTACAGAGAAAGATTAGAACTAACTAGAGATCTTATCAAAGTTTCTGGATGTACATTCAATATATGAAAGACAACTGCATTTCTATACATCAACAACAAATAATTAGAATACCTAATTTTAAAAATTAGAATAGTGCCAAAGACCTTAACAGACACCTCACTAAAGAATATTTACAGGTGACAAATAAGCATATGATAGATGCTCTACATCAGATTTCACCGAGAAAATGCAAATTAAAACAATTAAAATAATGTGTAAAATAATATTCAACACACCTGTTTTTGGCAAAAATTCAAAATCCTGACAACACCAAATGCTGATGAGGATGTGGGGCAACAGGAATTTTCCTTCATTGCTAGTGGGAATGCAAAATGGTACAGGTACTTTAGAGCACAATTTGGTAGCTTCTTACAAAGCTAAACATACACTCACCACACAATCCAGCAATTATGCTACTTGTTATTTACTCAAAGGAGTTGAAAATTATGACCACACAAAAGGATGCACACAGGTGTTTATAGCAGCTTCATTCATAACTGGCAAAACTTGCAAGCCACAAAGATGTCTTGTAGTAGGTCAACGCATAAACAAACTGTGGTATATCCAGACAATGGACTGTTATTTAGTGCTAAAGAGAAATGAACTATCAAGCCCTTAAAATACATAGGTGGAACTTAAATGCATATTACTATGTGAGAAAAAAAAACAATCTGAAAAGCTACATTCTGTGTGATTCCAACTATATGACATCCTGGAAAAGGCAAAACAATTGGAGACAATAAAAAGATCAGTGGTTACAAAGGCATTGCGGGGGAAGGAGGGATGAATAGGCAGAGCATAGAGGAAGTTTAGGGCAGTAAAACTACTCTGTATGATATGACAATGCTCGATACATGTTATATATTTGTCAAAACCCATAGAATGTACAACACCAAGAGTGAAGCCTAATGTAAACTATGGACTCGGGATGATAATGATGTGTCCATGTAGGCTCATCCGTTTTAACAAATGTACCAATACCAATCTGGTGGAGATCCTAGGAGAAAAAATAGATCACCTGATAGAAAGTAAAGTGGTCCTTTTCCTACTGACATCACAGGAATTAGCTACTATTTCTATGTCCTATTTGGAATAAAAGCTGTTTTCTTTTTATCTATTTTATCATATTTGAAAAGACTATTGAGACGGATGAACACATGGTACCTAGAGCTTGGGCTCTGGTTGGAAGCATCTTTAAGATTTTGAAACTTTAGCAGAGATGATAGGACCTGGGAAAACTGCCATTTCAAAGCTCTGGCTTTCTGAATTGCATGCAGGAGGTAGAGATTGGAATGCACCTCCAGGGCAGGTATCCCTTTTTCTGGAAGTCAGTTCAAATGGGCCAGACATCCTTGTAAATGTCAAGTTGAGGCCAGACTAATGGTGACTTTGCCAAGCCAAGAGCTCTGTGCATTATGTAGACGGTGTATGCAGTAGGCATCTCTGTGGGCTCTCTGATGTCTCTTCTTGATGGTGCCAGGCCTCACCCTTGTTGCTCCCCAGAAGTTAGGCAGACTCCTGTTCAGGCTGATGCTCACAGGAAGTGAGAAGTTTGAAAATCAGAAGAGTGCAAGAAGGACAAGGAGGATGACCCAGAGGAAGGACAGCAAAAAGAAACGTGGGCGGGCTCAACCTGGACTGAAGGGCTGACCCACATCTGGTTTTACTTAAGTCTAAGCAACCCAAATTTAAGAAATATTTAAAACTAAAGGATCCATCCTACATGCTGTGAGGTTCATAGATACATGGTTTATAAGCTCTCTAGGTGATTGCAATGTACAACCAAGTATGATAGCCACTAGGTCTTTAGTAAAATCTCACACAAGGGCCCTTGCTGGTTTGGCTCAGTGGATAGAGCATCGGCCTGCAAACTGAGAGGTCCCAGGTTCGATTCCAGTAAAGGGCACATGTGCCCAGGTTGTGGGCTCGATCCCCAGTGGGGGGTTTACAGGAGGCAGCCAATCAATGATTCTCTCTCATCATTGATATTTCTATCTCTCTCTCCCTCTTCCTTCCTCTCTGAAATAAAAATATATTTAAAAAAAAAATGGGGCATCACACTGAATTTAATTTTTAGTGTGACCTCATTTGAACATTCTGTCTGGTGACCCGAGTCATAGTCTATTGTACTGTTCACTTCATATTTCCACCTCTCAGCTTTCTGGGCAGATAGTAGGATTATATAGCCTGGCCTCCTTGTGGTTGAATGAGACCACATGACTAGGTCTTGCCAGTGAGTTGTAAAAGGGAGTGTTTGATTGTCAGTTCATGACCCTACAGAGCTTGCACTTTCCCTTTATAGCAGTGTTCAACATAGTGGCTGCTCTATCAGCTTGGATCCCAGAGTGAGAAGACATGAAAAGGGCCCCCAACCTTTGTTGTTAAAAGCCACTGTGATTTGATGGTTATCTGTGGCTGCAGCATAGCTTAGAGTATCTGAATAACTGATATCAGGACCTGTGGCCACAGGTTCTGCAACTTCTGTCAATGCTCTTATTTCAAATATCCTGTCCCATTTTTAAGTCACCAGTCCCAGTTTCTGTTTCAATTGCATATAATTTGTTGGTTCTATCTCCCCTGATGGACTGTGAAAGGTATCCGTTGTCCCCCTATGGTCTAACACAGACCTAGGGACACAGAGGGGCTTAATATATATTGATTGATTGATCTGCCATAACCCACACCCATTTTAAAAGAACGTTCTCCCTTTATAGCCCATGCTTCTGTCTATAAAAATCTATCTACCACAAAGCACTCCTCATACTTTCCCCTTCAAATGGTTTCTTTCCCTCCTGACAGTACTTAAATTCAGCATTTGAGTCTCCTTGCTTTGTTTTAATTATTAACTGTGATTAGATACTCCACGAGTTCTGGAGCAACCGGGCCATTGAACACGTATAATTTTCCCTATTATTTTTCCCTGACTCAACCCGGAACAAATAGAAACAAACAACAGAAGTCAAAGAAGGAGTGTTTGTTTTCTCGGCTAGATCACTGTGGATTTACACCTCTTTCCCATTTGCACTAATGAGAATTACATGAGTAATTCCCCCCACAGTGAGCACAACCCCTGAAGTCCTTCCAGTGCCTTCCTAAAATGATAGCAAGAATTTAAAGCTATTCTAGGGCATGTAACTAAAGAATACCAATTGCTATGTAGCATATGTGAGCCTAAACATCTTTCCAGAATTGGGTACTGAGCTCCTGGAGAGATGAGATTATGTCTCATTCTATCTTTGAATACTCCAGGCCTAGCATAGAATCTGGCACATTGCATGTGCTCAGTATATTTTCATTTTTATTGAATGAATGAGTGAATAAATAAATGAATGAAATCAAAGTTTTCTTCAATTATTCCACTAGAAGAAACTAAAGACCAATATTTCTAATACTGAAAAAACAACAACATGAGTTGATGAGTTGGAGACTTGCAAATCTTTAGGGGGCTTGGGGGAATGCACATTAGATCCAGAGATGAATGCACTTGCTTTTCCTAGGACCAGAATTCATTGTCTAAACTGTTGTATCCACACAGTGGTTTGATTTCTCTGGAATTTCCCTCGGTGTTTTATCTGGTTTATGTATTGCTGTTTCAGCAACATCTGGAGGAGACCAGAGTAAAGAAATTTCATGGATTATATGCTACTAATGTCCGCTCCAACTAGCTCTTAACATTTGGAATCAATAAATTTAGTAGGCAGAGTACAAGCTGAGAGGTCTGGGTTTATTCCTGACCTCATTGCTACATCCCAGAATCACTACAGTGGGTAGACATAGAACATAAGCCTGAAATAACTTCAGTAGAGAAAAGCAAGTTTTCACACAGTAATTCCCTCTCTGTTCTTCTCCATGTTTTCTTAAATATCTCCAGTTCTGAACAAAAAGTGTAGATCCAATAAGCCACGGGGTTCTAGGTGATTTATCAGGACATTATTGCTTGCCTGGAGTCAGTCTTGGCTGTGCCACATGATATCATGTCAACCATGACAGAATCTCAGAATTTGAGTAGACATTCAAAATCACCATGACCAAGTGCCATATAGAAATATCTATATGCAGCATCCTTGTCAAGCATTTGTTCCAACTTTTATTTGAAACCTACATGGGGTCTTCTTTTTAAACCCTGTTAGGCCCTTATTATCTATGCACTTGTCTGTCTCTACCAATAAAATGTAGCTCCATGAAGAAGGGCATTCTACTGCCTTGCTCACAGCTGTATCCCCAGAATACAGTTCAGTCACCAGTATTTTGCAGAAGCACCATTATTCTCTGTTGAATAATGAATCCAGATTTTTTTCAATCTTTCCTCCTATGGCTTGGTCACTAGATCATCCATGATCCTGTTTGCTCCCCAACCACCTCCTCAGATACCCTCAGGTTTACCAGGACTCCATGGCCTCCCAAATTAGCCCATCACACTGTTGAACTATGCTCATTGCTGGAAATTTCTGTCTATTTATAAAATTTGATTCTACTCAATTCTACTTCTTTCATAGGCCCATAAGAACCTCCAAATTCCAGTCTTTCAACTATTTGAAGACATCTGTTTGTTACCTTATCAACCATCAAGTTGTGTCAAGTCCATCTTCTTAATACATCCCTCTCCATGCTCACTTTCATTACATCCTCTCCCTTGAATTATTCCTGGTGTCTTGGGATAATTCCTGCCTCCACCAATTCATTCTTAATACATTAGCCTGAATAATATTTTAACATAAACATCTTTAAAAAACCAAAACCTCAGGTAGCTTCTTTTTAAACCCTGTTAGGCCCTTATTGTCTGTTCCTTGCTTCTTTCTCCAGTTCATCACTCATTATTCCTTCCTTTTTACACAATGTCTATAAAATTCTGAATTACTTTGATATCTCAAACCATCATGATCTCCCACTGCCTATCCTGCCCTCTTTCCCCATCCATTGGATCACTCCTGCTCATCCTTTCAGACTCATCTCCCACCATCCCCCTCACAAAGCTGAATCAGACATCCTTCCCATGACACTCTGCTCTTAATCCATACTCTAAATATTAATGCACTACATTAAAATCATCTATTCGCTTGTCTGTCTCTACCACTAAAATGTAGCTCTATGAAGAAGGGCATTCTACTGCCTTGCTCACAGCTGTATCCCCAGAGTGCAGTCCAGTCACCAGTATATTGCAGAAGCACCATTATTCTCTGTTGAATAATGAATCCAGATTTTTTTCTATCATTCCTCCTATACCTTGGTCATTAGATCATCCACCTCCTCAGATACCCTCAGGTTTATCCAAGTTCCACCTAAAACTTGACTTCTAAACTCTGCCTTGAGCCTGAGGTCAACAGAGGGAGGAAAAAAAACCCTAGGTATGAAACCTAAAATTTTATATGACCTGTATTTCAGGTCTAACGATCCCTGCTCCAGCTCTTCTTACTCTGGGTCACTATAGACATGGTCAGAATCTGAAATCAGGGTGTCTTGGGATGTCCCTCCAAGGGCTTCAGGGGAGGGTCCTTCCTACCTCTTCAGCTTCTGGGGGCTCCTGGCCACATCCCTTCAAGCTTCATGTGGCCCCTCTTCCATCCTCCCGGAACATCTCCGGCAAAATCACGAGCCCCCACATCCCTTTTCACCTGCCCACTTTCTGCTGATCAGGATCCCCTGCCCCTCTGTTCCGGTGCCCACATTGGGCTGATCACATGGCCCTGCCCTCCTGTCCACCTGCCCACTTGCACTTGTGCCCATGTCCGGCTGTGCCCACTTCCGGATTATCACATGCCCCTGCCCGCCTGTCCACCTACCACTTCCGGCTGTGCCCACTTCCAGGTGATCACAAGACCCTCTGTTCAGGTGCCCAATTCCAGTTGCTCACTTGCCCCTGCCCCTTTGTTCAGGTGCCCACTTCCCCCTGATCTTGTGGCCATTTACCCTTGGCAGCTGGTGGAGCTGCAGGTCACCTGGGCTGAGTTGACTGGGAGGTGGGCCAAGGCTAGGGACATCTGCTGCCCCTCTCTGAGCCTCAGTTTTGGCATCTAGAATCTGGGTATGAAAACCCAGTTGCTGGCTCCTATCAGCCCAGGTGCTTCAGAAAGGGGAGCCCCAGGCTGGACTCATTTGGGGAAAGGCCTGGGAGGTAAGGGCGGGGCTTTGGAGTACCCGACTTCATCCTATAACCGCGAGCCTAGGAGTCCCTGAGCCAAGTTAACTGCACTTCCCACCAAGGAGCCTGCCCTGGTGTGCGCACTGAACTGTTATTGGAGGAGCCCGGAGGAGGGAGCGGGGAGGAGGGGAGGGAGGTGGACAGGAGACCAGGGCAAGGGACAGACACAGGAATGAATCTCCCTGTGAGCCCCTGCTGTCCCCAGAACCTGGTCAAGTCCCAAAAGGAGGGGTAAGGAGCTGTAAAGTCCCTGAAGCTTCTGCCCCGATGAATACAGACTGACTTAAACAAACAGGAACACATGCTCTCTTAGTTCTGGGACCAGAATCTGAAATCAGGGTTTCTGGGGCTGTGCTCCCTCCAAGGGTTTCAGGGGAGGGTCCTTCCTACCTCTTCAGCTTCTGGGGGCTCCTGGCCACATCCCTTCAAGCTTCTTGTGGGGACTCCTTCATCCTTGCGGACCATCTCTGGCATAATATCGTGCCCGGCAGCCCTGTTCACCTGCCCACTTCCTGCTGCTTAGGATCCCCTCCCCCCTATTCAGTTGCCCACTTCCAGCTGTCCCCTCCTCTGGCTGATTACATGCCCTTTCCCTTCTTTCCACCTGTCCACTTCTCTCTATGCCCGGTGATCATAAGCCCTGAGCCCTGTCCACTGCCCACTTCCGGCTGTGCCCACTTCAGGATGATCACGTGGCCCTGACCCCCTGTTCCCGTGCCCACTTTTGGTTGTAAACCTGGCCTCATCCCCCTGCTTATATGTCCACTTCCGGTTTTTCACGTGACCCACCCCCCACCCTGTTCACTTGCCCACTTCCGGCCAATCACTCGGACCCACCCCCTTGAGCAGAAGCCCAATTCCAGCAGAACTTTTGGCTCCCCCCCCTTGATCTGATGCCCACATCTGGCTGAGCGAGTGGCCCCGCCCCCTGTACAAGTGCCCTCTTAACCCTGACCACATGGCCCCACCCCCTTGAGACCTCACTTGTTCTGTTCCTGGAGTGCCACCTCCCTGGTTAGCTGCCTGGCCCTGCTCTTTCACTTGTGTACATTACCATTGGGTGCATTACCTCTGAGTAGGTGACCCCTCATCCTGTGGCCATTTGCTCTGATAGGCTTTACCCTTCCACCCATACCCCTCCTCCACCCCCAGAGGACAAGGGTCTCATCACTGCTCCAGTGCCTTAGGGTGGCTATCTTTGTCCCAGGGTTCCTCCCAGCTGGTAACCTTGGTGGAGTCCCCCTGTTTTGGGGCAAGGACCAGGTGTAAAGAACACTCAGCCTCCCCTCACCTTCTGTGGCTTAGATTTCAAAGCATGGTTATTGTTATTATTATTATTATTATGCTTCTTCTGCCTGCCTCCCCTGGCAGATTTTGTTTTACCTCTATTTAATATTATTTAAAGATTATTCACCAAATCTTCCATTCCACGCTCTTAAGTTTTAACAAATTTCCTACAATATGCTTGTAAGCTTATATACTGCTTGATAAACTGATTGCATTCAACTTCTCAATGTTTCTAATTATTTTTCTTATTATTCAAATTTTCTATCCATCTTCATTGTCATCAATACTGAGTGTCATCGATGTCTAATAACTTATTTCATCTTTCTTCATTAGTATTTCTTCTATGGCTTCTTAGAGTTCTTGTACATGGTTCAGCCATGTTTACACATCTTAAAACTTCTAACCCTTTGAATACAGTGAATAATCTATATAATAAGAGCCTAAGCAACTGTTACGGTGGAATGACCAGAACGACCAGTCACTATGATGCACACTGACCACCAGGGGGCAGATACTCAATGCAGGAGCTGCCCTCTGGTGGTCAGTGTGCTATCACAGGGGGAGCGCTGCTCAGCCAGAAGCTGGGCTCATGGCTAGCGAGCGCAGTGGTGGTGGCAGGAACGTCTCCCAGCTCCATGGCAGTGCTAAGGAACAGCGAGCAGGTGGGTGGTAAGGAGCTAGGGATCCGGACTGCAAGAGGGAAGCCAGCAGGCAGACATCGCCCCAAGGGGTCCTGGACTAGGAGAGGGCACAGGAACCCCTCCTCCCCAGTGCATGAATTTTACACACCAGGCCTCTAGTATTGTGATAATTATGTATAGTGCCAGAAAGGTACTTGAAATATTGGGGGGACCACTATGTGAAGTATATGATTGTCTAACCACTATGCTATACACCTCAAACTAATACAAAATAATATTGAATGTAAATTATAATTGAAAAAATAAAATTTTAAAAACTTCTAATCTTTCAAAAGGTAAATGCTCCAAAATGTGTAAAATTCTGATTAAATAGCAACATGCACAGAAATCTATGCAGGTTTTGCAAAGGGTCACTGCATTTTTCATCATTTATAAATAAACAAACATGGTATTCACATAATAAATGGGTACCTCTATTTTAATTGGAAATATGACAGTATTATCATGTAAAAGTTATGCCCAGATGCACTTTGAAAAAACCTAAGCAATTTACGTGACACAAAGACACAAAGACAGATGGGTGAATAGAGAAAGAGAGAGAGAGGGCCCGGCTGATGTGGCTTAGTGGTTGAATGTCAACCTATGAACCAGGAGGTCATGGTTCAATTCCAGGTCAGGCACATGACCAGGTTGCAGGCTCAATCCCCATCAGTGGCATGCAGGAAGCAGTCAATCAGTGATTCTCATCATTGATATTTCTCTCTCTCCCTCTCTCTCTTCCTCTCTGAAATCATTAAAATCTTTTCTAAGAAAAAGATAGAGAGAGACCAACTTTCCTTTCACCTACTTTGGTTTGAAACAAGCCTTTTTCTCATTTACTGAACATGGAGTGGTGAAAATGGACTTTAAAGCATCTTTTCTGAAGAGTAATACCAGCTGAACAATTAAATCAACTAATCTGGGGCAAGTAACCTCAACTCTCTGGGCTCAGCTTCCATTTCTACAAAAAGTGGAAAGTTTTATGAGATTCTTTCTAGTTCTAAAAGCTTGTGATGCTATGAAAAATCATCCTGTAAATACGAAATAATGTGTGTGGCATTTACTTTTATTACAACTGAAGGGAATGATGTGTAGTAAGGAAGTGGGTGGTATAGGAGACAATGTGGTAGTGACTAGAAACAGAATCAAAACAACTGTTATTTATTGTCACGACCTGGTTTAGTCAGAGGGCAGATGAGCAAGGCCTATGAGCCAGCCTTCAGAAATGGGATAGATTCCCCAGGACAGAAGAATCTCAGTGACAGGAAGAGGCCATCTGGATAAGTTGACTGAATGAAAACAGTCAACATTTATTCGGCAATTAACCATTGCTCTTCAAATATATAGAGAATAATTGTGAGCATGAGATGAATTAATACTTATAAAGCACAGACCAGTACTCAGCACATTGTAAGTACTCAATAAATATTAGCTGTTACTATTAACAGTTGTATATAATTTACAATTGGTAGATTTCTAGAAATATCATGAGACTCAAACATTACCACAGATGCCTTGATCTATTGCTAAGGTTCAGGAAAGTTGGAATGTCTTTTGACCTACTAAAGAAATTTTTTACTTCCTCAGCCTCTCCCAAGATAAGAGTGCCAAAAAGTGGATAGAAGAGGTGAGATGGTTCTAAGACCCTTCTTTTCAAAGCTAAGGGCTTGCTCTTTGTTGAGCAAGCTTATGGGAGTGCTGAGAGGTTATGTCCTGGGTGACTCTTAAAGGGAATTGAGCTGAACACATTCTGTGATTTTCTGAAAAATAACATATACCAGAGGGTTTCCAGGGACAATCTAGATAAAGGATATAGAATTCCCACTAGGAGGTAAATGGGTGCTCTGAGCCTGAGGTGGCTGTAATCTCATTGTTGCTGCCCACTGTGCACTTGTGAGAGGTGTATTCTCTAGTGTTACTGCCAATGCAATGAGTGCTTGGAAGAAATGTCAGCTGTGCAGGAATGGCCCTGCCTCGGCTTCTGGAGCAACAGTTCCCAGGTGCACCACATTTCAGGTGAACTGGATGGCTCATGGGAAGCCTGAGCCTGGGGTGGGGTGGGGTAAGTTGTGGGGGAGGGGGGCTTGAATCTTGTTAAGTTAAATTATGGTAAATATGTAGATATGACAATTAGGCCTTTCTTTTCCTTTTAAAAAAGTTATCTTTACTGTTGAAAGTATTACAGATGTCCCCTTTGTTTGTTTGTGGGGTGTTTTTTTTCCCATTGACCCCCTTCACCCCTTACCCACCCCTCCAAGGCCTTCACCATTCTATTGTCTGTGCTCATTAGGCTTATTTTTTATAGTAGCATATATTTGCTTGGTTTTGACTCAAATAGAGAAGTCAATTTGGTCTATTCTATTCCAGTGAATTTAATTGAGCTAGTGATTTTTTAAATTTAATTATTAAAATCTCAGCACTGATCACAATTCCAAGCTTTCTAGCTATAGGTCTCTTATCACAAGCCCTACTTCAACTTTCTTTTCTGTCTGTAGTTCAGACAGCCTCATGCTCATCTATCTATGGTAAGAAGGGGCAAAGAGATGGTAGGTCATCTGCCTGCATGGCAACCATGAACTAAGAACAGAATGGTATAAGAAACAAACATTCAGAGATTTTTTTTAAGTTTTTGAAATTAAAAATATAAGAGCAGAGAAGGAAATATCAATGGGAATCTTTAGAGGTAAAAGTGAGAATATCTCCCAAAAAAAGACAAAGATGGAATATAAGAATAAAAAGTTTACAAAATTGGAAGACCACTAATTTAGAATTTGAAACATCTGAATAACAGAAAATCCAGAAAGATGGAATAAAGAAAGTAGAGTGAGGAAAAATTTAATGAAATTATGCAAAAAAAATTACCAAAACCTGTAAAACACATTTGTCCACATTAAGAGAGCCCCTTAATGCTCAGCACAATGGATAAAAACAGACCCAAACTAAGGTACATAATTGTGAAATTACAGAACACTGGAATCAACAAGAAGACTCTAGAAGTTTCAGAAAGAAAATAGAAGTTCACTTACAAAATATTAGTAACTAAAATTTGTTGTTTTTTTGGATTTTCAAGAATAACACTATAAGTTCACAGATTATGGAAGAATATCTACAAAATTCTGAATAAAATTATTTTTTATCTTAGGATTTGTATCTCTCCAAACAGTTCATGATGTGAGAATACAGATTTAAAACCATTTCAGATATTCTGTCTCTTGAAAAATTTACCTTCCATGAATTCTTTCTCAGGGAGTTGTTAGAATATGTATATCACCTAACAGTGAGAATAAACCACTAAAGAATTCATAGGACACAGGTGATAGAAGAAACAACACACACACTGACACACACACACACACACACACACACACGAGCTGAGGGAATCTTTAGAATAGTCATCATGAAGGATCACAAGATGAGTGAATATGTACCAAGCACAAAAGAAAACAAGGACATGTTAGATCAGGTTAAAAAATTGAAGCCAATGACAGTATAGAACTTCACACCCACTGGTGCCCTTTCCTCAGAACAAAGAAAGTTGCAGGGAGAGTCAAGGGAACCAGCACTTTTACTAATGATATCCAAAGTGATGACACTATATGGCTGAAATACCATGATGGGGCAATAAAGTGCATGGAGGATATAATTATATATAAGATATAATAAATATAAGTATATATATATATAGTGTGTCAGAAATGATACACAAAAATTAATTAACACAACTATGGAGCTAGGAGAAAAAAGGTATAAGAGGTCTTAATTTACATTATATGTAATTTTGTTCTTTTTGAAGATTTACTATGTGTGCATTATCTTTTCATAAATGTTATGGCATAAAATACATTCTCTTAAAAATTATAAGTATATATACCACTGACCCAATAATTCTGCATCTTGAAAACTAATAACTATACATTTGCATGTGCAAAGTCATGTAAAAGGATATTCAAAATTACATAAAAGAATATTCATTACATCATTGGTTGTAAAAGCAAAAGACTAGAAATGACCTAAATATCTGCCAAAAGAAGTCTGGTGAGATAAATTTCATATCACTGCACAATGAAATACTGTGTATCCCTATGAACAAGAATGAAGCAATTCATGAAGTATCAATGGGGAATGATCTCTAAGATACATGGCTAAGTAGAAAAAGTAAGGCAGTAAAAAATACAGTTGACCCTTGAACAGCACAGGGGTTAGGGTTGCTGAGCCCCCACACGCAATTGAAAATCTATGTATAACTTTGGAGTCCCCCAAAATTTAGTTGTCCCTTGGTATTCACAGGGGATTGGTTCCAGGAACCCCTACAAATACCCAAATCCATGGATGCTCAAGTCCCCTATCGGAGAGGGCATGTATCAATGCACAGAGTCTTTCCCCCACATCAGTGGAACCCCAACTGTGGATTGAAAACAGTGCAGGTATTTACTGAAGAAGAAAAATCCGTGTACAAGTGACCCATGAAGTCCAAACCCATGTTGTTCAAGGGTCAACTGTATATATCATATACTACCAATTGTATATAAAAATAGATTATATATTTGTGCTTTTTATGTGTGTATAAAATAGCTCTGGGGAGAGAAAATACACACAAAAAAATAACATTGGTTATTCCTTTAGTATTTTCTTCATAGTATTGTCATTATGTGAAATTACCTCACAGATTTATTATTTCCTCCACTAGAATACAGGTAACCATAGAGGCAAGACCCAGTCTAATAAGTTCACATCTGTATCCTCTACATCTATTCTTGTGTCTGGCACATAATAGGTGCTCAATAAACAGTTGTTTGAAAGGAAACAAGCCTTTTCTCTGACCATGATGTAAACCTTTAGGGGCATAATGGAGCTGTGATCCACAAAACTTCAAAGGATTTTTCTGGCTTCAACCAAAAAAAAAAAAAAAATGCGGAACAAGAAGTCATAAGAAACTGCTAATTGAATAACAAGGAATGTAAAATGTCAGCCTTCACCTATTGGTAATTGTTACAGTATATTCCATCTCTGACTGAATGTTCCACAAACAAGCAATTAAGGTAATCTTCATCACAGGAGGTAGTTTGAGGAACTCAAAGACACAACATGTTTCAAACAGCTGGGGAACAACAGAAATCTGGAGGAAAAAACAAAAAAACACAACATTCTCTGAGCTGGTGTTTTCATAGAATTTAAAAATAAATGACAGGAGATGGAACACAATCATTTATGAGGCACCAAATTAGATTCTTGGGTTGCTATAGCGGTTCAGAGGACAGAACAGAGATTTCTAGATGTTACCTTGGCAATGAATAGAGCAATTGCTTGTGACGTTGGTTGGTTTGTAAAGGTATCCAAGATTCAAATTCACAAGTCATAACTGAGGAGAAAAATTTCCCACATGTTTATAATTTGTCCTATTGTTAAATATTTAAAATAAAATCTATTCTCACCAAATTCTTCACAGGGGAACAAAGTCTTTCTGAATTTTCAAATTCTTTGAGTGTACGGCTAATGTACACACATATGTGCCCTCTCAGACATCCTTCCTACTTGCCTCAAGCTCATACTTAACTTAGCCCCTCATCTGGAATCATGTGATATTTCACTGCACAGATTTAATGACCTTCACAAGGTGTCGTCTGATCTCAAGACCTCCATTATTTCAAATGTATTGGTTTCTGAACATAACCTTTGCCCTTTCTGTTTACCTCAAGAAAGGCCATGCGGACTTGAAACCAACATGGTCTTGTGATTTCTAGCAAGCACCACCCTTCCATTTCATCAGTGACTTTTAATTTATCAGCTCAAGTCTAGCAGATACTGCCAGTGTCTGACCCATGTTCCCTGGCTACTTCCCTCCACGAGCTAAAGGAACTGAAGTCTTATTAAGAAGTTCTCAGGCACCGACTTCCTGCCTGTGTCATGCCCTCATGGTGGGTGATAGTCTAGTGCTGGCCAGACTTCTTCAATCATTTAGAATAGTCTACATTCGGTATAGGTGCTCTAACTCCTCTCTCTAGGAGTTCTGGGTATTTGGTGCCTGCTTTATTATTCAGTTTTTGTAGACTCAGCCGAAACCGAGACAGAAAAGTTCCCCTTTTCAATACTGTATGATAATATGAAATTTAATAATGGCACCATGAGAGGGAGAAAATTATATTCACTGGAAATTCTTGAAAGGAGAATGTTGTATTTGTTTGAAATAGATTGCATGAGAAAGAAGCTGAAGCCCCTGAGAGACCTGATTGTGGGTAGAAACTCTTTACAAAGGAAAGAGGAGACGTTTTTAAAATTATGCTAGGGAGAGTGGAACAATGAAATAAAGACTATACACACCCTTCCCATTGTCACTGTGGGGACGTTAGTGCCTGTTAAAGTACACTGTGTGAGCCAATTTCTTGTTGAAACAATGGAAGAGTCTGATTTATGTACGATGGGAGCCCAGGTAGAGTGGGATAGCTCACACAGCACTGGAATGCAATAGTGGGAGAAAGCATGAGTAAGCTGGACCTGGGAAAGCAGCAAACTTTTCATGAGTCATCAGAACAGTGGCAGTCTGTGGAATTACAGCTCCATCCAATGTTAACCAGAATGCTGAGTGGTGGGGCATCTGCAAGCCATTCACCTTTGTATAGTGTGAAAAATGAGACATAGACATGCCTCGGAGATATTGCAAGTTGGGTTCCTGACCACCACAATCAAGCCAGTCCTGCAGCTGAAGTGAGTCATAATTTTTTTTTTTGGGGGGGGGGGGGGGCGGTGGGGAGGCTGGTGGAGGGTCCTGCCTTCAGTTTGTAACAAATGCATCATCTGGGAAGCACAATAAAATGAGGAATGCCTGCACTGTGTTTGTTCCCATCAACGAACCTTCTGAATTCACAATGGAGAGAGTTCAGGTCAGATAGCAGAAAGACAAACCACATTCCAATCCCTTCTGAATCCGTGGTGCTGCCATTGCAAGTGATCTTGGCAAGTTTCTTGTTATCCCATTCTCGACTTCAGTTAATTCATCTATAAAGTGATGTTAATAAACATCTCACAAAATTATTGTGAGATGGGAATTTACACCTGAGATAGTCCCTGGGGTAGAGGAGGCATTTACTATTCTGGCTTGCTCCTCCCTTCCTTCTCCTGAGAAAAGGAATTAAGTGGTTAAATTGAAAATAAACTCAGTAGGACTCAACAAAATGATAATGCAAACCTAAATTGGAGGAGTGTCTGAAATAAGGAGATGATGACCATACTAACACATCTAAATGTGGTTTTGTTTTTGTTTTAGTTCTAAGTACAACACAAAAAAGGGAGACACAATTTGAAGCATTTATAAATGAGGCAAATGAGGACGATACAGGACTTGAAAACCATTTTGTTTTTATTTTTTAAAAATAGGACTACTTTTCATAAAAAGAAAAAGAAAACTGAGGGGGGTGGCTAAGAGGGCTACTGATATTTGAGGGACTAATATATAGAAAAGTAGTTAGATTTGTTCAGCAAGGCCCCAAGGATTATTTTTTCTCTCTTTATTGATTAAGGTATTACATATGTGTCCTTTTCCCCTCATTGCCTCCCCCCCCCCCCCCCCCCCCCCCCCACTCATGCCCTCACCCTCCTGGTGTCTGTGTCCATTGGTTAGGCTAATATTCATGCATACAAATCCTTTGGTTGATCTCTTTCCCCTTACCCCCTCCCTCCCCTACCTTCCCTCTTAGGTTTGTCGGTCTGATCAATGCTTCTCTGTCTCTGGGTCTGTTTTTGTTCATCAGTTTATGTTGTTCATTATATTCCACAAATGAGTAAGATCATGTGATATTTATCTTTCTCTGACTGGCTTATTTTGCTTAGCATAATGCTCTCCAGTTCCATCCATGGTGTTGCAAATGGTAAGAATTCCTTCTTTTTTACCCCAGCATAGTATTCCATTGTGTAGATGTACCACCGTTTTTTAACCCACTCATATGCCGATGGGCACTTAGGCTGTTTCCAAATCTTAGCTATGGTAAATAGCTGCTATGAACATAGGGGTGTATATATCCTTTCTGACTGGTGTTTCTGGTTTCTTGGGATATATTCCTAGAAGTGGGATCACTGGGTCAAATGGGAGTTCCATTTTTAGTTTTTTTGGAAAACTCCATACTGTTCTCCAGAGTGACTGCACCAGTCTGCATTCCCACCAGCAGTGCACGAGGGTTCCTTTTTCTCCACATCCTCTCCAGCACTTGTCATTTATTGATTTGTTGATGATAGCCATTCTGACAGGAGAGAGATGGTACCGCATTGTCGTTTTGATTTGCATCTCTCAGATGATTAGTGACTTTGAGCATGTTTTCATATGTATTTTGGCTTTCCTTATGTCCTCCTTCAAAAAGTATCTATTTAGGCCTGTTGCCCATTTTTTTGATTGGGTTGTTTATCTTCCTTTTGTTAAGTTGTATGAGTTCCCTGTAAATGTTGGAGATTAAACGCTTATTGGTGATAACATTGGCAAATATGTTCTCCCATGCAGTGGGCTTTTTTCCTGTTTTGTTGATGATTTCTTTTGCTGCACAGAAGCTTTTTATTTTGATGTGGTCCCATTTGTTTTTTTTTTCTCTTTATTTTCCATTGCCCTAGGAGCTGTATCAGTGAAGATATTGCTTCGAAGGCCCCAAGAATTTGATATTGAGTAGAAAGTACACTAGATGTAGGTCAAGAGAATTCCAGTCACTCTGTTTCGCTAGCCAGTTGTGGGATCTCGGAGAAGTAATTTTACTTTTCTGAGACTAACTCATCTGCAAAATGAGAGTAAACTATATCTGTCACTTTTGAAGTCTTTAAAATTACCAATGGTAACAAATAAATGTTGCTGCAAGCAGAAGACACATGCATATATTTGTAGATAAAACAAAACAAAATGTACCCTTGCTACCAATGTTATACTCAGATATTCTGTTTCATTTTTATAAAATGATGGTTGTGCCCTGCTAAATTGGTTTTTATAACCCACTAGTGGTTTCTGCAGTTTGGAAAACATTGGAATATGACATCTAGAAGGTCCTTTCCAGTTCTGACATTTGATAATTCTGTGAACAATAACTGGTTGTTGGACATTTCTAGGAAACTTATTTCAGCTTGAATTACTAAGACCTTCCAAATGGTCAGGGATGTCCAAAGAAGTAATGGGGTTCATGCAAGGTACTGTGCTCCCCATCTTTGCAGGTATGCAAGCAGAAATTGATGGGCCATTTAGATGGATGTTGGAGAAGGGATTTAAATCAGGTGGTTGATCTATACAACCTTTCATTTCTCTTCCAGCACTGAGCATAAGTAATTCTAGGATTAACAGGAGCATCTACTTGCAAATAAAAACTAAAAGTCAATGTAGACAAGTATTTAAAAATAAGACAATGTTTTTACCATTATTCCTTCTTCCCTAAATATTTTGGAATAACTACAAAGGCTTAGCAAAGGATAATTAGGAAATCTGAGAAAAGTTGTTTATTGCTCATCTGTCAAGAGCTATTCCAGCTTTGGCCTGTAAATTTTTTAATGTTTTGTCAAGCCTGATTTTTCCTACAGCTTTAAGAAAACCATACTGGAACCATAAAGGTATTGACTTGTTCAAAAATGAGAATACCTCTGATTTGGCACACACTAATAAAAAGAATCACAAGGTTTGTGAAAGCATTAACCTCCAACTGAAACATGTATTTGATGAGGTACAACCAAGAAGATGTCTCCATCTCTTTGAGAGAGTTTTTGACATGCCTGTGAACAAAGCAGAAATAACTTGATACATTTCCTGTTGTAGAATTAGAACCCGTGTCACAATTTGATAAAATAACCAGTAGATACACCTACTCACCTCATGGTGACGACAATATTAAATGCCAGGTAACTGATCTGCACCTAGAAAATTTAATTCCTTCCTACAAATTCTAGGTTGGTTTATGCCCTGAAAATGGGTATCTCACAGGAAGAAAGATGAAAAGGTCATTGTCAGCCTGCTTCAATAACCATGTTCATTTTTCTCTGAGGTACATGTTGTCCTGAGAGGTCATTTAGGTCTTGCTGCCCCCATGTCTAACCCCTGTCTTATGGGGAGGAAGTAAGTGGCCAGCACACTCAAAATGGTAGATTCTATTTACATTAAACCCTTCCTGGTTATTATTTTGCAACTGTCCTCAAAAATAACTTAATTATCTGTGTCTATTTGGACCAAAATGTTAAATTTCCATCAGCTCCATTAAAATTGTTTGGCTCCTTAATTCACTTAATTTCCAAATTTTCCCATTTAAAACATTTTGGGATGATGGAAAGCAAATTTATAGCACGTCTGGTAGATTTTAATATTTCCATTACCTTCTACCCCTCAGATGCTTATAATTTTCTGTCTGAGCTTGCTCCAAAAGGGAAAGTAACTTCTACTAACATTTGGTTTATCATCTCCTTCCCTAAAGTACACAATGAGGATTGGCTGGGGGGGGGGGGGGGGGGGGCGGGGGGGGGGGGGGCTTTGTGGGCCTTCAGGAGAGAAAATACTCTGACCTGGAGGAGGCAGCGAGAAAATAGAGAAGAGACATGGAATAGTAATTAGCTATTGCTGCATAATATTTATTGCTTCAAAATCTAGTGCCTTCAAAGAGCAACAATTTAGGTCGTTAGTCTGTGAGTTGAGCAGGGGGCTCTGCTGATCTGGGCTAGGCATGGCTGATCTTGACTATGTTTATTCATATGTCTTCGTTTGCCCTGCTCATCAATTACTTATGGTCCAGCAGCCCCAGAATAAAGCTCTCAGGCAAGGAGGATTTTGATGTTTAGAAGTGAAACCTCAAGGTCTACTCTAGTGTAGATACAGCCTATCTTCAATTTCCTTTGTGACAATTATAATAACCTTCATTCGAATTCATAAAATTTACCAAATTATATTTTTATGTTTTCTCTTTTATTCTTCCCAAGATAGACATAAAAAAAAATATTTTATAGATGAGGATGTAGAACTCCACAGGTCAAGTAACTTGTCCAGAGTCAAACCACAATTTAAATAATATCAGGAATGAATTTCAAATTCTAAGTATGATATATTTGTCTAGAATGCTTGTCTCTTTTGTTCACTTGACACATTCCTACCCATCTGCCTTTGATCTAGTGTAACATTTTGATTTTTAAAAATCAAAGACATAAGTGAAGATAATTACTATAAATCTAAGCAAGCAAAAACCAACAACAGAAAAGAAGATGATGATGATTGTTGGGGAGATAGGAGGCCTCTTCCTGGATACCTTACAGAAAAAAAAAAGGACTACAATTTTCTAACAGATGGGAGGGGACATGCCAAAATATACTACATATGGGGGAAAGTATGTAGAAATCTTATCTTAAAATTCAGCGTGAGAAGCCAAAATGAAAGCTTTTACCAGAACTTTAATAGGGACTCTAAGGAAGATGTTTGCGTAGTTGCCAGGGCCTGTGATATAGGAGGTGACAATTACAGGTTGATCACTGCCACTTGGACAGAAAGAGCCAAAGGTGAGCCCATGCCTAAGGTGACTTCTAGTGTCAAGGGGCTGACAAGGAGGAGGAACAGTGCCATTCAGTCTATTCTGTGAAAATTGCTCTGTGTTGATCTCAGCTACTGGGAGAACCATGATGCTTTATGGGAGGGAAAATCAGATTTTCCAGTCCCATCCGTTCTGCCTGGGATATTCGGGTCAACCAAAGGGAGAACTCAAAGGGAGAGCAAGTGCTTTAAGGGGTGTGCGTGGGATTGAAGAGAAAGGGGGGGTGGCTCAGTAGGAGGAAGAAAAGACCTGAACAACTGCCCAGGGAAGAAGGAAGGTATAGGAGAGATTAACCAACACGTAGGCATGCCAGTGCTTTGGTCACAGAGCTTGGAAAGGCGGGCAGGAAATGAGGTGTGGCCTGGAGTCTGGGGCCCTGCTGGAGTGGTCTTCCTGACCGTGTAGCCCTCCTCTCCATTTACTTGAGGAATAAGCAAAGGTGCAGAGAAGTAAAATGCTCCCCAGGACTGAAGTGACTTGTCACTTCCAGTCCCAAGACAGAGCCTGGGAGGGACCAGAGTGAGTATTTACTAAGGCCAGACTTTGCCAGATGCTGTACTCAGGGCATGACACAGATGCTCCTCACAGCTGTCCCTCGAGGTACATGGGCTTTTCTCTACTTGGCAGATGATGCTAGTGGGGGATCAGAGAGTTGGAGTGTTGCCCAAGGCAGCAAAGGTAGGAAGCTGCAGATCTGGGATCAAATCTGGACTGTCCCATGCTCCAAAACCAGCACCATGGACTACTTAGTCAAGCTGCCTTCCCATCCTGGAGGAAACTATTAGGATTCTCACGACCAAAGGAACTGCCAAAACTGAAGTACGATAAAGTCAGGCAGGATAGCCATTCCCTCCCAGTCTCCTTTCCCTCTCTTGTCAGCACCATATATTTTTATCAAAGGGAGAAGAACACAAGAAATAAGTAACTTCAAAATTTTAAGACAAGAAACATTAGAAACACCTAGAGATACAAACTTTTGCAAAATTTCATAGTGATTCCAAAATAGATAAATGAACTCACTCCTGAATTGCCTGAGAATTCATTAGGTAAGTTCTTGACTAAGAAACCAACTTGATTTATGGATTATTTGGTTAACAAGGAGGAGAGAAAAGAATTAAGAATTAGAAGTCTTTAACTTCATTAAAAGCATTAAAAAATACATTGCAACCCTCAAAATAATGGATAATGTCTTACAGAGAGTAATTAGAAAGTCAATGACTATCTACATACATCCTCATCCTGAAAGAAGTAGAGATGCCCTTTGAAGAAGGTAGATGCCACATCATCTCATGTAAACAGGTCAAAAGAAGTTGGTGGGCAGGACAAGAATGGGGAGTTGTTTGAGATGGCATGGAAGTTTGAGGCGAGTATATTCTAACACTGTTCTGAATTATAACTACTGGCTCAAGAATGACTAAGTCAGAAACTCAGAGTCTGAAATGGACTTTGCAGACTTCGGGAAAGATTACAATCACAGAGGTGTAGAATCTGAGCTGCAGCGGGTGTGGACAACAGATTGCCCTAATACAAGGAGCTCTTGTCTGTTCCAGGATGTACAGTGGCGGTCGAACAGTGTAGAACCTAATTCTCAAACCGTGTGGTGATGGACAGATCTGGGACATTGACATATAAGGTTTCAAGAGCATTGCCAGTAAGAATTCCTCACCTCCCCAAATCACCGCATTCTCTACTTGAAATTCCATGTTTAGAATTTCATTGTTTCAGCAATGTGGCAATTCTAGGAGGAAACCACCTCTGTCCCTCGGAAGTTCCACATCCTTTCTTGAGGACATATTTGAGAGAAAGAGCAATAGGGATTTTGAGGAGGGAAATTAGCAAAAGGAGAATAAAACCTGCCCATAGAAAAAGAAAGATTAATGTGCCTTTAGTCTGCCTGTGGCCAGCAAAGCCCTATGACTGCCCCCAAAATCCTTTTTAATAAAATCATCTGTCAGGATGGGAAAAGGCAGTTCCCCAAGGCTTAAGCCAGAAAAGCCACCTGTGAATTGCAAACTCTGCTATTACTTCCAGAGAAGTAGTATTTGTTTTGAATCATTTACGGTTTACCTGTCCAAGAGTTTGGTTGGGATGCCTGTGTTTTATGACAAATAAAGCATCCAGTTGGAGCAAGGAATGAACTGTGGGTGTGTTTTGTCTTCTCGTTTGGGTGGGAAGCTGTGCCTCAATGTGGTGCATGCATTTCCATGTCTAGACAATCGAACATCCGAGGGGAAAATGTAGTGCCCATCCTTTTTATAGAAACCTTTCCTCTGAGTCTGAAAGCTGAACTTTCTGAGAATAATTTTTCACTTTTCTAATAAAACCTTTTTTTAAAACAAAATTAAGTACCTGGAAAACAGAAAGGAAAGTCATGGAGTGAATTGGGAATATTTGTATTTGGTCATCATCTGGGGCCATTTTTTTCATTGTCAAGCACCAAACACCAAACACATATGGAAATAATAGGCAACGTTTCTTTCCAAGCTTTTCAAGTTTTTGTCCCTGGGAGATACTGTGTGTCATCTGGCCACCAGTCACTCGATGACCAGAGCTTTCCATCTGCTGTGTGAGTCAGGGACGTGCCTAAAAGCTGCACACCCCCTGGAGAAACTGTGGGGTAGGGTTGGGGAGCTTAAATCCAACACCCACAAGCTTCCTTTCTGATAAGCTTTCCCTCTCTGGTAGTCAGCACCCTCACACCCACTTCTACCCAAACCTTTTCTCAAGAAGGAACCTGAACTGTATTATTTCCATTAAAGGTTAGAGGGGGAAGAGGATGGCAATCCATCAGAAATCAAAATCAGGAAGCAGCCTGGGGAGGAGGGGTGTTTGGAGAGCTTGGGAAAAATGTATGGTGCAAGTCTGAGTGAGGTCCCACTGTGACCAAAGCCACTGGCACAGAGCCATGGGCTGGTTTGGTGTCCTGATCTTGTTCAAAAAGAGGTGGAACTAGGGAAATGGTAAAATTAGGACTCAGGGCCCAGGGAGGATGTCTGCCCACCTGGTCTCTCCCAAGGGTTCCACATGCAGGCAGCAATTGGCTTCTTATTGACCTTGGTCACTTGTAGTTAGGAAGGCCAACTTTTTGCTTTTACAGTCTCCCTCCATCCCTCTCTGCCTCCCTCCTCCCCACACCCATCCCCTTCTCTCCTCCTTTTTAAAAAAGGTAGTTTGCATGAGGTCTTAACTGGAAAGAGTTCATCAGTGGATGTCTATAAACTTCCTTAAAGATGAAGGATCAGTCAGGGGTCCAGCAGGAACTGGTGTTTTGTTCCCAATTTCAAAGTTTCCAAAGAATGAAACTTTAAATGTATCTAATTTTAGTATAATCAATGGTTTTGTAGATAATATTTATCAAGCTTGGAAAGTTTCTTCCCTTTCCTCATTTTCTAAGAGTTTCTTTATTAATTATAAATGGATGTCAAATTATATCACATGCTTTTTGTATCCATTGAGGATATGTGAAATCCCTTAAATTTGTGGTGACTTATATTGATTGATTTTTCAGGCAATCTTGCACTCTTGGAATACTAGTAAACACAACCTGATTATAATTTTTTCCTTTTACATATATTGCTAGATTTAATTTGCTCATATTTTGTGTACAATAGAATTTATGTTCATCAATGAGATTGGCCTGATTTTTTTCTTTCTCATAATGTTCTTGCCAGGTTTGAGTATCAAGGTTATATCAGTGTACTAGTTTTCTACTGCTGACATAAATGACTACAAACTTAGTGTCTAAACAACACAAATCTATCATCTCACAGTCCCGAGGTCAGAAATCTGACACAGGTCTCACTGGCTGGAATCAAATCAAGATGTCAGCAGCGCCGCATTCCTTCTGGGAGGCTCTAGGGGAGAATCTGTTTCCTAGTCTTCAGGAAGCTGGCAGAATGCAGTGCCTGGAGATCATAGAACCAAGGCTGCTGTTTTCTTGCTGGCTCTAAACAGAGGGTCATTCCCAGCACCTAGAGGCTCCTCTATATAGTTTGCCTGGAAACCTCCTCCTCCTCTGCTGTCAAAGCCAGCGACAGGAGGTCAGAGTCCTCGTGTGTTACATCTCTGGTGCTTCTTCCTGGCCATGTCTTGCTCTGACAGCTGAAAGGAAAGATTATTCTCTTTGAGAAAGTCCGGTGATTAGATTGAGCCCACTTAGATCATTTAGGTCACGGTGGTTCTCAACCTTCTGGCCCTTTAAATACAGTTCCTCATGTTGTGACCCAACCATAAAATTATTTTTGTTGCTACTTCATAACTGTAATGTTGCTACTGTTATGAATTGTAATGATATGCAGGATGGTCTTAGGCTACCCCTGTGAAAGGGTCGTTCGACCACCAATGGGGTCGTGACCCACAGGTTGAGAACTGCCGATTTAGGATAATCTCCCCTTCTCAAAGACCATAACCTAAACACACCTGCAAAGTCCTTTTTGCATGTAAAGTAGCATATTCACAGATTCCAGGGATTAGGCCATGGCATCCTTGGGGAGCCATTATTCTGCCTACTGCAGCCAGTTAACCAGGGTCTTTACTGTCCTCTGCTAGTCTCTGAAATTGTTTATGTTAGACTAAATTCTTTTCTTTTTTTTACTTTCTTGCAGGTTTGATAACACTTGCGGCGAAGCAACAGGAACCTAAACTAACATTTTTTTACGGGAAGAATCTGTTTATTATTATATTATTCAGGATAAAACAGCTTATTCTATGACATCAAATATACCTAAGGTCTCAGTGGCCTCATACAACAAAGGTTTGTTTCTCACTCACATCCATGTAGATGCAGGTTGGGAAGATCTTGGTGGCTACCACCCAAGTTGCCATTCAGTGATACAGGCTTCTCCCAAAAAGTGGAAAAACCTTCAATAAATGTTTGAATTGAGAAATAAAATATAGAATATTCAGACTTTGGAATAAGACATAGCAATGAAAATGAACAAATTAGAACTACATGCAAGAGCATAAATGAATCTTACAAGCAAAGTCAAATGCAATAAGCAATATTATATATAAAATTATTGAATTTATATTAAAGTCAAAATTAGGAAAAACTAGTCTATCTTTCGAGGGATGCATAAAGAAGAGGTAAGAGGAAAATAAGAAAGAAATTACACAGGAGTCAGGTTACCTCTGGGTGGAAAGAATAGCTTAGAGTACCCCAAGTTCAAAAATCCTCCAAGTTATCTTTTACTAAGTTTATCTTAAATCCTTGATTACCATCAGGAGTTCCTCTTTGCCTGGATAATAAAGTGAATCTTAAAGATATATTTCTCAAAGAGAAAGAAAGTATCTATTCGATTATTTTAAACAGTACCACATTTCAGAAGGAGATTATTCATATGAAAAATAGTTGTGAAGTTGGAGGAGAGAGAGAGAAATTGCTTTCCCTAAGCCCTCACCTATTGGGGTAAAATAAAGCTGTACTTCAGTTTCAACCCCTACTCTGATCAACATGTACATTGGATTCACTTTTATTTCCCAATTCCATGTGTTGTATGTACTTGAATATATGCATATTTATGACTTATTCTAGGGGGTCCCTGTCACAGAAAATACAAGGTGACTTGTTTTCCTGGAAAATTGTGTGTGTGTGAATTGCCATATGTACATGTATGGTAGCCATTTGTACACCTTCCTTAATAACCACAGTCAAATAATCAAAGTTTAAAATAGCCAAACAAGACTTAGCTGGTTTTGCTCAGTGGATAGAGCGTCAGACTGTGGACTGAAAGGTCCTGGGTTCGATTCTGGTCAAAGGCACATGCCTGTATTGCGGGCTCGATCCCCAGAAGGGGGCGTGTAGGAGGCAGCCAATCAATGATTCTCTCTCATCATTGATGTTTCTATCTCTCTCTCTCCCTCTCCCTGCCTCTCTGAATTCAATAAAAATATATTTTAAAAAATAATAATATATTAAAATAGCCAAACAATAAACTGAAAAGAGAATGGTCACATTTTATAGTTAATGTAGCCAAGTTTGTAGGTCTTTGACTGTCTGATTGACTGCATGCAGATTTGGATTGTGTTTTCTTCATTTCCTCCAAAACCCCCAGTTCCCAAATTGTCTTCCTTGGAACCCTGGCACTCTCTAAGGTATTATGAAATACTTCACGAACAAAAAACAAAAGTGGCTTTGCTTCAAAGTAGTTGGGAGAAAAGGATTAATTCAACAACATTAAACTCTTGCCTCAACCACTTGGAGTATCTACCATGATCAAATGCATCGAGCATCTGCAAATAAGGACAGAAGAAGTTGCATTCCCAGACTTATATGTGGTTTTAGTTTGGAAATGCTATGCCTGGACTGGTGATTCTCAAACAATTTTGACTGTATCACATATGAACAGGCACAAAATAATAAAGAAAAAAAGACCTCAATGGCTTGCTTTGCTTACCCATCCCAATTTCCATTGAAAAGAAAAGGCATCAGTGGAATTGCATGCTTGCCCTTTCAAGACACAATATTTTGATTCATTTTATGGTCCATCAGCAGACTTCCATCACCACTGTCATACTTGAGGAACACTGCCCTGCAGCAGATAGCTTTCCTGTAAATATTGAAATGACTACCACTTGATGGAAACCATTGTAAAGATGTGAACTTAATCTGAATAGTTGATTATGTCAACCTAAATGCAATGAAATATAACAAGCTACACAGAAATAAAAGCCTTTTCTCTCTTTAAAAACTATAATCTGTGACTTACTGTACTAACTCTTGACTTTAAGAAGAGTATTTCCATAATCATTTACAGTTTAGTAAAAAATGTGGGATTTTTTTTGCAAACATGCATGCTGCAAAAAAAAAAAAAGTCTGTACCATTAAAGAATTAAGTATTTCACGAGCTACTTAATGAAGTATGATAGGGTTTTTTGCCCCACCGTTAGAGTTATTTGCTTTCAAGATAATTGAACTCAATAAGCCTACAGAATGTCAAAGGGGGAAGTGTTTCCAAATGTTAAATAACTTCCTTTTAAGGGACATGACACAAATGACTATGGAGAGGGCTGCTAAAACCACATGTTCGTCACCTCTGACAACAGCCAGGAAACCATGTCTGTGTAGGGTTAGTGAGGAAAGCATTGCAATATAGCAGGTGTGGGCTCCAGAAATATTTGCATGATTATGTACAGTTCTTGTTCCTAATCTCCTTCCCAGACTCACATGGGCTGTTCTGGAAGAGGAACTGAGGCAGAAAGATCATCTGAGGCCAAACTGGGCCACCACTTACTTATTAAAAGCCATGGGCAAGTTAAAGCCCGTTCCTCTTGTCCTCTGCTGCCTCTCTCCAAACACACACTCTGCGTATTTATCCATTGAGAGTCACCTGTTAGCTACCTGCATAACAACATAGCCATTTGGTCTCCAGTCAGGAACAAGCTACTGCTATTGAAATGCGATTGAACCAGAAATAAACATGAGTTAGAGGGCAATTACTTAGCCAAAGAACAAACAGGTCTGTGATAATTAACGGAAGATGGCCCTTTTATTTTTTAAAGGTTTATTCTTGGAATAGTAGGAACTCTGGCTATTAATTATTAGAGATAATGCTTCCTATTAGTAAGGGCAGCGGTAACATTTATTATAAAACCCCTGTGAAATATGTGATCTTTATTGTATGAAAGTACAAGCCAAAAAGCAGAGATCTTTAGTCAAAAGTACAAAATTGAAGCATACTTCCTGATATCTGAATTGGTTTGTTCTTCTTAGAAAGGAGAGGGAACAAGCGACAAAGAAATCATATTCTTCCTGTTCTATTTTGTGGGCCCACTAAATCTTTGAAGCTCATTAAGTAAAGGTCATAGAAATGTAAACTGGTACAGTCACTATGGAAAACAGTATGGCGGTTCCTCAAGAAATTAAAAACAGAACCACCGTATAATTCAGCAATCCTACTTCTGTGTATATATCAGAAGGAAACAAAATCATTAACTTAATATATCTGTACTCCAATGTTCATAGCAACATTATTCACAATAGCCAAGGTATGCAAACAACCTAAGTATTTATCAATAAATGAATGGATAAAGAAAATTTGAAATAGATATTGATGTATATAATGGAATATTATTCAGCCTTAAAAAAAGAAATCTTGCTATTTGCAATAATATAAATGAATCTGGAGGATATTATGCTAATTGAGATAAGTCATGGAGTGAAAGACAAATGCTGCATGGTATCACTTATATTTTGAAATCTTAAAAAAAATTGAACTTACAGAAACAGAGAATATAATAGTGGTTGCCAGGGGTTAGGGGGAAAAGTTTATAAAGGGGCAGAGACTTTCATGTAGAAGATGATAAGGTCTACGGTTCTAATGTATAACAGAGTGATTACAGTTAATAATACTATATTATATAATTAAATTCACTAAGAAAATAGAACTCAAATGTTCTCGGGAAAAAGGTAAATATATGAGGTAAAAGTAAATATGTATGGTAATAGATGGTGGGAATCCTTTCACAATGTACACATGTATCAAATTATCATGTAGTACACTTAAAATATATTGCAAGCATCTGTCAGTTATACCTCAATGAAGCTAAAAAAAAGAAATCAATGTGATGCACCATATTAACAAACTAAAAAAAAAAAGGAAAGAAAACCCATATTATTATCCCAGCAGATGTAGAAAAATCACTTGGTAACATTCAATATGCATTGTTGATTCAGTAAACTAGGAATAAAAGGGAACTTGCTCAAACTAATAAAGGACATCTATGAAAAAATTACAATTACATCATTCTTAATGGCAAAAGACTGCTCTCAACTTCTCTAGTGAACATTATACTAGAGGTTGTATCCAGCAATAAGCAACCAAAAATTAAAATGAAAAGTAAATACCAGTTACAATAGCATCACAAAATATAAAATGCATAATTATAAACCTGAATCTGACAAAATACTTAAAAGATCTGTATACAGACCTACAAAACATGGCTGAAGAAAATTAAGAATACCTAAGTAAAGAGATATGTAGTGTTCATAGGTCAGAAGTCTCAATATTGTTGTCAACTATCCTCAAATTGATCTATAGAGTTAACACAATCCAATCAAAATCTTAGTTCACATTTTATAGAAATTAACAAGTTAATTCTAAAATGCATATGGAAATGCAAAGGACCTAGAAGAGCCAAAACAATTTTTAAAAAGAAAAACAAATTTGGATGATTCATACTACCTGGTCTCCAGACTTATTATAAAGCTCCAGTAATCAGGATAGGGTGGTATTGATGAAAAGAGAGACAAAGGGATCAGTGGAACAGAATACAGAGCCCAGAAATAAACTCACACATGTACAGACAAATGGTTTTTGACAAAGTTGCAAAGGCAATTCAGTGGAGAACAAATGGTGCTTGAAAAATTGGATATCCACATGCAAAAAAATAAACTTCTATCTGTACCTCTCCTCAGACACAAAAATTAACTCAAATGGTTCACAGGCTTAAATGGAAAATCTAAAAATATGAAACATGAAAAAAACATAGTAAAAAATACCTTTGTAACTTGTGCTAGGCAAAAAAATTTGGGGTATACACCAAATGCATGATCCATGAAAGAAGAAATTATGATTTTAGCTTCACCAAAATTAATAGAATTAAAAGACTAGCTACATACTTGGAGGAATTATTTGCAAATTATATATCTTATAAAGGAATTATATATAAAATATATAACTAATATTCAAAACTCAATAATAAGAAAACAAACACCTCAATTGAAAAGGGACAAAGTATTTGAAAAGACACTTCACCAAAGAGAATCTGTGAATGGCAAATAATCACCTATAAATATGCTGCTCAGCATCATTAGTCATTAGGAAAATGCAAATTAAAACTGCAAGGGCATTTCACTACTCACCTATCCAAATGGCTAAGATTGAAAAGTCTGAACATACCAAATGTTGGCCAGAAAGTAGAGGAACTGGAACTCAAAAAAACACTCACTTGGAAAAAAATAGTTTGTAGTTTCTTTAAAATGTTAGACATACATCTACATATGACCCAGCCATTCCACTCCGAGGTATCTACCCAAGAAATGGGGAAAATATGCCCACACAAACACCTGAATAGAAATGACTATAGCAGCTTTCTTTGTAATAGCCCAAAAGTAGACACAACCTAAATGTCCATCAGCAGGTGAATGCATAAACTCTGATGCACTCATACAATGGAATACTAATTAACAATAAAAAGCAACAAACTCATGGATGAAGCTCAAATAATTACGCTGAGTGAAAGAAACCATCTATAATAATAAAAGCGTAATATGTAAATCAACCGAACTACCAAACAGCAGAACAACCATCAGGACGACCTTCCGGACAACCATGCTATGACAAGCACTGGCGCCAGGCCAGCCAAGGCCGGTGTGATGCGACTGGTCGGGGGCTGGAGGGCCCCCCCACCATCCCCCATGATTGCCCCCAGAAGGAGGTCCTGTGATCAATTGTGGAGCCCCGGCCAGGTGGGCAGGGCCTCCCTCTGCAGGCGTTTGATCTGCCCCCCACCCCCACCCCCACCCCGTGATCATTGCCCTGCAGAGGGAGGCGACCTGTGGCGTGGGAGGGGGGCAGCACCGCACAGATGGCAAGCAGTGGCAGCAGCGGGGGTGGGGCCAGCTGCCGGCAGCCAGGGGAAGGAAAGCCCCGATAGGCCCTGATTGCCGGCCAGGCCTAGAGACCCTACCTGAGGGGTCCCGGATTGCAAGAGGGCGCAGGCTGGGCTGAGGGACACCCTCCCCCACCCCCACCCCCACCCCATGCATGAATTTCTAGTGTGTAATAAAAGCACACTTACTCTTACGTTTATTTACACAAAACTTAGAAAATGCAAACCAATCTCTAGTAACAGAAAGCAGATCAGTGGGTTGCCTTGGTGGGAAAGGAGGAGCAGAAGGGGAGCATGAGGAAATTCAGGGGTGAAGGATATGTTCATTATCTCGAGTGTGCTAATGGTTTCATGGGTATATATATATATATATTTGTCAAAACATATCAATCAAACAGCTTAAATATATGCCGTTATCATACCAATTATACCTCAATATAGCCTTTTAAAAATTAATGGCTTAAGACAGAAACCATTTTATTATATCTGATTTTATGGGTCAGGAATTTGGATGATCATCCAGGAATTTGGATGATCGAGAATACTGGTAAGTTTGGGGAAGAAAGGGGAAAAGTGGACAATGTCAGAATAAAGAGAGAGGTTCAAAGACAAGGACATGAGAGCAAACTGTGGAGGATAAATAGTACTGAACTCATGGTTGGCAGTAGGAGGTGAAGTGGAAAATGCACTATAATAACTACTATACATTGATTTAATTCTCCAAATCTTCAAAGTAAAGCTAATAAAAATGTTAACATGAACTCAGTTTACTAAGTGCAGGGCATTGCTCTGTGTGCCTTAATTTACTTAGCATAGATACTAGGTGTCTTAATTTGGGTTCTCCCAGTCAGCCCCTGAGACAAGGGTTTGGGCTCAGGAAGCTGATTTAGGGAGGTGAACAAATGAATGAACAATGAAGGAGGGGATGGTGAATGTGAGACACAAAAGGGAAACTGCTCAATAAAGGCTATGTTCCTGCTGTGGGCACATGGGCTCAATTCTACTGCTGACCATCTGAGGAACCTAGTAAGATGCTCTTAGAATTGTTCCACCAGAGGGCAGGGCAGCTGGGATATTTATTCAGGACTCCCATTCCCACAGTTTAAAGGTTGCCCCATGAGCATCAGCTCCAACGAGGCCAGGCCTTACCCGTTCAGTGAAGCCAGCTTCCTGGTGCCAACAGAAAGCCCTCAGCCTTCTAGAGAAGAGAGCCAGGAGCTTGAGATGGGCAGCTATCAGCACAGGAAGCCCACCTGCAGGTAAACTCAGGTCAGCCAGGACAACCTGGGTCTGGGCATCAGTTCACCCTCACACATTATCACCCTCGTCTCACCCGAGGAGGAAACAGAAATAAAATAACTTACTCGAGATCTCATAGCTAGAAAATGGCAGAGCTGGGGTTCCTACCATCACCTTAGCTACAAAGTCCACATTCTGAACACGGTAATGCTGATTTCCCTCTCAGACAAGGATGATCAGAGATGTTAAGAAACAAGCCCAAGATTACACAGTTATTAATGCCGGTCATGGGAGATAAGCTTGTGTTTGAAACGATGATTAACTGACTTAAAAGCCTGCACCCTCTGCAATGCAACACGCTAGCCTGCTATCTCCCCAGGACTCAGCTCCAAAGAGTGCGTTTATCACATCCAGTAACTCCTCTTACCCAGAGCAGCTTTTCTCTGAAAGCCCAAAGGCTTTAGAGAAATTCTCCTTCACAATGGATGGCAGCCCATATTTAGTTTTACAACCTAAGCACTCACTCCCCTGTGCTTTTTTATGATCTGGGAGCTCTAGCATTTGAAACACAACACCATCTACTTACAGTAAACAGATAACCCCTCTTGATTATCGACAATCTCTGCTACTGGCTTTCTCTTTGAGTGGCCACCTTAGTAAACAAGCAATTACTGGGAAATGAATGGATAAACAATGTATTTCTTTTGGGGGAGCTAATAAATCTTAGGCTCTACTTTCTTAACTTTTTCTTCTACTTTATTTCTCCCATTGGCCTGAGTCCACATCTGGCCATGTGAGGGAAATAACGAATCAATTGATCAATTAGAGAATTGGTGGCCCTGATTGGACATTCTGCATTAAGCAGGAACTAATTGCCTGATTCCAGATGCTTTTTAAAACATATCTCGGCAATCAATAGGCCACTGCCTATATTTTAGATAGAAGAGCAGCTTGGGCTGGGTCAGAGGAGGAAGGATGCTCTATAATCCCCGCCCTAGTCACGGGAGCTCCCAGTTCCTCCCGCCTTGTCCTGGGGAGCTTTGGCCTCCTCCACAAATGCTTTCTGAGGTGACCAGTGCCTCAGTCAGTGCCTCTCACAGACCCCTGAGCACCTGGCGCAGAGGAGTGTGAGGAGCGTCGAAGGCCTGTGGAGTTACTAAGGAAATAGAAGAGCAGAGGCATCTAGGGATTCTTACACTTGAACAAAAACTGTAACAGAATAATGTAAACCAAGACTTGTGAAGGGGGGTGAGGGGTGTTCTCCGCCCAAAAGAAAGCAGTAATCAATGACCAACAATGCTTTCAAGGAGCATGATGGAACGTTTCCCAGAATGCCATGAGAAGGCCTCCAGGGCACACACAGAATGACCCACAGCCTCCATCTGCCCCATTTTTCTCCCTGCATCTCCTCACTCTGAAGTCATCCTGTTTTAATGGTGTCCTTCTTTAAAAAAAAAAAAAAGAGAGAGAGAAAGAAAGAGAGAGAGAGAGAGAGAGAGAGAGAGAGAGAGAGAGAAGGAAGGAAGGAAGGAAGGAAGGAAGGAAGGAAGGAAGGAAGAAAGAAAGAAAGAAAGAAAGAAAGAAAGAAAGAAAGAAAGAAAGAAAGAAAGAAAGAAAGAAAGAAAGCTGTCTGTAACATATCACCCTGCCCGAAACTCTACAGGGACCCCCACCAGAGACAGGGAGTCTGTGTGGAGAAACGCTCTGGTTTTCCTTCTCCCAGTGCCCTGCAAAAACCACAGGAACTGCCTGGCTCTCAGGGCTTTACTCCCCCAGCGCCCAGACCTACAGCGTCTCCCCAGGAGGTGCACCGGCACCCCACTACCCACTTGCTGTAGTCAGAATGAAGGGGGAGACGGGGAGCTTATATTTAAAGTTCAAAGAAAAGGATGACATCGTCTTATCCTGCTAAAATGCCTTAGGAGGAAGAAGAGATGGGATTTCCCTCCAAGGAGCCATGTCTGTGGTTCCTTGGAGGCTGTGGGACTGGCCAAATGCTTCAATGACTAAATACTGTTTGTTTCCAGGCCCATGTCCTGGGTAATGAGAGCTGCAATGAAAGCATGATCTATATGCAGACCTGTTAGGAGACATCAGCCACTCCCTACGGAAAAGCAAGGCGAGTGGGAGCTGAGTGATGCCCCTTGGCCTGACGCCTCTTTGTGCTCTGGTCCATTTGGTAAGGTCCAGGGAGCCACTTTTGCTACAAAGGGAGAAAAACCTCTCCGCTCCCCAGAGAAACAACTTTCCTTTGGTCTCAGCTGGTCTCCCCCTGCCGTGCTTCTCTTTGCTCTCAACAGCCAGCCCTGCACCACACGAGGCTGGTGGCTTTCCCAGTTTCTATGCAGGGGCCCTTTTTGTCTAGAGACTGTGCTAGGAGGTGTGCCATGGAAGCAGTAGGCGTGGGAATTCTGATACCACCATTTATTGCTAAGAACCACCAGGAAGGTTCTATACTTATTACCCTAATTAATCACCCCAGCAATCTTCTGAGGTAGTCTCAACCCCATGGGATCAATGAGAAAACTCCGGTCTACAGAGATTAAACCAAGTGCTCAAGTCACTCAGGTAGGAAGCAGAGTTATAAAATATCCAGCCCAGGTGGTCACTACTCCAAACTCCATGCCTGGAACCACCTGCTGCCCTGCTTTCAGCCCCAAGTCTCCCAGGAAGGGAGCCCGTGGAGGTGCAGCCGGAGGACACTGACCTCAGGGGCACACCATCTCCACCAAGTCCCCCAGACTGTTCCTCCTCAGCCAGTCCCACCATCAGACAGCATGTGGACGGTCCATCTCCTGAAACTGATTGTTCCGGGATGTGCCTGAGTTCAGCACATGTTCTCCTCAGAAGTCTTGTCATCTGGCGACGGGCTTGGCTGCATTGTTCACACATTTCCTTTCTAACTCCCTGCTCCGGAGCTGACTTTCAGCACTTCTTGGCTGATGATACGGACCCTCCCTTTAGGGATCAGAGGTCCTGTTATTAATGAAGAGAGTTAGCTCTTATGTCTCCCCAGCTCTATTTAATACATGGGGACACATTCATTGAATAAACACCCTCCTAATGAAAACCCTATTTGTTTTGTGAAGCACCTCAGTGGCTCCACTGAAAAATGCACCCCTCTCTTGAATATGTGTCTAAGAGCTCTGAGACAAGGCTTCCCAACATAAAGGAGGGTCCCGATAAGTCCGTCATCAGTTCATCCTGAAATATCTTTTGATATCAAGAACGCAGATTGGAAAACAAGAAGAGAGAACAAGACATCAGGTATTTATTGAGGCCTGACACTGTTCATCACCATGTGTGCCATCCTGAGAATACAGGAGTCTAAAACTCTACAACCCAGTTGCAAAAAACGAGATGAACAAAGTTAAAATAAAATAAAAAAACAAGACAATATGGTATTTAAGTAAGTACAGAATTAAGGTAATTGCAAGTAAAAAATACAGCATAGTTAACTCTCCTGTCCCACTTCTAAATCCTGAATTCTATCTAAATCCCTTATTCCATGTTTTCTGCCTTTTTTTCTCAACATCAGTTTATGCTTTTCAACTAATATTTACTAAGCAGCTCCTAGGCATTAAGCATCATATCAGAGGCAGAGTGTGCAGCAGTGGACATGGGGGTGATGGCCAGCATCACTGAAGGCCCGGATCAGTGACTGAAAGGGTTCCTGGTGGTGTCGCAGACTAGACTAACTGTGCCCGCGCTTTCAGAATAACCCGCAGTGGAGAAAGCAGTTGAGGTTGCAGCTTGGTTCTCAGTGATGTTGACCACAGATTTCAGACATGCCTGCCAGGCCTGATGAGACTCTGGGATGGGCCTCCCAGGAGGCTATTAACAGAAAGGACAAGGAGCTGCAAGGGAAGAGCTCATTCTAAAGAAAGAAAAAAAATAAACAGTTGGGCAGATATGTATAGCAAGTATGAATTCTCCTTCCCAAGCTCACATACACAGGAAAAGTCAGATGATCATATCAAATGTAAAATCTTATCTATCTGGCTCAATCCTACAGGGCTGGTGGGAGACTCCACTGAGTTACAATGAGGTTCCTGCCCTCCCAGGCCCATATGGAAGCCCTCGGCCTGTTGAAGAGAGATGGAAATAATTCTAGTTATTATTGCTATGTAACAAATTACCCCAAAACACAATGGCTTAAAACAACAGTTTTCTTATGCTCATGGTTCTGTGGTTCAGGGATTTGGGGGAGGGCTGGGCTGGGCCATTCTTGCTTCATTCTCTCACGTGGCTGCAGTCAGATGTTGACTCTGGCTTCAGGCGTCTGAAGACGCCACTGGGCTAGACATCGAAGACACCACATGGTCAGCAGCTGCGGCTCACTGCTGGCTGGGAGCTCAGCTGGGCCGTCGACCGAAACATCTACATGTGCCTTCCCCACTATGGAAATCTCAGGGTAACTGGACTTCCTACATGTGGCTCCCCACCAAGCTAGTGTTCCAAGAGAACCAGGTAGAAGCTGCACAGCCTATTCTGAACTAACTCCAGATTCTGTTGGTTTTAAGAGAGTCCTAGGGCCAGCCAGGACTCAAGGGGAAAGGAAATAGATCACGGTTTTTGATAGGAGATAGCAGCCTGCGTTATAGAAGACCGGGTGAGATGGGGAACATCACTGTGACGATCTTTGGACATACAATTGTCACCTGAGTGTCACGTGGCCAGAGTTGTGGAGGCAGGTGTCTCGACACTCCTGTGTCAAGCATGGGCATTAAAACCACTGCCAAGGCAGGAGTCCTGATGTGTAGAATCTAATAATCCTTTTGGACAACTGCTACACCTCCGTGGAGGCACTGCCAGGGAAAAGGGTGCCCCTGGAAGCCACAGCTCTCTATTGCCCTTCTGACTGGGAAAGTACAGTAGCCCCCCCCCACCTTATCTGCAGGGGATACGTTCCAAGACCTCCCGTGGATGCCTGAAACCTGGGATAGTACCAAACCCTACATCGACTGTATTTTTTCCTATATATACATACTATGATAAAATGTAATGCCTTTCTATTTTATCACCTACTGTGGTTATAATCTTTGTGGTTTGAGGTGAGATAGCAAAACTAGCATGGATTTCTTTATCCTTCACAATTTCACAGATGGAAGATCTGTTCTTACCACAGATCTTAGAAACCTCCACATACAATTTTTTCTTTCCTTATTAAGTCAAGAACTTCAGCTTTTCACGAAAAAGGAAGCCTTTTACGGCTTCTCTTTGGCATGTCTGAATTGCCAGTATCACTACTCTTGCACTCAGGAGTCATCATTAAGTTAAATAAGGGTTATTTGAACACAAGCACTGTGCTACCAGGACAGTCACCCTGATAACCAAGATGGCTACTAAGCGACTAGCAGGCAGGAGTGTCTAAGGCATGGACACACTGGACAAGGATAATTCATGTCTCGGGCGGAGGGAGCCGGATGGAGGGAGATTTCATTACACTGCTCAGAACTGGGTGCAATTTAAAGCTTATGAGTTGTTTCTTTCTGGAATTTTCCGTTTAATGTTTTCTTAACCACATACAGAAAAACCATGGATAATGGGGTGCTACTATACTTCTCCTTTCTCTCAAGAGGGCCAGCATAGTCTCCCCACGAGTTGAGACTTTTGAGAACAAAAACCAAGAAGAAAGATGTTCTCAGAATGCTTATCTTCCTGCCCTGCAACCACCGAGATCTGAGAACACCAAGATCTGGTTTATTGAGATGGAGAAGGGAGGAGCAACCAAAAGAGCATAGTCCAGTATTAGAGCCTCAGAGGGGAAGGGCATTACAATAAGATGACATCTGTCATTGTGAGTAGTCCTATGGGGCAGCCCAAATTTTATTCCAGGTCTAGATGGCAGAATGAAGGTACCGGACTCTGTGCAGTGTTTTTTTTTTACATTTCTGTAAAATGGGGTGGGGGGTACTACAATATGCTTCATCCCCCAGATGATCAAGTATAAAAAAGGAGAGATAGCCTCTCCGCTCCTGCCCAGAGCACTGTGGCTCCCACATTTAGTGTCCCAGAAACCTCACCTCACTTGGACATCTCAAGGGCTCCTAGGAGAAGGGAGCAGCAGTGGCTCAGCACTGCGGTTGGAGGGCAGGGGTGCTGTTAAGCACCCTACCATGCTCAGATTAGCCCATAGCAACAACAACGAAATTTCAGATCCAAAATGGACATAGCAACAAGGTTGGGCACCTGCCATAAATCCATCTAGAAACATTTTTAGAGACTTCTCCAAAGCATCATGTGTAAATATCTATTCGAGGGAAGCCTCTTCATGGCTTCCTAAAAAGGACCTGGGAGACTCTGAGATATATTTTCAGGTATATTCCCAGCCTTCTTGAGACTCACCTGCGTGCCATGAGTCTTGAAATGACTAAGAATTCTTTAATAATTCAACCCCAGCCAAACCATCATCTCTCCTCTCTGTTCCTTTCCTCACTGCCCTTCTTCCTAAATTCCCAATGTCAGGTGTTAGCCATTGCTGGCCTCATCTCTTTGCTAACTGGTGCACACAGGAAGCCAAACGCTGTGAAATGTTACTAAAAGAGAGAAGCTGGAATATTAATTAACCATAACCAACTAGCTTCCCTTCTCTCTCATGTTTTTCCCACCTAGACCAGGGAGCCTTTTGGTCCCGCTGACTCCTCCATGGATCTTGAATCCACCTGCTCCTCCATCTCAGCCTGCTTCATATGATACCCTTATGACACAGTCTTGCTTTACTTCAGTACCAAACAATTTTAACACAAAGCAGATTTGTGCAAGTGTTATAACAGAGTAACACTCAAAGGGCAATGTGAGAATTGGTGGAAAGAGATGAATGCCAACTGGGGTGCCCATAGCTTGCTAGGGAATAAGAAATAAATACTTTGGAGACTTGGAGAGTTGCATTAGCTATTCCATACTATTACAGTTTGTTTTAGTGAATTATCTTTCTTAGAATACCAAATGGTCCCCTAATAGCCTGAAAGATTTGAAACACTTCCAAAGCACTAACAGTTTTCTGTACTCAGTCACTGGGAGGTCTGGACTTCAGACCTTTAGTTGGCTAACAGCCAGAGAGAACCAACTTAGAATGACTTAGATTTGCAAGCTCTGTAGCAATCCAAACAGGTTAGCTTCAGAGGTCACGATGTGGGTTCTGTCAACATTGTAAATTTGGATCTCTTGTGCACACACAGCAAATGCATTGCACATATATGGGGAATTTTTCCAGATGTGCCTTCTTGCTATATATCTTTTGGCTTTCTCTGTTTTTCTAGATCCACTTTCAGTTCTGCCAAGGAGATGCCATCACTTTTTCTTAAAGAGATGGCTATCAAGAATTGTATATGGCACCCACTTGTAAAGCAGTGATGGAGCAAGAAACTTTCTGTATAATGTGAGGGTTGGAGGGTAATACTTCTACATGGTACTCTGTGTTTCTACCCCATTCTATACCCATCAATTTTTTTTCAATTATACCCCGAGGAATTCTTTCCTTCCCGTAACTAATCAGATGTGAGTCATCCATTGCAAAAACACAAATAATGGTGGCAAAAAAAAAGCATGAAAGACAGAAAGAGTCTAGAATTAGTTTTTCACTCACGGAGACTAAAAACATATCAAAGATGGATAAAGGAGAAAAGTGGAGTGGGAAGAACATCAAAAACAGGGGAAAAGGAAGCGGAAACATGTGAATTCTTAAGGGAAATAATCTTCTGGAGCATAGTAGGGAGCCAAGTGGAAGCATAATCATCCCCGAATTGACCCTCTGGTACTTATCAATGCAGGGCTACAAATCTGTCCCCACTGAGGGTCCAGTTTGAAACGAAGATTGCCTGGGTCTTAAGAAACCCTGCCCAGGTCTCTCTCTCTCTCTCTCTCTCTCTCTCTCTCTCTCTCTCTCTTTCTCCTATTTTATGAGGACAACTACCAGAATAGTGATCATAGGGGTGTTGATGACATAAGGAGGAGACCTCACAAATCAGTTCCTTAAGGAAGTAATTTAAAAACCAAGCTAAGAATACGAGGAAACAAACATTCTTTTCAACAGTAACAAATCCACAAATGAGGGCACTTGCCTAATTATAGCTTTTTGGGTGGAAAGCTACAGCACATTAACTTCCTTTATTCTTTTTGTCTTCTCCCTCCTGCCCCTCTTTTCCCCTCTCCTCTCTCTCTCTCTCTCTCTCTCTCTCTCTCTCACACACACACACACACACACATACATGACACAAATTCACACAAAACTCTGAGAATGTCTAATCTTAACTTTTTCTTGACCTATTTTGCTTCCATTCCATTTAACTTCTCAACTATATCTACCTTTAAGGGGATCAGGATTAAATACCAATATGCATAGCTAATACATATCCATCAAATTACCTCTTTAAAATTATGAGTTTTCTTCATATAATGTTCTTTGCTTTGAAATGTACATTTTTTAGTCTCAATGGAACTAAAAGTGAGCTGGAAAGTCATGAACTTTCTTGACCAATTGTTTGTGCCCTGTACCACCTCAAAGGAGAATTTATACCTGTCTGAGTTCACACTTAGCATATCACAGGGATAACAAGGAGTAGTTTTTTAAAAGGTTCAAAGTTATATATGATATTTTAAAGTATCACAATTAAAATACCTAAGGTCTAAATGTTTATGGCCCAGACATGCTAACTTTGTCACTATTTAATTTTCTGAAAATGTGGCTCTTTACCAACTTCTCCAATTCTCACTTTCCTCATCTTTCATATGAAGAAGCTAAACAACAATACAGTGTGTCTTTCTGGCATGCTTTCGTCATCCATAAGGGGTTATTCTGTTCCCTAGTCCCTTTTATCCTTAGGTAACATCTATGGAATTTTCGCTAGTTATTGCTCTGCTGCTCATTTTCATGTGAGTTTCATTTTCCTGAACTTTTAGAACACATGATATTGCCAGCCCGTCTAACTTCCAGGAGCTCCCTCTCCTGTCATTCCCATGTTGTGTGAAGGCATAAGGTATCTTGCTTTCTGAGATGTCCTCACTCCATCTCTGTGTTTGGGCCTTTTCTTTTCTTTTCTTTCATCCTGCTCCTGCTCACCTCGCTCCCATGCAGCAGCCCCTCCTCAGTGTGGGCAGGTCCTGGAAAGAAGGCATGCTTGCTCAGGCGGAGAGCTCCTGGGAGCTGGGCCTCAGGCCTTTCATCATTCCCTTGCACTTAACTGTGACGGGAATGAACAAACTCTCCCAGCTTCAGCCACTGCTCTCAAAACGCATTCACTTTCCTTCCCAGCGAACACCTGACGGCCAAGTGGGGATTCTCCTGTTCTCTTGTCTATCACACGCACTCAGGTCCCCTTTGGATTCCCCCACTTTTTCCCACATGAAAACCAACAGCACACAGCTCTTGTGACTGCTGGAGGTTGGTCCTCTCCCACCTATAGATTGAGATTCCTGAGGCCACTTGTTGCCTCACTTTGTTAATGTTGCCCGTGGGTGTTTGGTTTTGTATCTCACTGCTCTGCTTCTTTTTATAAACAATTGAAGAGTTCCAGGAACTACTGTTGTTGCCATCACCACCATTTTCCTAGAGTTATCAAAAGCATCTTTTTTAACTGACTGCTTTGAATAACAGAAAGCACCTTCACATTAGTTGTTTCTTCAATATCCTAAGAGCACAAACAAGTGAAATGGAAACATGAGGCAGATAGTGACTTTTCCAAGATACATGAGCCCTGATCTTCACAGTCCATATGGTCTTTGTTGTAGAATTAAGTTGCTCCTTAAATACAGTAAAGTCAGCATATACTCCCAGTTCAGCATTCACCTTCCTTTAATTAACAGATAATTTCTCAATTACCATAATGGGAAATTAATAAATAATGCCAATGAATGATAAGCTATAGTGTTGTTTCTATAAAATAGCATATTATATGGACATATGGGTTTAAATACCAGAAGAAATGGAAGAAACGTGTTCCTTTAGAAAGAAAAATGGCATGGTCATAATCAAGTAGAACAGAGAATAGTTTTTTATTGTTATAAACTATGTGCATATATCATTAATTAACTATGAGAGACATCTATGTACTAGTTTCGAATGCACAGAGGTTCTTTATTACCGGAAGCTAATTCCAGCAGGTCATAAATGCAAGAAGATCATCAAAAGGTTGGTGGACCTTGAGCCTTCAGCAATGGCTGGAAAATCACATGTTATTGCCTGTTGGAAATGGCTAAGGGCATTTCCCCAAACCTGAAAAGGATGCATAAATGATTGCTTGCTGCCAGACAGCTGAGAGCATTTCAATCTGCATATTATTGCCTCCTATTGGCCAATGTTATTGCCTCCTACTGGCCAAACACCTGAACAGCCGTAGGCAGTTCCCCCAATCTGACAATGGATTCTGTATACTAAACCTTACCTTTGATATGTATATCTACCTTGCTTTAGGACAATTTGTGTTAATAAAAAGCAAGGGGTCCAGAGAGACAAGAGGACTTGGTTTCTTTAGCTAAATCTCCTCTGGCTCCCCAAAATGCCTTCCAAAATTATGTTTCATCTCTAGACTCTTTAGTAATTTACTGCAGCCCCTTCTCCAGATTCCTGAACCCTTCTAGATGCTGGATAAGACCCCCAGCATTACTTTATATCTACTATCTGAACTCAGTAAAAAAATATTAGTAGTTTGAAAGCTCCTAAATGTATTTTGTATAAAACATTTTACAGTTAGACAAGCATACAGAAACATACTAGTATAAGGTCATGACATGTAAAGATTGCCCATTATTTTCCTGCACCAAAAGATTTTCTTAAGTGTTACCTGAACATTATTCACACCCTTGTCCAAATTCTACCATTAATTCATTCTGGCTCATTAGACAAGTTCCTTCACTTCTATGAGCTGTAGTGTTTTTCTCTATAACATTAGGACATTTAAAAGGTCTCTTCCAAAACCTGACATCATTTCTGTCTTGGTCATTGGCTGTCAGAATGGAGATTAAATGATTTCTGAAGTCCCTTTCAGATTAAAAGCACTGAAAACTGAGAAGATTCAACGCAGAATCAAGTTTGTATTTGTATCTCTTTTGCAACAGCTGTTCTTCTTCGGTGCTGTTACATGACGTTCTATTCTCATTCCCTGTGAAAGTTCAGGACCTGCTGAGATCCTCTCCTGCCTCTATCCTGGATCTCAAGAGAGATTCTAAAGACAACACAACATGGGCACCTTGGATTAAGCAGATGGCTCATAAAACATAAACTGAGTCACCAACAAAGAGCAAACAGTGGACAGAAATAAACAGATTGCGTTTGGAAGTTTTAGAATTCTTAAGAAAAACACAACCACATCTAAGGCTGCATTTGATACTGATGTTTCTTTATTGGTGTTATACTAAGGAGCTTGGAAACCTTCAGTATTTACAGTGTCAGTAAATACTAAAATTCACTATTCTAAATAACTTAAACAAAAGAGAGCTTAGTTTCATTTTATATGGAATGACACATTTTCAAAGGTTAGTTCTTCTGAATTCAAAAATTACTCCGCAGGCAAGATTTATGGAGAATATGGTTAATTTGGGGGTAGGCTCAAATATTTTAAAACAATCATGAGACTCTTGTATTTTTTTAAATAAAGTATGTTTCTGTTTAAAAGCTTATAAACCTTGTTTTTCAACCAGGTTTCCTTAGGAGACAAATATTTTGTTGCTCTAGTAAATCTCATCCTCAAGTAATTCTTCCATTTTCAAGTTTGCTCTGAGCTCTCCATGATGCGGCAATAAAACCATCAACACAGACATGGAAAAGACCTATCTGGTCATTTAGGGCCTCTCCTTTTCTCACCAAGTATCTATCCCTCATGTCTCTTCCCTAAGGACTCTTCCCAGTGATTTGCACTTCACAGGAACTCAAGAAATGGTAACATCCTTGGCTTCTTTTTAAAAAATACACCACAAGTTTTCATCCTTGCAATTAAGTTTAATTTTCCCCCAAAACCCCTCTTCCTCATTAGACCCAACTCTACCCTCAGGGGCCTCTTGCAAAGTCTGTCTTTGCTTGGCAATGACATCTTTAGCTTTTTTAAAATGGTTTTTTGTTTGCTTTTTAAAAAGGCATTTAGCTCTAGTGTTTTCACCATGATAGAGGTTTATCCCTAAGTCATCTTTAGTTTGTTTTAAAGGGATTTTTTTTGGCTTATTTTTAAGGCATTTAGCTCCAGTGTTTTCACTCTTGCAGAGGTTTTTCCCTAAACTTTTCTGCATTTTTGTAGCATCCCGGCATGTCTTCTCTCTTAGTGCAGGCAAGTAGAAGCACGGGCTCTTTCCTTCAGGACATCGTAGGATTTTCCTCTTGGGAATCCCCAGAGTCCTTATTATTTCTAGTCTTTCTTCGCCAAATGGGGAAATAGTAAGAATTCACTTTAGTCAATTCAACAAACATTCTTTGACTGGCAAATAAGTTCATAGAAATGGCCCAGAGGGGCCAGAGCTGTGAAATGAGCAGGAAAGACCAAGTCCTTGCCCTCAAGAAATTAACACTCAGAGACAAACAACAAGAACAATGAAGGAGCGTTAGTTACATAAGGCCGGGTGGAAAGAGCCTTGAAACAAAAGAAAGCACAGAAGGGGGTGCATCGTGGCAGGGGTGCTGCTGCAGATAGGGGAGAGGGATCTTCTCCCTCCATAAGGAGGTGGTGTTTGAGCAAAAGCCAGAGCACTCCTGCAACTTGCTGTGTGTTTTCTTTCATTAAACACCAAGTTAGCAGCATTTATTGCTCAGAGATAAGTTTTAGACATTGTCACCAGTATTTCAAAGAGCTGCAATGAATAGATATGATCCAAAACTTGGAGATAAGGCAAAGATGAGGAATCATGTCTTTTCAATGTTACACTAGGCGTGGCTTAAGAGGCCTGACAAAAGATTATTCAGTTATCCGGGAGAACACCGGTGCAGTTGGCTTTGCTATCTAGTAATTACATCTTGTGAAGCTTTATAACTTAATGGGCTTCTGTCCAGGAGAAACACTGATAATTTTTGTCTGATACATAAAATAATTTATACCAAACAAAAATTTGCCCTGTAGGGCATTAACAGGTTTTATTGCATCTAACCTAGAACTTATTCTAACATTTTTTAAAATGCTTCTAAATAAAATACTTAGTTCCTCAAATCCTCCTAGAATCAGCTTTACCATCTTACTGGCCTCTTCATTAATGAGCTGAAGAAATCTGTGACACAAGTCCATCCTATATCTCTATGCGAGCTAGGTTTTCAACTTTCCGAAAATTGTACTGTAAGACTACAAAGGCTCCAATGGAAATTCACGGGGCAAGAAACGGAGGGCAGCAGCGGCGGACACAGGACCTGGGACAGCATTCTCACCCATGCAGAGTTGGTCAACTTAGCCTACGGAACTGAATATCTTGTTTGGCAATAACATTTTATCAAAATTATTCAGGAAAGCTGCACTTCACAGTGCCCAGGGCTCTTTTTCTGGGATTCAAGCGGCTCAGGAAGGAAAATGCCAAGCATTTAAATACCGACAGTATTGTACCACCTGAGAGAAGTTGTGGTGGAAGATTAAGTCTCTGATATCAAGAGCTTGCCCACTGGTTAGGTTTTACGTGGTAAGTGACAAGAATCACATTACATCTTTGCTGCATTAGGACTTGGGATGCCAAATAGTTTCTCAAATGCAATTTGGGAAAATAAATAAAATATGGGCTAAGCATGTTCTTTTTGTGGCCCTCCAAAACTCACCCCTACCTGAAAAATCATATTCCCATTTACTTTCATTCATTAGGGGTAAATCAAACCAGTTAATGATTGAATTGATTAATAAAATTAATTAAATTGGAATATAATTTAATTTTTCTCCAGGGAGAGGTTTACAAAAAGTTGAGAAATCCTGTCCTAAAGTGTCTGATGATTCATAAGAGGACTTTTTTAATGATGCTTCACAATTCATCGTAAATAACACCCAGCCTTATTTTTGAAGTTGTGGATACTTTTTTCTTAAACTAAGAGAGCCATAGAGTGGAAATGGCTGTGTGAACTATCTAGTCAGAGAGGGCCAGAGATATCTAGCTTCAGAGTCACTCAAAAGGTGTGTGGAAAAACCCTTAATCTATTCTGGGATCCAAAGACTGCAGGATCCAGCTGATAGTCAGCCCTGGGGCGGACCCGAAGCTGAAAGTGACAGATGTAGTGGCAGCAACCACACGGCCCAATAGATGCCAGAGCAGACAGACCATGTCAGGAGCCAACCACGCACAGTGCCCAGCATCCCCGCATCCTTTTGGACTGTACCTGCACCCACAGAAGCAAAGAAAATTCTTTCTAACTTATCCTATATGGTCAGCATTATCTTAATGCCCAATCGGTACACAAAATGAAATCTATAGACCAATATCTCTCATAAACACAGACAGAAAAATCCTCAATAAAATATTATCAACTGGAAGCCAACAATGTATAGTAAAAGTTATACACCAAGACCAATATTTATTCCAGGTATGCAAGCCTAGCTTAACATTGGAAAATCAATTAATGTAATCCACTATATCAACAAACTAAAGAAGAAAAACCATATGATCATATCAATTGATATAAAAAAGAAGACATTTGGCAAAATATAACACATATTTATGATTTTTGAAAAGCCCTCAGCAAACTGGACCACTATCTTACAACAAATACAAGATAAAATATCAATTCAAAATATATTAAAGACTTGAATGTAAGGCCTGAAATCATAATAAAACATTTAAAAGAAAATGTAGGGAGTAGATTCTTGACATTGGTCTTGGCAATTATTTTTTTGGGGGGGCGGGGGGTTGATAACAAAAGCAAAGGCAACAGAAACCAAAATTAAAATGTAGAACTACATCAAGCTAAAAAGTTTCTACACAGCAAAGAAAACCATCAACAAAATGAAAAAGCAATTTATGGAAAGGGAGAAAAATTTTGCAAATTACATATCCAACAGGGGTGCATGTCTAAAATATGTAAAGAACTCATGCAACTTAATAGCAAGAATACAAATAACTCAATTTAAAAATGAACAAAGGAACTGAATAAAAATTTTCAATTCCTTGCCCAACAGGTTCATGAAAAGGTGCTCAGCATCAGTAGTCATTAGGGAAATGTCAATTAAAACCACAATGAGATATCATCTCACTCCTGCCAGGATGTCTATTATCAAAAAGACTAGAGATAATAAATATTGGTAAAGATGGGCTGGGCAGAGAATCCTCATACACTTTGGTGGAAATGTAAACTGGTACAGCCACTTTGGAAAACTGTTCTTCAAGAAATTAAAAATAGAACTACTATATGATCCAGCAATCCCACTTCTGGATATATATCCAAAGTAAATAAAGTCACTATCTCAAAGAGATATCTGCACTTCCATGTTTTCTACAGCATTATTCACTATAGCCAAGGTATGGAAACAACCTAAGTGTCTATCAATAGATGAATGGATAAAGAAGATGTGATACATATATACAGTGGAGTGTTATTCAGCCTTAAAAGAGTGAGACAGAGGAATCCTGACATTTGCAAAACCATAAATGAAACTTGAGTGCATTATACTAAGTGAAATAAGCCAGACAAAGATAATATTGCATCGTACCACTTATCTATATATATAAAAGGCTAATATGCTAAGTGTCTGTCTGACCGGTCGCTATGACATGCACTGACCACCAGGGGGCAGATGCTCAACACAGGAGCTGCTGTGACAAGCACTGGTCATTTACAGAGAAACAGCACCATGGACCTGGTGCCCACAAAGTAACACTCGGCTTCCCCCAAGTGGGACACAGGCCTCACCACCACCCTGGAGCAACAGCCCACCAAATCACAGCTGACGCTGCAGAGACCCCATGGCACAAAATGCGACCCACAGCTCAGCCCAGAAATGGTGGCTATGGGCGCCAGGTAATGACATGACATAGCAACGCCCGGCTTCCTCTTCCTAGTGACTAGGCTCCTTGGAGTTTCTTCAGCCCAGAAACATGACTTGCTTTATAGCCAGGTGGAAACATTTCACACCTTAACCAAATGTCTGTGAAGCATTTTCCCATGTCTCATCTCATTTGATCCTCACAGAAGTCCTGGAGTAGCTAGATAGGAGACTTGGTGGAATCCTATTTTCTTTTCATTGGCCGGAAAATGGAGATTTAGAAAGCTTAGAAACTTGTCCCGACTGAAAAGTAAGAAATGGTGGACCTTGAAAATGACTTCAGATTTTCTCACCGCACAGAATATAGTCAAACACTGCTGCAGTTAAATATTTTACCCTTTGTTCTCCCTGTGTGATCTACAATAATAATCTGCTTCATGCTGATATCTACTTCTGTGTTGCTGACAATTACCTGAAAGAGAAGTTAGGGTGCTTCACTGGGCTGGGAAAAGTTCAGCTAAATCAGAAAGCAGGTCTAATTAAGCAAGTTTATTGTCCTATATAATAAAAACCTAATATGTAAATCAACCGAATGGCGGAATGACCAATCGCTATGATGCGCACTGACCACCAGGGGGCAGATGCTCAACACAGGAGCTTTCCCCAGCCCGCAGGCCCCAGGCCAGCCAAGGTGGGTGCTAGTGTGGGCCCCTGATAACCCTGCCAATTTCCCACAGAGGGAGGCAACTGGTGGTGGCAGCAGGGGGTGGGGCTGGCAAGCAGGTGGCACCAGGCCAGCTAAGGCAGGTGCCAGCGGGGGTCCCTGATCGGCCCTGATCACCGTCCAGGCCTAGGGACCCTACCCCTGCATGGATTTCGTGCACCAGACCTCGTGTGTGTGTGTGTGTGTGTGTGTGTGTGTGTGTGTGTGGCTAAGTTGACACATGCATGCACAATACATATAAAGCTCTAGCTGGCACCAATAGCACATGTGTGTTTTGATCTGTCATTGTCAATCGTGAATTTGGTTGACACTTCTATTATAGAGAAAGGGTGAATAGCAATATTATAATATTTCTTCTAATAATTTCCTTTCAATGTTTACGAATCCGTGCATGGGGCCACTAGTATATGGACTAAAAATAAAATAGAACTTAGAAACAGAGAGCAAAAAAGTGGTTGCCAAGGGATAAGGGATGTGGGATATAGGAAGAAGGCAGTAAAAGGGTATAAACTTCCAGTTGTAAAATGAATGAGGTCTAAGGATCTATCTATAACATGGTGACTATAGTTGATAATACTGTAAAATTGAAATTTGAATATAAATGTTCTCACCAAATGAAACTGTGAATACATTGTTAATCCTTCCACATGTACACTTTAAATATTTGACAACTTTATTTGTCAGTTATACCTTAATAAAGATGAAATAGATGCAGATAGATAGACATTAATGAAGAGAACCTCCACAACTTGATAAATAACAGCTACAAAATAAACTTACAGCTGACATTATTCTAAATGCTAAAAAAATAGATGTGTTCCCCCAAGAAGAGGAACAAGGTAAAAACACATGCTTTCTCATAACTCCTATTCAACCGTCATACTGGTGGTCCTGGATAGTGCAATTAAAAAAAAGAAAGAAAAAGCATACATATCGGAGAGGAAGAAACAAAGCTGTCTTTATTTGTAGATTACATTGAAAACTTCTTGGAAGTAATAAAGGAATATATAGCCAGCTCGCAGGATACAAGGTCAATGTACAAAAGCCTGTTGCTTTTGTATGTACCAGCAATGAAAAAATGGAACTTGGAATTAAAAACATAATGCTACTTACAATAGGACAAAAAATGAAATACGTAGATATATACCTAACAAAATATTATAGGATTCCATATAACTTCAAAACACTCATGAAAGAAATTAAAGATATCCTATGTTGAAAGCCCAAGACCCATCCATTGAAGTACAGCCAAGTAGGGATCTCAGTATGGAGTGCTAAGATGCACTTGACCTTGAGGACTACAATTAATTTTTTTAATTAAGCAGTTTTTGTGGTTTCAGAAGAACCAGAAGGCTACCATTCCAAAGACACTTGATTCTCATTCATTAATCTGCATGGGCCCAGGATAAATTACTCCCCCAGTTCTTAGAAATGAAGAGGGGAATGGAAGTTAGAAAGTTAACCTCCATGAACCCAAAACATGAAATGGTTCAGAAGAATAATACCTCTCTGCTCTTCTTCTTTGACCAAAATACTGCCCTCACATGTCTGGGCTGAGAATAGCCAACATTTTTCTGCTTACAGTAATTGGTAGACTACATCCTAAACTATCAGAATGAGAGGTGGGAAGTGCATGTATATGTGGGCCAAGCATTTTAAACCACCCTCAAGATATTGAGAACATAGATGAAGATAGATGGGACCAAATAGAAATATCTGTTCAAGGAATGAATGGTTAGATGAATTAATCTTATTGACTAATAGTTTAACAAAAAGAAGCCTGGCCAGACCAGAGTGAAGGATGCATTTTAGGGCACAATGAGAAATAACACTGGAAAAGAAAAACTATATTGATTAGCCTACAAGTGACTGAATGGTTAGTAGATACAGTGAATTTTGGCAGGAAAAGTACATACAGACTATAAGCTAGAAGACCAAGGCATTTAGGCTGTGGTGTTTATTCCAAAAGAGTTGAAAAACTATTACAGTGCAAAGGTAATGGGGGAAAGTATAAGAGGGAAAGTATATGAACAAATCAAACTTTGGAACAGTCAAATACAATTATCATGGAATCTGACGTATTAAGAACCAAAAGAGTTTTAAGTGAATAAATCCCTTTTTTAAGGATAAAAGTTTATTACTCCTGGCTGCACATTAGTATTATCTAAGTCTTTTTTTCACCCTTGATCTCTAAGTATTCTGTCTTGAAAAAATTTGTTAAGTCTTTTTTTAAATTACTTAAGCAAACTCCACCCACAATATTAATAGTTCTAGATTGGGACCCAGGCAACTGTACTTTTTGTAAGTAACCCAAGGTAATTCTTATTTGCATTCAGAATGGATATGCTCTAATATACAAACTACAGATATGAAGAGTGATCTGTCTTTCCCAAGAGTAGCACCTGTGCTAAACAGACAGACCATAGCCACATCTTCTCCTGATCCATTTTATTTTCCATTTTTGCTTAAAAGTTTGTAGCTTGGTGTTTCCATTGAAAACATATAGGCATTTGGTTGGCTGGGCTACCATTTTTACTCTTGCTTGGAACCCCACAAATATTAGGAATGATCCCAAACCTCAGTCATGTTCCATAGGAAACTGCATATCTCCTTGTACCTCAGAAAATCCATTTGCAGTTAAAACCATTTTCAGAAGGAGGGAGCTGGGGGTGGTTCTGGAGACAGAATGCCAGGTGATTTGAGCCCAGATCTGGGCCTTACCATCCTCAACCAAGGCCTTTTCTGAGACTACTTCCCCTGGGTCTCTTGGAATGACAAGCTCCTGGGAAGCCCCCAGCATCATCAGCCACTTGCAAAGAAGAGAAACTGAGATGGATGAAGACCACAGGTCTCAGCCAATCCAGGCACAACAGACAGCCTACACCACACATGTGTCCTGCCCCCTGGCCATCCACCTCTGGCTAGGACTCAGGCTCCCCCAAAATAGTGCTCTCTATCCCCCTTGGGGTACACCATTTTTCTGATCCTTAAGTTTCTGTATGTGAATGGTCCTGCCACTTTCCCAAGGTGTACAAAGATGGAGACGTGTTCCTGGGTCAATTTTTGTAGCTCTAACCAAGAACCTCCCCGTGCAGAGGCAGACAACGGCCTCATGAGGGATCCTAGCCCTGAGTGCACAGTCGTCATGGATCACCTGGCCATGGAGTCCCTGAATCCTGAATGTTCAAAGGAATCATTTCAGTCCCAGCTGGAGCACTAAGGCTGCACATCTGATGTGTGAGGACCCTGACCCACAGAAGGGCTGAATTTGGAGGCAGAAACTGTCCTTTTTACATGGCCCCACTACTCTTTCATCTTGCTATTCTCTCCCACCCTCAACACTCCTAATCGCCCTCCCCACACTTTTAGGTTGGTATTCAGTGCAGGGGTGCCAATTGTACTCTCCTCATCCACTGCTGGTTCTACTCCTGAGATAATAGAAAGCCTTATTAGAGAGGAAAAGGACTGGCAAGACCTGGGGAAGCAAGTCACGTACCCTCCCACGCCCTGGCATCCCCTCCCCCACAACTCTCCAGTGCCCCCACCCAAAAGAACTTGTGTATTTATCTAATTATATATCAGATTGTCATCCAATGAGCGTGTTTTCAAACCCTGGATATTTAAATATGTTCATTTCACTTGGGGTTTTATTTTTTTTAATAAATTTTCTCTTTCTGAAAATAAGCATAAATTTAATTTTGAAAATATTCAATTTTCAAGATTTCTTGAGCATCTTTACATTTTTTTAAGTTCAGGTTTCACGGAGTAAAAAGAAACCATCTGATGGCAACTAAATCGGGTTGGGGGGGCGTGGAGGGAGAACAAAACAGTTATCTCATTCAAATATAAACAGAAGGCAATTGAAACCATATTTCACAGGTAATAGATGCCATAAATCCTTGTCTGATCCATTCACAAATAATTTTTCAGTTAAAAAAGAGCTGATTTTTATACATAAAATCCAAAATTCCTATTTTATCTTTATAATGTACATAGATTGATCAAGGTTGACGGCCTGATAATGCCAATGGAATTTCCCTTAATTTTTGTGCACTGTCATTTCTAGTGCTGGCATTGAGAGAAACCAGGGAAAGTGTTTTTGCTCTGGAGCAGATATTAAGAGAAACTTCTCTATTTTTCTTCTATTACCTTTTCCCTTTGCCCTACCTTGGTCAATGAATAGGGAGTTATCTTTAGATTATCTTACTTGAAGTTTTAGAGCTTAGTTGCAGTTTAGGTGGTTAACTAGTCTGCCTTCCAAAGCAATTCAAATCTGAGGTCCAGTTTATATTCACAAAATGCTGGACTGTGACATAGCCTTTTTAATGAGCAAAATGGATCTCACCACTGTCTATCGACCTGTGTTGATTTATAGCAATCATGACAATGACTGAAATGATCAAATTTCCTAAGCCAGCTTATATATAAACAAAAACAAAGCCTAAATCATTGTCATCTTCAGTATTCTCTCTCTCTCTCTCTCTCTTTCTCTCTCTCGTGCACTTGCTCTCTCCCTCTCTCATAATTTAGTTGCTCAATTTTATCACAAATTGGCTTAAGAGAAAAATTTACTGGGTTGATACATTTCTTCTATGGAAGGAGCCAGTGTTTGGCAAACTTAATTAGTATATAGGAACCAAGTCTGAAAGCTAAGCCAGTTAAGCTATAGCCATTGAGTTCTGGAATCAGGGTAATCCCTCTTAGGTATTTAAGCACTTCAATTTCATGAGAAGGGTTTAAAGGCAACGTGGGCTGTAGATTTCCATTTAGTCTCTCTGCGGTGAGCTTGATCACTTTAATGTGGCTGACTAAGGGTCACTCAGAGTGAGTAATGACATGTCTTCCAACAACAAAAGCTTAAATATACATCCAACCACAAAGTTTCCCCAGACCTCAAGGGCCAGTTTTCTCCCCTTTGTGGCCATGTTGGCTCTTGAGTTATTGTTATAAAGTGTATATTTTAAACAGTAAATAAGTGATAACGCTAAACAGCTGCAGGGCACAGTCTAGAAAAATGATGGATGGAGCAGCCGTCAGCTCTGCTTTCTATCCCTGTGCCGGTCTGAAATCCAAAGTGCCTGTTTAAATGGGGCACATTAGCAGTTTTACAGTGACTAATAGGATCGTCACACAGTAATTCAGAACCCCCGCATGTCTCTACGGGGGAGAGATCAGATTTCAACAGACAAACACTGTGAGGAAGGCGGTGATAGCCCGGGCATTCTTCTACACAGCAAAGCTCTCATGTTTGAAACTTATAAATGCATAACTAAATAATAGCTCAACTTCATCCCCATTCAAACCTGAGTCCCAAAGTCTGCTAATAAGATATCCTCCAAGGAAGCACCAGATTTTAGATCTCTCAACCAGGATGAACATGAGCTATCTTTACACTATTGAAAATTACAAAAGAAAAAAAAAAGAGTTATTAAAGTGACATGTGAATCACAGATGCACTCTCATGACTGGGGACATAACCCCAAAATGTGTTTAAGGTCTCAGAGAGCCTACAATAGGGTAGGAACTACACTAGATCTATCCTAACAAAGGTGAAGTAAAACTTGACAAAGTCAAACTGGCGTGCCAGTAAATTAAGAGCCCCGACGTTATTCAAACTGGCCAACCCAAAACTGTTTACCCAGCCTTGGCTTGCCATTCGCACAGAATCCCCAATAAAGATTATAGCTGAAGATCTCCCCTTGCTCCCGCTTCTGCCTCCAGACCAAATCCCCATGCTTCCCCTGTGGCCCTGCATGGCAGGCCTCCTTCTCTCGGGAAATGTAAGTAATAAAAACCTTCCAATGCCATCAGCTTCTCTATGTCATCACTCAGTCGGATTTATAATTAGGACCCAAGCACAAAACAGGACTGTGCCTCTACTCTGGGAGCTTCAATCAGGCCTCTGTTCACCAGGTCTACTGTTTTGCAGTTATACAAATAAAATAATATTTTAATGGGCTGCCCATCCATTTCTATTCTACTGTCCTGTGATCAATTGACCTTCACCAGAGATTCCTGGGGATCAGAAAGTTCTGGTTCTGATGCCAGCTCTGTTGTCTAGTGTGGTACCTGCATAACCACCTTCTGGTTTCCACAATCAAAATAGAGAACACATTTCAACTTCAACATCATGCACTAACTCCTCAGCCTTCGGAGAATAAATACTATAGGACTTCACAAAAGTGATGATGCGTCTTTTACTGGTATATTTATCAATGGTACATAATTAGTATATGCACATTAAACATGGTAAATACATTCCACCATTCTCACATTCAAAGAATTGAGATTTCTTCCTCTATGTAATGCCAAGGGAAGGCTGGCACCTCAACTCCATCTAGCACTAAAACAAGCAACCAGTTGAACCACTCCCCACCATTTGATTAGCACATCTAATCCAGAATGCTTGCAAAGAATATTTAATATTACATTCTTTCTACCTTTATCTAAATACATGAGAATTCACTCTTACACCAGTTTTTAGACTTAGAAGGTCTATAGCTTGGAAGTCTTCCAGTGATCTTCCCAGATGTTACTTGATTTGCAACTGTTTCACAATTGTTGGCCAATACAGTTGGCCAACAGGTGCATGAAAAGATGTTCAACATTACCAATCATCAGGGAAATGCAAATCAAACTCCAATGAGATATCACATGTTAGAATGGCCATTATCTAAAATACAAGAAATAACAAGTGCTGGGGAGGATGTGGAGAAAAGGAAGCCCTTGTACACTGTTGGTGGGAATGTAAATTGTGCAGCCACTGTGGGAAAAAGTATGCAGGTTCTTCAAAAAACTAAAATTGAAACTCCCACATGATCTGGCAATTTAACTTCTGAGTATTTAATCTGAAGAAAACAAAAACACATCCTAGCCAGTTTGGCTCAGTGGATAGAGTGACAGGCTGTGGACTGAAGGGTTGTGGGTTCAATTCTGATCAAGGGCACATGCCCGGGTTGCGGGCTCAATCCTCAGTTGGGGGAGTGCAAGAGGCAGCCAATCAATGATTCTCTTGCATCTTTGATGTTTCTATTTCTCTCTCCCTCTCCCTTCCTCTTTGAAATTGATAAAAATAGAAAGAGAGAGAGAGAGAGAGAGAGAGAGAGAGAGAGAGAGAGGAAGGAAGGAAGGAAGGAAGGAAGGAAGGAAGGAAGGAAAGAAGGAAGGAAGGAAGGAAGGAAGGAAGGAAGGAAGGAAGGAAGGAAGGAAGGAAGGAAGGAAGGAAGAAAAAACACTAACTCAAAAATATATCTGCACTCCCATGTTAATTGCAGCACTATTTACTAGCAAAGACATGGAAACAATTTAAGTGTCCATTGGTGGATAAATAAAATATGGTATATATGTACAATGAAATATTATTGAGCCATAAAAGAGGATGAAATCTTGCCATTTGTAACAACTTGTATGAACCTCGAGAGCATTATTATAAGTGAAATAAGTAAGACAGAGAAAAACAAATTCCATATTATCTCTCTTATATGTGGAATCTAAAACAAACAAGAAAAAGAAGAACAACGAAGCTCAGATATATAGATAACAGATTGGTGATTGCCGGAGGCAGCAGTTGGGTAGGTGAGTGAGAAATGGGTGAAAAGGGTCAAAAAGGTAAAAAGAACAAAAAAGACGGTTTATTCCCTCTTTCAAAGTAAAAATGTATTTGCATATGTGTATACATTTCTATATGCACACATATTCTTGATCTTACAAAAAACAACAACACCACAACTTAGTTAGATTTTCACAATCTTTATCCCCAACCAAAACACACACACACACACACACACACACACACACACACACACACACAAAAGAACCAGACTCCCCTATTTTCTTGAAAATCAGTTGCTTGCAATCATTCCTAGTGCCATTTAGGTATCATTCAGGTTGTTGTCATAGGAAAACAACAAGCAGTATTAACTCTAACTGGTATAGGTATAAAAAATTATTAAGGTATCACATGCCTCATGGAAATCTTGGGAAGGCCGGAGAATGAGGTTTAGGGATTCGCTTTCAGGAACAATGTCTGAAATCACAGTGCAGACCTGGTGAGGATGCCCCTGGCCATGACCGCCAGGCATTAGGTGCTACATCGTGCTCCACAGAGACCGCCAATCTGGTTCGTGCACACTACCCTGAACACTGGAGCTTTCGCTGCTCCAGGACCTCTTCCTGAAACCCTCGCTTTCCTCACAATCCTTGCCAGTTTCTAGAGTAGAAAGTAGGACTAACCTCTCCCCCAGGCATGTAAAAGAATTCCCAAAATCATAGCGAAGGAGTTCAGACACTGGGTCCCCCCAGAAGCAAGACATCTGCCCACTGCAGGACGTTTTCCTATGCATGTAATAGGTGCCAAATTAAAGCTCATAAAAGAAGTCCACACACACCCATTGAAGACAGAAAATACACTAAGTTTCTTTCTATTCTACTTTTGGAAAGCCACATACATTTGTCCTTCTGTGCAATTTGTTTGTTCCTGGCGTAGAAGCTTGATTTTTTAATATGATTTTATAATTCACAGAATGTTATAGTTTTAAGGGACTTGAGAGATTAGCAAAGCCTACCTTCCATTCCATGTGGTCTTCTAAACAATTACTGATAGATGATTAACAGTTATTGATCAAACTAGCTAATTTGACAAGAGCATTATCTGTTGTCCCAAAGCAACCTATATTTTTCTGTTTCTTGGTTCTTTCTTATACTGAGTTGAAATTTAATTTGCTATAATTTCCACCTGTATGCCAATTATGCTCTTTAAAGTAACAGAGAACACATTTACTTCCCCTTTTCCAAATCATCATTTCCAATATGGGAAGACAGCTTTGACTCCACCCCACCTCCCCCTTAATACCAAGCTTAACATCTTTATTTCCTTCCAACCCTTCTCATATGACAAGATTCCAAATTTCCATCTTTGTTGGTTGTACTGTGTGAAATCCCATCAGACAGTCAATACCGCATAAACTGGTCCAACCCTATTTTGGAGACTACAGGAGGTCCTTGGGTTACGTGGAAATCCATTCCTACCACGTGACATAACGCAATTTTCACCATAAGTTGGAACCCACCTACATAAACACCTACGTCACTCACATGGAGCACATACACAGCAGTAATAAAGTGAAACAGTAAAAAAAATTTTAAAGAAAGATAAGAATTCCAGACCTTTACTTATGGTAAATAAATAATAAAAAACATAAAGCAGTTGCCAAAATTGGTTTGGCTCAGTGGATAGAGCGTCAGCCTGCAGACTGAAGGGTCCCAGGTTCGATTCCGGTCAAGGGCATGTACCTGGGTTGCGGGCACATCCCCAGTAGGAGATGTGCAGGAGGCAGCTGATCGATGTTTCTCTCTCATCGATGTTTCTAGCTCTCTATCTCTCTCCCTTCCTCTCTGTAAAAAATCAATAAAATATATTAAAAAAAAAAAAACATAAAGCACATATGTACATACATCGAAATGACGGAACTTTTATATATATATATATATGGGAGATGGCAACGTAACCACAAAACAACATACCCTGAGGACTGTCTGTAATACTAAAATCTATTTTTGATATATTCATGCCCCTTTTTACAGGACTCTAGTCAATCCTGAACTCCTATTGCACTAAAAGCACTGGATTGTATGTGCTATGTTTTAAGATGAAACAAAACCTCTTAACTTTCCTGGACATTCCTTTGCCTCCCCAGGTGCTTTGTGTTGCGTTGTTTATTTTGCGTCTTACCACATGCTCCAGGAACAGTGGCTTCCTGAGGAAATCGAATCCCATATTTCTTTTCCTAAGGTAACCTCATAGCTTGAGAGCTAAATTAGAAGGCTCACGGGGAACATCTGCAATGGCTTCTTGGTCAACATCTGCAATGTGCTAGGCATTTAATACACCCGAGGAAGTGAATGGAGAAAGAAAACAATACAGTTTTGTGTCTGAAAAGCTCTAAGAGAAAATATCTTTGGTTTGTTTTTCTTTTGTGGTGCTTTTATTGTGCTTTGTTTTGTTTTTAGTGATTCTTGGTTTGCAAAATTAGAATTAGAGAAACATGATGAAATGTTAATATCTGTGAATGCTGAAGTGGGGGGAAGAAATAAGAGTAGTAATTGGAAGAGAAGAAGATAAACTTGTTATTATAGCAAAGTCTTGATAATTTTATAATTGACTTCAACAAACCTACATTTAGAAAGATTGAATTCCACTTGAAGATAAATATATCATAAATGAACAAATCTCTTCCAGGTTTCAGAAGTGAATTGGTAACTTAAATAGGACATTGAAATTCTAACTCTAATGCTTGTTTAGCTTCCGGGTAATGAGTCTTTTGTGTTTTATTTATAACTAGAGGCCCGATGCATGAAATTTGTGCAAGAGTAGGCCTTCCTTACCCCTGCTGCAGGCACCAGCTTCCCTCTGGCAGGCACTCGGGATAGCAAAGGTGGACATTTATTGAGAAACAAGCTCAGACTCCCACGTGGGGGAGGGGGAAAGAGTCCTCCTGAGTTCCTTTTTCCTATGGTTTATAAAGGCTGCATTTCTTTGTGCCTTGATATCCCCTCTGATATCAAGCCTCTGGCAGGCACTCGGGACCCCAGCTTTCCCTCGCAGCCCCGGCTTCATCGGGAAGGTCATCCAGAACGTCCGGAAGGATGTCCGGTCTAATTAGCATATTATGCTTTTATTATTATAGATTATAGATGGTTGATGTTGATCAAAAACTTATTTAAGCTCTAACCAGTTTGGCTCAGTGGATAGAGCATCGGCCTGCGGACTGAAGGGTCCCAGCTTCGATTCCGGTCAAGGGCATGTACCTTGGTTGCGGGCACATCCCCAGTAGGGGGTGTGCAAGAGGCAGCTGATTGATGTTTCTCTCTCATCGATGTTTCTAACTCTCTATCCCTCTCCCTTCTTCTCTGTAAAAAATCAATACAATGTATTTTTTTTTTAAAAAAAAACAAACTTATTTACAATGACTCAAAACCAGTTCCTAAAATTTTGTGGGTAAATATGCAAAACTTTACTTCCATTTCTCAAATATATAGCAAACACATGTACTAACCATGTGCCAGATATTGTTCTAAATATATAATATTTATAGACAAATATTTATATATACATATTTTATATATAATACATGTATACACATATACATATGTATAATTAATACACTTATAAACTCATTTAACCTGAAACACAGAAGTACAGTAACTTGCCCAAAGTCACAGAGCTAGTGACTGACTGGTGGAGATGGAATTTGAACCTCAGGTGGCTGACCCTAGAATCCATGTTCTGAACTGAAAGGAGTTTTTAGGGGTGAAATAGGCAGGTTTAGGAAATTTTAGAAAATTAAGAGGTCCATGGAAAAAAGCATAGGGCTACAGAGCTGCAAAGGGTACATTTCCATAGAATAAGGGGACTGGGAGCTGCAGAAGGTGTACATTTACAGATTAAAGGGAAGGAAGCCCCTCATTCAAAGAGAGAAGAAGAAAGCCCAGAGGGAATAGGGAAACAAAGAAGGAGGAGGGGAGGAGGAGAGGAGGAGAGGAGGAGAGGAGGGAAGGAGGGGAGGAGAAGAGAAAGGGAAAAAGGGAGGGGGGAGGAGGGGAGGAGGGGAGGAGGGGTGGAGGGGAGGAGGGGAGAAGAGCCTCCCACATGACCTCTGGAGTTACTATAGTGACCAAATCAGAAGGGGATAGTGACCAATCAGAGGGGATATCAAGGCACAAAGAAATGCAGCCTTTATAAACTGTAGGAAAAAGGGACTCAGGGGGACTCTTTCCCCCTCCCCCACGTGGGAGTCTGTGCTTGTTTCTCAATAAATGTCCACCTTTGCTATACCACCTTTCGTCCGTGGTTTCTTTCTTCGACTCCACCGGACAAGAGCCGGGGAGACCATCCTGCCCAGGGAAACACTGCATGTTTCCAGTCCAAATTTCCCGTATCAGAACCATTACACTCTCTTGTCTCTCAGGCAGTGGAACAAATCTTAATATATTCACTCAGTTGTAAAGAAAAATGGCAGGCTGTCCAACTTTTCAGTCCCTGAGAAGATGGCCTTGCAGTGTGCCCTTCTTAAAAAACAAAAGAAAGAACTCATAAGGTGGGAATTTTACAATGCTGAGAGAAAGGTGTGTGCCAGTTTCCTTTGCCCCGGGAGTACTGAGGAGAGCTATGTAAAGCTGCATCTGATGCTACTTCAGGCTCCTCTGGGCTGAGGACACGTCTTTACAGTTTTCAGGTTGCCAGTTAATGACTTCCATGTTTCCAGACTTGAGACATATGTCACTCCAGAGCATCTCACCTAGCCATAACTCTTTATAGTAGCCATCTCAAGTTGTAAGTTAAATAACAAGTTCTCAAGCCATATAACTAACTTAAGATGTCTTTCAGGGGTAAAGCCACATATATGTGCCCTGATTTGTCCCAATGGCCAGACAAAAAGGGCACTATATTGACACCATAAAATATATTTTCTCTTCCTGCAATACATACCCCAGTTCTAGTGTGAGAGCCCAGACGACAATGTGCTCTGCTGTCGTCATAAATACCAAACAGAGCCTTGGGAAAAAGAGCACTAGGTGTCAAATTTAATTTGAAATAAATAATAAAATTTTTAAGGGTTACTTAAGGGCTTTTCTTTGTCCACAAGAACTATTTTATGATGAGACACAGAGGAAGACTAAGTAAGCTTCAGGTTTAAACCAACCGATATCTTGCATCAGCATCCTTGTTGGAACGCAGAAGATGGACAGATGGACAGGAGGGACACCAATCCCCAGTGTGCATGGCCAGCATTGCAGGGTGTGTCACCAGCCTGTCCACCTCCTGGCTGAAGAATGCACGCCACATCTCCGCTCCTGGTCTCTTACCTCGCTAGTTTACCAAGGTCCCATTGCTCCTCTCTGCTCCAACCCCGACTTCCACTTTTGATAGTGTGGGAAACTAAAAGTCTAACCTTTCTCAGGCTCAGGATTTTGAAAGCAATTGCTTGATACTTGAACTTGACCTTTTCTTTCCCACTGTATTTTCATTTAGTTTGAAAGCTTTTTCCTGGAAATCTTTTCTCCAATACCTGATCAATTTATACATAATAATACCACCAATTTTTACAAATTATTGTTCCGTATTTCCGGTTGATGGTATCAACTTAACACATTTACTCTATTATACCCCATTCAGTAAATATCAGAATAGCTGACAATCTTAAACAGTGTTAAATCTACAGTGTGTTCCCATTAAAGTATTAGAAGTGGTTGCATCATGTGACAATCTAATTAAAAACAAGGTATATAACTATAGATACTGAAAAGAAAAGAAATTTAAGTCATTCTCTGAAATTTTCAATTACATTTCTGGCATTAGATGAGAAACTTAATTAACTTTTGCCTTCAAGAAGTTTAATTTTTGTCAGCCTCTGGTGAGTTCAGAAGTGCTTGGGGGAAGAGACTGATACAGTATTTCCAGAATAAATAAAGGAAGAAATCTCTCTTGAAAATTCTAACGGGAATTGGGAGAGAAGGTAATGCTTTTGCAGGAAAAGAAAGGCAGCAGAGAAGATAAAATAAGATGGCCCTGAGTTCGTTAAAGTGGTGGAGGACCCCAGCGTGGCCAACCACATCTGGCTTCCTTGCAAGCTCTGAGAGGCAATGAAGGGGAGGGGTACACCTAAGAAATCCAAGACTTCGGCAAGATGTTTCCTGTCCCCAAGCATACCTTAGAATCAGCAGAGCCCCTGGAAGTCAGACCACTTGTGTAGACTTGGCCACTGAACATCAGTTTCAGAAAGACCTAGCCTTTCTCAATAGAGATTTTTGCATGATTCTGGAAGAGGGTGGGAGAAAAAGTTTTAACAACCCCTGAAGTTAAATTTGGATTAGCCCTGTGGAATGAGGGCTTGGAGTCACATGTGATTTGATTTCAGATAAGTAAATTTCATGACAGGTATTTCATGCATACCTGCCTTTGCAGACTAAGATTCATACCCACTGTACTTCATCTCTTTTCTATTCTTCACTTTGTACAACTAAATAATTAATTGCCTTGATAGCCTATTAGTATGTCTTTCTTTAATTGTTAAACATGTGTTAATAATTCAAAAATCTACTGGTGACCTTCCAACACTCTTGTGATTTTTGCAGGTCTCAGAGCTGTTTGAACAAGGTCTATCACTCCTGAATCCACGGCCAGCTAAAAGCTTTCTGGTTTTGTCCTCTCTCTAGAAGGCATCCTGCTTGCCAATAAGGTCTTGGGGTTAAACGGAAGACAGAGTTCAAGGATTTTGAAGCTCTGATTCAATTATAGTAAATAAGTGTAAGAGAATCAGATATGTCATTGCTGAGTGCATTCACCCAGACCTTAGGGACATCTCTCTTTTTTTTCTTTTTAGCTGGAGAAGTCTATCTTCAGTGAAATCTCACTCCTGGGATTAGGGGTTGCACTGAACCCCACTAAACCTTTTTTAAAAATATACTTTTATTGATTTCAGAGAGGAAGGGAGAGGGAGAGAGAGATAGAAACATCAATGATGAGCGAGAATCATTGATCAGCTGCCCCCTGCACACCCCACACTGGGGATCGATCCTGCAACCTGGGCATATGCCCTTGACCAGAATCGAACCTGGAACCCTTCAGTCCACGGGCTGACGCTCTATCCAACTGAGCCAAACGACCCAGGGCCCCACTAAACCTTTTTACTCAATGCAATCCCCATTCCAAGCAGAAATAGGTGAGAATGAATGAGGAATGTGGCTACATGTAAGCTTCCATTGGATTAGCTCTCTGTTTCCTTTACCTGTCTTCTCCCACCCATGTTCTGTTCTGCTAGTGTGATAGAGTGGTAGTTGAGCTTAGAAGTTGAACAGTCCTTCCTTCTGCTACAAATTCTTAATAGAATTCCAAACACTGGGTTGTCTGGAGTAAGTCTACCTACTTCAGTAGAGATTCTTCAGATTTAAGTCTTTCTGGGTACTGAGTCTTTGTCATACGCATAGATTATACAGTTTTAAAGATGTAAACATACCTTAAAAGTTAATAAAACAGAACTCTACCTTACAAATAAAGAAATTAAGGACACGAATCTTGTCCATGACCAATTAAGATGGTTTAGGAGAAAACTGGGCCCTGGATCCCTGTCCCAACTGGTACCATCTCCATAACACTGTCTCTTCAAATAGTCAAAAATAATTCTACTTTGTTTCTACCATTCTCTGATTCTCAGAGATTTGCTTTTTTTGCCTGCGTCTAATTTTTTCCATGGCATTTTGGGAGCCCTCCAGGAACTGTGCATCAGCAGGAAGATTATTTTGAGCTGAAAAATCTCAGTATTCTGCAAGATCTGAATATCATTAATTTCCATATGTTCTGAGAGCTATTACATGTTTTTCATGTGTTTTTATCCTTGGTATTCCCTTCTTGTGTTCTCTGCTGACTGGGACAGTTTCACCTATGCAGGTAAAATGTTCTGTTGCTTTAGTGCTCTTTTGTTCTTAAATGATATTTGACATTTGACATCTGGGTTCTATGTCTGCTTTATAAATGGCTCTGAGCAAGAGTCAATTTGCTGCTTTCATAAACTATTTGTCAGCCTTTGAAGCTGGGACATACAGTATTACTCACTTGTGATGCCATTGCTCTCGGCAGAGTTTTAGAAATTAAATATCCTAAATATTCATGAGGAAGATCATTTTTGTCAAATACTAAAGATAACCAAAATTAGTTGTGGCACTGGCTGCTGAAATGAAATGATACCTAATTCTGAGGGTCTCTCCAAAAGCTTGGTTCTCATCTACTGAGCGGTTAGAGTACCAGCATTCAGCATTAGCACACATCACATGTGATCTCTTGGGTAACAGAGCACCATGCTCCTAACAGGATGCCAGAGCTGTTAAACAGGCCTGATATTTTCCCGAGAAATAATCAGAGACTTTAGGGACAGACGTACACACCAAAGAGGCAACCAATTCTTATCTCAAGGACCTCTGAGGGTGAATGGAGAGAGGCAATTTCAAGAATCTCTAACTGAAATCAGTACTTCAAAGACATATCTGAGCTCCCATGTTCATTGCAGCATTATTCACAGTACCTAAGACATGGAAACAACCTCAGTGTTTGTCAGTCGATTAATGGCTACAGAAAATGTAGCATATATCAAAGGAATATTATTCAACTATAAAAAGAAGGAAATCTTCCCATTTGTGACAACATGGAGGGACTTGAGGGTATTAGGCTGAGAAAAAAAAAAAAAGTAAAACAAACAAAAAAGACAATATGTATGAGCTCATTTATACACGGAATCTAAAAATGCCAAACTCATAGAATGGTCAGGGGCTGGAGGATGGGAGAAATGGGGAGATTTCAGTCAAAGGATACAAATTTCCAGTTATAAGACAAATAAATTCAACATAATAACTATAGGTAATAATACTGTATTAGATACTTGAAAGTTGATAAGAGAGTAGATCTTAAATATTCTCACCACCAAAAGAAAGGGTACTTGTGTGAGGAATGTAGATGTTAACTAACTTCATTGTGGTAACCAATTTGCAAAATACATGTATCAATACATCCTATTGTACACCTTAAACTTAAACAATATTATATATCAATTATATCTCAATAAAGCTGAGGAAAAAAATAAAAAGGAAAAAAGGAAAGAAACACTTTCTTCAGGGGGAAAAAATTCTTAATGAAGGCTGTACTGTGTAACCAAGTAACCACATGACAATGGCAAGATATCCTTGCAGGAAGAGCACATGGTGAAGCCTTTAAGAGCCTGAGATGCAAACCCCTTTGGTACAAGATACAGTGGGCCAGTGGTCACATTTCCTGCCAAAAGCTCATGTTCATGTTTCTGGCCTAGAAAAGATGCAGCTCAGATGAAGTTAAGACAAAAAAGTGTTCTGATTCTCCTACATGAACCAACAAACTTCTTTTCAAAAGTGTTCAATAGTTAGTCCTTGACTGTATACAAGAATTTGTGTAATGAATATCAATTAAGAGTTCATGGTATTGCATTAGCCTATTTGGCTCAGTGGATAGAGCATCAGCCTGAGAACCAAAGGGTTCGGGTTTGATTCCGGTCAAAGCATGTACCTCGGCTGCTGGCTCCTCCCTGGCCCAGGCCCTGGTCGAGGCTCGTGCAGGAGGCAATCAATCGATGTTTCCCTCACATCAATATTTCTCTCTGTCTTTTCCTCTCTCTTCCACTCTCTCTAAAAATCAATGGAAAATATCCTCATGAAGATTTTTTTAAAAATAGTTAGTGGTCTATAGAGAAACTCACCTGTTGGTAAATTAATATATATTCTTTTCTCATTGGGTAATGAACGTGTAGTCCCTCACTACATTTTTAAATTTGGATTGCCTAGGAGCCTACTACTAAAACTAGTATTGAACTGTAATAGCTATTATTAGCCTAGGTTTTTCATTTCATATGATAAGTTTTCATATTTTATCCCTGTTATATGAGTCTAATTACTTACCTTTATTTTATTCTATGCCATCACAAAGCTGCCTTAGAAAAAAGTATAGTCTAAATAATAAATACATTTTATTTTTTAAAAAATATATTTTATTGATTTTTTACAGAGAGGAAGGGAGAGAGATAGAGAGTTAGAAACATCGATGAGAGAGAAACATCGATCAGTTGCCTCCTGCACATCTCCTACTGGGGATGTGCCCGAAACCCAGGTACGTGCCCTTGACCGGAATCTAACCTAGGACCTTTCAGTCCGCAGGCCGACACTCTATCCACTGAGCCAAACCGGTTTTGGCAACATTTTAAAATAATAATGATAATCTAGGCCAGTGTTGGCGAACCTATGACACGCGTGTAAAAGATGACACACAAACTCATTTTTTTGGTTGATTTTTCTTTGTTAAATGGCATTTAAATATATAAAATAAATATCAAAAATATAAGTCTTTGTTTTACTGTGGTTGCAAATATCAAAAAATTTCTATATGTGACACGGCACCAGAGTTAAGTTAGGGTTTTTCAAAATGCTGACACACCGAGCTCAAAAGGTTCGCCATCACTGATGTAGGCAGACCTATTGACCCTAACTTACTTTGGTTATTTATGTTCCACACACTTTGGTCCATGAAATAAGTCAACCTAACAGGGGCCAGCGGGGTGGTTGCTGCAGAAGTCCCACCCAGCCAGCAAGGGAAATGAGTGAAAAGGAAGAGAGAGCGAGACACAGATTTCCACCCAAGCCAATGTGGCTGTCGAAGCAGACATGGAACAGCCAGGTTGGACATGAGCTACTTCATCACCAGAGAAGAACTTCACATTCACCGACGTTAGAAACATCTGAAGAGCTGAAATCGCGGGAGTCTGGGTGTATCATGCTGCCCACAACATGGGATGCATCCAACAGAGTGATGTTCACAGATACAACAGGGAAAGACAAGGTGTTGGCAGCCACTTCAGCTGTTCTTATCACAGACATGATTTCTGCTTGGAATAATCTGAAATTTTCAGAGTCCTGATTTCTTCCTTCCTTTTTTTCTTTTTAGCTTCTTTTTTTTTCTTCTTCTACTTCCCTTTTATCCCTTTTAGGGACAAAATCAAATATCAGTGAGAATAAGCTGTGGGTGGTCCATCTGAGAGCATAGCAATTGTGCAGGATTCCAGACAGACTGGCTGGTGTATTATCCCAGCATCAGGCACAATGTCAGTGCTCAATAAGGGTGTGTGGAATTGAATTGAGTCTTTTCCAAGAGGCCACAGAGATTATTGAACCCAAGTAGCAATGAAATCCACAAAACAATTGACAACATACCCATTCATTTGAGAACATCAACCAAATTTGGGTGGGGGGAGAAGGAATTACGAATAAACCTTCCATATCTAGGCCATCCAGATGTCAGTGCTCCATACATATTCACTCATAAAGATAATCTTTGATTGGAAGAGTAAAATTCAAACAGAACATTAAACTCAGTCAACAGAGATCTTTTTTTTTAAGCATTAGATCAAATGCATTATCTCACTTGGATTCAGATTTGTGTATATCTCAGGTTGAACAATACAAAGTGCCACAGGGAAAACAGTTGCATCCCTCTGGCTCAAAATATAAAATACAATGAGAGTCATTATTAACCTGGGTAAGGCGTTTATGTCTCTTGAAAGACACCCTTTGAATGGTTTTCTCAGCCTTTAAACAAGTTAGCTCTGGTCTCCCCACCCCCACCCTTTGCTCTGTACAGTCAGGGACACAGATGGCATTACTTTTTAAGACGAGAGCTGCCTCCAGTATTAGTCTCCCAAGCTACAAATGTGATTTAAAACCTCTCAACCAGCACTTTATCCATAGCAAGATGCATCACCTACCCCCTGAGAAGTCATGAGTGCAGTCTCCCTTTAAGGGCACTTAAAGTGGACTGAAATTGAATAATCTTTGCAATTTACTAAGGCTATTTCCCTCTGGTATAGAATGAAGTTGGAGATGCAGAATGCTCAGAGAATCAGAGCAAGCCAAAGGATCTGAGGTTTGGAGAAGAGCCCACCACCATTTCCACTCCTTTTAACCACCCACCTTCAAGCCACCAATGAAAGAAAAGTCTGTGCCCACGGATCATTTGAATGATTTCTCTGAATGTGACTCATTTAGATAAAACATATGGAAACTCATTTTGGCAAAAATGAACTGGGGGGAAGGGAAAGCAGGAAGAAAGAAAAATAACCCATTGGACTAGATTACATCAAAAGCAAGGTTTTCTCAGGGTGCCTCTGCAACATTACTTCTATCCTCAATGAATTATTCCACATTTATAAAAACAGCTTATGCTCCATATAAAGACTTTAAAAACTGTTGTGCTTCTTTCATTTGGATTCAAAGGAGACAGAAGGAAATCTTTAGGCCTAAAATGTGGTTATGGTTCTAGAATTTGGAGTACTGCATTTTTTCACTGGGCTGACTCTAATCACATTAATAGGGATCTGCAATCTCCACTTCCTTGGTGTGGCGTAGGTTCACCCTCTGTAACACAAGCTGTGCTCTCCAAGGACTTTACCAATTGAGCCATTTGCTTGAATGGAAAAAAGGTTGTACCAACGTATAAACTAACCATGAGGATAATAACTGCTGGCCCAAATGTTGTGTCTGGGCGAAGTCATTCTTATCCCCAACATGACACCTTCAAAATTCATGTGAGAGAGTACTTATTTACACACAGTGCTGTGCAGATTGCTGTGTCAATAAAGTTACACAAGTCTGGTCCATCTGTATTTTTAGGAGCATATAGTTTCTGGGGAATACTGGTAAAGTGACAGATCTAAGCATTTTAGTGCACATCAAGGAAGAGGTTTGTGTACATTAGAGGTAGGGTGTGTAGCAAATGCTGCCAGTGCCCCTCCCATGTCCCTTAGAACCTACCTTTGGGCTTTGGATGACCCCAACCAGCAATTTCCTGCATCTCTGGGTTTGAGAGCTTTTCCAGAGCCACAGGAGACCCCTCTTCCCACGTGTGCAGGCCAGGCCGGGAGAACTGGGGGCTGCCGTCAGCCAGTCAATAAAGGGAATTGGAGGATAAATACCTCAGCTCCCTCCTCTCTCAAGTAAAGTAATTCCAAGGTATGTGCTTTCTCAGCATTTCCCCACAGGATTAAGTTTCAGTTGCTCAACTTGGCAGCTAGTTCCCTAACTTACCCTTTATCGGCTGCCTTCCCATCCCTGTATCACATCTCCCTCCTTGACAAGGAAACTCCTTGCAGTTGAATCTTTTTCCCCAGGTCAGTTTCTGGAGGAACCAATTGGGACAGGGTGAGTCCATCCTCTAGTTGTGGTCAGGAACTACATTCATGAGGGTCCGAATCCAGACAGAATACAGAGAGGAAAACTGTCATCTCTTCTGTGACTAAACTTGGGGGACTCGTGGATATGCTGGTGTGGCAGACACTGCAGACCTGCAACTGTCCCTTCCTCCATAGTCATAGAAACCAATTTGGTTTGGCTGCAACAAGCTCAGAGTAGCTAAGCCCGTCCCTCAGCTGCTGAGGATAGGCCAAGCTCAGTGCAAGTCAACCCTTGACTGTCCACTCCTGTGTACCAGTCATCTTTAGGGGAGGGCTGTTGACTGAGCGCCAGCACTGAGACATAAGCAGAATCATGCTGAGGAGCTCATTTTTCTTGGAGAAAATTAGAGGCTTCCTTTTGAACCTTCACCTTCCTTCCTGTTTGAGGCACTACTGGGAAATGCTTGGAATTACTGTAGTCATCTTATCACCATGAGAGAAAGGTTGTTGAGTTGCTAAACCAACCTTTGAACCTCCTACCTCCAGACTTCACTCATGAGCTAAATATTAGTCAAGGTTTCTGTGCCCTAACCCAACTTAGCCTGCTTGAATACAGATGCAATTCTAGAACCAGCTCAATGAGGAGGGATGGCTCACAGGGGACAGGGCTCCCATGGGGCGGTGGAATGAGAAAGTCCCATATTATCCTTTTCCAGTGCATCATTCTTATAGTTCCCTTAAAAATTTAACATGAAGAGTTTCCATTTCTTTCCTAGGATACTCTCCCTATGCAATTTCAAGCTGCTTAACACAACTTAGGGTCTTAGGCCTGCTTCTGCCTCTGCCTGGATTGTTCTCCCATAGGTCCTCGTGGCACGCTCCTTCACTTCCTTCAGGTCTTTGATCAATTGCCACTGCCTCAGTGACAATCCCCTATGAAATGGAACTACCCTTGCTCTCATCATCTCCTCTCAAAGAAAGAATGGGTGGGGAAGAATGAGATTTGGCCCAGGAAGCACTAAGGTCATTACCATCACTATAATTGGTACATTAAAGTTTACGATGTGGTCCAAAGTGGCCACGTTATTAAGAGCTGATGCTACAGGTTCATGCACCATTTAAGAGGCTGCCTGGGTCAATGAAAGGTCAGAAAGCCTATTCGCTGCCATGTTCAAGCATGATGCACACAGAGATACTGTGTCATTTTAAAGTCCCCCGAGTCACCTACCTCTAGCAATCCAGTAGCTAATATTAAGGAACCATCCTTTTGTTGGACCAATGTCTCGGCCAGAGCTGGTCTGCTCTCCTTTTGTTTTGAGGAGATGGAGAAGAGTTGAGATATATGTCTTAATTGCCATATTTAAAAACTGTCACCAAATCACCTCTTTCCCCTCAGGAGGAACAAGAGAAGAAGAAAGAATAGCTCTGGGCCAATATATCTAACTCACTCATTGAAATCTCTACGTTGATAACACAAAGCATCTCAAACTCCATATGACTGGCAGGCACAATTTGGAGGTGTTAGAGGATATTTCATAACCTTCCATTCCCTGTCCCAAAATGAACTTTGAGTTTGAGGTTGAAAGATGGAATAATATCACCTTGTTAGCTAGCATCACTCACCTGAAACAGGATCCCAAAGTCTACTCATAAGATAACTCTGAAGCACCTAGCTGGAATATTTTAATAACTAGACTACAATGCCCCTTGCACTTTTCAAAATACTAGAATGAACATAAAGAAGAGCTAACCCAATCACCTCTTTTTCCAGGTGAGGAATCTAAGACCTGGAGCAAGGTCATATAGCAAGCTGGCAGCAATGCTGAGAGGGCAACCCAGTCTCATGTTTTCAGGCAGGTCCTGTTTCCACTGAACCATGCTAGGTTCCAAGCTATGGTTGTAATGGGTCATCCACAAAGTAATGCTCCCTGCTTTCAGTCTCTAACTACTGTAGATTCCCTTCAGAAATGTATTTTTTCTCTCTCAGTGGACTTGGGCTGCCGTAATAAAATATCATAGACTGGTTGGCTTAAACACAGAAATTTGTTTTCTTGCAGTCATGGAAGCTAGAAGTCCAAGATCAAGGAGTCAGCAGGGTCAGTGTCTGGTGAGAGCTCTCTTCTTGGTTGCAGATATCCACCTTTCTCACATGGCCTTTCCTCTGTTGCAGTGATGGGAAGTGGGAGGAGAGAGGGGAGGGGAGGGAGAGAGAGAGAAAGAAAGGTCTCTCTCATCTCTCTTCTTATAAATTTACCAGTTGTATAAAATTGTTAACCTCATTTAATTTCAATTACCTCTTAAATCTTTATTTCCAAATATAGCCGCATTGGGTTCAGGACTAAAATATATGAATGTGAGGGGAGGAGGACACACAATTCAGTTCTCAACACTTTCCCAACCTGCTACATAAGAATCTGGTTTTATAAACCTTGAATTCCAACTAGGCATTTGAACACCATCAAATTGTATTAAGAATATCATGTATTGTTTTTAAATACAGCAAGAGCAGGAAAATTGCTACAACATTTATTCTTCCAGAGAAGGCAAAGTATTCAATTAACTCAACACAGCCGACCCTAATTTACTATGTCTAAGTAAAGTGAGTCTTGAGCATCTGTTTTGTGTGAATAAGGAAAACAAACACTTTAGCGTACCACTTCTTAATTTTAATAACGTCTGGATACAATAGAGCAACTACTGTCTGTATTGATGTACTATTAAACTTGTTAAAGTGAGACTTAACACACATTGCTTTCACTGGAGACCAGGCTGCCAACTAAATACTGACCAGTTGGTGAGCTGAGTGTCTGAGAGCAAGGAAGCCCAACAACAACGTCATTACTGATAAGGTTAATTTAATCAGCTACTTTTGCTAAGTGCCTATGAGTCACTCCCAAAATCTAAAACACAAACAGAAGCCAATGACCTGTCTAAAGCTAAGTCATCATAGCAGAGAAAAATAAGTTTTAGGAATCTCAGTATTTAAATCCAATCAATTCTGATTTTGAGTTCTTTTCCCTACTTGGGCATACTTTTTCTTTTTGCAGTTGTGTGGATACTCACACTATAATGAATAAAGGAGACATTTTAAAAGTATATATACAGAATGGTCAGTTTAGGGACTGGTGCAAAGGGAGAACTGCAGACTGTTGAAGCAGAGGGAATGAATTATGAAGGCAGTTCAATTAAAGGAAAGCTGGTGACTTCGAAAATATCTGTACAACCAATGGTTTCCCTTAGGGACTTTGAAATAACACCACCTGGGCTTATGGTTCAGGGCCTGGGCATATTAATGGATAGCACTTAATCAGTCAGAGGAAAATGCTGAGTCAGAAGCTGAAGAGGAGAAGTGAAAATCCTAAGTATATCTGGAAAGTTTCCACAGAAAAAAGTCAAACTTGCTGCTAATGATGACAATGATGATGATGATGGTGATGGTGGTGATGGTGATGCAGAAATAGAAGAAGAAGAAGAAGGAGAAGAAGAAGAAGAAGAAGAAGAAGAAGAAGAAGAAGAAGAAGAAGAAGAAGAAGAAGGAGGAGGAGGAGGAGGAGGAGGAGGAGGAGGAGGAGGAGGAGGAGGAGGAGGAGGAGGAGGAGAAAGAGAAGGAGGAGGAGGAGGAGGAGGAGAAGGAGAAGGAGGAGGAGGAGGAGGAGGAGGAGGAGAAGGAGGAGGAGGAGGAGGAGGAGGAGGAGGAGGAGGAGGAAGAAGAAGAAGAAGAAGAAGAAGAAGAAGAAGAAGAAGAAGAAGAAGAAAACAAAAAGAAAGAAAGAAAGAAAAGAAAGAAAGAAAGAAAGAAAGAAAGAAAGAAAGAAAGAAAGAAAGAAAGAAAGAGATAGTGATGGGGAAAATGAGACATTTTGGGGGGCTAGCAATCTGAATCTGTGCCAGTAACCTAATGCACATTCTTCTTAGTCTATAGTCTAGTCCAGCGGTTCTCAACCTGTGGGTCACGACCCCTTTGGGGGTCAAACGACCCTTTCACAGGGGTCACCTAAGACCATCGGAAAACACATATATAATTACATATTGTTTTTGTGATTAATCACTATGCTTTAATTATGTTCAATTTGTAACAATGAAATTGGGGGTCACCACAACACGAGGAACTGTATTAAAGGGTCGCAGCATTAGGAAGGTTTAGAATCACTGGTCTAGTCACTGCCCCCTCTTTAATTATCTGGTCTTGCAAGACTTGTTTACCTAAGTACTACTCCAATTTTAGAGAGGCCAAAAACCATGAACAATACACAACCCCCAGACAGAGTTAGCACTGGTGCCAGGCCTTTAGATGTAGTCTCACGGCCCCCAACCCAACACAAGGGGCTTTTTGCAAAGCCCACAAAAGGTCCGGATGTCCCATCCCATATTTAGGGGACAAAGAAATTAAAGGGGTATAAAGGGAAAGCTTCCTCCATATTGGTTTGCTCAGGATTTGGAAAGAAACAGCCTCCCCTGAGTCCTGTACTAGGACATGAGAAACATCTGAAAATAAATGGGCTTTTCCTGTGCCTCTAGTACTCCTGCGTATTTTTCGGTTGCCTGGTAAATTCTATAACAATAGAAAAGCTCCATTAAAGGAGTATATATGAGATACTCTAGACAAATGCACAAAAATCAAACCAAAATAAAAAAGATTCAAAATCATCAACACCAAGATCAAAAGTTGAGAATCCTTAAAAAATAATAATAATTAATAAAAAACCTCCTAAAACACCAAAAGGAATTATTTCTGTAGAGGATATTAAAGCAAAAATGCAAGCAAGTATAGAAAAAAGTGATTTTCCTCACAAAGTTCACCAATTATATGAAGAATTGCTTCCAGATGACTGGTCATGTGGATCTTCAGTGTCTCTGGCAGTGGAAGAAGTCTCTTTTAAGAAAATAGCTAAATTGTTTGTTAAAAATGTCCATCTTATTTTATTTCTGTAACAGTTGATAACTGGCTGTCCTTTTTATAATGCAGAGTGAGGACATTCCCTACCTTGTGTGATAAATGCTGTCCAGGTACCATTGCCAAGAATGTGTTGTCCAAAATGCCTGTTTAGTTTTTAAAGATGGAACTCCACCCTTTGCTTGGTTTTAAGTATACATAGAATGCTATGATAAGACATAGTAGCAGCAGTGCTCAAATGTACGTGATGAGGAGACAAAACTATACATGTGAGATAAACTCAGCATTTTAATAAAGCTTTGAAAAATCAATGAGAAAAATGCCCTAACCCAGTGGTCATCAAACTCATTAGTCAACAGAGCCAAATATCAACAGTACAACGATTGAAATTTCTTTTGACAGCCAAATTTTTTAAACTTAAACTATATAGGTAGGTACATTGTTATTAACTTAGGGTACTCCTAAGGCTTCGGAAGAGCCACACTCAAGGGGCCAAAGAGTTGCATGTGGTTCGCGAGCCACAGTTTGCCAACCACTGCCCTAACCGGTTTGGCTCAGTGGATAGAGCGTCAGCTTGCGAACTGAAAGGTCTAGGTTCGATTTTGGTCAAGGGCATGTACCTTGGTTGCGGACACATCCCCAGTGGGAGGTGTGCAGGAAGCAGCTGATCGATATTTCTCTCTCATCAATGTTTCTAACTCTCTATCCCTCTCCCTTCCTCTCTGTAAAAAAATAAATAAAATATATATTTTTTTAAAAATCAATGAAAAAAAGATGAGCACCCCAATAGAAAAATATAATAAAGAACTTGATCCAAAAGTTACAAACACAGACCCCCAAATATTTGTTTTTTATAAAAGTATAATGTCCTTAATAATCAAAGAAATAAAAAAATATAAATATACATAACTTTTATCTATCAAACTGACAATTTAAAAATAAATAATGGAACTATCCCAGCTGGTGTGGCCCAGTGGTTGAGCATCAACCCATGAACCAGGAAGTCACGGTTCAATTCCTGTTCAGGGCACCTGTTCAGGCTCGATACCCAGTAGGGGGCATGCAGGAAGCAGCCGATCAATGATTCTCTTTCATCACTGATGTTTCTTTCTCTCCCTCTCCCTTCCTCTCTCTGAAATCAATAAAAACATATTTTTTTAAAAAGAGAAATAATAGAACTCACTTTTGAAAGGACATAGGCAGCCCTATAAACTTGACAACTGATGCAATATTTTTCTGGGTTGTTAACTTGTCAATAGAAATCAAAAGTTCTGAAATTTACATTTTATTTGGCACTGAAATTTCAAACATAACCTAAGGAATAATTGTAGATAAGCACAAAAATAAAGTTATAACATTCTTTATAACAGGGAAACAATATTGGGTGAATTAACTAAAGGACATCTGTACAATAGAATACTAGGCAGTGATTTAAAATTACATTATAAAGGTGTTTATGGACTAAGTCTTAAGGTAGGTTACTAAACAATATGATCCCATATTTTATAAACATTTAATATATATGTATAACTATATGTGAGATATATTCTTAGAAAACGACTAAAAGGATATAAACTGAAATGTCAGTGGTATCTACAATGAGATCATGGATGATATTTATTCTGTTCTGTTTGCTCTTCCATAGTTCCTAAGTTTTCTTCAGATAGCATGTAGCTTTTTATAACAATCCAAAATGGTATTTTTTTAAATATAATTTCACAAGCTTAAAGGAAAAACCAACAGTCCAACAAGCCTGTTTCCCACCAAAGAAATGGCTTTTATTTACTCTTTCCAAAGACCATGCTGTCTCTCTCTCTCTCTCTCTCTCTCTCTCTCTCTCTCTCTCTCTCTCCTCTCTCCCTTGATCTGTGCCCAACTCTGAAATAATTTCCTTCGCATCATGAAAAAATTATCCGAAACCCCAAGCTCACTCTTTCAATTAACTCCCTACCTCTTCCTTACTCAATATTCAATTAACATTGAATCACTTTAAGGCTTGCTATTTTAAAACCTACTTTGGCTAATCTGTTTTTTTAAACGGCCAGCTCTTCTTTTTACTTCTGAACCTTCCATCATCTGAAGACAAGAGGATGTTTGTAAACAAGGCCCTCCATTGTGCCACAGAGGGACACATCACCTGCCCTCCAATGTCATTCTCAAAAGTCCAATAGGGTATAAAATAGGGTATAAAGCAGAATGGAACAACTGGGAAGCTTCCAACCTATAGCAGGTGCCGTGCCAAGGAAAGCCGGGCATGGCCTGGTATGTCATGAAAATACCTGCTGGAGGTCAAAGTAAAAATCTTTTTATAAATAAATCACCCATATAGTTGTGTAGGAAGCACCCTGCACCCCAGGCTGTGCTGCGTGGGGCTCTGGCCCCTGTCTGCAGTCAGCTCCTTATGTGACTTTGGACAAATCGTTTAATTGCTCTGGGCATTAGTTACATCATTTCTAAACCTGTGGCCTCATTTCTAAGATGACATCTACACTGATGAAAGTTCATGCCCTTTTCAACCCAAATTATGTTATTCTAAGTTTTTTAATTCTATGTTACCAATCAGTCCCTCTTAAAGTAGCTCACAGCCTAGTATCTTTACAAATAAATTTCATTGCTGTGCATACTTAGCTTATCTCACTTACCTCACAGTTTCAATATTCTTTTCATCTTATGAAAACAGATTTCTTTGGTCATTTTCCTCTGGTTTCTCTACCCTTCATTTTCTTCTCTATCCCATCCATTTTCCCACATTGATTCAGGCTGATATGAGTCCGTTATTTATCTCTGCATTTTAACCTGAGAAAAGTTAGTCATTTGAAATGCTTTGATTTATTACAACTATTATATATGTTGCTATTTCAAGGTTTAAAAAAGAGGGTGGGGGAGAAGCAGTCAGAAAACAGAAGAGCAAGAATAATAAGAGATGTCACTTAGGTGGCCCAAGAATGGGACTGACTTCCTCTAAAGTTGGTAAACCAAACAAAGACCATCCCCTTGACTCCCTGATCAACACAAATCAGATCAATACTAACTCTGAATGCTGGTGAGGGTGTGGCTCACTCATACATCACTGCTGGGAGTGTACTCTGGAAAAGAGTGAGGCAGCTTCTAATAAAACTAAACATACACTTACCATATGGCTTAACAATTCTACTCTTGGGCATTTATGCCACAGAAATGGAAGCTTATGTTCACACAAACACCTGTACCTACATAGATGCTTATAGCACTTTGTCCACAAGGTCCCAAAACAGGAACCAAGTGAAATGTCCTTCAGTGGGTGAATAGTTAAAGAAACTATGATATATCCAAACCATGAAATACCACTCTGTGGTAAAAAGGAAAAAACTATTGATACATGCCACAATTTGGATGAATTTGAAGGAAGATACACTTCATTTTTTAAAAAATCTCAAAAGGTTATATCTCCATGATTCCATTTATACAACATTCTTGAAATGACAAAATTATAGAGAGGAACAAGAGATGAACGGCTGCCAGGAGATGAGGGGGAGAAGGAAGTGGCTGTGGCTAAACAGGGGAGTACAAGGGATCCTTGCAAAGGCATTGTCCTGTATCTCCAAAGTGGTGGTGGCCACACAAATCTATGCAGGTGATAAAATTTCATCAGACTAAATACACACAAATGAATGCATTAAAACTGGTGAACTGCAAATAAAGTCACTGAATTTTGTCAATATCATCAATAAAAATTTCCTGGTTTTGATACTGTACTCTAATTATGCAAAGAGAGAGAGAGAGAGAGAGAGAGAGAGAGAGAGAGAGAGAGAGAATTAATGCTAACAGCACATATATGGACAATAAAGAGCTAGAATCAACTTACAGTATTGACTTTTTCCTGTAAAGCCTTTTTTTTATCAAATGGAAATGCAAATCTCTCCTAGAGTCCACATTCCCTGAAATTTTAAATGATTCCTAACTTGAGGTGTTCTATTTTGTGGTGGTTGTCATGGTGATGTTTAAAGAGAGGAACTATAAAGTGCTGTACAAAGATTCTATTTTTCTCGAGTAGCTGGAGTAGCATTTCCTTAGTGCAGCATATGCCATTGGCCTCCCACCCACATGACTTGGCCAACCTCAGAGGTTACCTGCACACAGAAAATGCCCGGGGGTTGACACTTTAGGAACAGCCCTCAAGCAATAAAGGACAAGAGTTGGTGGGTAACACTGCATCTCCCTCCTCAGCAGTGGGATGAACCTGGGGTGCAATCTACACTGTCTCTCACAGGATCCCCGGCAGGATTGGACCTCAGTTGCCCACAGCAGTAATCTGTTCATGATCACAACTGTTATTGGCTCTTTCTTCTTTCCTGTCTCACTCTCCCCTCTCCGTCATTCCATCCATCTCTCAACAAACCACTTGAACTCAACTCCTTGCCTCAGGGTCTGCTCTTGGAGACCTGGCTGCAGACTCCAGGGCCTGGTTTCTGACTGAGATTTTACTTTCCCTCATGGATACCAAACTCAAAAAGAGACTTCCACAAACTTTATGGGGATTTAACGGCCTACAATTTGTTTATTGAAGACTAATGACAATGCCCTCAGGTAAAGGCAGTCTCAGACATTTCTGCAGCTTCTCTCCTATTTGCCTGGTAACAAATATGGGCATTGGCCACTAGGCTGTTTGTCTAACAATGAGCTAGAAAGCCTTCTTCACACAGGTTCCATTTGCTGAAGCAAATCTGCATTCAGTGCCCTCGTCTTTAGAAAGCTGCCACGCTTGTGCTCTAGATTCTAGAAGCAGACTATCTGGACCCACAAACCCAGGAGTCCCATCCAAAAGGCTGAGTGTCAGCCAGTTTCCAAGGGTCCACCTAAGTGACTTAAGAAAGTCAACTTACAGCAAACCCTGGTCTGCAAGATGAAGAAAGTGAAAGGATGCTTCGGGATCCTGAAGATCATGCTAAATATGACCCATCTAGACCAATAACCAGCCATAGTCCTGGTAATTAGCACCTTTAATCACTGTTCTCTGAATCCTGGCTGGCATCAAGGCTACCCTGTACTGGTACCATTTTTCAGTGGTTCTGCTATAAATATGTTTATGTCTGTGTGTGGCTAGTTAAATAGGCAAATATTTAAATACTAGAGGCCTGATGCACAAAATTCATGCAAGGGGTTCAGCCCTTGCAGCTGCAGCAGCTTGCCTTGGCCCTCGAAGCCCCGGCTTTGTCCAGAAGGTTGTCCAGAAGAACGAACATCTGGAAGGTCGTTCGGCTGTCTGGTCTAATTAGCATATTATGCTTTTATTATTATAGATACTTTGAAAGACTTGGAGATAGAGTAGCTGAGAGGAAAATAGAATGGGAGTCTGAATATTTAGAAGCCAGCTCTGCCTGGGCCTAGCAAGTAAGGGAGGAGATATTTTGGCCACATCCCGTGGACTTGCTAGGTCTCTGTTTACTTATCAGCAAAATAAAGGGTTTGAATTAGAAGAGAAAGAAAAACCAAGCTCTGTTGCAGCTTGACAAGTCTGTGATCCTAGATAGCATTTTTGTTTTGTAGAAATGGGATCCACTAACCATATTACTATCCATGCACTGATTCATTTAACATCTACTGAGCATCCTCTATGTAGCAAGCACTGTGTAAGGAACACCAAAACATCACCATGCACGGACAAAGGCCGGCCACAGCCTCTGGCACAGCTCAGACCACATTCCCACCAAGTTGGCTTCATTTGTTCCACATGCAATGTCCCAGAACCCAGTGCCCACCAGGCTAAGTTTGTCCCCAAGCACTCCAACAAGATAGATAAAGCCTCAGTCTATACGTTCACAGTGGCAGGCAATAGGAGGTGGCTGTCACCAGGAATTTCCCACCCACCAAGATGATGCACAATAGCAAACTGCCCCAACAGGAAATCAGGGCACTCAAAGGAAGAGAGGAATTTGGATGCTGGATGACACATGTCCTCCACATCTGCCTCCCTGAGCTCTCTGACACATCCAAGCAAATGCGTATGTGCATTGGAGGAGAAGAGAGGAACCATACCCTTCATCCAGCTCTCTAGTGATTCTGGTTTAGGCAGAGGGAAGTGGAGTCCTGGGGTCTTTCGCACTCGTGGACAGATTGGTTTCCACTTCAATCTTCATGATGTTCTCAACTGAGACATAGCTGTGAAAACGCTACCCAAGACTCTGGGCAATAGACGGGGATCACCTTTCTGGCTATGACGGTCAGGATATTGTCACCACCACATCCTCAAAGAGATCAGCCGAGGAAATGGTCAGGGTGATACTCAGGATAAGGGTGCCATTCAGTGCCCAGGTCATGGGGTGCTTGGGGAGCTTCCCAGTATTTTGTGGATGAACACCACTGGCTGTGCTGGCCCCACTCAGCAGTGGGCTCAGCCTCCTCTGACTGGGGGCATCAGTCTGCCACAGATCCTCATACTTAGCGCTGGAGGTCCTGATTCCACTACTGCTCTTTGCTCCACCTCCTCTCTCACCAACTAAATAACTGGAGTCATTGGAAGGCTTATATAAAAGAACCTTTGACATTGCTCAACCCTCAAGCAATTAAACCTAAAATTGGTACAGAAATGCAAAGGACTTAGAATAACCAAAATGAGTTTGAAAAATATGTCAAAAATGATAAAATTATACTTTTCAAGTGTGTGGTTTATTTTAATTATATCTCTACAGAACTTTTTTTAAGAAGGAAAAACACCATCTGGATATCGTAAACATCTGAGATATAGGCCTGTGCAAAGACTTGGCCATGACATCATTATGACCGTGCCCCTCCCAAGCCCCACCCACCCTCAAAAGTAAGCACTATTCTGGTTGTGGCGGTTATCATTCTCTTGCTGGTTTTAAAAATATGCTTACTATATTTGTAGCTTAATTCTGTCCGTTTTTTAACTTTTCTATAAAGAAAGTCACATTCAATACATTCTTCTGTGTCTTGCTTTTCTTGTTCTATTGTTTGTTAGTAACATTATTGCATGTTGATGTATGTAGTAGTAGTACATTTACTTCCACTGCTGTGTAGTATTCTAAAATGTTTTTATTCACTCTGGTCTTAAGGGATATTTGTATTGTTTCCAGTGCCTTACCGTTTGGAACATCACTGTCATGAGGGCATGCACAATCATTTCTCCTGGGTACATAATTATAGCCTTCTCAGTCAGAGCATATATGCATCTTCCCCTTTATTAAATAACTAGAGACCCGATGCACAAAATTCGTGCAAGAGTAGGCCTTCCTTCGCTCGGCTGCTGGCACCAGCTTCCCTCTGGCACCCGGGACCCCGGCGTACCTCACAGCCCTGGCTTCCTCTGGAAGGTCATCTGGTCTAATTAGCATATTATGCTTTTATTATTATAGATATGAAACTACTTTCAAGTGTTTGTATCACTAGTAGTGTATAAGAGACCCAGTGTTTTATTCCTCAACAACACTTAATATGTACAAGCTTTCTAAATGTTACCAATCTGAGAATCACAAGTTGGTCTTTAATTTGCATTTCCAAAATCTACCTCTCTGCATATCAGTTCTCCCCACTAGATGTTCCCACCCTGAAAGGCAGGAAGCATGCATTATTCAGCTTAGTGGCTCTGGTGTGTAGCAGAATGGCAAGCACACAGGGCCATTAATGTTGGTGGAATGAATAAATGATGCCAGTTCCTGGGCTTCCCAATCCACAGGCTCAAAAGGGAAAAAAATAAGAAGCCAGAGTGTGGACAAGAGAGGGGCAGCGGATGGTTGGTTGATCCCATCACTTGCCAAGTTAGACCTCAGTGACCATGGTGGGAGAGGACACACACGAAACAGGAGCACAGAGCTGGGAGGAAGGAATCCTGCCTTGTCTTGTTGTTCTTGTCATTCAATCCTCTGTCACGTGCATTGGGACCCATGTTAGAACAGTAAGTGGGGCTAAGAGTGGAGGGGAAATGATGCTACCTTGTCATCTCTGCTTTCACAGAGTGATGTGTACCCAGGACCAAGAATAGGGATTGCAGGGTCCCCTGTCACCTTGACCAAATTCCTTATCTCAGGGAAATTTATTTGTTTCCTGCCTCCGTTTTTCAGACAGAGACCAAAAATGGGCCCCTTCCGGAAACTGGCGGATGCTGAGTAATTCCACGGAGAGCCTAAAATCAGTCGCCCAGCGATACTGGTGCCGCACAAGGCCTGTGCGCCCACTGAGCTGCAATCGTAGACTCCCACCACCTGCCTTCTTCCCCTTCCGCCTCCCCAGCCACTTAGTCCTCCTCAGCCACCAATGGCACATTCCTGGCAGCTGCCTCTTTGCAGAAATCTGCGCCAAAATTAGACCCATCAAATTGTCAGCCCCATTGTGGGGCTGCTCCCCTGTCAGCTCACGTCATGACAACTGATGATAGAAATGCTGCTATTCAGGCTGCATGGGGAGCGTCTGTTTCCGTTTATAAATCACTTTAAAAAAGAAGCCTGAGCGAGGCCCCTGCCATGGGGGGTCATTGCCCAGTGCTGAGGCAGGGAGGCAGGCTCAGTACCTGCTGGAGGTGGCACTTCCTCTGGAAATTCGGAGGGTGGCCGGGGAGGAGGGGGGGTGACAGGGAAAAGGGGGGAGGGACAGGGAAAAGAATAGCCTTGGGAGGGAAGGGGAAAAGAAAAAAGGGGAAAGGAGGGAGGGAGAGAGGAGAGGAGGGAAAAGGAAGGGACTAACAGGAGTCACCCCTTCTCCTTCCTGGGATCCTCCTCTTAAACACCACCCAGCACTTGCCTCTTTGTGAGCCCAATGTTGTGGCTGAGTTAAAACTCAGTCTTGCATTCTCAGGAGGGTAGAAGGGTGCCCATCAACTTGGGGGTCTTTGTCCCAGGGCAACTCCAAAGCTTCTAAAATACTGGAGATTGTCTTTTCCAACTCTTCCTACTGCACTGGCATTGACAGCGGGGAGAGAGGGCTGAGCGGAGTGGAGGGTTTCATATCCCAAACACAGACAGGCTCCTTTTTGATAGGCCTGTGATTCAGGATTGCTCAGCAACAGAGAACCTGGGGGGAGAAACATTAGCTGAATACCTGCTGCTTTCAGCTCCCCTGGCCCCTGCCCAGGAACACACACACATACACACTGTGTGCATACTTGTGATGACTAAATAGCCCAAGACACAGCTGAAGCATATTCATATTCAGCATCTGAGCATAGAAGTGAAAGGAATCTTAGCATCTTTAGGAAACTAAAGCCCAGAGAAGTCAAGTGACTTTTCCAAAATTGCACAGCTTGTATTTGTCAACAGCCCGGCTCTGAGCCAGCTCCAGGGGTTTCTGCAGACATAAGAAGAGACTCTGAGGAATAGCAACATGATGATAATAGCAATACTAGAGTTCACTTATCGAGGACATATTGTATGCCAGACACTGTTCTAAGAGCCTCTGTTAATTGACATACTTACTTTGCACCAAACTGTATGAGTAGACGATAGTCTTATCATCTTCATATTTGCAGATGAGCAACCTGAGGCACTGAGAGTTTATATAACTTCAGGTCATACAGCCCCTAAGAATGAGCCAATCTGAGTGCAAGAATCCATCCCAATCATGCTTTCCATCCTGTGCGTGTACTGGATGGAGGTCAGGAGATGAGCGCTCTAGACCTGCCTCTGCCGTGGGCAAGTAGACTCCTTCCAAGTGTCCCTGATGACTTCCAAGGAGGTGAACATTTTGAGCCTGGCTCTGTCACAGGTGTGTGACTTTGGGCAAGTGTGCAATAAGGGGTTTAGATGTTCAAACCCTGGACATGTTAAAGGTCTTCAGAACTGGCCCTTGCCCAGCTTCTGGGAACTAACCACTGATGAGAGCATCTCTGCACACCTGGGTGCTTGGGCCAAACCTGGAAGTTTATGCCAGGTGATTTGTTGGTGTGGGGCAGGGGGGTTGGACCACACTCCATCAGTGTGACCTCTGAGGGGCGGGCTGGAGACTGAGTGGTTAGGGTTGGTCATATGGGCACTGCCTGCCAATGTGACTGACTCCCCAATAAATGCCCTGGACACCGAGGCTCGAGTGAGCTGCCCTTGGTGAGCAAAACTTTATATATGTACCTCCAGCTTTCAGAACTGTGAGAAAGGTATTCCCATTGTTGACAAGCCACACAATCTATGGTGTTTTTTTAATTGATTTTTTTTGAGGGGGGGGGAACACCTATTTATTGTTCCACTTATTTACGCATTGATTGGTTTATTGTTATGTGCCCTGACCAGAGATGGAACCTGCAACCTCAACATGTTGGGATGATGTTCTAACCAACTGAGCTACCCGACCGGGGCCCAGGCTCTGCAGCCTGAAGTAAGACACCGGTCCTCCTGGCACCTAGAGGTGGCTATGTGACTACATACTGACCAATAGTGTGTGAGCAAAAGTTGACTGTGGGACTCCTGGGAGATGCCTTCAAAGATGAGTGCACTTCCTTCTTGTCCCTCCCTCCTTCCTCTGCCTGGGGTGCAGGCACCGATGGCAATGGTGAAGGCTGGAGGGCGCCTCCTTCCATCAGCAGAAAGCTGTGCTCTAGGGATAGCAGAACGGGGAGATGGCAGGGGTCTGGTTTCCCGGGGACTCCATGAGGCCCCCTGTCAGCCCTGCCCTATCTCCTGCAAATTTCTTTTTCATGAGAGACAAATAGCATCCATCTTGGTTAAGCCATTATTATTTTGGCTTTTCTGCCACTTGCAGCTGAGCCTCTCCTACCCAATCTGAGCCCATCTCTTGCCTGTACCAGAAAGCAATGATGATTCATTTAAAAGCACTCTATTCAGAATACTATCTTCTCCTATTTCCTACAAATCAAATTACCAGGAGACCAATTGGATTTTTCAAGTCTTTCAAAATGTTCTTTTTAGATGTTCTTGGTATTAAATAGTAACAGAATTTAAATGGCATCAACAAAACACACAGACGTGCCTGTGATGATATGTTACATAAATCTGTGAGGGAAAGGCCCACACCAGAGCACGCAGATGCAGCAAAAGGGGAAAACAACAAGTCGGTCTCAGAGGTCTGCCTCTAGCTCCTTCCATGTTGTCCCAGGCGGCCACCTGTTTACATTCGGGGCACCCTCCCTGTTTCTAGGGAGAGTGAAATTCAAACAGTTGGGGGAAGTAAAGGACTGTGAGCCTCACTGTTCTCATTTCCTGGATACCCATTGTCTCCAGCCCCTGAGCTCCTTGCAAACAGAAGTTGTGTCTCATTCGCAGTTTATATCTCTCCTAACGGAGCACAGTGCCCGGCGTCAAATAAGCACAGTGCCAGAGGGCGTGGCTCTGAGCCCCAGCTCCATCAGCAACATGCAGACAGCACTAACCACGGGACCATACCTGAGTCCTTGAAAACACTCTCTTTATTGTAACCATATTCTAGGCCCCTCATATGTGCCAGGCACTGTGCCAACCATTTGATTTTCATCTTCTGTAAGGATCGCCACAGCCTTATGAAATAGGCAATGTTATTATCCCTATTTTACAACTGAAGCAAATGAGCCACAAAGAAGCTCAACACCTTGCCCAGAGTTATTCAGTTACCAAGAAGCAGACCAAGGATTTGAACCCCGAAGTCTGACTCCAGAGTCCATGCACTGAACCTCACCCCCCTGTAAGAGGGAAGCAAGGCCCCGATGTTGTTGTTATTGTTACAGACTGGAGAGAAGGGAGGGAACTAGCATTGCTGGGAAGCCTGGGTCTGGGCCTGGATCAGGACTGTGCTTGACATTTTAGCTATATTATTGCATTTCATTTACAAAGAGACTTATCCCCAGTATACGGATAAGGTCGCCAAGACTCAGGAGGGCTAAGTAAATCCCCAAGACCTCGCAGCTGGAATGACAGCATCTGGACTTTGTTTCCCGTCTCCCTGTGAGCCCAGGCCCTTTCAGTTCTAGTGCCCCCTCCTGCCCACTGCAGGTGGAATGGCCCCTCTCCCCCCGGGCTCCCACACACTCCTCCTGAGGACCCGACACTTTTTATTCTAACAGAAGGCAATTGCCATTGTGAGGAAAACTTTTTAGTTGTACATACAAAAATCATTGAACCCATGCAAATATATATATATATATATTTGAGGCAACACAAAAGACCGTATAGAAGGCTAATGAGATAATTATTGTTAATGGGGGAACAAGGTGTTGCTAATTAGTCTTGACAAACTCATTTGGGTCTTGGTCTGGCCCAGCAGTGGTTACGGGTCCGAGTTGGCCCTCAGCCTCACAAGACACAGAGAGGCTTTACCCTCAGCAGCCACCCACCTGGGGAAGGCACAGCTGCCAAGGATGAGAATCAGACGTGTAGGGCCATCTTGATGCAGAGCAGCACAGAGCACCTTGGTTTCCCACCAGTTTTTTTTTTTTTAATATGTTTTTATTCACTTTAGAGCAGCGGTTCTCAACCTGTGGGTCGTGACCCCTTTGGTGGTCGAATGACCCTTTCACAGGGGTCGCCTAAGACCATCCTGCATATCAGATATTTACATTATGATTCATAACAGTAGCAACATTACAGTTATGAGTAGCAACGAAAATAATGTTATGGTTGGGTCACAACATGAGGAACTGTATTTAAAGGGCCAGAAGATTGAGAACCACTGCTTTAGAGAGAGATGAAGGGGAAAAAAGAGAGCGAAAGAGAGAGAGAAACATCTATGTGAGAAACATCAATCAGCTGCCTTCTGCAAGCCCCCTACCAAGGATCAAACCCGCAATCCGGGCATGTGTCCTGATCAGGAATTGAACTGGTGATCTTTTGGTGCACAGGACAATGCTCAACCAACTGAGCCACACCACACCTATCTTTTATGCCATCCTGTGGGCACAAGGTGTGCATGCCAACTCTCAGCTCCCCTGTCCACATGAAGTCTCCCAGATCAGGGATCTTGCAGACACAACAGTCCTCATTTGTCTTACTTCTGTAGTTTCCACAGAACAACACCACAAGAAGAAGACCATCTCTGAGATCACCCAGGCCTGATGTCAACCCTCGACTCTTAGGTATCACAATAAGGAGTCAGAACATCCAAAGAGTGATGTTGTATCATGTAAATTCTACATCAGAGATGAAAGTAAGAGTGCAACCAACTGATGTTTGCTTAAACACACCGGGGTTTATTTTTCACGAAGCAGAAGTCCAGGGATGCAGCCCTGAGCTGGCACAGCTTTTGGGGGCTGACTCCATCCATGATGGTTGCCCTGTGGTTGCCGTAGAGATGCTGCATCCACAGGACAGGCAGAAAGGAGAAGGAGGGGAAAGAAAAAGGGGCAGAACCTATATCAGGAGGCAAAGGCTTTCCTGCAAATTCCCAGAAGACATTCTCTCATATCTCATTGCCACCATTAACTGCAAGGGAATGTGGGAACATAAGTGTCCTTAGCTAGGCACAGAATTGCCCCAAACAGAATGGGGTTCAGTTAATAATGAATAAGGGGAGATCAGAGAGTAGGCAAATGGGCAGATGATCAGCAATTTCTGTCACATATGACAACCTTGGAAATAATTTCTCAAACCCACCAGACCCTGCACAATTTTAGGCAGCCTGCTTCATGCACCTGACCTCTTCCCAGTGAGCGAAGCTCCCTCCCCTGGTCTCAGCCTCCCCCTAGAGCCCCCCATAAAAGTGCGCTAAGCAAACACAGGTCTCTGTCCTCAGCACACCTCCCATTCCCACACTAGCTGTCAGCCTTTTAGGAAAACCACCAAGGAATTTATATCCCAGACCTCATTTTAGGGCTTCAGTAGGACTTGATTTTTACAACTGGAATTTGGAAAGAATGCCCAGGAGCACAGCACATCCCCTACTGAGTGGGGCCACCATTCCCTCAGGCACAGCTCCAGGATCTCTCGGTTTTCTTATTTTACCAACCAGATGCTGGCTCTAAGTCATGCTTTAACGACCATGACCTGGATAGTTCCCTGAGTGCCTTGGAGCTCCCTGCAGTCTACATTCACCGAGTCCAGTCACAGCTGTCTTAGTAGGTAGTGAGCTCCTTGATACGGGAGACAGCCGAGAGTCCAGCCAGTCCTTCTAAAAGGTGCGGAGTGTGCGTGTATCAGGGAAAAGTTGGATGTTCCTTCTGACTCCAAAAGTGAATGATTTGGATGCGTGTGGTTTTCTTTAGCTTCCCCCTTAAAACAGCATCAAGCGAGAGTTGTGGGGCTCCCAGCAGAGTCACAGTTTGCAGGTTGGGTTAAGGGAAGTTTGGTGGTAAACTCATCTTGTGGTTGGCTGGGATGACATTCTAGATGTTTCTCCTGGGAACCCATTTAGAAGGAATGTTTTTTTAATCTCCTGCAAAGAGATGCCTCCTAGCAACTTTATGAGAGTGATAGGCATGCATCTGGAGGTTGCCTCTCAAGGACTCCCCAAATCAGCTCAGATTTCAGAAGTGATGGATTGAAGAAGCAGGGAAATATCATGACTACTATTAATTGTAAGTCTGACAAAATAAAACTGACCTCTCCTTTCCTTCAGGTGTGTGTGTGGGGGGGGTGGGGATATAGGAAGAGAAAACATTATTGAAAGCAAAATTCAGCCTTAGTGTGAAACTTTAAAAACTTAATCCTAGAGTTTACAACCTAAAACTTCTATGAAGAAGGTCTATGTGTCCCTAACATGCTCTAAATCAAATTCTTCTAATGTGACTTGGCAGCTCTTCCTATCAAGAGATGGCATCTATTTCTCCACCTGGAATCTGGGCCAGGACCTCCAGCCAATAGAGTGTGGCAGAAGGGATGGTGCGTCAACTCCAAAATTGTATCTCGAGAGACCTTGCTCATTTCTGCTCTCTCAGAATATTACTGCTACCAGGTGAGCAGGGACAGGCTGGCCTGCTAGAAAATAAGTGATCTCGTGGCAAAGAGCCCCCTGGACCCAGCCAAGGCCACCCTAGATCAACCCACAGCCAGCCAACCTCCAAACATGAGAGAAAGACCAGCTAAGATTGCTGTTTGACTCGTAACTGACCTCAGATGCCTGGAGTCCATCCAGGAGCCGAAGAACCCACAGACCTGTGGGCAATAAATGCTTATTGTTCGAAGCCCAGGTCAGCAAACTTTGTCCATAAAGGGCCAGATAGTAAATATTTCAGGCTTTACAGGCTACATATGGTCTCTGTTGAACTTTTTAAAAAACACTTCAAAAATGCAAAAAAAACCCTTACTGGTTGGTCTCAGTGGATAGAGTGTTGGCCCATGGACTGAAAAGCGTCCCACGTTTGATTCCGGTCGAGGGCATGAACCTTGGTTGTGGGCTCAATCCCCAGCAGGAGGCAGCTGATCAATGTTTCTCTCTCATTGAAGTTTCTAACTCTCTATCCCTCTCCCTTCTTCTCAGTAAAACTCAACAAAATATATATTTTAAAATGCAAAAACAATTCTTAGTTTGTGAGTTGTACAAAAACATGCTATGGGCTGGATGTGGCCATGGGCCATAGCTTGCCAACCCTTGTTTTGAACTACTGAGCTTTGGGATGTTTTGTTACACAGTGATAGCTAACTAACATACCACATAGTTTTTGTTTGCTATTATATAATATTCCCTTGCAGATAAAGACTAAATCATGAGGCCCATTGCCTCCTGGATGAAGAATTTGGCTATAATTGAAAACAAAAAAGCCATTGATCAAACTTGAGTCTCATTACTGATTTTCTCAGTTACTTTAATAAAACAATAGCCTAAAAGCCAATTTTTTTTTTTTTAAAGAATTACAATCTTTTTTTTTTTTTAATATATTTTATTGATTTTCCACAGAGAGGAAGGGGGAGAGACAGAGAGTTGGAAACATCGATGAGAGAGAAACATCGATCAGCCGCCTCCTGCACATCCCCCGCTGGGGATGCGCCCGCAACTCAGGTACATGCCCTTGACCGGAATCGAACCCAGGACCCCTCAGTCCGCAGGCTGACGCTCTATCCACTGAGCCAAACCGGTTTTGGCTAAAAGCCAATTTTTATAAGAAATATTTTCAAGTTTTAAGAACAATTGGCCAATATTATGGGATTCCAGACAAGGGTACCAGCACGTAATCCCAAAAAGTCAGACGAGAGCAGTCTTACCTGAGTGGAAACTATTGCTGGAACAGACCAGAGATGCCATCATGCAGCAGAGATGGGCAAAAAGCCAGGGACAGAGTGAGCCTGTCCCCTCTCTCCATGACCATGCAGTCATGTAAACCCAATCCTCTAAGCCACATTCTATGGCACTATAAAGAGAAGAAACAGGAAATAAGCAAGACTTAGCATTTAACTGAGTCATGCCTACAGAGAATGAATAGCTCATTTCAATCACTGAATTGGACTGAGTTTACTGGATTGGACTAAATTTAGTTTTCCCCTGCTATTCAGTGGGTTGGAAACTTAAAAGGGAGATAGATATGTTGTAAGAAATGACATAAGTCTGTTATGAGTTGAATTGTGTCCCCCGAAAAAGATTTCTTGAAATCCTAACCCCTAGGACCTGTGAATATGACCTTATTTGTAATCAAATTAAGATAAGGTCAAAGGGAGAGCCCTAATCCAATATGACTGTCCTTATCATCAATATGATGTCCTCATAAAAGGGGAGAAGGAACTCAAACAATGAGGGAAGCAAAGATGGGCATTATGCAGCAAGGAAATGCCAAGGATTGTCAGTGACACCAGAAGCTAAGAGAAAGGTTGAAAACAGATCCTCCCCTAGAGTTTAGGAGAAAGGCCCTGAGATCCAAGCTTGGCCTTGTTGGCCCCTTGGTTTCAGACTTCCAGCCTCTGGAATCCTAAGGGGACAAATTTCTCTTATTTTAAACCACCAGGTGGTTTCTCACAAACAGCAGCCACCGGAAATTAATACAAGCCCAATTCTTGTTAAAGACAGTAGCTACATCTAATGAATATCAAAAATGATTTCCACACTCTTTTTCTTAAGCCCCTAACTTTGGTGTGCATGAAAATCATCCAGAGAACGAACACTGCTGAACCCCATTCTCAGAGACTCTGATTCACTTTGGATAATGAAACCCAACAATATCTTCAGCAAGCACCTTCTAGTGACTCTGATCAAGCAGGTAGAAAACACTTTCCCCAGAAGCGGCCATGGAGGGACTCCAAAATTCCAAGTGGCATAGAGCTGCCCACCCAGGAAGCTGTCCCCGTGTGGAGGTTCACTCAAGTGGGAGAGTTTGGGTATAATAGCCCCTCCCCTGTGGCATCCCTCAGGGAGAATGAAAAGCAGGCAGAAGCTGCCTCAGCTCTGGCCCTCTCGCCCTTCCCAAATTAGGACCGTGGAGGAGACTCAGGAGAAAGGCGCCCCCTGGTGGCTCTGTTTAGTTTTCCAGGTACCTAGCACCTGGCAGCCAGCCAGTAAGCTAACATCTCCCCCACGTAAATGGAAGGCCCTGTATCAATAAAGCAGGGCCATGGAACAACTTATTGTGATCTTGACTCATATGGCAATAAATATGAAATCGGAATAGAGAAGCGGAACATCCACAGGAAATGGCAACTGCCTTTTATGGGTCTAAAATTTCATAACAGAAGAGAAAATCACTACCGGGCTCTGAAAAGCCAAAGCCAGTCTTTTTTTTTTTTTTTTTTAAATCCGTTTCTGAAGAAAGCAAGACAAAATTGTGGAAGGCAGAGTTGAGTTGGGGGGAGGTGAGGAGAAGTCAAGTCATTTGGAAGGAAAGCCTCTGTGTAGTTTTAAAAGGGAAAAAATGTGAGCAACATAAATCAAAAGAAAGTTTTTAAAAAATGCATTGGATTTTTTTAAAGCAGCCAACATCTAGTGTTAAACTGTGTTTTCTCCTTCCTACCCTATCCCGCTGATTAAATCACAAAATGGTAAAATAATGAACCGCAAAATTCAGTGCTGTTCCTCATCAATACTTATCATTTGCAAGCATCTCTGCATTCCTGATAAAATCATTTCATAATTTCGCTGAACGTCTCGTATGTGTCAGGCCCTCACATACATTATCTCTAATCATCTGAAAAACCCTACAAGTTAGATCTTACTAATCACCCTTTTCAGCCAAACAGCTAATGTCCAGAGTAGTTAATGAGCTCACTAGCACTAAGTAAAAGAGCCCAGGGCTCACAAATAATCTCTGAAGAACTTGGAGCATATCTTGAACCCCCATTTTCCACAATAAGAACAATTCTGGGGATGGGGTTCACATTACACGTGTCTAAGGTCTGTCATTCAGGTAATGAAAACATTCTAAAACTGGATTGTGGAGATGGCTGTACAACTCAGTCAACTTAACTAAAAACCAGTTCATTGTACACTTGGAATGGGCGAAGTTTATGATGTGTACATTACACCTCAATGGAGCAAATAAAATACAAGGTCAAAGAAGAAGAATATACGGAAACCAAAAGTCTATCAATATGAAATGAGTCTAGGAGAGATAGAATTGTTTCTCCATAAACTTGGCAATAGATGAAGGGTGAACCTGATGGAGAGACGGCCCAGCGCTCACCATGAAGATCATCTGGCAACTTCAGACTCCTTCTGGGGCTGCATTTCTTGTCTCAGTTATAACCTCTTTCCCACCAGTATTTATAAATGGTTCCTTATTTTTCCCTTCCTACCAAAACCTGCTTGCAGACCTTTTGTTTATACTAATGGTAAATGACTGACGTGCGTTTAAAGGGCCTCCCTTCTGAAGGAAATATGTAATTTTAAAACTCCAAGTATTCAACCACCCCCTCTCTCCTAAAGAACACAATGGAACATTTCCCTTCGATGCCCAAGTCACTTCAACATCAACACGCAGATTCTAAACCCATTATTACATCTCCAATTACCCCACTGGTCAGGTTGTCTCCCACTCTAAGTTCCCTAACTCTGCTCGTCATTCACATTTCTCTGACCACAGAGTCTCAGCCACTCATAGACTCCTCCAACCCCAGGTTCTGCTGGGGAACCCCAAGATTATATCCTCTGAGTTGGATCATCTGAGGTGATCACATGGCATCTGCCATCTTTATCTCCTGCTGCTGCTCCAACCCCCTCCACTAAACACACCTCATCCTTGGGACACAAGCACCCTCTTGCTATGGACCACCTTCCCCCCACACACATTGTGCTGTTCCTTTGCCAGCCAGCAGTCTGCTCTTCATGGATACTTACGTGTCCTCTGGACAGGGCTGGCCACCAAAAACTTCCATTGGCACATGGGAGACTTGGGGGGCCAGAGCTGCGTCCTGTTCTGGGTTGAAGTTGGAAAGCTCTCCTGCCCCTCTCATGTGCTACACTGTTAGGAAGGTCCCAAAGGAATCCTTCCTCCCCACACCCCATGGAAAGAAATCCACACTTCAATCCAGGGATGTTATCTGAATAAGATCTTCTACTTGGAAGAACCACCAAACACACCGCCCTCCTTTAATAAATGGAAAACATCACCAAACGGACCATTTTTAATCTTGATGGACAAACCATCCAAGTGCTTTGCATTGTGTTACCCAGAGCAAAGTCACACTGGAGTCAGCTCTTATAACTCAACCTGCAGTGGCCTGTCGCACTCCAGTGAAGCCTCAAATTACCCGGCTGCCTGCCAGAGGCCAGAGAAATTAATCCAAACTTGCTTTAGAGAACCCAAGTGCAGGCGGGATCAGCACAGGAGAGAGAGAGCTCCTCGTTAACAGGGTGTTCTTTAAGAAAGTGAATACTTTGAAAGGGTATTCCCAACAGACAATTGTGTTGATTAATGATAACAAAAAAACCAGTATAGTAACCTGCTGCACTCCTGTTGATCTGGATGGATTTTTTATTTTTGTCTTTTTGTTTTTTTTCTCCTCTGGTTTTAATCAGAGAAAACCTCTGAGTCTTGCTTTTAAAATAAATTACTCTCTAGCAGCACTTTAAAAAAAAAACAGCCATAGTCTGATTTTTTTTCTCAGTCAAAAGAAGCAACAAAATCTGTTGCCTTCATTTATGTCTCCCTGGTTCTGAGGAGTCTAAAGCTATGCCGCCAGCCCCGCCTGGGACTCCTGGCAGCACATACTCTCACTCCCTCAGTGCACTCACCACCCAGGTCCTATCCACACCTTCATCTGGGGATTTCCAGCCCGCCCCCCACCCTGTTATCAATTGTCCCTTTCTGTGTTGACAGGGTTTGCAATGTATTCTTTTTTCTAAACAGAGGTCATGCGTTTGTTTCCATTACTCTTCTGAGAAGGAACCCAGATGAGGCTGCAACTGTGGGAGCTGTTGTAAGCCCTCACCCTTAAGGGACAAGGAGGGTGTGCGAGTACCAGGACACAGAGAGAGCAACTCTTGGAAGGGGGACACCTGGCAACACCTGGGCCTTCATGGCGGGAGGCAGCCACCTTCCAAGCAGTGAGCCTGCGGGGAGGGAGCCGGGGAAGGCCCATCCTGACCAACAGCCATCTGCTGCCATGCTCCAATCTTTGCTCAGCGTGAACTAAGACCAAGCAGATGCCCAAGAACCTGCTGGCGGCTCTAAAGATGACCTGCAAATACCTGGGTGGAAAAGGGAGGGTGGGCAGCGGTGAGAGAGCCAGCAGATGCGTCACCTGGAGGCAGTGCCACAGGTCCTATAGCAACTCCAACTGGACATAATGGCTTTCAGGCTGCGTGTAGTAGATGAGCCCCACCCCCCCGCCCCCCAGGTGGACTGCAATCAGTCCTTCTTGTTCCCCAAGCCTCTGCTCGAGTATTTTAAATGAGCCTCCCAAAACCCCCAACACATTCCATCACATCAGCCCTGTTCTATTTCCCTCACAGCATCATCTGACATGATCCTATTTCCCTTTGTCATGCATTATCATCTGCCCCTGGGAGACTGCAAGCTCTTTTGTGAGTCACTGTTCTCCCAGCACTGAGTACAAGGACTCCTGGGGGCCCCACCTGCTGAAATCTGGACAATGATCACTCACAGCACAAAACCTACAAGCCCAGGACACAAACTGTGCTAAAAGCAACCTCAAGATGAGGAAGGAGCAGCCAGGGAGAGGACGAGACATGGGAGAGAGAGAATGGGGAAAAGCTCCTTCCCTTTCAAATGTCACATGTGGCCACAGCAGGTGGCCACAAAGTACCAGAGTCCCAGCTCTATGCCACCTCCGGGCGCTTTCTCTGCCTCTCCTTAATGGAGGGCTGGAGAGAGCCACCAACCTGGCCGCCCGGCCTCCACCTACGTGGCCCATCTTGCTCGAGCACCCGGCAGATCACAGAGCTCAGAGGGCCTTTCCGGTTGGAGGGTCCCCGCCATACATGGTTTGTGCTGCACCCAGTTCCTGGGGGGGAGGTCTGTTCTGACATCAAACAGTCCGTCAGCGTCACTGTTCCAGAAACTGCTGGCATGATGAGTGGGCCGCACCAAGGTGGCGGCTGACGATTAGCTCATCTCTAATTATGTGGAATTTACGATTAGGCAGCAAGTTTATTTTGAAACCCGGCAATAACAAGACACACAGCGCTGGCGCTGGCGAGGACCGGGGGGCGGAGTTCTAGAGTGCCCTTTAGAATATAATAGCTTGTCATTGCCATGGAAACCAGCTCCCTGGGAGTTTGCAGGCACCTTATTCTATAATTATAAAAGGGATCTGATAAGGGTTGGGAAGGGGTGTGTGTGTGTGTGTGTGTGTGTGTGTGTGTGTGTGTGTGTTTCTTTATAAATTGCATTTGGTGGCTGAAAATAGAAGAACCTGGAGAACAAAGCCTGTTATTAACCACCATCTGCTAAGAGGCGGCTACACTTCAGCTGCCTGGAGAGGCTCTTCCTGTAAGCTCTGCACATGTGCCCAGAATGCCAGGGGTCCATCAGGACTCAATGTGTCCGGAAGGGACAGGTGCGTCCAGGCAAGCCAGGTGAGAACGTGGCTGCAGGCTGACATGGCCCGATCCGGTGTTTAGCACCCACTGTCTGAGCGCCAACTGCTCGTGTGCCCCACCCGAGGGGAATCTGCAGGGTCTCCTCCTCCCCTCCGTCCTCCTGCCCCTCATTTTCAAATTTCAAGTCCAAGTGGAATCACAGCCCCCCATCCCTCCCCCCAATCATGGGACTTGAGCTTGAGCAAATTTCATAAGCTCTCTGAACCTAACATTCTTTTGAGATTAAAGATTGTTAGGAGGATTGATCAAAATAATGAAGATGAAGGGAGCATGCTTGGCAAGCCGCAGCTTGTCGTACACAGCTGGACTCTCCGAAGCACTGAGCCAAACTTGCTTTGGGAGAAGATTGTTTGAAAAGCAAGCCCCCTATTTTCCGGTTGAATGATTTCATCAATAATTCCACAGTAGATATTAAAGAAAACAGGGATATCCTGCTATAATAATAATAATACAAAAATACCTTCCATTTGTATAGCATTTTATAGCTTAAAAGGGTGTTCACACATTTTATTGTGGTTGTATGTTGCCCTAATGGAGCAGCACACTCTGTGTTGACTCACTGATAAGGAAGCCCAGGCAGTTCGGAAAGCTTCTTTTCTGAAAGGCCTGCCCTGTTAATAACGGGCCATCGTCATTCAAAACTGAAGCCTACCGGTGCTGAGTACAGCGATGTCTGTTAAGCACTCCGAGTCAATAAAAGCACCAGCAGCCATTTTCTAAAGCTATTCAATCTCTAGAGTTCATCCAATTGCCCTCTGAAAGCAGGAAATGAGTGAGAAGAAGAGAGAACGCTTCATTCGTGATCATAGCCTGTTGTCTGGAATTAATACTCTTTCAAACCCAGAGACATATTTGGGGGGAAACATCACTGTCATATTGCTCCCCCTACTGTGCCCTATTCCCGTGGATCACCTATCACTGCTCATTGTCTGACAATAGGATTACATGTGTTTCCAAGTAATAAACGCCCCCCCCCCCCAAATGATCAGTGAGTTAGAAATGTATTTATTTTTCAAGTAAAGCTCCAAAGGTAGACAGCACAGAGTTGATATGGGGGCTCCGCTCATCGACCCAGCTCACCACTCACCATCTCCATGGCCTGGCCTCAGCCTCTATTCTCTCTGGCTCAAAGTCAGGAAACACCAAGAAATCCCGCTACGTCAGATGCTGACCCCAAGATAATTAGATGCACCCAGATGGGCAGGGCCAGCTGAACCACATGGATGGGGCAAGAGAAGGGAAGTTCTTACAAACAGGTAGTTTGTAGGACAGTTTGCACCCATATGTATCCATGGCAACAGTCATTCTCCAAGTTCCAATGATCGATTTTCACAACAGGTCAAAATCCTCTGGGAAACGGCCACAGAGCAGCTGTCAGTGCTCACTTGTGTGGTCTGCCTACCGGTGTCCAGGGGCCCCACGGCACCTGTGTACCTGCTTATGTGCCCTAAAGAAATAAGCTCTCTGCCCACAGCTCCAAAGGACAGACTGTGAGTCCTTCCAGGAAATAATGGCCTGTCCAGGGATGATAGACCTCCAAGTCAGCAAGACACCAAACACCCGGGAAAGTATCACACCAGATTCGTTTGTCCGCCCCCATGAATTTTAAAGCACACACAGGACAGAGGCCTCCTGAAAAGTGAGCCCAAACGCAGTCACATCTACCCAGGAGAACGTGGTCCCCAGGGACTCACACATCTCAGGATGATTAAGCCTGAGGTACTCAGAAAGTCCTCTGCATTTCCATCTTTCCATCCAACAATGAAAATCAGGGAAAGCAGGTCAAATGAATCACTCACAAAAATTTTTTAAAATGTGTCCTTTTCCAGGGATGATTGACCCCATAGCTGCCACCTCCATTTGCTACACTAAATGGTCACTGAGGTCGTGCAAGACACAGTCACTTTCAGATCAGTTCTCAGGAAGGCTAAGAAAACAGGAGCGTGTGTGTCCGTCTCCCATCATTTCTCTCCTGCTCTCTTCAAGAGTAAGAAAAACAAAAAATGAAACATCAATTCAGCCACCCGAGTATTCGTTATGAAACCGTATCCATAGCTTTTGCTAGAATATCTCTGCTTTTTCACAAGCAGCTCCCTTTAGAAAAGCTTTGCTGCTGTTCCTCCGATTACAGAACAGCCAGCTCCTACCAGCCATGTCACTTGGTGAGAGAGCAGCAAGTAAAACCAGAGGTTACCAAGGAGGCGCTCGCTGCTTTGCACTCCGAAAACTCAGAGCCTCACACTAGACGCCACCTCCCCCGGGCTGCGCTGTGTGACCTTCCTGAGCTAAACTAGGAGCCTTCCTTCACGGGAGACCATCATGGCAGTCAGCTTTGTGAGAACAATACTGAATTCAACCTATGAGCTTAGGGTTCAAGCCACAGCTCCATTACTTTCCATGTGACCTACAGCTATGTAACCTTTTGCATCCTTGTTGACCGCTAAAATAGAATACCTACCTCTGGGATTAGATGTTAGCATAAGAAAGTATTCTGAAACTGTCTGTTTTTAGCTGCCGACAAAATGAAATGTGCTGAGTTCTCTGGTACTAAAGGCACAGCTGTTGAAATGAAGCCATGCATCCAAGCAGACCTATGCAGAGAGACAAGGATTTCTATGGCTTTTCCAATTGCTAATGAGAATAAAAATTACAGGTCAGCCATCAGAAGCAGGGCCCCATCAGACTCCCACCCCCATCTTCTTTGCTCTTTCTGCAGAAGATGCTTTATTGAGCACCTGCGAGGGCAAGCCATCTCCATCTATGAATTAAACATGCATTTTTAGTTTAAAGAAAAAAATGAAGGCATGGTATTAAAAATCCCCTTTTCACTTTACACCACTGCTGTCTATTCCTGATGTGTAAATTCTCAAAATAAAATCCATTTCACTTCAATTTTTTTTTTTATTAAATTTTTATTTTCAGATTACATTTGTTCCTCTCCCCCCCCCCCCCATAACTCCCCTCCTTCCAGTTCCCGCCCCACCCTCCGCCCTCACTCCCCACCCACTGTCCTCATCCATAGGTGCATGATTTTTGTCCAGTCTCTTCCCGAATCTCCCATTCCCCTTACCCCCCCAAGAATAGTCAGTCCATTCCCTTTCTATGTCCCTGATTCATTATAATCACCAGTTCATTCTGTACATCAGATTATTTATTCACTTGATTCTTAGATTCACTTGTTGATAGATGCATGTTTGTTGTTCACAATTTGTATCTTTACCTTTTTCTTCTTCCTCTTCTTAAAGGATACCTTTCAGTATTTCATATAATACTGGTTTAGTGGTGATGAACTCCTTTAGCTTTTCCTTGTCTGTGAAGCTCTTTATCTGACCTTCAGTTCTGAATGATAGCTTTGCTGGATAAAGTACTCTTGGTTGTAGGTTCTTGGTATTCAGCACTTTGAATATTTCTTGCCATTCCCTTCTGGCCTGCAAAGTTTCTGTTGAGAAATCAGCTGACAGTCGTATGGGTATTCCCTTGTAGGTAATTGAGTCTCTTTCTCTTGCTGCTTTTAAGATTCTCTCTTTGTCTTTTGCTCTTGGCATTTTAATTATGATGTGTCTTGGTGTGGTCCTCTTTGGATTCCTTTTGTTTGGGGTTCTCTGCGCTTCTTGGACCTGTAAGTCCATTTCTTTCACCAGGTGGGGGAAGTTTTCTGCCATTATTTCTTGAAATAGGTTTTCAATATCTTGCTGTCTTTCATCTTCTGGCATCCCTATTATTCTGATGTTGGTACGCTTGAAACTGTCCCAGAGGCTCCTTACACTATCTTCACACTTTCGGATTCTTTTTTCATTTTGCTTTTCCAGTGGGGTGTTTTTTGTCAAATCTTTGGTTTGATTCTTGTGCTCCTCTGGTCTGCTATTGGGTATAATATTCTTTATTTCAGTCCATGTATGCTTACTTTCTAATTTCTTTATCGTAGCATCGAGGATCTCATTAGTTTTCGTGAGGCTCTGCACAAGTTTATAGCAAGCCCTCAAAATTGCGATTCTTAGCTCCATATCCTCCATTTCTGTCATGTTTTTTTGTCTCCGCATCTTTTATGCTTTCTTGGTGCACCCCCTTGTGGTCTTTGTGCGCAGTCTTGTTCTAGCCAAGCCTTAATTGTTGTAGTTAACACTAGAGGGATTTGACCACCAGGCCGACTGGCTGTTGGAATCAGCTCTGTGGAAAACTTCAGTCCTCTGGGGAGGTGCTAGTCCAGCCTTTGCCTGAGGCGATCGGCAAATGGCTGTGCGCAGGGCCTGGGCGGGGCGGGCTCAACAGGGCGGGGGGAGGGAGCAGCTATGGCTGCTCTCAGTCCGTCTCCAGGGGCTCTGCCTCTCTGTCCCCACAACCGCTGCAAACCTCAGAGGGACCGTAGCCAGACAGTCCCGCTTCTCCCGTTTGAGTCTGGGTCCCTAGAGACTCGCCCGAATCTGTAGCCCAGAGTCTGAGACTCACTCCTGATTGAAAACGACAACCGCGCCCTCAGCCACCAGCCCGCTTTGCGCGCGCACCGCCGCACCACCGTACCTTTAAATTTTCCACACTGCACCTCCTCTGGGCCTCGTAATGCTGTTGTTTTTCCTTCTAGTTGAAGAGTCTCTCCTCAGCCAGCCTTCCTGTGGTTCTGGGTGATGTCCGTTCCGTCTTTTAGTTGTATTTTTAAAGTGGTTGTTCGAGGCAGCAAACTCCGGTGTTTACCTATGCCGCCATCTTGGTTTCTCCTCACTTCAATTTTTAAAAATCTCTTTCTAGCCTTTGAAACCAAGACCACATACCTTTGAGCCAAAGACACACAACACAGAGGGAGCTGCAGGCACCCACCTTCATCCACAATTAATACTCGGAACTTCTCTGTGTCTCTCACCTACTTTCTCCTCAAACTCTCACCTCTACCTGCCAGCAACCTCCTGGCTCTTCAATTACATCTTCAGACTTGCCTCTGGACTTGGCGACTTGTTTAGTCAAAAAATACTTATGAGTGCCTGCCCTGTGCCAGGCACTGTTGTTCATAGGGAACAAAATCCTGGGAAACCAGGGGTCCCTGGATCTCCTAGAATAGTTCACTCCTGCTTCCTAGGATTAGAATCTTGGTTTCCTCCAGTGGGCTCCAACTTGTTTGCACCTGGCATGGGTTAGTCCCTTGGGCCTCAAATGTCAATTGCATCATCAAGAAAAGGGTAATTTGAACAGAAATGCCACATGGAACTTCTAAGAAACCAGGTTTGATAAAATCCAGTTCTATATAATAAAAGACTAATATGCAAATAGACCGAATGGTGGAATGACCGGTTGCTATGATGCACACTGACCACCAGGGGGCAGATGCTCAACGCAGGAGCTGCCCCCTAGTGGTCAGTGCACTCCCACAGGGGGAGCACTGCTCAGCCAAGAGCTGGGCTCATGGCTGGTGAGCACAGCTGCAGTGGTGGGAGCCTCTCCCAGCTCCACAGCAGCACTAAGGACCCCTTGAGGTTCTGAACTGCAAGAGGGTGCAGGCTAGGCTGAGGGACCTCCCCCCGGCCCCCCACAGTGCATGAATGTCATGCACCAGGCCTCTAGTGGGCTATAACAGGCACACAAATCCAGAAAATGCAGGCACTTCAGTTCCTACAGCCTCCTTCTGGGGATTGTCAATAGAAAATGGTGGGTTATGGTCACCTCAGGCCATCTGACCCCCTCCTCTAGATTGATAAGCTGGGCTTGGTTCCTTTCCCTCTACAATTATCTTGGATGTGTCCTTTATGTCGCACAGGCTATTCTCAAAATAACTTCTTTAAAGGAAGAGTTTCAAGTAATTGAAACACAAAATTTACTTGTGTTCAATTTCTAGCAATTTTGATGCTCTTATCTCTGGCTTGGAACAATAGTTTGGGGTTAAAAAATAAGTAAAGAGCTTCATTTCTGGTACCAGTTCAAAAATTAGTCACTAAGTGGTAGGTTTTGTCAGTTTGCTTTTCCTATACTTTAAAATGATTTTTAGTTTGGTACAACGTAAAATTGAAAAAGAGTAGCAGAGCCCTGGCCAGTTAACTCAGTTGGTTGAGTATAGTCCTGTGCACCAAAAGGTCACTGGTTCAATTCTTGGTCAGGGCACATACCCGGTTGCGGGTTCAATCCCCAGTCAGGGTGCATATGGGAGGCAACCAATTGATGTTTCTCTCTCACATCAATGTTGCTCTCCCTTCCTCTCTCTCTAAAAAGATCAATAAAAAGAAAAAAAATTTAAGTAAAAGAGTAGCAGAACTTTCAGCTTAAGTTGGAGTCCAGCTAGTGACTCTGGATATTAAGGTCCCAAGCAGCACATCAACTACATATGAAAGCAAGAGATACAAAGTTTCTATGAGACTGGAAACAAAGGAAAATAATTCTCCAAGAAGAAGTACACTTCTCCAAGAATTCCACTAACCAAAGTACAGATGAAGCCCTGAGAAAGAAGAGCAGAGAAAGAAAGTCAAGCAGGATTTATGGACCCCCATTTCCTGCAAACCCCTACCTCAGGGACATGAGGCCTTCGCTGTCCATAAAGCTGATAGGCTCTTCCTACTGTAATAAAACCGCTTTCTGAAATGACCATTGTTTGTTTCACAGTGGTTATTAGGCTTTAGGGCTGCATACCAACATTTCTCTCTCTCCTCCTTAGTATGCGATTGGATTGCACTTCCTAACCCCCAGAAGATTAAACATGGACATGTGACTCCCTTCGGCCAGAAGAAAGTGATGTGTATCATGTCTGCATGGAAGCTTTAATACCCAGTGCACAATTAGCCACACTCCTTTTGCCTCTGCTAAGATGACCAGAACCTCTCCAGATGGTGGCCACTCCAATAGCCTAGGTCTTAAAGTGATCCTGGAATGCTATGGTGGACATTCAGCAGGAATGCAAAACAAACTTACTGTGTTAAGGTGCTGAGCGTTGGGGTTTGTTTGTTAGTACTGCATGGCCTTGCCTATGCTGACTTCTACTCATATATCCTGAACTGAGGTTGCCAGATATGCATCACAAAATATCTGACCCCCCCAGTGGATTCAAGGATGAAAAATATGCATTTTATTTTTTAAGATACCAAAAGTATTTACATTTTATAATATTTGCATTTTTGAAACTGTTCTTTTGATGTATATTTACTATATAGAGCAGGAGTTGAAAATTTTTTCTATAAAGGACCAGAAAGTACAGCAATCAAAGTTTGAGAATAAATTAATTTCAATAATTTTAGAGCTGCTATTAATTAAATAAGTGTGCTGGCCCCTCAGGGAGAGAAATGATATAGTCAAAGTAAAAACTTTCATCATACAGGGAATTAGAAAGGAGGTTGTTTTTCCTAAGTGAGAGCCATTAAATTTTTCTGATTTCATCATGGTTGGATATTTACTCCAATAAATGCAGCATATAAAATCAATATATAAAATCATCCAAAGGACACATTTCCCTAGGTACCTGGCATAAATATTTAATGTTTATTTTTGTAAAATTTTCAACTAAATATAATGGAAAACAAGTTCTTATACAATGCAAATGTAACCTTTTTCTTAAAAGGTAATAATTTTTCTCAAATACATAAAATTTTTTATGAAAAAAAAGGGCCAATTTATTTCTTATATTGAGTTGTGAATATTATGACTGCAGAAATCAGTGAATAAGATAGAGATGGGATTCTGGAACTACCAGCTCTTATAGAAGAGTGTATTACTAGCCAAGAATTATTTCTTCCTCCCTCATCCTTGCCAAAGTCCTCACAGTTTACCTCCCCCATTTCATTTATGTTGTGTTCAGTCATGTGACTTGTGTTAGCCAATGGAACGTAGACAGGAGAAACTGTGCCATTTTAGAGCAGAAGCCTCTAACCACCTCTTATGGGTTGGCATTCCCCCTTGCCCTTCTGTCATGAGAAAAGCAAGCCCTTTGCAGCTGCTGCTGGTGATGTTGAACACCTGGAACAGACTTGAACCCAACTCTTATCCTAAGGCAAAACCATTCCAACTAATTTGCAGATGAGTGGATGAGGAAATTGCTGTATGCCATTGAGATTCCGGAGTTGTTAATCAGTGCTATCTCATCAATAGTAACTAATATAGCTACTATTTACTATTTTTTCTTACTTAATCAGGAAGTATTTTTCACACTGCCATATGAAAAATCATGATTTTTAAATAGTCATCAGTTCAGTAAAAATGTCTCAATTATCTTAATAAACCAAGCCACAAAGTGTGATTAAGCCTAGTAATTCCACGGAATTCATTTTTTAAAACTTCTTAACTTTTTTTATTTTAGATGATGCAGCAGGATAGTATTTTGAAGTACTAACAGATGTCCTCAATTATTCCCTATGTGTCATTGAATTATAACCCAGTCCTAGGCCTAGAAATAAAGACACTTAATAACTTAAAAAGAAATGCTTCCAACTATGGATTGCAAACCATTAATGGATCACAAAATCAGTGAAGTAGGTCTCAACCAATGTATTTTAAATGAAAAATAGAAGAGAAAACATCAGACTATGTCACACATAAAAAGGTAAATATTGGTTTGCAAATATATGTGAGATAAAGAGAGAATAAAATGTGATAAAGAAAAGTCAAAACAATAATTGAAAACAGTCATAAAGGAAGTTTATTTGAGTAGAATTAGAGGCATCAAATAATTGGCTCTCATTTGATACTACTAGACCCTTCAAATTACAATTAGCACTTTACTTTCTCCATCACTCTGGAGCTATAATTATAGATAATGTAAAATAGAAGGACATTATTTGAACATGAAAAAGACCACAGCAAATAGTAATTAAACAATGAATTACTGAAGTAATTTCCATTCAAGTCAGGACCAAGATAGGAATGTCTACTATGAACACTACTTTTCAATCATGTTTAGAACATTTTAACTAATGCACTAAGGAAAAATAAATAGAACATAAAGAAAGATAAATCTTTCTGTCATTATCGATATTATTGAATTTCTGGAAAACTAAGATTTAGTAGAACACAGAATTAATTTGATAATGGGACTAACTACACATAAATACATAAAACATCTTATATCCATATTAAGAATAACCAATTAGAAATATAAGTGAAAACATCTAAATTGTGATCAAGACTAGATAATATATAGGGACAAGTATGATTTTTTTTTTTAAGTTATAGGATCTAAGTGAAAAGGCAGCTTGCCGGATGGCTCAGTTGGTTGCACATCCTCCCATACCCCAAAAGGTTGTGGGTTCAATTCCCGGTCATGGCACACACCTAGATTGCGGGAGGCAACTGATTGGTGGATGTTTCTACCTCACATCAATGTTTCTATCTTTCTCTTTCTCTCTCTTTCTTTCTCTTTCTCTCTCTTTTCTCTCTAAAATCAATAAACATGTCTTCAGATGAGGATAAAAAAAGAAAGAAAGAGAAGACAAGCCTCAGAGTGGGAAAAGATCTTTTTAAACCATACATCTAACAAAATAACTTATATCCAGAATATATAAAAATTCTTTCAAATCAATATCAAAGAATGACTATCCAATTTCCTTTTTTTTAAAAAAAGAAAAAAGACTTAAACCAGACATTTCATAAAAAGCCTTTCCACATGATCAATAAGCATATGGAAAACACTCAGTATCATTAGTCACAACAACATATGCTAAATAGCCACCAGAATGGCTACAATTTTTAACAACTGTCAATGCTAAGTTGATAAGAATGGGAACAACTGGCACTCTCACAATACTGACAGAACTGTCACTTGGTACTGGTTCTTTGGAAAACTCTGGCATGCTCTGTTAGAGGTGAATATATGCATACACTCTGGCCCAGCAATTTCATTCCTGGCATATACTTGATGGAAATGTGTGCATATAAGTGAACCGACAGACATGTATAAGAATTGGTTTGGTATTACTGATAACAGCCCAAACTGGAAACAACCCAGATGTGCATCAAGAGGAGAATGGCGGACCTAACCGGTTTGACTCAGTGGATAGAGCGTCGGCCTGCGGACTGAAGGGTCCCGGGTTCGATTCCAGTCAAGGGCATGTACCTTGGTTGCAGGCACATCCCCAGTAGGGGGTGTGCGGGAGGCAGCTGGTCAATGTTTCTCTCTCATCGATGTTTCTAATTCTCTATCCCTCTCCCTTCCTCTCTGTAAAAAATCAATAAAATATATTTTTTAAAAAGAGTAGAATGGCAGGTAGAAATGCAAAATGATGCATCCACTGTGAAAAGTGGCATGGTGAGTCCTCAAAAAAATTAAACATAGAGTTATTATATAGTCCAGCAGTTCCACTTCTGAGTGTCTACTCAAAAGAATGGAAAGCAGAGACTTGAGTGAATATTTGTACACCCATGTTCCCACCAGCATTATTCACAGTAGCCAAAAGGTGGAACCAAATCAAGTGTCCATGGACAGATGTATGGGTAAATAAAATGTGGCATAACCATACAAAGGAATATTATGCGGCCTTAAAAATGAAGGAAATTCTGACACATGCTACACATAGATGACCAATGAAGACATTATGCTAAACCACACACAACAGAGCAAATATTATATAATTCATTTAAATAAGGTAACTAGAGTAGACAAACTCATAGAGGCAGAAAATAGAATGGTGGTTGCAAGGGCCTGGGGTAAGGAGGAAATGGAGAGTTATTTCTAATGGATACAGAGTTTCAGATTAGGATGAAAAAAATTTCTGGAGATGAATGGTGGCAATGGCTGCAAAACAATGTAAATGTACTAATGCAACTGAACTGTACACTTAAAAATGGTTAAAATGATAAATTTTATGTATATTTTATCACAAGAAATTTTAAGAGTAGAATGGATAAATTGTGATATATTCATGGAACTACTACTACACAACAACATAGATTTAATATTTTTAATTCAACAGCTTTAAAAAGTATGTGTGTTTTTTGAATATAAAAAAAGGCAAAAGACTTACACCAGACAAATAAAGACAAAAATGCAAAAGGATACTTCTTCATCCTTATAACTACAGAAAATATATTTTTAGCAGTTTTAGAATTATTATTTTGTTCTAAATTTAAGCATGAAGACTTCTAGAAACGGAGGCTGAGAAATTTTCAAATAATCAAAGCAAATATTTATATAACTTTTAAAAATTTAACTTGATAAACAAAATAAAAAAAGATAAGACTATCTAATTTCACATCAGGCAGCCCTTCCCCAACTGCATTGTCAGTTCACTTCCTGCACCACTCAGATTATAACTGCCTGGACATGGTTACAAGCTGAAGTAGACAAGGCAGTAAGTGATCACTTCCAAGTTTTGAGGTTCATAAGAGAGAGGACCAGCATCAGAAAAGGATGTTGGAAACGTGTCCTGCAAAGACTGCCATTTTTACTTACACTTTCTGGCACAGAAAGAAGATAGATTGTTTCACAGAGCCAGGCACCATATTGTGCCCAGTTATTCAACGGTTCTTACAGTGAGAGCAGCTTCCCGCACTGCCCAATTGGGGCCACCCCATCCGTGAGCCCAGCGTGGTGCACAGTGCTCATCCTTCTCCCTGAGACCTGGCGGATAGTGAGAGGGACCAGAGCCACTCACACCCGAGCCAGGTGAGCAAGCCCTGACTAGCTCTCCGCTGCTTTGCTGTGCAGGTGAACAGAAAAAGCAACACGGCGCCTACGAAACAATGTGGGACAGAGAAAAAGGAAGCAGTACACTCAGGCAGCAGAGGGAAAACACGCTGTTTTAAGAGCTCAAATCCATTATGTTTATTTTCTAAAAGAATGAGAGACACTCAAATCAAGAGGAAAGGTTATTCCCTAAACTTGTAGCCCTAAACAACCCTCTTTTTAAAAAATGTTTTATTTGTTTTAGGAAGTGAAATACATAGTGTGTAGTGGGGTTGAATGAGGTCTCTTCAAAACTCACAAGACCCAGAACCACAGAATGTGACCTTTTTGTGGATACGTAGTCTTTGCAAATGTTGTTGGTTAACCTAAGATGAGGTGGTGCTGGCTGAGAGTGGGCCCTAAAGCCAGTGACTGGGTCCTTACGAGGCCAGGCACACAGAGAAGGCTCTGAGAAGACGGAGGCAGAGACTGGAGTGATGCAGCTACAAGCCAAGGATCGTCAGGAGCCACTAGGAGCAAGGAAGAGGCCAGGAAGGGTTCTTCCCTAGAGTCTTGGAGGACCAACGTGCCCTGCCAACACCTTGATTTAGCTGCCAGAACTATGAAAATAAATGTCTGTTGTTTTAAGACACCTACTCTGTGACAAACTGTTATAGCACTCCTAGGAAATTAGCATAGTAAGCTATACCAAAGAGTAACATCAACAATGATAAAATAAATACCCACTTATCCATAACCTGATTTATGGAAGAAAAGTTACTGGTAACTTTGAAGTCCCCAAGAGTATCTGTCCCCTGTCACAGCCTCCATCCCTCATCTCTACTATCTGGAATTTTGTATTAATCATTTCTTTTCTTTTCTTTGTAATTCCCTTAAACATACATATGAATATATCCCCAAACAATACAGTGTTTAGTTTTTCCAGTTTTTTTAAAATTTCTTTATTGGTTAAGGTATTAACAAATGTGTCCTCATCCCCCCATTAACCCCCAACCTCCCCCCCCCCAGTTTTTCCAGTTTTGAGCTTTTACATGAAGTTATACTTTATATATTTTTTAATGTATTATACAATATTTTGTTTTTGAGACTAATTAATTCGTGATGATGTGTATTATTGTATATACAACATATTTATTTATTTTTCTGCTAACTCCTAAGTGGTTTTCAATATTTTGTTGTTATAAACAATATCACTATGAACATCTTTGTGTCTCATAATACATCTCTATTATTATGGGACTATACTAACCTGATTTGCAATAGGCTTAGAATTAAAATAGAGTTTCTACCTCATAGATTTGCTGAATTATGGATATGTCCATGTTCAACTTTATGAAAAGTATACTTTAAAAATATATATGTGATAGAATTTAGAGGAATTTTTTAGATGTCAAAATCACAGACTCAAAACAAGAAAGAAAAGATGAGATAAAAAATAATTAGTTAATAATCTAAAATCTGATGAGGCTAGGAAAAAAACACAGACTAATCTCACTTAAAATATAGATTTAAACTCATAAATAAAATATAAGCAATTTAAATCTAAAAGTACATAATAATAATGCACCATTACCAAGTTGACTTTACTCCAGAATGCAAGCATGATTAAATATTAAGAAAAATGAACATAATTTATAAAATGAATCAAAACATAAAAGTATATGATTATGTTAATCAAAATTAAAAAGATATTTTATAATATTCAGAATCTATTTCTCTTTTTAAAAAAACTCTTTATGAACCAATACTAGGAAAATGGATTTGTAACATGATGAAAAATATCCACATTAACCAAATTAGAAAAAAGAATAAAATGCTTGCCTTCATTATTCAAACAAGTTTGGAGATTTCTAATCTATGTATTAAGAAAGAGAAAGTGAGGTATAAATTTTATAAAGGAGACCAAAATTAGAAAGGAGAAAATTTATTTGGAGCTGACATGATTTGAAAGTGATTTTTCACCTAGATAACACAACACTAAAAAATCTACTATTGTAAAAATCTCACCATAATGGAGACAGATATACATAGTAGTACTTGTCAGTGTTCAGCAAAGACAATTTGTCCTACAATATTGACACAATGCCTTTAGTGGAGCAACAGATTAAATGGAAGGGTGACGTTAATGATCCAAGATATTGTGTAAAAAATATTTTAAAAATATGTAAGTAGAGTTTCATGTCATATGAAAAAAAATATTAACTTTTAACACTTACAGGCAGCATAGAAAAACTGCTCATATCATTAGAGAAAGCAAGCAGTTCACCTTCCCTTTCTCATGCTCACTCTTGGACATAACTTTATTGGATGAAATAGGGGATGGAATTGTCTAACATTTACATCATTATCTCCTTCCTTTTCTCTTCCTAACTCTATTTTTTTTTCCTGTCAGAACAGACATTTGAATTCATGTACTTCACATGCATTTATAATCAGACATCATTATAAAGTAAAACCATATCTAATTATGCCCATATGTAGATTCTGCTTTTGCTTGATGCCAAGCCTGATGCAAAATTCAGTCTTGCTACAAATCCCACCTCCCAACAAGTTATTTCACACACCAAAAATATTATTGGAAAAAATTAGAATTTGCTAGGATGTTGATAGTGGAGGAGGGTATGTGGGTATAGAGACAGGGGGTATATGGGAACCCTCTATACTTTCCACTCAATGTTGTTGTGAACCTAAAACTGCTCTCAAAATAAATTTTATTAATTAAAAAACTGGAATTTGCTAATTATTTAAGAACTTAATCAGTAGCCAATTTTAAGAACTGACATTACGCAGCACACATTATTTCCATCAGGCAATTCTTTCCTAAGTGCTTCTTGTCAACAGCACCAGCCATATCCAGCCTGGACCCAGGTCCTGGCCCAGGATTAAGAATCCCAACTCTGACTTCTTCCAGCTAAATCCACTTCATGATTTGGGGTTGGCAGGGTCAGGGAGCTGTCCTTTCCAGAGCCCACCTCCTAGAACTTCCCTTTTGTCCCTCTCTACTGACTCTCTTTTCTGCCCAGCCAGCCTTCCTCTCCCTCTCTTATTTTATTTTTTATTATTATTAGAAAAGCTTCCTTTCTTTTAATGAAACCTAAAAATTCTGCCACATGATCATTCCTACCATCAGCAGGTTACTACATGCCACAGACTATTATGCAGCCATGAAAAGTGATGGTGCAGGTCCCAGCAGTACAGCAGCAAAGGTGCCTGTACCCTCTCGGTGCCCACTGCAAGCACCACCAGGACGCCCAAGAGCAAGGGCGATCCAGCCCAAGGAGCACTAAAGAAACCCTGTGGGATCAGCCTAAAGGCCCACCAAACTGTTTCTGCAAACATTGAAACTAAGCTACAGAAATCTAAGTAACAAAATAAACTGGTGAACGGAGTGGATCCAGAGACGTGGAAGCGTGGAACAGAGTGCAGAATCTTGGAGGGAAGGGGTGGGTGAGGGTGGGTGGGAGGTAATCAACCAAAAACCTTGAATGCATATATGCATGGTCCATGAACACAGACAATGGGGTGGTGAAGGCCTGGGGCAGGGGGTGGAGGCAGGCTGGAGGGGGCCAATGGGGGGTAAGGGGGGTCAAATGTAATACTTTCAACAATAAAGAATTATTTTTTAAAAAAAGAAAGAAACAAACAAACAGAAATGCAACAAGCAAAAATCAATCTTCAGAGTGCAAACAAATAAAAGTGGAGTCAAAAGAAGAGGCCAGAGTCAGGCACAAAGAAACCGGTGACGTATGTACAGAAAACAGAACACAGAGGAGAGTCCAGTCAATGATAAACATCATATCCCAAGTCTTCTCCACGATCCCCATATTTCCTGTACTGTTCAACCGTTTCGTAGGGGCAAGAATTTTAGAAGCTCTAGAAATAGTTAAGAACTTTTTTAGGTAGTTAGATAAGTGTTCATACTTTTTCTTAAAAGCTAAAATCAGGTGTCTTTGCTTATTTTTCTGCACAACCAGGAATTAGAGAAATGATGAATTAAGGACATCTCTGATACCTTGTTCACCAATGACCATCCCATGAGCTGGGGTGGGGAAGGTCATATCCTATAATATGAAGCATCATTAAATGTAATTCAAAGCCATAATCATTCACTTGGCCTGTCACAAACACTGCAAATTGCTCCTCTTCTAGACCATGTTGTTCTTTGGTAGAATCTCTTTCTCAGGAAACTGCTCCCTTGCCTTGACTCTCCAGTCAGACCTGAGTGCCATTTGTGACACCTTTGGTCTCAGCAGTCCAGTTTCTCCTATTGCAGCTTTGCTAATAGGCTGTGAAAGATGCAACTTCTTTTAGTCTGTTGTAAGTATGATATTCAATCATGAATCCGTGGAATTTTAGACCTAACAGCTCATCGATATTTTATTATATAGGTACTGACACCCTCTTTTTAAGAGCAATTTACCTCCAAATTTTAACTAAAGTAACTGGATAATTTTTTAGAAAAGGAGTGCAACCTTTTGTTTTTAGATTGTTAGTACCTGTATAAGAATTATCTATGGCCTGGCTGGTGTCGCTCAGTGGTGAGCACATGCTGGGTTTGCAAGCTCAATTCCAAGTAGGTGGTGTGCAGGAGGCAGCCAATCAATGATTCTCTCTCATCATTCATGTTTCTATCTCTCTCTCCCTCTCCCTCTCTCTGAAGTCAATAAAAACGTATTTTTTAAAATTGTTTTAAAAAAAGAATTATGTATGGCCTCTTCTGTGTAAGTAAGAATTGTGAATAGATTGTGTTTACTGTCTGTAAACAGGTCAGACAGAAACCAATAAAATCTCAATTATAAAAATAATATCTATATGGTGTGTAGATACTGTATTTCATTGACTCTAAGACATACTGTATTTTTTGCAGGGGTTCTGCTGTCCTAACTGCTTGGGCACACCTGAACTTAACTCCAGCAAAGCTTTTATAAAGTTGTCATTGCAAATTGAGTTATGTGCTCTATTGGTACTACACCTATTGAGCTGATTATTCTTTAACGTCTTTCAGAAGACTTCACCATAACCAGCATTGAGGCAAAATCATATAGCATGTGCAGAAAGATGTGGAAGCAGAAAAGCAGGGCATGAATTTGATATTACTGAAGCAAATCTCTTCACTGGAAGAATGACCACAATTTCATATTTTCTGGAGTAGAAACAACCAAGAGCTTAATGGGACCCAAGAAAGAAGATACCCGGAAGTTGCTGTAGGTAAGAAAATGCAGAAAGATTGGCTTCACACACCATGCCCTGCTGCTGAAGGTGGAGAAATGGCAACCCTCAGAATAGAGGAAGGAAATCTCAAAGCATCAAGAAGCTGGTTATATCAGACAGAGAAAGACAAATACTGTATGAACTCACTTATATGTGGAATCTAAAGAAACTAACGGACGAAAAACCAAGCTCGTAGATACAGAGAACAGATTGGTGGTTGCCAGAGGCGGGAGAGGGTGGGGGGAGAAATGAATGAAGGGGGTCAAACACTATAAACTTCCTATAATAAAATAGAAAGGTGATGGGGTGCAATGCACAGCCTGGTGATGCAGTAACAATACTGCACTGTATATTTAAAAGTTACTAAGAGAGCAGATCTTATAAGTTCTCATCACAAGAAAAAATGTGTAACTATGTTTAGTGATAGATGTTAACTAGACTTATTGTGATCATTTCACAATGTAAAGAAATATTGGATCATTATGTTGTATACATAAAAGTAATATGTCAGCCCTGGCCGGTGTGGCTCAGTTGGTTGAATGTCATCACATACATGGGAAGGTCACCGGTCTGATTCCTGGTCAGGGCACATACCCAAGTTGTGGGTTTGATCCTCAGTCCAGGTGTGTCCCAGAGGCAACCAAACAATATCTCTCTCTCTCTCTCTCTCTCTCTTTCTCTCTTTTTCATGCACGCGCACTCTCTCAAATCTATTTCTAAAAGCAATACAAATATATGTGTGTGTGTGTGTGTGTGTGTGTGTGTGTGTGTGTGTGTGTGTGTGTTTAAAATCCCAGCCATAGTACTCAGTGGTTGAGCATTGACCTATGAACCAGGAGGTCACAGTTCAATTCCCAGTCAGGGCACATGCCCAGGTTTCAGGCTCGAGCCCCTGGTGGGGCATGAAGGAGAAGAGCTGATCAATGAATCTCTCTCATCATTGATGTTTCTATCTCTCTCTCTCTCCTCTCCCTTCCTCTCTGAAGTCAATAATAATATATTTTAAAGTAATATGTCAATTATATCTCAATTTAAAAAAAAAGGAAACTGGTTAGTACACAGGTGTTGTGCTATTGTTTAACTGGCAGAATTTTGTCTGTCTTTTTCAGCAGTACATAAAACAATGGGACACTAACAATCAACGACATCTTATATACAATGAAATATAGTTTCTTTATTATCATGGAAAGAAATCCTTGATACATTTTAAGTGTTCCTTTCAGGAGCACAGACTAAACTTGGAATGACACCGCATGGCACCTGGGTAAGGGTGCCATTCAGCCGCGTGAAGAGCTCCACCTTTTTTCTATTTCTTGATCTGGATGTTTATTTATGAACATTCATCCAGCCATACACTTATGATTTGTGGCCATTTCTCTAAGTGTGCCATCGCTTCATATCATTTCTTAAAATATCAGTATGTAACCTAGTTTATATAGTGTGGATCCCATTTTTGTAACTGGGTGCAGGTGCGCATGCCCTCTCCCACTTGGGTGCACATATTTTGGTATGTAGGCACAGAATCCAAAATGTCAAGGGGAATGATGGAAAGACAGGTGGCTTTTACTTTCTTCCTTATGCTTTTCTGTGTCTGAATATTTTTTACAGTGAGTGCATTATTTCTTTTACAATCAAGAGGAAAAGACAAAAAGACCTATTCTCATTTTAAAAGCACATGTATATAAAACAAAACCAGCATCTTCCTCGAACAGCAATTGCCTTCACAGAACTGCTGTACATAATAATTAAGGATGTGCACAACAAGTTAGCTATTAGAATGCTCGTCACATTTCATGTCTTCTACCCAGTATTTTCATTTCTGGGAATCTAGCCTAAAAAATAATTTGAGATGTGGACAGATACTTATATAAGGTTTTTCAGCATACAGTGGGGCCTTGACTTGCGAGTTTAATTTGTTCCGAGACCGAGCTTGTTAAGGAGCTCATTAACTCAAATTACTCTATCAACTCAATGCAAAAAATCAGCCGAGAAACAGCTGGTATCTCAAAAAACTCGTTAGTCGGGACACACGTAAGTCAAGGCCGCACTGTAGTGTTTTGTAAAGTATCAAACACTTTTAATAACATGGGGATAGTTAGATAAATCATTGTACATTCGTGTGATGAATGTAGCCACCAACATGGTGTGGATTTTGAAGACTTCAGGGGTAGACAAAAGTAGGTTTATAGTTGTGAATACATGGAACAGAGAGGTTGTTCCTATTTTATTATAACCATAACCTGCATGTCTTTTCTATAGGAGCAACTGTAAATTTACTTCTGCCCACCCCTGCATCATAACAAATGATTCAAATAATATCAACATCTTTGTACTTCTTGTTAACAAAAAAAAATGAGAAAAAAACAACTTTAAATACTAACAAAACTCTTACTGAATTCCTGTGATATGCCAAGTTCTTTATATACATTATCTCATTTAATTCTCAGCATAACCCTGCAAAGTACATAATCATGTTCCTATTTGAAAGATAGGAAAATAGAGGCTCCCAGGGTTATTAGAGCTGGGAGCTCCAGAATTAAATCCTGCCTCTCCCTTCTATCTGATCTCAGCAAGTCAGTGGATTTCTCTGTGCCTCAGTTTCTTCACCTATAAAATGGAGACAATAATTCTCAAAGATAAATTGTCAGGATTAAATAAGCCTCAACAAATGTAGGACTGCAAGGCCATCTTACATGCTATTTCATTCCAATTCCTCTCCCTTTTAAGGCTCACTCCAATCAAATTTTCCACCCCACAATCTTAGCATCTTAGTGTGGCTACCAATGACATCCACATTGCTAACTCCAACTGTCAGTTCCCTCCCTTCCTTACTTGGCACAGTTCATCACCCCCCTCTGACGTGCTAACTCCCTTCCCTTTGCTTCTCCAACCACACTCTCCTGACCTTCCCACCTCACTGGCCACATGCCCCACATTTAATCGTCTGTTCTGTCTCCCTATTCAGGGGCAATGTGGAGACCACATGTTGAAGATGGTGGCATCAAACGTTGGAAGGAGCCCAAGCTCCTGAATGTGTGGAGAACAACCTTTTACTTCCCCTGATGAACATTGGGAAAGAAGTAAAGCTTTATTGTGTTAAGCTGGTATGATGGAGAGGTTATTTATTTCAGCAGCTAGCATAATTTAGCCTGACTAATATACTCAACCACTGGAATAGGAAGGCAATGAAAAAACCTAACAAATAAAAAAGTAGGCATTGAAGCAAATTATTTAGATATATGACTGTATATAGCAAAAGAAACACGTAAAAGAGGTGAAAGTGGTATAACCGAGGTATAAAGTAGGGTGAGAAAGTAAAGTGGGGTGACTGCTGGTTTTCATGATAAGCCTAATAGTAACTTTTAACTACATGTATGCATAATTTAAATAACAATATAAAATATTGATCTAAAAATTATTTATATATACGCCGAAACCGGTTTGGCTCAGTGGATAGAGCGTTGGCCTGCGGACTGAAAGGTCCCAGGTTCGATTCCGGTCAAGGGCATGTACGTGGGTTGCGGGCACATCCCCAGTGGGAGATGTGCAGGAGGCAACTGATTGATGTTTCTCTCTCATCAATGTTTCTAACTCTCTATCTCTCTCCCTTCCTCTCTGTGAAAAATCAATAAAATATATATTTTTAAAAATAAAATAAAAATTATTTATATTAAGTAAAAATATAAATTCTAAACGCTTCTAGGAGAAACAGACATGAGCATAAATAATTACAGAATACACACTATATAAACCCAGAGTGAAGCATGATGGGTCATGAGTGAAACAGAAAGCGCTCTTAAAATAAATCGAATACATTTGAGTACAATTAAAGTTGTGTTCAATTCGGTTCAGTTGTTTTGTTGTAGATTTTGTTTTTGTGTATGTGTGTTTTGTTTTGTTTTTTTAAATATATTTTTATTGATTTCAGAGAGAGAGAGATAGAAACATCAATGATGACAGAGAATCAAGCCCCCCTCCTGCAAGCCCCCCAATGGGGGGTCGAGCCCACTACCCAGGCATGTGCCCCTGACCAGAATCAAACCCAGGGCCCATCAGTCCTCAGGCCGACGCCCTATCCACTGAGCCAAACCGGGTAGGGCTTGTTGTAGATTTTGGAATACGATGGCTTCCCAGAGGGTAGAAAATTTGGGAGCATTTTCTTTCCTTTCTCTTTTAGGAGGAGTGTAAGAGGAAGATATTTTAAATAGTAAGTGGAAGAAGGCCAAAAATCAGGCCTCTGCCAGCACATACTATTTTTGTGTGTGAATTCTTTTAAAGCACCCCTTCCTCGAGATACTTTCATCAGTTGGAAAATTGCCTTCAATGTACTTATCTTGTTAGAATGAGACACTTTACTGACATCTGGTGGATACGCATAAGTATTCAAGTTCAAATATTCCTACCTGCACAGTGAACTGCTCTCCTTGAAGGTATGATTTGTTCCATGCACAACCTGCTGGTACAACTCATGCTTTACTAGTAGGTGGTGTCATCCTAAAATACCTCTTGAATGCCCCACCCTTGCAGAACCTGGCCCCTCAATTGATCCTATCTTGCTAATTCCTCTTCCCTCCTTCTTTCTCTCCTTTTTCTCTCTGGCCCTCCTGTTTAAGAGTGCCTCTCCCCTCCAAAGAAATCACCCCCTTCTTTTGCAGAGTAAAGGCCTTGGTTTCAGCAGACACTTTAGAGCTTCACCTTCTACCGAGAGCTTTATCCGGAACTAAGATGTAACCCCAGAGCCTGCTGTTAATAATTTAAACTATTTCCACCTCAGAATAGATGCAGACCACAATTCAGGATGTCTTTTAACTTAAGGCTCTTGTAGTGGGTGAGTGGGGTCCTGAGGAGTCCGCTCCAGACAGAATCTTACCCTGAGGCCCTCCGCTCCACCACTAGGACCATAAATGCTACCTGCTTGGAAGGGAGCATTTGCCACACCCACTCAGGTGATGTTCAAGCTCTTGACTCCACCAGGAGTCAGAAAACCAGTGGGTATGCTTTCTACACCATTTCCCTTAGGAATCCAGGTTGGTTTGGCTGCTGGTTGCTCAGAGCCCCTGAATCAGCTCAGTTACTTATTTTTTTTCTTTGTTTTTTTCTGTTCCAAATTACTCAAGGGATTAGCTAGTACACATCTGCAAAAACGCATACTTCATTCTTTCAGACCTAACTCCTCTCTTTTTGGGGAAAACAAATGAACCAGCCTATGGTTGGGGACTGCAGAGTGATCCAGTCCCCTTGACCTACATGCATGGTTTGATCCCACCCATGCTTTGTATCACTTGCTAAAACCCATAACCCTAGTTGGATTGAAAGATTTCTCTTCCATGAATCCCTTTTTTGCTGCCTATCTCCCCTAACACTACTTAAGGGAAGTGAGTGGCCTTCAAGAAGGCCCCTCAACATCCATGAGCAGCTTCTGAGTAATTTTTATTCTTAAACATGCTGTTCTGTAAAAACAGAATGAGTCCAGGAAACACTGTCTCTAAACCAGGTACAGTATAAATTCAAATGTCTCTCGCCAGTTTCCTCACACCCTATTGAGTTTGAGACCTAGAAATTTTTAAGAAACCGGAATAATTCAGTCCAGAAAGAGAAAGAAGCCAGGGAAGGTCTGAATGTCTTTCGATATAAAAAGAGTTATTATATAGGTCTTACTTATTTCTATTTATGTCCAATAGAATAAGCTCCACCTGCAATTACATGGCCATCAAGCAGAGAGAGACTGTGGCTGAGCTCCTCACTCACGCTGGGGAGCCTGTGGCTTTGCTGGAAGCCCTCTGGAGGCAGGGGAATGAAGAGGGGGCCTCCTGAGCTCCCGAAAGCCATCAGAGTTGAGCGTCTACACTGCTCATTCAACAAGTGCTTCACTGGTGTCTCCATTTGCCAGACACTAGTGAGGTTAGAACTAATAATTATTCGGTTAAAACTTGGCACTAAGGAGTTCACGATCCGCCGGAGGAATCCAGCCTGTGCAGTCTTCTGAGAGCCAGCTCAGTGTGTCCAGCAGGTAAGGGAAAGTCACTCCCTTATGCTAAATTCCTGCTGATCCGGTCCTCTCTCAGACTCGTCTGCCAATATAAGTGTGGCTGTAATTTAGCCCAAATCCCTGAACACCAGGATTCTGTGCCCTCCCTGAGAATATCCCTTGGCTTTTTGTTAGCCAGCCTGCATGAGAGGAAAGACGGATTTTAAGTGTCCTGGAAGTACCTTTAATTGCATTATGCATCAGGGATTATTTAGGAGTGATGCAGGGAAGGAATTCTGAGCCCTAATTAGGACATTCAACGCTGATCTGTCTCTTCTGCAGCTGTATTCAAAGCTCTGCCTGCCTGTGCAGGACCACAAGGTTTGTAAGAAACCAGAGCAAGTGTAATATCAAGACTGCACACAATGAAATGTGAAAATGTGCCAAATATTGTCCATCCTCCTTAGTCCTCTTATAATTAGATCGTTAATACCATGCCTAATTAATGACAACTTTTCATAGGTCCTGTCTCAGCCAGGGTTCCAGCAGAAAAGACTCGACATGCAAAAAATATTAAATGAATGGACAATATAAAGTTATGTAGGGGAACCATAAGGAATCGTGCAATCCCCCTGCACTAGTGTCACTGAGACTTGACATTCGGGACTCAAAGAGGAGGGCGGGGAGTCCTTGAGGACCAGAAGGTTAAAGTCATGGAGAGGATGACGTCTGGAGAGGAGCTGTGATCTGTCTAAGGGCACAGCCGTCCAAGGCCAGGGATCCAAGAGAACAAATTCCCAGCCTCACTCGCCTCCCTCTTTTTCTATTGGCTGAAGCTAAGCGGGAGCTAGAAGGAAAGGAAGTCCATTGGTTCAGTCCAGAACATCACCATGAGTATGAGTTCTTTATATATTTTAGATACTAATGTCTTGTCAGATATATAATTTGTAAATATGTTCTCCCATTCCTTAGGTTGCATTTTTATTTTGTTGATGGTTTCCACTGCTGCGCCAATGCTTTTTAGTTTGATGTGGTTCCACTTATTTATTTTTGCCTTTGTTTCCTTTGCTTTTGGTGTCAACTCCAAAATACTATCACCAAGACAGATGTCAAGCGTTCTGGGGTCTGTGATTTTTTGTTCTCTAGTCTAATTAGATTTAAAGGCAGCAGTGACTCTGTTTCCATTGGTGAAGAAGGGACTGGTCTTTAGTGAAGCATCAAAACAAAACAAATCATTGTTTGCAACACATTCCTTTCGTTAGCTCTGCTCTCTGTCAACTAAAACTGTTCTGTTTCTTGAAATGTTTGTTCCAGACCTAAGATTAGAAATCACATTATTCTTCTAATAGTGTGCCTAAGACTAGAGCTCACACTAAAATGTATGATTTTTCATTCGATATTTTAAACCTTAATTTAACTTTTATCTTTATGAATGTAAGCATAATTTTGAATGTTTTATTTTCTTTCTCTGGTTCATCCATGCTCTTGATTAACCCCATTATTTCATGTCATTTGGTATCTATCCACCCAGAGCTCTTTCTAAGGAAAATCACTCTACCCACAGCCCCTGCTACCTAAGTTTAGAGCACTAGGCCCCTTTTCTTTGTTTGCATATTACACACACACACACACACACACACACACACACACAATTTTCCCATCTAGCTGCAAAGCAGAGAACATTTTTCTTCTTTGATTTTCATCCTTCCTCTCTCTTTGAGTGCAGACCAAGCATGGAAAATGTCCAGTCAAAGGAACAATTCCTCCCAAAGCTGTGATGCCAATGAGAAGGAGTGGTAATGATGTAAACCTGGATGCAATACTGAACACTCACCATTCCCGTCCGGGGGGCAAGTGCTGGCCTCGGAAGCCAGCCACCTGCATTTTTCTCCCACCTCCACAACTTGTCCAGTCTTTCAGCTGCCTTGGGCTTTATAGCCCATCCTTCCAATGAAGAGGATTAAAGCATTCATTTCCTCCCCTGGGATGCTGTAGAAAGAGTGTGTGAGAATCCACTGTGTGTGGTTGTGTGGTCTGAGTCACTGGAAGATGGAAAATGTAGGAATGGGGGTATGGAAATAGGAAATACGTGCTTTAGGAAACAGTCTTCTTTAATCTTACTTGGTGATAAAATAAATCAATATCATTCATTCAATACAAGTGTTCCCTACTCACTCAAAAATTATGCACAGCCCGGCCAGTATGGCTCAATGGTTGAGCATCAACCTATAAACTAGGAGGTCACAGTTCTGATTCCTGGTGGGGGCACATGCCTGGGTTGTGGGCTCGATCCCCAGTAGGGCGAGTGCAGGAGGCAGCCAATCAATGATCTCTCTCGTCATTGATGTTCCTATCTCTCTCTCCCTCTCCTTTCCTCTCTGAAATCAATAAAAATATATTTTTTAAAAATTATGCAGATAGTTGTGTGTCTATGTACATCTATTTACATAGACATACATACTTCTTATACACAACTAGAGGCCCAATGCACAAAATTCGTGTAAGAGTAGGCCTCCCTTCCACCAGCTGCCGGCACCGGCTTCCCTCTGGCTCCTGGGACCAGGTTTCCCTCCAGCCCTGGCTTCATCTGGAAGGATGTCTGGAATGACGTCTGGTCTAATTAGCATATTACCCTTTTATTATTATAGATTGCACACAGGGTACTATGGGTTGCATGTATGTTAAATATCTAGAAATCTTTTCTGTGCCAGGGTCCACGCTAAGTGCTATGGATTTGAAAATGAATAATGCACAAAATCTTTTCTTATGAAGTTCACTAATAGTGGATACAGACTTCTAACCATCTCAGCTTTTTTATCAAGTACAGCATTGGGCATTTTTTCAGATTTAGAGAACATTCAGGGGGTGGACCAAATAGCATTATCTAGCAAGAGATAGGTAGGCTGAATAATGCCCCCAAATATATCCACATCCTAACCCCCAAAGCCTATGAATATGTTAGCTTGCATGACAGAAAGGACTTTACAGAAGTACTAAATTAAGGACCTTTCAGTTTAGACTTCTGACCCAAAACTGAGAGAGAATGAATTTGTGTTGTTTTAAGGCACTAAGTTTATGGTAATTTGTTACGAAGCAGCAAGGAACTAATGCAGAAGATTAGGAAGGGATTCCTGGAAGAGATCAGATTTAGGTTTGAAAACTAAGTAGAATGTTTCTGGGAGCCAAGGTAGGGGTGACAGTTGAGTGCCAGACAGGGGACCATGTCAGCAATGGATAGAGGTATAAAAGCACACTTGGGACAGAGGTTTCACTTTAATGTTTTATTTTGTTGTGATCATAGAGCTTAATGGAGAGGGGAGGAGGTGACACCAAGCAGACTGTGGAAGGCTTTGAATGGGGAATATCAGTTAGCTGTGGCTACAATTATGCTGCATAACAAACCACCCCAAAACTGTGGCTTCAAACGCCACCCATTTATCATTTCTCACAAATCATTTGGGTCATTTGGGTGGTTCTACTGATCTGAGCAGACAGCTGATTTAGCTGGACTGGCTCATGCATTTGTGGTTAGATGGCAGGCTGGCTGTGGGCTGGTTGGTCCAAGTTGGCCTCAGCTGGGAGCTCTTGGCTCTTGGCTCTTTTCCATGTGTTTCTCACACCCTTCCAGGGGGTATATCTTGGGTATGTTCTCTCGTAGTAGCAGGGGTCAAAAGAGAAGAAGCAGAAATATAAATGCATTTTTTCAATCTTCTGTTTGCATACAGATTACTACCATCCCATTGGCAAGAGCAAGACAAATGGCATATTCACTTTTGAGGATTATCATAATAAGTACCACAGATGGTAGCTTAAACAGTAGAAATGTATTTTCTCGTATTTCTGGATCTGAAAGTCCAAGACCAAGGTGCTGCCATGGTTGATTTCTTCTGAAGCATTTGGCTTATAGATGACTGTCTTCTCCATGGTCATTCCTTAATGCGTGTCTGTGGCCTAACTTCCCCTTTTTATCAGGACACCAGTCATATTGGATTAGATCCCACCCTAATGACCTCATTTTAACTTATCCCTTTAAAGGTCCTTTCTCCAAATACAGAATGTGACTACATTCCAAGGTATTGGTAGTTAGGACTTTAACATACGAATGTGGATGAGACACAATCCAGCCTATAACATGTGGGTAAGTGCAGTGTCATTGTGGGAGGGGGTACCAAAGGGCATGGACCCTGGAAGCATGAAAATTTGGACCATTAATATAATTAATCTACTGCACAAGGAATTGAGAGTTTTTACTTTAATTCATTTACATGATTGGAAGTCTATAGATTTTTAAATAGGGGTACAATGATAAAAAATATATATGTATTTAAGGAAATTATAGTTCCAAATTTATTTCTTGCTACCCAGAATGTTGATTTACAGAATATTAATAAGAGTGAATTCTAAATGCCATAGCTCTGATTCAACATACTGATTTTGTTTATCTATTGCAAAACTTAGTGGCTTAAACAACCATCTTATTTAAGATGTCATAGTTTTATGGACCAGGAACTGGGGATGGATTAAGCTAGGTCCTCAGAACACCCAGAGAGAGAGTTTCAAGAGAAAGAAAGTGGGAGCTCGCAGTCCTTTAAGCACTGGGTCCAGAACCGGCACAGAGTGCCCTCCCCTGAACTCGATTGCTCAAAGCAGTCGCAAACAAGGTCAGTCCCTTCATTTCTAAAATCCAGTTGCTTCCTCAGGACCACAGGATCTGAGCAGCTGGGTTTCCATGTTGATCCTTTTGCACATGTTTGAGGTGGGCTTTTGTAAGATGAGCAACATCTGAAACCTAGGAATAGTACTGGATCTGGAAGGTGGGTGTGGGTGTGTAGCCTGTTCTCAATTCTGCTGTGGATTCTCAATCTGGAGACGTAAACTACACACCTATGCATTGCATCCAGACCCAGGGTCTCCCAGTGCAGGCTTCTGTGTTCTTAAGTGCTACCAGCAGCAGTGACCACAGACCTTCTCAAGGATGGGAAGAATGAAAGGGGCCAACTCTGGTCCTTCCCTCTCAGTGTGGTCATTCTACTACCCCCTACCCCAACGAAGGAGTGAGGGTCCAGGGGAACATTGTGCCAGCCCTCTGCCTGAGGGGTGCACCTAGCTCCTGGAAGGTTTCTTCTCTCTACTCTCTCCTCTCAAAAGTGCTCACCTCCTCGGAACTTCCTCACCTACTTCCCCTGCTCAAGGGAGAAAGGCAGCTCATCTTCCCTGGACACACACTAAAACTTACTAGTATGTCTTGGGTTTGGTTCCCCCAAAGCAGACTCTGAGACAAGGATTCAAGGGCAAGAAGTTAACTTGGGAAGAAGCACTAGTAGTGGAGTGGGGAAGGAGGGAAGCCAGGAGAGGGTGTTAATGAGCGGAACACCACTGTGGGCAACCGGGCTCACTCTAGCTGGGGACCTCTGGGGATGCTGTAGAGCGTTGCCCCATCCATTACGACTGAGGCACTGTTGGTGCTCACAGGGCGCCAACTCCCCGGCACTGGGGTCTTTGCTGTGCATGGGCTCAGCAGCCAGAGACAGCCTCAGGCTGAGCCACAGGTGCCTGCGTAGGAAGCTGTGGGCATGTTCAGGGCAGGGACGGTAAGTGTTGAGGGGATGAGGATGGGATGCCAACTGTGTCTGCCACAAACTCATATCCAGGGACCCACATTAGACCTCATATCATGCCCATTTTTACCGATACATCACTGAGATACTTTTATCAAATAAGAAAAAAATCAAATTTTGAAAATTGTATGTGTCCTCAGCAAAATACAATACAATGAAATAAGTTTGAACAATACAGAAATGTATACAATCAAAAATAAAACTCTTTGTCTCCACCTCATTCCACCAAGATATCCACTCTCTCAACAGTTTCTGTTTTAAATGATTGGGTACAATCATCCCTTTAAATCATGTGCTGAGACAGGAGTTCCTCACAATCCAAGGACAATTAGCACCGGAAAAAGCCACTTACAGGGAATCCATTTAAAACTGAGATCAAAATTTCACACTAAATGGCAATTAGGAGATTATCTTGAAAACTGAAACTAAAATTATAAAAATAAGTGTATTTTTATTTAATAAAACATAATGGCCACTGTGCACTAATTCTTGGAAAGAATAAAAAAATAAATCAATCATTTAAAGGGTTTGGGGAGTAATTTTCAGACAAAATTGTACAGCAGCAGGATGCGACATCCTTCGCTTCATATTTGCCTTTCACAGTTCATGGGATGCTCACTCTCACCAAGAGCATTTAAGCCTTCACAGATGTTCCCAGGACTTCTCTGTATTTTGTGTAATTCGAATCCACTTCCTCCCAGTGACTGCACTGTGCAGCCGTTACCCCGGTCAGGTTTTCCCTTCCCTGTTGTCAACCGGCCTCACTCCCTACATCTTATTTCAGATTTGCAGTTGACTGAGTTAGAGTGATAGGGGGACATGACTGCAAGCGTCAGGAAGTGAGGTTGTTTTAGTGCAGCGGTTCTCAACCTGTGGGTCACGACCCCTTTGGCGGGCAAACGACCCTTTCACAGGGGTCGCCTAAGACCATCCTGCATATCAGATATTTACATTACGATTCATAACAGTAGCAACATTACAGTTATGAAGTAGCAACGAAAATAATTTTATGGTTGGGTCACAACATGAGGAACTGTATTTAAAGGGCCAGAAGGTTGAGAACCACTGTTTTAGTGGAAACTAATTTGATCAATATTCATATAATTTTGAATTATACAACCTCATAACTACAGAGACCAGCATAATGAACATTCAGATAACAGGGGCTCCGGTACCTTCATTTCTGAATTTATCAATTTTGGACATCTATGGACATTGCCCATTCGGCAGTTCTGAGTGATTGAACCTGGCTTTGATCATAGAAGCACCTGGGCCAAGCAGCTTTTCCACACTCTTCTCCCTCCCACTTTCTTAGAATCCATGGAACAAACCACCCTGACCTCAGTGTATAAAACAACAAACATTTAACCTGCCCACGAATTCTGTGGGTCAGGAACCAGGAGGGCACAGAGGGATAGCTTACCTTTTATCCACAATGTCTGGGGGGTCACCCGGGAAGACTTGGAGCTGGGGTGACCTCATATCAGGAGGCTGGAGTCATCTGAATGGGTAGGAGGAGGACAGAACTGCGCGCCAGAGCACCCATGTGTGGCTGTTCCCTGTGGGCAGCTTCCTCGCACCATGGCAGGCTCTGCAGGCTCTGCAGGCTCAGGCTTCTTATGTGGGGCTTGGGCTCTATGCACAAGTGTTTCTACTCGCGGGGGCAAGAACTGCAACTCCTTTTATGGCCTCGCCTCAGCGACCTGGCGCTGTCTTTTATACTGCATTCCAGTGGCTACGTAGAGGGTACCAGCCACAGCTTCAGAGGGGAGAAGAGCATGGGCCATGGTAGATGTTGTTGGGATCACTTTTAGAAATACTCTCTGTCCGAAACCTCAAAGCGAAATGACACCACTAGCTGTTAGGCAAACATGCCCACACTCTCTCATCCCTTGTCTATTATCTGCACCTGTCTTAAATCTGGCCCAGCCTTCAATGCTCACCACCAATGCTGCCTCCTCCATGAAGCCAAGAGAAGCTCTTCTTCAGCCACTCCCCACGCTGTAGCTGTTTTTCTCAGCTGCTCCTCTATCTTGTGTCCTAGGTGTCTGGACTCTCCCTGGATCCTTCTGGTCATCAAGCCCAAGCCCCATTTCTCCTTATGGCCCCTCTGTGTCTGGGGCACGTGTCTGTTGGCAAAATGTGTCTCTGGAAAGTTTATCAGCCTTTAAACGCAGCGCCAGCTGGCAAGGTCTGGAGAACAAGCTAGACATTGTCATATAGACTACCCAGGCCCATATTCCCACCCACGGCTCCTTAAATGTGATGCTCTGAAACAAGGTTCCCCAACCTTCTAAGCTAAACAGACATCCCCTCTGAGCTGCAAAGGCAGGCAGGCACACAAAGCTCTTGGCTGTACAAATTCTGGGGTCCCATGGCTCTTGGATGTCCTTCCACCTGGGCAATGGCTGTCAGGTGCAGATTGTAACTACTCCATTTCCTCCCCGCCCCCCCCCCCCAAGCTTTATTGAGGTATAATTGGCAAATAAAAATGTAAGATACTGGAAGTGTAACGTGTGATGATTTGATATACATATACATTGTGAAAGAAATCCTCACATCTATTAATTTGCTCCACCTTCTTGACCTATGTCAGCAAACTGTACCAGTGGTTGGGCAGGGGTTGCAAATCCAGCCCACGGCCTGTTTTGGTAAATGAAGTTTTATTGGAAACCAGGCGTGCCCATTTATTGCATTTTGTCTATGGCTGCTCTCCCGCTACAGTGGCAGAGTTGAGCAGTGTGACAGTGATCATATGGCCCACAAAGCCAAATTCATTTATGCTCAATAACATGATCTGCATAAGGAAGTGACTAAATAAAAATTTAAAAATGCTGGGACTAAGTATACAAAGACTGGGTTTTTACGTCCTTCCTTTGCCACAAACACTTTGAATAACCCTTGTAGAGTCACTTGACCTCAATGGGCTTCAGCGTCCCCATCTGCAACAGTAAGAGATTTGGACTAGGTTCTATTATGTTACAGAATACACAATTTGAGAAAATGGTGGGGACAATAGGAGCTTGAGAAGGATGTGTATTCCTCTGTTGTTGAATGAAGTCGTCTATAGAAGTCAATTACATCCAGCTGATTGATGGTGTTGTTGAGATGAACTAAGTCCTCACTGACGTCCTGCCTGCGGGATCTGTCCACTCTGACAGAAGGGTGTTGAAGTCTCCAACTGTCACAGCGTGGTCATCCATTTCTCCTTGCAGTTCAGCTTTTGCCTCATATAGTTTAATGCTCTGTTGTTAGGTGCATACACATTAAAGATTCTTATCTCTTCTTGGAGAATTGAGTTGTTTATCATTATGTAATATCCTTCTATTTTCACTTCTTTATTGTTTAAAGTATTACATGAGTCTCCTTTTTCCCCCCCTTGACCTCTCCTCAGCCACCCCTACCCCCCAGCACATGCCCTCACTCCCCTACTGTCTATGTCCATTGGTTATGCTCATATGCATGCACACAAGTCCTTTGGTTGATCTCTTACACCATCACCACCCTCCCCCTTCTCCTCCCCCACCACTGCCCCTGCCTTCTCTCATAGGTTGGACAGCTTGTTTGATGCCTCTATATCTCTGGTTCTATTTTTGTTCATCAGTTTATGTTGTTCATTATATTCCATAAATGAGTGAGATCATGTGATATGTAATATGTAATATCAGGATAAAGTATCCTGATATCTTTGCTTGCCCTGAAGTCTGCAATGTCTGAAATTACTACAGCTACTTCTTTCTCTTGACTGTTGTTAACATGGTATATCTTTCTCCTTCCTCTACTTCTGATCTATATGTGTGGGTTTCTTGTAAACAACATATTGTTGGGTCTTGTGTTTTGATCCACTCTCATAACCTCTGTCCTGTAATTGATACATTTAAACCACAGATGTTCAAAGTGATTACTGACATAATTAGATTAATATCTACCATAGTTGTTACTGTTTTCTACTTCTGACCTTGTTCTTTGTTCCTGTTGTCTCCCAATCTTTTTCTGCCTTTTGTGGTTGTAATTGAGCATTTTATATTTTATTTTTCCTCCCTTCTCAGTATATAAGTTGTATTCTCTTTTCGCTTTTTTTTAAAGCGATTGATTCAAATACTCAGGAATCAAGTGCCTGAAATTCAGAAGTGCCTGTCAATTTACCTCATCTTAACTGCCATCCTCAGCCTCTGGGACCCAGTTGGATTTCTCTACCAACTCAGGTTCAGTCTTTGTTCTTTTGTACTCACCTGTTGGAATAATAAAACCCTGGCCTGCACATAAAACCTTCTTCTTGAACTAATGTTATTCTGGATAGCTGAGAATCCGAGCAAACCTTTGTGTTCCAAGTTTTAAGCCTTTCTCCCACACAAAGACTTGCACAGGAAGTCTTTGCGGCATTATTCATAATAGATGAAAATTAAAAACAATTCAAATGTGCAATGGATAAAAAATGTATTGGTCCATACAATGGAATATTATTTGGCAATGAAAGGAAACAGAGTGACAGCACACAATGAGACGTGATGGACTTCAAAACGTTTTTCTAAGTGAAAGAAGCCAGACACAAGAAATTGCATATTGTATTATTCCATTTATATAAAATGTCAAAAAATGGCAACTCTACAAAGACGCAGAAGTTGAATGGTGCCCTGGGGTGAAGGGAGGGAATAATGGAGATTAATGGTAAATGTGCATGAGAAATATTATTAGGGCGATGGAAATGTTCTACAAGTGATTTGTGGTGGTGGCTGCACAAGTTAGTAAATTTACTGGGGGGAAAAAACACATTGAATTGTACACTTGAAACAGGTGAATTATATGATATATAATATATGCCTCAGTAAACTGGGGTTTTTTTATTCTAAAATTCACGAGCTGGTGTTTTTAAACCCTTTTTGCACGGCTGAGCCCAGCCTCCATCAGTTGGGTGATCATTGCTGAAGGATTTACCCTCAAGGTTCGGGAAGTTCAAATACAGAGCTGACACCTTGAATCCCACACGACCTACCCAGAAATCCTTTTGTTTATTAGCAAGTCTCCAGCCTTGACCCACCTGAAAGTGTTCCTATTTCTGTAGGTTGGGTTCTAATTGATCGGGATTCTTATCTTATTTTTTTTCTGTCTTCCTCCAGAATCTCCTCCTGGGGAAAGAGAGACACACCGATAGACAGAAGCATTTGAGGCAACCTGAGACGGATACCTAGGCACTCCTGACGCCTCATCACCCCTCACGGAGCAGGATCTCCACGTGTGTGAAGCCAAGAGAAAGGCAGGGCATTCGTATTCCATGTGGGAAACGTTCATGGCCCATCGCCCCAGCACCTCCAAGCAGAGCAGCTGGCTAAACACAGCACCAGTGAGTCAAATGTGTGTTTGCGGAGGGAAACAAATCATTAAAACAGATCAAAAGCTCGACGTGATTGGAAACATGCTCATCACTGTCCAGTCCCTGCCGAGGCTCTGCACTCTCAAAGATGGCGAAAAAGCCGCAGGTGCTGTTTACACACTGGCCTCAGCCCCTACTCCCACCCCTTGGGCTTCCTTCTATTTTTCTACTGAGAGGGTTTCTGCTTCCGTATTTGCGAAAGGATCAGTCTCCTTCTTTCTCAGCCTGGTGGCCGCTTACACAGCCTTTAAACCCTCAAATGACATGTCCCCTAGGAAGCTGGTCCCTATCCCTTGGGGCTCAGGCTCACAGCTGTTGGAGCACTTGCCCCATTCTGCTTGGTCCTGCAGCCAGGGGTAAGGCTGCTGACTCCACCACCAGACCATACACTCCAAGAGGGCAAAGCCTGTGTCACTCACCTCTGGGGACTTCCGCATCACCCACCTTGCCCTGGGCCCCGCATGTGTGCAGTGAGGCTCACTCAGACACAACCACTGATACTACACTTCCACTGTTTGTAGCACCATCAACACGCTCCTGTTGCCTTACATGTTCAGCCTCCACTCACCCCTGGATTCAGAGAGAAAGAGAAACATTCACACCTAATATTCCCTCCACTTGCCAGTACACACCTACTCCCTTCTGGTCTAGAAGAGGAGGTACCTTCCCACCAGCTTTTAAGCATTCACTGGCTCCTCATCACACAGAGATTCATGTCCCCCACCCCCAGCATGGCCTTCAAACCCTGGAGCCACCGCCCTGAGGCTTCCTGCCACCCCCACCCTGCATTGCAGCCCCAGCAAATACGGGCCCCCTCTTGCCTCCGCCCTGGCTGCTCCGGCTCTCTGCCTCTCCAGGTGTTTTCCCAGCTTTTTGTGTTTCAAAGATCCAGCCCCAGACAGTGCTCTCCAGCTCCCTTCCCCTGGTGCTCCCAGCAAAACCATGAATCCAGCATTGCCCACCCTGCCTACGCTGTCGCTCTGTGCTGGCTCTTCTGTGTCTCCGTCCAAACAGTAAGGATTCTTAAAGCAGGGACTGTGCTTTGCTTGTCTTCACATTGCAGTGCCTAGCACAGTGTCTGGCACATGCTAGGGGTTTTAATATTAGTCGGGTTTGGTAAAGCCAACAAATCAGGAGAGGACTGTCATTAACATGATATAGTTTGCTACTCAAAGTTCCCAAGAAAAGAGGGCACACCACGCCCCCGGGGGCGGCGAGAGGGGAGAAGGTGGGGTGTCAAATGGAGAAGTAGCACCAGAGTTGGTCAGGAGGCAGAGGGAGTGAGGGGGAAACATGGACACGAGCTTTTGTTGTGGTTTTCACAGGAAGTAACGGGCAAGGCAGGATCAGCAGGCCGGGGATTTGCTTGTTGGAATAACTTGAAGGGCTCTGGGTATAGAGGCTCTTCCTAGTCACCTGGCATCTGGCCTTGGGGTAACAGGGCAGGTGGACAGTGGCCCCACACATGAGAAACCAATAAAGGAGGTGGTTGGCGACGTAGGCTCTGGACTGGCTGCTTTGTATTTGAAAAGCACACTTCTGGGAGGAGGAGTCCCCCCCGCCCCCCGGACATGGGAGACGATGAGGAAGATGGGACGCCGAGGCAAGGGGACTCAGCTCAGCATCAGCTTGTCCAGAACAACTGTGTTCAAATATGCAAGCGGGCAGATGTGAAAGCATCACATTTACAAAAGCTAGAAACATGGTTATACAGTAGGTGCTTTAAAAAGGTACAAGGAATGACCAAATGACTGGATGGATGGGTGGGTGGATGAATAAGTAGATAAATAGACAGGTGGATGAATGGGAGGGAGGTCGCAGGGGAGTAGATGGAGGGAAAGATGAGTAGATAGATAAATGGGTGGGTGAGTGTGTGGATGATGGGTGGGTGGATGGATAGATGCTCACATGCTCACAGTTTCAGGTCATCAAGAGAGATCACTGAAGCATTTTGATTTTGCATCCTTTAGATTTTTGCATATTTCAAATATGGGAGAATCAGCATTTGTCCATAAAATAATTCTCAAAAAGTCTTGAGCTATAACAAATTTTCTTTCATAGCCTAGTTATGGCACCTATATTTTACAGATACCATTTATTCAGTTTTATTTTTCCCTTCTAATTATGATTAAAGATAAAACTCATGGTTCTATGTTCACCATCCTAGTAAATGTAATAAAAAATGCAATATCGCAGTTTTAAAGAGCTCATTTGTGCTGACAGAGTCCCAGAACTGAGTGGTACGTTCAAGGTTAGAGATGAAGAGGATTGGAGGAAACAGCCTGGGAGTGATTCAGTGGCTTCAGAAAGGGCTAAACCGAGACCGACCCCCAAGTCCCTGATGCCTGATGCCCAACCACCTCTCTCTCTCTCTCTTTCTCTCTCTCTCTCTCTCTCGTTCTCTCTCCCTCTCCCTCTCTCTATTGCAAATACCAAATTTGTGCCACCAAATAACAAATCACTGCTGATTCCAAACCTAATGCAAAGATGTTTCAAAAGGAAGCCACACTCGAAACAGAGCAGAAATCCAACTCTGAGACGCATCCCAGAAATACCCCTGCGGTGCACCCTCCACTTTAATCTGCTTTATGTGAATAGCCGGGGTTTCAACGTTTCTAGGTTGGCATCGCTGGTCTCATTAAAAAACACCCTGCCAGCTTACATAACGCACTTCATATAAATCCAAACCAGCACGAAGGGGAACAACCGCTTTGGTAAGCTGGCAGACGCACACCGCTGCCACCGCTGAGATCTCAGGGCGAGGGGTCGGGTCTAGTACAGTGGGGCCTTGACTTATGAGTTTAAGTCGTTCCGAGACCGAGCTCGTTAAGAAGCTCGTTAAGGAGCTCGTTAACTCAAATGATTCTATCAACTCAATGCAAAAAATGGGCCCAGAGACAGCTGGTATCTCAAAAAACTCGTTAGTCGGGAGACTCGTAAGTCAAGGCCCCACTGTTCTGGGAAAGCGGCAGAGGGCATGGGCGATGCTCAGAGGCGAGCAAGCGAGAAGCCCTGATCCCACTGTTCCCAACGAGAAAGCCGCGCAGCTTGGCCTTCAGCTGGGAGCGAATAAAAAGTGGGCCCATAAAATACATATTGTCGTCGGAGCTACAGACAGGGTATTCGGTTAAGCAGGCCAGCACGTTTATTGCCGGCTTCTCAGGCCCAGATCATTATGGGCCGCTGCTGAAAACCACGGGGTTCCCGATGAAGTGGACTCTCCGGGCAGCGAGAGACTGGGGAACTTCAGACCAAGCCTTTGCTTAGATTTTTTCCCCGCGGGGCGTCAGACACAGGTGACAGCACAGGGAGCAGGCACCAGGCGGCAGCATGCCCAGGCCCTCATCCAGGGAGACCACAACAGCCCCGCACACATGCCCGCGCGTTGTCCGGGGCGGAGCGGTCCTGTGCGGCCACCACTGTCCCTCTCTCCAGTCCCAACACCAAGATCCCATCTCCTGCCACTGGGGCAGCTCAGCGAGTGCCCTTGGTGCCGGGCTAACTGTGGCCGCAGCACCGCAGGGCAGTCACCACCTCCCCAGATGTCCAGTTTCTTGCCTCTTTTGGCCCTGACACCGCCACTGCAGAAAAATTTGCTAACTTGCAGGAAAACTTCCAATAGAAAAAGAAAATTCTACCCTGGCCTCTCCCACCCCTCAAATTCCTTGAAGAATTTTGCATTCAAGCCTCAGCACCTCTTAATAACACAGTCCCCGTGATTGCGACCCCTAAATCAGGATGGAGAGACCTGAGTATTGTGTCCACATAGTATATAGCAGCTGTTATCTATATATATAAAAGCCTAAGCAACCATTACGACTGGATGACGGGCCAGTAGCTATGACACACACTGAAGACCAGGGTGCAGACACTCAATACAGGAGCTGCCCCCTGGTGGTCAGTGCGCTCCCACAGCCAACCTCCCATGGTCCCTCCCACCAGCCAGCATGCGCCCCATCACTCCGATCAGCCCCAGTGCTGGCCAGGCCGAGGGACCCCACCCATGCACAAATTCGTGCACAGGTCCTCTAGTACTGAACTAATACTCTGTATATACATACTGGGTTAGTTTGACTGTGACTAGACATAGATGATATAAAATTATTAATAATTTTCTTAGGTGTGATAAAAGTACTGTGGTTGCTAGGAAAATTTAAATTCACATTCATAGAGCCCTAGACAGTTTGGCTCAGTGGATAAAGCATCGGCCTGCAGACTGAAGGGTCCCAGGTTCGATTCCGGTCAAGGGCACGTACCTTGGTTGCAGGCTCCTCCCCTGCCTGGGCCATGGTTGGAGGCAACCAATCCATGTGTTTCTCTCACATCGATATTTCTCTCATCTTTCTCTCTTTTTTCCACTCTCTCTAAAAAAAAAAAAGAAAGAAAGAAAATTAAATTCACATTCATAGAGATAGAGATAGATAAATCATACAAAGCTAAGGAAATAATTAAATCTAGATAGAAGCTATGTGGGAGTTCATTACATTACTATTTCTTTTTTTTTTTTTTTTTTTTTTTTTTTTCCTTTTTTTTTTTTTTTTTTTTTATTTTTATTTTTCGCTTAAAGTATTACAAAGGGTATTACATAAGTGTCCTTCCCCCCCCCCCCCCCCGCCCTTGACAAACCCCTACCTTCCCTTACCCCCCAGTGTCTTATGTCCATTAGTTATGCTTATATGCATGCATACAAGTCCTTCGGTTGATCTCTTACTCCCCTCCCTCCTGCCCCCCAACTCTCTCTGGCCTTCCCACTGCAGTTTGACAATCAGTTTGAGGCAGCTCTGCCTCTGTATCTATTATTGTTCAAAAGTTTGTAATGGTCTTTATTATCCATGAATGAGTGAGATCATGTGGTATTTTTCCTTCATTGACTGGCTTGTTTCACTTAGCATTATGCTCTCCAGTTCCATCCATGATGTTGCAAATGGTAGGAGTTCCTTCTTTTTAACAGCAGCATAGTATTCCATCGTGTAGATGTACCACAGTTTTCTAATCCATTCATCTACTGATGGGCACTTAGGCTGTTTCCAGATCTTAGCTATGGTGAATTGTGCTGCTATGAACATCTGGTTACATATATCCTTTCTGATAGGTGTTTCTGGTTTCTTGGGATATATTCCTAGTAGTGGGATCACAGGGTCAAATGGGAGTTCCATTTCCAATTTTTTGAGGAACCTCCATACTGCCTTCCATAGTGGCTGCACCAGTCTGCATTCCCACCAGCAGTGCACAAGTGTTCCTTTTTCTCCACATCCTCTCCAGCACTTGTCGTTTGTTGATTTGTTGATGATGGCCATTCTGACAGGTGTGAGATGGTACCTCATTGTTGTTTTGATTTGCATCTCTCGGATGATTAGTGACTTTGAGCATGTTTTCATATGCCTCTTGGCTTTCTGAATGTCCTCTTTTGAAAGGTGTCTATTTAGATCCTTTGCCCATTTTTTGATTGGATTGTTTATCTTCTTTTTGTTAAGTTGTATGAGTTCCCTATAAATTTTGGAGATTAAGCCCTTATCAGATATGATGTTGGCAAATATGTTTTCCCAAGAGGTGGGTTTTCTTGTTGTTTTGTTGATGGTTTCTTTTGCTGTGCAGAAGCTTTTTATTTTGATGTAGTCCCATTTGTTCAGTTTCTCTTTAGTTTCAACTGCCCTAGGAGCTGTATCAGTGAAGAAATTGTTTTGGCATAAGTCTGAGATTTTGTTGCCTTTGTATTCTTCTAGAATTTTTATGGTTTCCTGTCGTACATTTAAGTCCTTTATCCATTTTGAGTTTATTCTTGTGTATGGTGTAAGTTGGTGGTCTAGTTTCATTTTCTTGCATATATCTATCCAATTTTCCCAACACCATTTATTGAAGAGACTATCTTGGCTCCATTGTATGTTCATGCCTCCTTTGTCAAAAATTAATTGAGCATATTGGTTCGGGCTAATTTCTGGACTCTCTATTCTATTCCACTGGTCTATATGTCTGTTCTTGTGCCAGTACCAGGCAGTTTTGAGAACAGTGGCTTTGTAATACAGTTTGATATCTGGCATTGAGATCCCACCTACTTTGTTCTTTCTCAGGATCGCTGCAGCTATTCGGGGTCTTTTTTTATTCCAGATGAATTTTTGGAGAGTTCGTTCTAGATCTTTGAAGAAGGCCATTGGTATTTTAATGGGAAGTGCGTTGAATGTATAGATTGCTTTGGGTAGTATGGACATTTTAATGATGTTGATTCTACCAATCCAAGAACATGGTATGTTCTTCCATCTGTTTATGTCTTCCTCTATCTCTTTTTTCAACGTCCTGTAGTTTTCTGAGTAGAGGTCTTTAACCTCTTTAGTTAAGTTTATTCCTAGGTATCTTAATTTTTTTGGTGCGATGGTAAATGGGATTGTTTTTCTAATCTCTCTTTCTGAAAGTTCACTATTGGTGTATAGAAATGCCTCAGATTTCTTGGGGTTAATTTTGTATCCTGCTACATTGCCAAATTCATGTATTAAGTCTAGTAGCTTTTTGATGGAGTCTCTAGGGTTTTGTATGTATAATATCATGTCATCTGCAAATAAGGACAGTTTTACTTCCTCTTTTCCAATTTGGATGCCTTTTATTTCTTCTTCTTGCCTAATTGCAATGGCTAATACTTCCAGTACTATGTTGAACAGGAGTGGTGAGAGTGGGCATCCCTGTCTTGTTCCTGTTCTTAGGGGAAATGGTGTTAGTTTTTGTCCATTGAGTATGATGTTGGCTGTGGGCTTGTCATATATGGCTTTTATTATGTTGAGGTATGATCCTTCTATTCCCACCTTTCTGAGAGTTTTTATCAAAAATGGGTGTTGGATTTTGTCGAATGCTTTTTCTGCATCAATTGATATGACCATGTGGTTTTTTTCTTTCAATTTGTTTATGTGATGTATCACATTTATTGATTTACGGATGTTGTACCATCCTTGCATGTCTGGGATAAATCCTACTTGGTCATGGTGTATGATCCTTCTGATGTACTGCTGGATCCGATTTGCTAAGATTTTGTTGAGGATTTTGGCATCTATGTTCATGAGGGATATTGGCCTGTAATTCTCTTTCATTGTGATGTCTTTACCTGGTTTTGGTATTAGGGTGATGCTGGCTTCATAGAATGAGCTTGGAAGTGTTCCTTCCTCTTGAATTTTTTGTAGTAGTCTGAGGAGGGTAGGTTTTAGTTCTTCCTTGAATGTTTGGTAGAACTCCCCTGTGAAGCCGTCTGGCCCTGGGCTTTTGTTTGCTGGAAGCTTTCTGATGACTGCTTCAATTTCTTCCATAGTTATTGGCCTATTGAGGTTTTTAGATTCTTCCTGATTGAGTTTTGGAATGTTGTATTTTTCTAGGAATTTGTCCATTTCCTCCAGGTTGTCTAGTTTGTTGGAGTAGAGTTGCCCGTAGTATTGTTTAACAATCATTTGTATTTCTGTGGGGTCTGTTGTTATTTCGCCTCTATCATTTCTGATTTGGTTTATTTGGGACCTTTCTCTTTGCTTCTTGGTGAGCCTGGCGAGGGGTTTGTCAATCTTGTTTATCCTTTCAAAGAACCAGCTCTTGGTTTCATTGATTTTCTGTATTGTTTTTTTGGTCTCTATGTCATTGATTTCTGCTCTAATCTTTATTATCTCCTTCCTTCTGCTCACTCTGGGGTTTTCTTGTTGCTCTCTTTCTAATTCTTTGAGTTGTAGAGTTAGATGATTAACTACCATTTTTTCTTGTTTTTTGAGATAGGCCTGTAGAGCTATAAACTTCCCTCTCAGGACTGCTTTCATTGTGTCCCAGAGGTTTTGGATTGTTGTGTTTTCATTGTCATTAGTGTCCAGGATGTTTTTAATTTCTTCTTTGATGTCATCGGTAACCCAATCAATATTTAATAACATGCTATTCAGCTTCCAAGTGTTTGAGTATTTTGGGTTGTTTTTATTGTAGTTTATTTCTAACATTATGCCATCGTGGTCTGAGAAGATGCTTTTTATGATCTCAATCTTCTTGAATTTGTGGAGACTTTGCTTGTGACCCAATATGTGGTCTATTTTTGAATATGTCCCATGAGCACCTGAGAGGAATGTATATTCCGCAGCTGTGGGGTGTAGAGTTCTGAAGATGTCAATTAAGTCCATCTGATCTAGTGAGTCATTTAGGATTGCTGTTTCTTTGCTGATTGTTTGTCTAGCGGATTTATCCAGTGATGTCAGTGGTGTATTAAAGTCCCCTACTATGATTGTGTTATTGTCGATATCTCCCCTGATATCTCCCAGAAGTTTTCTTATGTATGTGGGTGCTCCTGCATTGGGTGCATATATGTTTACCAGGGTTATATCTTCTTGTTGTATTGATCCCTTTAGTATTATGAAGTGGCCTTCCTTATCTCTGGTTATGGCCTTCACTTTGAGATGTATTTTGTCAGATATAAGTATTGCTACCCCAGCTTTCTTTTCCTTTCCATTTGCGTGAAAGATATTTTTCCATCCCTTCACTTTCAGTCTGTGTGAGTCCTTTCCAATGAGGTGGGTCTCTTGTAGACAGCAGATGTATGGGTCATGTTTTTTTATCCATTCAGCCACTCGATGTCTTTTATTTGGAGCATTTAGTCCATTTACATTTAAAGTTATTATTGAAAGGTACTTGTTTGTAGCCATTTCTTTTTTTGTGTGTGTGTGTGGCTGATTTCTTTCTGAGCTTGATATTTCTTCTTTTACACCAGTCCCTTTAGCATTTCTTGCATGGCTGGCTTGGTGGTGATAAACTCCCTTAGCCCTTTTTTGTCTGTGAAGCTTCTTATTTCCCCTTCAATTTTGAATGATAGCCTTGCTGGATAGAGTATTCTTGGATTCAGTCCTTTGCTTTGCATCACTTTGTAGATTTCCGTCCATTCTTTTCTGGCCTGATGTGTTTCTGTTGAGAAATCATTTGATAATCGAATGGGAGATCCCTTGTATGTTACTTTCCGCCTCTCTCTTGCAGCCTGTAAGATTCTCTCTTTATCCTGAACATTTGCCATGGTAATTATGATGTGTCTTGGTGTGGGTCTTTTCGGGTTCACCTTGTTTGGGACTCTCTGGGCTTGTGTGACTTTTTTCTTCCCCACCTCAGGGAAGTTTTCTGATATTATTTCTTCGAATAGGTTTTCTAATCCATGTTCATCTTTCTGTTGTTCTGGCACCCCTATTATTCGTATGTTGCTTCGTTTCATGTTGTCCCAAAGTTCCCTTAGGCTCTCCTCCTGTCTTTTAATTTTTTTCTCCATTTGCAGTACAGTTTGAGTGTGTTTTGCTTCCTTGTCTTCTAATTCACTGATTCGGTCCTCCGCTTCTCCCAGTCTACTGTTGATACTTTCAATGGTGTTTTTTATTGCAGCTATGTCGCTCTTCATTTCTTCTTGGGACTTACTTAAGTTGTTGATTTTTTCATCTGTTTCTTCTAGCTTCTTGCATACGTAGTTGAGTTTTTCATCTGTTTCTTCTTGCTTCTTGAACATCCGGTGCATGTACTCTAGGAACCTTATTCTGAATTCTTTTTCCGTCATGTTGCATATCTCTGTCTCACTTAGCTGCTTTTCTGGCGAGTCCTCCTTTTCTTTCCTTTGGGGGTTTCTTTGTCTACCCATGTTTGATCTCACTGACATTACTTGTTGTTGAATCGTTCAGTGGCTGGACCCTGGGTGGCAGTGGCTGCTCCCTGGGTGGCAGTGGCTCCTCGGTCTGTGGTTGCTCCTTGGGCGGTTGTGGTAGCAGCGGCTCCTCTGTTGATAGCAGAGCCTCTGATGGGTGCTGTTCACAGTTGTGGTGGCTCTTCTGGCTGGTGGAGGGTGGCTTCAGACTCAGCAACTTTGAGGTAAGTCTAACCTTTCCGTGGAGGGGTGCAGGTCTCCCCTTGGCTCTTGCAGTCGCGCTGTTTGCGAGTCGTTGCCTCCGGGTCAGTAGCCGATCTCTAGATGCCGGTGAACGCTGCCTGAGATGGCGCGGTCTCGCTGCTGCGCTGGCGCCCAGAGGGAGGTTTCAGCCTCAATCTCTAACCATCCGCATTTTTTAGGAGTTTTCTGTCTTTCCTGGCTGCAGACTGTCTCTCAGCTGAACCTCCCCAGCTTGATCGGGCCGATTGTTACCCGTTTCAGCTGCTCGCCCCTATCTGGTCCGGGACAAAGCACCAACACGTCTGTCTAAGCCTCCGCCATTTTCTCTCTCCCATTACTATTTCAACTTTTCTCACCATTTAAACATTTTCATAGCAAAAAGCTGAAATAAGGAAACAGCCAAATAATGCTACTGTAATAATAAACTACAGTGGGGCCTTGACTTACGAGTTTAATTTGTTCCGAGACCGAGCTCGTTAAGGAGCTCGTTAACTCAAATTACTCTATCAACTCAATGCAAAAAATCGGCCGAGAGAGACAGCTGGTATCTCCAAAAACTCGTTAGTCGGGACACTCGTGAGTCAAGGCCCCACTGTACTTATCATAACTACAATTTATAATAAGGAAATAAAAAATCTTTATTACATAAAGATTTCCCATGTCAAGGTATACTGACCATTCAGAAATCTAAAATAAAATAACCCCAGAAAGTGACAAAGAATTGGGGTGTGAGGGTGTTACTCTGTGGAGTTGGGTGGCATTGGCACAGGCTTTTAGAAGGGCAGTTTAGGAATGTTCTTTAAAAACTTTCCCCCAGCAATTCCACTGCTGAGTTTAGCCTAAGAAAACAAAGGGGCTAAACCATATGTATGTATACAGGTGTTCAATTCAGCCCAGTTTATAAAAGAAAAAACGACTGGCAACCAACCAACTGTCCCTCACTCTGGGGCTGAGCTAGTCACATGATGGAATAATATTCAGCCATCACAATGGAGGACATAGGTCCACATGTGCTAACCCAGGGAGATGCCACAATTGAGAGGCAGGTTAGAGATAGATAGACAGATAGATGCAGACAGCAAGACTGATGATGAGGAGGAGGAAGAGGAGGAGGAGGAGGGGGAGGAGGAGGAGGTTAATGTTGGTATTTAATCTTTGCTTCCAGGAAAAAAATAATGATCATTTATTACTTTTGTAATTATGGAGAAAAGGGCCATTTCCATTTGGGAACCAAAATGACACAGGCCTGTTACCCAGAGTAAATCAATGTGGCCCAGCCTATGCCACACTGCCCTGCCTGTGCCCAGGAAGGGGAAGGACCAGAGTTCCTGGAACCATCATGGGAGGAATATACCCTCCAGGACCCCTGCCAGGGACTAATGAGTTAACTGAGCGCACAGTGCAGGCTTCTCGGGAAGAAGAGCACGCGGTGTTATTATTCCCTCCCCCGCCCCCCACTCCCCAGGGGCATGCCAGGCTGCATCTCAGTGTCTGATTGAAATTGTGCCATCCAGTCTGTCTCTCCACAAACAAATGGAATATTCTGAGCTTCCAGCATTTGCAGGCACACAGCTTGCATTTTTCTATGAAGAAAAATAAACACTGTGTATGGTAACAACTAAGTCATGATGGATAAAACATGCCTCGATCCAGGCTCGCTTGTGCAGCCCAGGCCGCAGACTGGTGGCAGGGCAGGCCCGGCTGGACGGTGATGGGGAACAGGCCGAGGCGCGGGAGACGTGAGGGAGCTGTGTGTGGACGTGCCCCTGGGGAGGACACCCTTATCTGGTCACGTCCCCGCCGTTCCTGAAGAACAAAAGGCACACGTTGTTTATTCCAATGGTGACAGTCATTAGTGGCATCCAATTCTCTCTAGGATTCCAGCCACAGCTCCAATCGCCCCTTCCCCCGGACATCCTCAGCTGCTCTGGGGACTGGAAGGAATGGAAAACCACTCACACATGACTTCCCAACTCATTCCTTAGGACGTCTGAGCAGTGGTTCTCCAAGTGTTGTCCCTCTACCAGCAGCACCCACACTGGTGGGCGCCCGTGAGAAACCCATCCTAGCCTGCTTAGCCATCCTTCATCTGTGCTCGTCCCCACATCCCTTAGACCAGTGACCAAGCCTAAAGCTTGACCAGCAGGTGAAGCAAGCTGGTCTGAATATAATGCCACCAGGAGGCAGGAGCGTCATCCTTATAAGAAAAGGGCACCCTTCTCTTTAAGGATAACGCTGGCATAACTGTCCCAGCACCATAGTCACCAAATGGACCATTTTTGAGACTCTTGCTTTTATAAAATGAAGTCACTGAGCTATAATTATTGAATGAGCAGTGAGCAGAAGAGGGGAGGAAGCTGGATCAGTTTCCAGATTTACCTGATAGTCGAGAAATTGTCACCCACCCTCACCCAAAGCTGACCCAAGATGCACCTCCAAGAGAAAGGGCAGGTGCGACTTCCTGCGCCAGGCTCTGAGCGCAGGGCCTTCTGTCTCCCTCTGGGTGACCGCTTCCCCTCCTCCTCCCGGGGAGTGTCCTAGGAAAGCATCACGTTTCCTCTAAAGAGATCATCAACTGTCTCCAGTCTCTCTGTTATAAGCAAACAAAGGAGAAACCCAGGCGAAGGGGCGAAGGTGAAATGAGATGTTAAAGAATACAATTCTCACCAAGAAGAGTGCCAGAGACCCCCCAGGAGGGTCATCGTCTTGCACGTAAATGCCAAAGCAGGCCAGGCCGGGCTGTTCCGGGAATCCCGGTTGCCCGACCTCTGACTGACAGTTTGCCACCCCAGATGAAACCCCCCACAGAGTGTCTCATGGACTATGGGAGGTTCTCACTCATCTGCAAATGAAACCACCACTCCCCAAAGGGAGCAGAACAAGCCACCATTCTGTCCTTCCCCCTCCTTCTCCACACCTTCCTTGACTTTATTTCTTGGGTGCTCTTCCTCACTTAAAGGTGGCAGGCCTGAGCAGTTTAGGGAGACCTTCGTAACGGGCTCCCTGGTAGACAACGTGGGAAATAAAGCATGGTGGAATAAGCCAGGTCAGGGGGAAGGAGAGATAAGAACTAATATTTGTTTAACCTCTTATGTGATGTGCACTGCAATAGCTGTTGCCACTCATTATCATAGCAAAGCCTCCCAATGATCTTCTGAGGTAGGCATTGCCCTATACCACAATGAGATGATTGGAAATCAGCGCGGTTCAGTAACTGTCCGGGACCACAGAGCAGAGGAAGGAAACCTTAACATAATCACCCTTTTTTTCTCGTCACTTTTAATGTGGCTGGCCTTCTGCTTCTCTGGAATTTGAGGTCACCATCGGAAGAACACTCCCCAGCCACCAGCTGTTCACTCCCACCCAGGCGTCTGGCTTGCAGGAGTGTTCCTGTCTGTTTGACAAACCACAGGAGAGAAGGCCGCTGCAGGCACAGTTCAAGCTGCAAGGCTTTTTGGAATGGGGGGCTTGAAACTCACCTTTTTTGAGGGATCCCAACTCTGAGAGAAACAAAAACCAGAATTCTTCGGCTGTGGTCTGTGGGAATATCTGGACACTTTTCCCAGCATGTGACATCATTTTCCTTCCAGACTTGAGTGTTAAAAATAGCCTGGAAAATCCTTTGAACTATTGTCTCAGTCCTTAAAACACAATATGGATTGTGTGTGTGTTTACCACTTGGAAGAAACGCTTTGTGACATGCGATGTGCAGACAGGCTGCTCCTGGCCTGACAGACGCTTGGGGAGCCACAGACTCGCTGAACTTGCACTAACCAGACACATGCACCGCGCACACACACAGGCTGCTCTTATATGACACAACCGTTCCCAACTAGCAGCTAATGCTCTTTTCTTTATTTATTGTCTAAAGTTTTACATATGTCTCCTTTTTCCCAACTGACCCCGGGCAAGCCCCCATTGCCCCAATGTCTATGTCCATTGGTTATGCTAATATGCATGCATACAAGTCCTTTGGTTGTTCTCTAACCCCCTCCCCCCCAACCTCCCCTGCCATTTGTCTCTGGATCTATTTTTGTTCATCAAGTTATGTTGAGCATTATATCCCACATATGAGTGAGATCATGTGATATTTATCTTTCCCTGACTGGCTTATTTCGCTTAGCATAATGCTCTCCGGTTCCATCCATGCTAGCTAACGCTCTTTTAAACAACCCTGGGAGGTGATCAGCTTGACGGAGGCTCAGCAGGTAGATGACCAGGCAGAATTTGAAGAAGCTGCCCTTATGAGACCTCTGACTGCCTTTCTGTCTAGATGGGCCCAACACAGTTTCCTCAAGAAAGGGTTGCTCAGGTGAGCTTTCGGGCTCTGTGGAGGTGAGGCAGCGGCCTACTCTGCCTGGGGCCTTAGCAAGGGCCTTCCCCCTAGAACCACTTCTATCCAGAGCAAGCTGCAGGGCGGAGATACAGGGAGCACAGGGGTGGGGAACTACCCAAGTCTCCGAGGTTCACACTATTAGAGCCTCTTGGTGAGACTGGAACATTCTGACCACGGTCAGCTGGCAGAACAGGAGCAAACACCCCAGAGAAACATGGGCATCTGACTGGTAAGCCCAGCTCAACAGGTACCAGCTGTCTGGGTGGCCCTTATAAGGAGGTGCCCGACCCAAAGCCAGCGAATCTGCAGCCAAGGCTGTAAGTGGCTTTCCCAGGAGGACCGCAGAGGCTTGCCAGAGCTTAGGGCAGTGATGGCGAACCTATGACACGCGTGTCAGAGGTGACACGCAAACTCATTTTTTTGGTTGATTTTTCTTTGTTAAATGGCATTTAAATATATAAAATAAATATCAAAACTATAAGTCTTTGTTTTACTATGGTTGCAAATATCAAAAAATTTCTATATGTGACACGGCACCAGAGTTAAGTTAGGGTTTTTCAAAATGCTGACACGCCGAGCTCAAAAGGTTCGCCATCACTGCCTTAGGGCGAAGGGCTCTTCAAACCCAGAAGGGTGGTTTCTAATAGTAACAAGATGAAGCACAGTAACAACAGGCCAAAGAGCAAGATTCCCCGGGTTTTCTGGGGGGCAAGAGAAGGGGCTGGGAAGGAAGGCCTGATGCTTGGAAACACGACAGCTCTCCTTAAGCTGAGCAAACGCCAGGTGGCAGGGATCGTCTGGGGAAAGGTGTGCACATTCTCGTCTGTTTTGTTTTTTTATCTCTTGGCATAAACAACCAGAAAAGTCCACTTTACTGACATTAAAAAGTTAAAATGGCTAAGATCACTCCAACAAAATGCAGCATTGTAGTAATTCAAAACTCAAGGAAAATAAGAATATGTGAATGAGAGCACTTGGAGTTATGGAATTCCCTGCCAAGAACGGCTACGTGTTGTCAACAGCTCCCTGCAAATAAGGACATGGAAACTTGCTGAGCTATTTGCACCCCTCCCCTCCCCGCCCCAGATCAGGCAACTTCCCCCATCCGCAGTCCTAAAGGACAGCGCTGGCTGCTTCCCGATCCCATCTGGCATGTGCTTATCAATTTCCCCCAAAACCTAAACCAAACTATCCTTCCACAAAGAGTATGAATCACATAGAAAGCCTGAAAATTCAACAACCCACTCTGCACAATTTGACTTTTTTAACCGAGGAGAGTATATTTTCCCTATTCTCATATTCTCTCGACTCCAAAGGAGATTAAAGTAAACTTTCCAGACATTCCCAAACAAATAAAACGCATCACCTTGAAGCTGAGGCCAAACACGAACACGTTTGGCTCAAGCAAGCGGGAAGTGGCCACTGCCCTTTACTGAAGCAGGCCTGCTTCCGTCTCAGGGGACATGAAGAACTGGTCCCATGGCAGCAAGGTGGCCGGCTTTGGCTCTTTTCCCTCCTCTTTTTTCTCCAGGTCCCTCGTTTGGATTCATTTTCTATTGCTATGAATTAGCAGATTTAAATGACTCCAAACACCCAGTTAGAACAGCACCGTGTATTATCTCACAGTATCTTTGGGGCAGAAGTCTGGCCATAGTATGGCTTAGCTGGTTCTCCGTGTAGGGCAGTGGTTCTCAACCTTGGCTGCACATTAGAATCACCTGGGAATCTTTTTAAAATCCTGATTTCTGGGCCTCATCCTCCAGAAATTCTGTTTCTTTGTTACTACTGTTGTGGTCCCACCCCATAACAAAGAAACAGAATTTCCGGAGGATGGGGCCCAGAAGTCAGGATTTTAAAAAGATTCCCAGGTGATTCTAATGCGCAGCCAAGGTTGAGAACCACTGGTGTAGGGTGACACCATGCAAGGCTGAAATCCAGGCGTCGGCAGGGCTGCAAGGCTCTGGGCAGCCACCCGCTTCCAAGTTCAGTCAAGTTATTGGCAGAATGCCCTTCCTGATAGGACTGAAGTCCCCACTTCCTAGCTTTGGGTCAATGCTGTTCCCAGCTCCCTGAACTCCCCACTCTGTGTGTCTCCAGCTTCCAGCCTTCACCTCCAAGGCCAGCACCAGCCATCCGAGTCTCCCTGACCTCTTCCTGCCTCCTTTCTCTGTCTGGAACTTCTGCCCCCTCTTCTGCTTGCGAGGGTTCGTGTGTTTACATTGTGCCTACCTGGCATTCCTGAAGTACTTGGCTGCAAATCTGAAAACTAATCCAAATCTTAACCAGTATTTGGGCAATAACCTGACATGTTGTGCCTTTCAAAATACAAAATGTACCAACATAACTGCGGACCAGACAACCAATGTCACTAAAAATCCATTATCAAATCCCATTTGCCCAGATTTCTCATTTCACATGAGCTATCATCATGCTGCTCTCCTATGCCACCACTTAAAAGCCTCATTATTAGGCATGGGGAGTGCACATTTGGATGGGTAGAGTGTTTGCAATTATATTTTAAGGTGCTTCCCCAAAGCTATAAAGTCAAAGCTATAAATGGCAAGATGGGTGATGTAATTGCCAATGGAATATGAAACATGTCTGAAATTAGAGTCAGTTCTGTTCATCCTTAAAGGAGGTTCCTGCAGAGCATACATATCAGAAAGGATATGATGAGGGGGTGCAAGAGCAGAGTCAGAAAGCTGGGTAGCCCTGGCAAGTTTGGCTCAGTGGTTGGAGCATCAGCCGCTGACTGAAGGGTCCCCGGGTTCAATTCCAGTCAAGGGCATGTAACTCAGTTGTAGGCTCGATCCCCAGCCCTGGTCAGGGCGAGTGCGGGAGGCAACTAATCCATGTGTCTCTCTCACACTGATGTTTCTCTCTCTGTGTCTCTCCCCCTCCCTTCCACTCTCTCTAAAAACCAATGGGAAAAATATCCTCTGGTGAGGATTAACAAAAAAAAGCAAAAAAGAAAGCAAGCTGGATGGCTTCAGGCAAGACACCTAACCTCTCTTGGACTGAATTTGTTAATCTAAAAAATAGTGGGACTCCATAACCTCTAAGAGCCTTTTCAGCACTCAAGATTCCATGGAAGGACAGAAAAATTCTGAAATATTAAGTAGAATAAATGAAATGGAGTCAAATGGGCCACTACCCACAGCATTATTGAGCTGTTGTGTGCTGGGCTTTGTGCCTGACACTCTACAAATTTGTGTTTCTGGAACCTCATAAGCAGTGACAGTAATGTTTGGTAAATTAATTAAATGGATATTAATCCTCCACCCAGTACAAACTAATTCTGAATTTAAAAAGTAGACCTTGGCCCCAACAGGTTATCTAAATCAGATTCCACTTATCCAGTGGTTCTCAACCTTCTGGCCCTTTAAATACAGTTCCTCATGTTGTGACCCAACCATAAAATTATTTTCTTTTTTTTTTTTTTTTTTTTTTATTTTTTTTTTTTATTTTCCTCTTAAATAAAATTATTTTCGTTACTACTTCATAACTGTAATGTTGCTACTGTTATGAATCATAATGTAAATATCTGATATGCAGGATGGTCTTAGGGCGACCCCTGTGAAAGGGTCGTTCAACCGCCAAAGGGGTCGCGACCCACAGGTTGAGAACCAGTGCACTTACCCAATATGAGTGACCTCCCAAATCAACACCAGAATTTTCCCAAGAATATTATGGCCCAGGTTCATCAATAAAGACAACAAAATAGGGACATGAGTCCAACAAAGATGCAAGAGCTGAATTAGTCTCCTGAATTTGTGCTTCTTAGTCATTCATTAACTAAAGTGTCTCCAATTTCCAAGAAGTCTAAGGATATTTTAACCCAAAATGAAGAGGCAATTTCTAGACAGTTTTAAGCTAGATATAAAGAATTATAGAGTGTCTCTTGCTTTTCTTCCCTCTCTTTGTTACAAACGTGCATTATTTTCTTGAGGGACTAGAGCAGACTGAACTGAATTACACCATTTTCCTTCAGTCAATAGGTTGCTTCTATTACTTTAGGTCTTCATAACCTCACAAGCTGCAATAGTAATACTTGGTGAAATAATTAAGTGGACATTAAATCCCTCAGCCAATGCAGACTAATTCTAAATTTAAAAAATAGACCTGTGAAAGGGCATCCTCTGTCCCTTTGAAAAAATTCAGATAATTTGAAAAAATCCACATTTAATAAGATGCAGGTCTCTCAGCTGGGACAGCAAAACAAGCCTGTGGGGCCAGAGACCACATGGGTGATGCTGGCAACAGGGGAGGTTCAAGAATAAAACTACCATTCGAAAGACCTCTGGTGAACTTACTCCCTTCTGAGTGTTACATCTGTCCCTTGTACATTCCTAGGCAGGTAGCTTTCACTTGGGAGAGGGGCTATTTAAATATCATACTGAAAAACTCAAGGTAAAGTCTTGCTCTGCTCTAAGTATTAAACAGATTGGCATGCTCTGGAGTGGCCTGACTGAAAAATTTTGTAAGTTTGATGGACTTACCTATAAAGATACAGTGAAACCTCCCACCCATATCACATTAACTAGAAGCAAAACCATGTAGGAGCCTAGAGTTCTCTTCCTCACTTAGCTGGGTATCCAAACCCTAAGTTATCCATAATACATGTCTGCTACAAGGCAGGCAAGAGGGCACCTTGCCAAAGGGTTTCAGAGGCGGTGACCCAGCTTACAGTTCTTAACTACTGCACTCACACCCTTAGGATTACAGAACTTAGAGATGATACAGGTTAAGCATAATCAACCAATGAATAAAAAAGTCCATGAAAGTTGTGCCAATAATTTGATCATAAACTAATACAAAGTTGGAGGGTTTAGGCCATCTGATTCTTATATTGCAAAACGATTATATTCCTCTAAAATTAAATCTAGAAAAACAGGTAATCGTGGGCTTATTTCTAAGATTTACTTCTTAGCCCTGCCAGTTAAAGTGATGAGCTACAGAATAAACTCTCTTCTCAGTGAAAACATAAGTTCTTTAAAGAAAATGAAGTAAAAATTGACTTGATGTGAAGTCTGTGAGACAAATGTAGAGTAGACAAAATTCTTTTCCCTCACCATCAGAGATAGAAAACCAGCCTTGCCAAGCCTTAGGAGAAACCAGAAAGGACAGAGAAAGGCGTGTGCTAAACCATTACCTATTCAGTTAAACATAAAATTAAAAGACTCAAGGGTCTCTTTCCTTTGAAAAAAAATATAAAATGGTTCAAAACAATGGGTCACCGCCTCTGTATATACCGCCTTCCTCCTAACCAACCATAAAAATACTGATTTGGAAAATATGAGAATCATTTCACGAGCTACAAGAAAAAAATGTTTCCATCGAGATCGTTTTCAGAAGGCACTCAGCAGATGTCAGGGTTAGTTCTCCCCACCTTCCTCAGGGACTCTATGGTATGTGATGATAAAACAGTTGCATGGTTTTCCAATATCATCAAACTGCTTATCCAAGGCTGGCTGGGCTGGCTCACTCACAGGGATGGCCCAGGCCCACCAGGTGGCTGCATGTGAGGAAGCACAGGGTCCTCGGACGCGGGCCCCAGGATCAAGTCTGAGCCCCACCTCTGCTGCATCCTAGCAAGTCCAAGTAAACCAGATGGCCTCTCCAAGCCTCACATTCTCACAAATTAAATGGAAATGCTAATGATATATTTATGAATAGTGTTTGCAAGATGCTAAATAAGCTTTTTTAAATTTAAATATATTTTTTATTTCAGAGAGGCAGAGGGAGATTGAAACATCAATGATGAAAATCATTGATTGGCTGCCTCTGCATGCCCCACCCTGGGGATCCAGCCTACAACCTGGGCATGTGCCCTGACCGGGAATCAAATTGTGACCTCCTGGTTCATAAGTTGACACTCAACCACTGAGCAACACCAGCTGGGCTCAAATAACTTTTAGGAAAGCACTTCTTGAACTTTAACGAGCTATTTAAATGCTCTTTATCTACAAGTTTGGTGTGGATGAAAAGCAGGCATTTACAATTCTAATCAGTGGGTGGGTGGAAGTAGCTTTGAAATTGCTAATTGAATAATACTAAGAGGTCATCCCATTTTATCTGCTCATTGGTCTAACGGTTAGACTCTAACCAATGAAACTCAACAAAGGGATCTCTGACCCCCCTCTACTTACTCCCTATGTCCATCTTATGACGATACACCATTAAAGAGGTCCTCACTTTCAATATTAATATTTCACATTTGTGACCTCTATCACTATTGGAGAGAACTTTCACGATGCTGAAAAGTCAGCTCTTGGGACAATATTATCTCTGAAACCCCCAACAGGTGTCATGACTGGAAGAAATAACCCCTAAGTTTTGAGCTGGCAATGCCAAAAATAAGGTTCATTTCTAGCCCCATAAACTTTTCTGGTAGGTATAAAAATTAGTTACATCTGACGTGTCTGAGTGGACATCTGACGTTTTTGCCTTCCCAGAATGTCCCTTTGGGTAAAAGAGCTCTCCTCTTTTTAACTTCTCTTAGAACATGGCTTTGGATGGAGCCACCTCCCAGGGATGGGCATGAGAGGCTGCTGGTTTTTCAGACAGGTTTCAGACATACAGACCTGAGAAATATTTACTTAACATAAATAATAACATTCTATTGTGTAAGGTAGAATAGCTTTTCAATTAAAATATTGCTTCAACAGGTTTTTCCTAATGGAGAGAACTAAGGTTTACATATGGCTACTGAACCCTCACCAAAATAAGAAAAAAAAATCATTGCTTTTCAATTAAAGTTTTATGATTAAAGTACATATAAAACAAAAGGATTTATAAAGATGCATTTATAGTTTCATGACTGCCATTTATTTCTGGATCGTGCACAAAACAATTCCATTAATACATTTACTACATTATACATCTCAGTGCTCACAATATGGTCATCATAATTTGGACATTTGAAAGTTAAAAGTATTGTATTCATTGCTGTTAGTACGCTATATGAAGTCAAGCTCCAGGTTACTTATTTTAATTAGGATTCAGACAAATGTCCATGTTTCCAAACACCACACAGAAACTGGAAAAAGTGGCAGAAACGAATGAATGGAAGACAAAATCTTGGGTTCAAACAGCACTATGACTGCAGTGAAGGAAGAGCCAGTGTGCAGCACAGGTTTTTGCATTCTGCCTTGCCTGACTACATTTCACGAACTCGAGACCATAGAGAAGCGGTTCTGGTTCTCAACCTGTGGGTCGAGACCCCTTTGGTAGTCAAACGACCCTTTCACAGGGGTCACCTAAGACCATCCTGCAAATCAGATATTTACATTATGACTCATAATAGTAGCAACATTACAGTTATGAAGTAGCAACGAAAATAATTTTATGGTTGGGTCACAACATGAGGAACTGTATTTAAAGGGCCAGAAGGTTGAGAACCACTGCTCTAGAGCTTTTAACATTCCTCACTCTTTGGGGAAAGGCAAAGGGCAGCATCTTCTTTTGTGGTAGGAACACGAGGCTGACTGTCAGGAGATCTGGGCTAAAAACCTTGGCCATGCCCAAATGACCCTGTGACTTTGTGTAAATGTTCTTGATTTTACAGGTTAGTTTGATCTAAACCAGCGATCACCAATCAGTGGTCAGCGAGGTCCAAAAGGTTGGCAACCACTGATCTAAACCATCTCTGGTGCTAATTTCCAAGTCAGAGGTCCTTTGATTCTTAGGAAACTGTGATCATGAAAGAGCACATGAGACCACACCAGTGGTTCTCAGTGTGGTTCCCACAGCACTGTAGAATTTTTAAGAAATGCAAATTTAGGGGCCCTACCCCAGATCTCTATGATCAGTAATCTCTGTTTTGAGAAGCAAGGTCTCAGGTAATTCTGATGTACACTATACAGTTTGAGAACCACTGGATTAGACCAAAACTACATTTAAGAAATTCACTGATAAAAAAAAAAAAAGAAAAGAAATTCACTGTAGTTCCAAACACAAGATAAAGCAAATAAATCTAAACTCCATCATTAGTCTCAGTTGATCGGCTACACATTAATTTCCAGGCTTATGAAAAAGTCCTGAAATCATTCTTTGAAAGTCCTGAAATGACACAGTCACAGAGGTAAGAGGTAGGGCAATTTTAGCTACAACTAGCCAATGAAACTTAGTTTTACATCTAATTAGGAAAGATTTTAAATTATTTCTCATATTTCCAAAGCTCTTTATCGTTTAAGAAAAAAGTTCATTTCCTAACCATAAAGACTTCCTCTTTAATTCTATGAATAATTACTTAATAAAAGGCATATTCAGGTTTATCACATATGCTAAAAGATGAACTTAATCAAAACAAAATATTGTAACAGTACATGGCACAGGATTTTTACACCACTTAACATAATAAAGTGAAGTTTTGAGTTATTCTGCACATTATAGTAGCTATAGCTGCTTTTCATGACTGCTTTGGTTTTTAATTTCTAATGTTATAAGAACCAAAAAAAATTCATAATATGGACATAGTGGCTCCATAATCTACTCTGAAAAATATATAATTAAATATGTAATGTGTTATGTATAAAATATATAAATAACTATGATAAATTATTAGACAAATTATTAAATACATACTACTTTACCTTGCTAAAGTATCCTGATCTCTCCTAAATTATTAGGTCACCACACACCAAGAGGTTTTCTTAACTTCACAATCCATTTAGTCTTTATTTTCTGAGATTAATAAGAATTAGGCTATTTAGAGAAAAAGACCTCCTCATCAATGGCTCCATGCCGTTTTTAGACATGGTTCCCATGACACCAAAAGGAAGCTACATCGTGGGTCAAATGCCTCAAACAATACAATGAAAATCACTGATTTGGAAAATGCAAAAATCTGAAATATATTTTTCTTTCTTTCCAATTATTTCAGGTTTGAAAAAAATGACTCAGGAATAAGCAAAACTAATGTGCCAAAACCAAAGCCCCTGAGTCCAGAGAAGAGATTAACCAAAGAATTTATATGCCTATATGCATTGCCCATGGACACAGACATTAAATAGAGTGGTGAAGGACTAGGGTGGGGTGGGAACTGGGTGCAAAGGGGGTAGTGGGGGTACAATACTGCAGTACTCTCAACAATAAAGATTTTAAAAAGGAAAAAAAATCTGTTAATGAGGTATCTTTTTGGATTTCTTTTGCTACAACAGAAACTTAGCTCTTAAAGCACTTATCCAATGTCACTGGACTTGTTATATTTTATTTGAAAACAAAGTCATTCCTACAGGAAGGCAGCTTAAACTTGGGAAGATGTCACTACAAGAGAAGGCTTACACTCACTGCAGTCACCTAGGACTCAGGTGCCAGTGCCGGCTTGCCCTGAATGGGTTTACTTCAGTAAGTCTAACAGCACAGCACGGCTCAGGAAATGCTAAACGCGCTGGCATACAACTGTACATTTAACACTGGACTGTATCCTCACTGCATTTTTAAAGCTTAACAAACTGACTGCAGTGATAAACTCCAGGTGCACCCAGGAGACACCATGTTAGACAAAAGAGCTGTTCAGTTACATCTTTTACAACAGGTAGAGGTGTGCCATATCAGGAAACACTTAACACTGGTAAATTAAGCATTTTTTTACAAATTTTTCTCAATGTGTGTTCAGATGTTGGATTTCTATAATATTTCCGCAAATATTCTATAAACCAATAACCTGAATTGGTTAGAAAGGATGACGAAATGAATGCAGTATTTAATATCGTTTTTATTTGCTTAATTTGGTAAATGTAGAATGTAATGGTTTCAAGGAAAACTCTGGATTATTCAGTCACAGCTCAACAGTTAACATGATTCAGAAGAACAGTCTTATCTTCAATATCTACCCACCCTCCCTACACAGACACATCTATAGACATCCATGTACATATATATTAGTTCTCAAAAGCTCAGGATTCTCAACAACTCTAGAATTTAGATTTTATATTCTCACACACTTCAGAATTATCCATCTGATGCAGGATATCACCATGAGGAAATAAAAATTCATGCAATGATACTCAGGGTTTCCTTTAAAAACATAAATCCAATACTTGATGATTCAATGCTGTATGAAATGCATTGAATAGCTAAAATAAAACAAGTGCCAATTTTATCATGAATTAATAATATATTTATTGTCTTGAAACCAAACAGGCCCAAGTTTCTTTCTATCTTTATGAGTCAGCTCTCTATAAACTCATTTCTTCCAAACTTCTCGTGTTAATAAAAATCAAGATAGTTCATTTCTTCTTTGCATTTACAAGAGACAGCAGAGGGCTCACGGTAGGTATGTTCTGGATGAATCAGAGTCAGAAAGTACTTCTTCTTGAGTAGAAGTTTCATAATCTGCACTTTCAGCTAATTCAATATCTAACTCATCATTACTCTCGGCACTGTAATCAACTTCTTCGAGGAATCGAGGTTCATCTTCATCCAAAACGTAAGTGGTGGGGCTGCAGCCAAAGCACACAGAACATACAAGGCTTCATTAGGTTTTAAGGTTCTAATATAAGATTGTTTGAACACACTGGAGTAACTTGGATTTCAATGTAATAAATCTGGTTGGGCCAACTTTAAAAAGGTTATCCAAATGAACAAATTAAGAGATTTATAACAGTTAAAACCTCCTTACATTGATAATAAAGGGTGAAATGCTAATTTTTAATTATATTACAAGAGTGTCAATATACATCCTACAATTAGAGAGCAACAAAAAACAACAGACTCTCATTAGATTACTTCTTTGAAGAGTTTCATCTATAAAACAAGCAACAGATAATTTCAGTAGGCTTTATAAGAAACTGTGGGTAGCCCTGCCCAGTGTGGCTCAGTTGGTTGGGGTGTCGTCCTGCGCACCAGGAGATTGCCAGTTCGATTCCCAGTCAAGGGTACGTGCCCGGGTTGCACGCTCAGTCCCCAGTGAGAGTCAGCTGGTCGATGTTGTACTCTCACATCGATGTTTCTTTCTCTCCCTCTCCCTTCCTCTCTCTCTAAAAATCAAGAAAATAAAAAATAAAAAAAAGAGAAGAAACTGGGTATTTAATTGGTTCCTCCAGTAATGCACTGACATCACTTCTAAGTCTGTAAAGCGATTATTTGCCATAAAAACATATACCCATCCTCAGTTTCTATTGGTCAAGAATAAAAATTAAAAACAAGTGAACATTCCATATTCATATTACTTACTTTCCCTGGGGACACAGAATAATATATTTGCTTAAAAGCACTAAGTGCTTCTACATATTTCATCAGGTACATTGTTTGGGATTAAGACAATCTTTCCACTAGGGTATATATTATTTTCTCTTCAATAAAATAGCAGTATTCTTATTTTCCTCATTTGAGAGATTACACACACACATACACAGACATACTATCAACAAAACACTACGGCAGCATTTCAATGTCCCCATTTTGTACCCAAACTATCTTAATTTCATATAGATGTATGTTCGTTTATATCCCACCTGCTTCCAAATGGATTTCCCATCCCTGGTGCAATTAAAAGCTACAAAATCAGACAATAAAAAGGGAACAATAATCTGTTAAAATGAGCAGAGAAGCAGATGTTATTAGACCCCTAAAATGAAAGAATTCGTGCAACTGAATATCAAATTCGGTCCAGATAGCTGCAAGTTTGGGCAAGAAAAACAAGTGAATGGATTATAAGGTTCCAATTTTCTGAGAGGAAAAAGCAAACTCATCTGGTAAGAATATCCTTTTTCCTAGAATTTTTTTTAAAATAATTAAATCTTTATTGTTCAGATTGTTACAGTTGTTTCTCTTTTTTCCCCCCATAGCTCCCCTTCACCCCGTTCCCATCCTGCCCTCTGCCCTCACCCACCCCCCCACTGTCCTCATCCATAGGTGCACGATTTTTGCCCAGTCTCTTCCCACATCCCCCCCTACCCCTTTCCCCCCCAAGAATAGTTAGTCCACTCCCTTTCTATGCCCCTGATTCTATTATAATCACCAGTTTATTCTGTTCATCAGATTATTTATTCACTTGATTTTTAGATTCACTTGTTGATAGATGTGTATTTATTGTTCATAATTTGTATCTTTACTCTTTTCTTCTTCTTCCTCTTCTTAAAGGATACCTTTCAGCATTTCATATAATACTGGTTTGGTGGTGATGAACTCCTTTAGCTTTTCTTTTATCTGTGAAGCTCTTTATCTGACCTTCAATTCTGAATGATAGCTTTGCTGGATAAAGTAATCTTGGTTGTAGGTTCTTGGCATTCATCACTTTGAATATTTCTTGCCACTCCCTTCTGGCCTGCAAAGTTTCTGTTGAGAAATCAGCTGACAGTCGTATAGGATTCTCCCTTGTAGGTTACTGACTGTCTTTCTCTTGCTGCTTTTAAGATTCTCTCTTTGTCTTTTGCTCTTGGCATTTTAATGATGATGTGTCTTGGTGTGGTCCTCTTTGGATTCCTTTTGTTTGGGGTTCTCTGCGCTTCCTGGACTTGTAAGTCTATTTCTTTCACCAGGTAGGGGAAGTTTTCTGTCATTATTTCTTCAAATAGGTTTTCAATATCTTGCTCTCTCTCTTCTTCTGGCACCCCTATAATTCAGATGATGGTACGCTTGAAGCTGTCCCAGAGGCTCCTTACACTATCTTCGTATTTTTGGTTTCTTTTTTTGTTTTGCTTTTCCGGTTGGGTGTTTTTTGCTTCTTCGTATTTCAAATCTTTGGCTTGATTCTTGCGATCCTCTAGTCTGCTGTTGGAACTCTGCATAATATCTTTTATTTCAGTTAGTGTATGCTTAATTTCTAGTTGGTCCTTTTTCATACCCTCGATGGTCTCACTAGATTTCTTGAGGATCTCACTACATTTATCGGCGGTCTCACCCGTCTTTTTGAGGGTCTTACTAAATTTGTCGGCGGTTTCTAGAAAGTTCTTGAAAAACCTTAAAAGTGTGGTGTTGAACTCTATATCCAATAGTTTGCTTTCCTCCATTTCTGTCATTTGTGTCCTGTTTCTTTGTCTCTGCATTTTGGCTGCTTCCCTGTGTTGATAGAGTGGCTTTCTGTGCTAGATGTCCTATAGGGCCCAGTGGCTCAGCCTCCCCGATTACCCGAGGTGGACACTCTTGGTGCACCCCTTTGTGGGCTTTGTGCACAGTCTTGTTGCAGTTAAGCCTTGATTGTTGTTGGTATCAGTGGGAGGAATTGACCTCCAGGCCAATTGGCTGTGAGAATCAGCTGTGTCTGCAGTGGGAGAACTTCTGTGCTGAAGACACCCTTCTGGGGCAAGACTTGCTTCAGTGGGGCTTTGGTGCTCACTGAGTCTGCCCCCTGAGTGTGTGTCCCTTATGGATCTGAGGAGTTGTAATCTGGATGGTCCCACTCTGACCACTGGGTACACTGGCTCTTGGATCTAAGGAGGTGCTAATTTAGCCTCTGCCTGAGGCTACCCAGCAGGAGCTACAAAGAGGTCTGCAGATTCCCCTTCCTTTTTTGGGGTTTGGAGGTGCCCAAATGAGGCCCAGCTGTGAAGCAATGCAAGCTGCTGTGGGGCCTTGGGCCTTCTCTTGGAAGTTCTGGGTCTGTCTGGCCCAGCTGCAATTTGTTAGGTAATTTTCAGATTGCAAAGGGCCAGGGCATTCATATGCAAAAGCCTCTGCTGCAGCCTGGGTGGGGCAGGGTCTCAAGGAATCAACAGGGCGGAGCAAGCAGCTATGGCTGCTCCTCAGCCTTGCCCTAAGGGGCCGAGCGTCCCAGTGTCCTGGTAATTGCTGCAAGCACCTCTGAGGGAAAGCCGCCTTCAAGTTCCGAGTTCTGCCTGCTGCCAGACAGTCCAGTTTCTCCCCGTAGGAGTCCTGGGTCCCCAGAGACTTCCCGGAACTGGAGTTCAGAGCAGTCGGGAGCTTGTGACTCCCTCCCGATTCAAAAAGACAACCGCATCCTCAGGTGCCAGCCCCTTTCTGCACGCGCTCGAGCCTCCATACCTCTGCACTTTACTTCCGCAGCTCCTCTGAATCTCGGTATGCTTTTCTCTTTCCTTCTAGCTGTAGAATTTCCACTCAGCCAGCCTTCCTGTAGTTCTGGATGATGTCCGTTTTGTCTTTTAGTTGTATTTTTGAAATTGTTGTGGGAGGCAGCAATTTCCGGTGTTTACCTATGCCGCCATCTTGGTTTCTCCGAATTTTTTTAATTTTGTTCATTACATAAGAGAAAATAATATATTACAAAACCATCTTGACCTTATATATAGCAAACTACCTCTTACTATGATGGAGTAGTCCTGATAAACCAAGCTGATGGCCAGGAGGATTATGGGAGAATTTACAACAGACCTCACACTCATAAAAACAAGTGTGCAGCTTTCAATTATACATCTAAAATATTTATCATGACTCTGTTATATCTTTAGGGGGAAAAGTTAGATTAAAAGAAAAAATTATTTGCCTTTCAAAATGATTATTCTCTTTCTTTTGAAAAACTAATTCACTCCTCTGCTTAACGTTGTTATTTCAAATTTACAGGATGTCTCAGGTGATTCTTAGCATAAATAGAAGACTAGCTGAAGCAAAGGAGGAGGGAAGAGAGAGTGAGGAGAGAAAGCAAGAAAAGACCAATCTCTTGCCACATACTTGTTTGTTTTCTTCCTGGACACTGTCACAATAAGAAATGATCATCCTTATGCCCAGAGAGGACCAGTTTCATACTCCTATTCCACTCTGGTAACCCATACTGGTCCTGATGGTTAATCTGCAGATCTAACAAAATCATGTTCCTAGCCTGCCGCTGAAGTATACAGAGTACCTCCAGCAATGGTGATGGGGCTGGGCCCTCAATGCTAACTTATGTACTGGGAGGTGGAGGGTGAGCAGTAGAGGGGAGAGGGGGAGGAGCGATCAGATCTAGGTTTAAGGAACTGGAGGAATACTGAGAGAGAAGAAAGGGAAGGAAGATTAAACCCCTCACTCCACGGAAAGCAGCCTTCTTACTGCTATTCCAGCTGCCACTTTCCAGTCTGTTTTTTCTAGGTCTCTCTGCTGAGCTGACTGTGGGGGAAATTCTGACTCTCCTCTGTCTCTTCTCAATGCTGATCAAGTGCTCTTCACCCCTTGTGTATGCCTCAAAAGTAGGTGCTCATAACAATGCTCTAACTCAGTGGTTCTCAACCTTCCTAATGCCGTGACGCTTTAATACAGTTACTCATGTTGTGGTGACCCCCAACCATAAAATTATTTTTGTTGCTACTTCATAACTGTAATTTTACTACTGTTATGAATCATAATGTAAATATCTGACATGCAGGATGTATTTTCATTGTTACAAATTGAACATAATTAAGCATAGTGATTAATCACAAAAACAGTATGTAATTATATATGTGTTTTCCGATGGTCTTAGGCGACCCCTGTGAAAGGGTCATTCGACCTCCAAAGGGGTCGCGACCCACAAGTTGAGAACCGCTGCTGTAACTGCTCTTTCTTGTATGCATGCCTTCGCTGAATGACTTCATGTATTTTAATTTACATTCTGATCATTTCCAAATCCAAATGTCTAGCCCCAGCTTCTGCCTTGAATTTTCCCTGTGTATGCCTGGACTTGCTAGTATAGTCACATGTCTATCTCACAGGCACCTTGTGAATGTGGCACGTTCAACTGATGTGGCGAGTTCATTGTTCTCCCCACCAAGCCAGCTCCTCTTGCGTTTTCTCAGTATCATTCACTGAGTCATAAAACCAGAATTCTCAGCAAGCAAGTCCTGCCAATGACTGTCCAGACCACGCCTTACCGAACACTTTACAGGTCTTCACTTACAGGACACTGTTTCCTCTGTTTAGGACATACTCCCCATCTTCCTTCTCACCACTCACATTTCTTTCAAACCGCAGCTTGTGCTCATCTTTACATGTCTTCCTTTCTTAAAGCCCAGCTTGGGATAAGAGCCCTTTCTCTTTATTCCCTTTGCACCCCGCACAAACATTCCACCTGATCGATACTCAGATGCAGTTGAAACCATCTACCTGTGGGGGCCTGTGTTCTCAGTACTAAGTCGTAAGCATTTTAAAGTCAGAAACTGTGACTTACCCATCTTAGTACCACCTGGCAGCTCCCAGAAGTGCCTGACACATTGCAGGCCCTAAACAAATGTCCACTGCATTGTCTATGAGGAGCCACAAGGTCTGCAAGATCAGTGACTTTCACATCACCCTCTCCCACTGATTTCACTTTAGTAAAAAAATTAAGGCACAAGACCAATCACAGCAATTCAGTTTCACTTTTATTAATAATTACAACATACGTTTTAAACACTTTACAATTTAGGAAGTACCTTCACACACATTATCACACAATAACCATCACTTAGAGAAAGATTTTAAGGTAATTTGCCCTAGGGTTATAAAATAATTAATCCCTTTCCATTAGTAGATAGGAATTCAAATATTATTTCAATCATAAAAAATGTCTAATCAACATTTAATTCTTTCCCATTGCTGTAATTTTGGTTTTCCACCACTATTTCCTCATTTCCCTCATTTTCTTCATGTAAGTTTACTCCTTTTTCCCTGTTTTTGCTTCATTCTCCAACAGCTGTCCTAGACACACTTGCCTTAACAGCCTTTTACTCTGGATTTTAATTCTTAGTGTAAAGATGACAAAGTCAAAAATTCAATATGGAACATTTCATTCTAAAAGAGAATAGCATTTTAGTCTAAATACAAATCCTCCTTGTGCTGCTTCAAGAAAAATACAAAACCTTCACCCAAAGGGCCTTCTCACAGATGAAGGCAGTAAAATTCTCCGCTGCATGGTGTCATCATGATGCAGAAAAGGTTTATAATTGCAACTATTTCTAAAACAGGAAAAAACTGTGCTTCATTCAGATTTAAAGTTTTATAGCTATCTTCATATTAAGCCATTAATAAGCACTGCACAAAATTAAACCTAAAGAATTCACCATCTTCCTCAAACGTATACCCGTCTACTTCCATTAGAGCTGATTGGCCATCCGAGACATCAGGATGTAGATCTTCAGCTCTGTTACCTATACAAGCATGAAAGAAACAAAACACTGTATATGGAGTCAGAAATTCTCTTGTGCCTCTTCTCTTCTACTAACCAGCCGCGTCTTAAGCAAGTCTCTCTCTCCAAGCACCCGTTTTTCTCACACGTGAAGCCGAGATAACAATATCAGCCCTATGACCTCACAAAGTTGTTTGCCTCAAATTAGGTAGTAAATATGAAAGCATTTGTGAACTCTTAAGCTGTACAAATATAAAATGTTATTATGACATTAATAAAACCTACCTTGTTAAAGAAAAGAGTAAATCAATCCTTTCTCGATTCCTAAAGAGCCCACACAAAGAGCTGCCCCAGGCCAATAGGACTAAAAATACTACCTTATCTTTGTAACTCTGGAGTCCCTCCTTAATCTCACGTTGGGCTACAATTTTGAGACCAACCTACCTATTTTAAAACAGCACAATAAAGATATCCTGGAGTAGAATTTCATGCACAAACAATTCCATGGCCCAAAGTCTCAGCAATTTGTGACTTGCTGATTGTATCTTTGGGATGAAATGTCATGTCTAACGTGGCAGAAAATATCTATGCGCATAAATATTAGAGAATATTTTACTTATATAATTTGATTCCTAGCTTATAAGAGAGATAGCATCTCCTAAATATCACAAAGTGAATAAAATCATCCATAGAAAATACAAGGAACAACTCTGTCCATCTTAAGTGATAGACATATAAGGATACATGTAAGTACTTGCACACACTTGCACATGCTCATACAAACACTCAGACTTAGTGTACAGAATATCTAACAAGAGAATGTTACCTATTTGGAGGGGGAAGCTAATTTACACATACTTTGTTGGAAAGTATGTTTGTTGGAAAACTGAAGCCACTCGTTTTCAGTTACTTGGAAGACACAAGATATAACCAAAGTACAGGGGAATTCTGGAGTTAGACCTGGATGCATTCCTGGCTCTGTTGGGAATTATTAGATGGATGACCATGGGTAAATTCATCTCTAAGCCTCAGTTTCCACACACATACAAAGGGATTACAATACCAGCTGTCTCTGATCATTCTCAATAAAACACTAAAATCTCTGAGATAATAATCAAACTTAACAAATTCAGAATGGCACACGTGTGTTGGGGGTCCCACTCTGGGCTGAGTGATTTTCTACGAAGACTTACAGGATTCAGCACACACTTAAGACTTATACAGTGAAAGGATACAAAGCAAAATCAATCAAGGGAAAGGGTGCTTGGGGCAAAGTCCATAGGCAACCAAGGTCAGGCAAGGGCAGCTGCTAAGAGGCAGGGAAGTCCTCAGAGCTTTCAGCAATTTCAAAGAATTGCATGCAAAAAACGGGAGCTCAGGGCTGCAAGCTTCCTGAAAGAAGGGAGTTGCACAGATGTGACCCCAACAGTTTTCCCCTAATGGCACTTGACAAATTTTTTAAAATACATAATACACAAAGCTGAGAAACAGAGCAGAAAGCAGCAAAACAAACGAAACAGAAAATAAACACAAAATTTTTGGCAGAACCGTGGTACTGAGGAAAGAAGTCTTAGGCCTTCAATTTCGACCTCTGGAGGGGAAGGGCTGAACCAAGGATCAAACAGGTTTCACAGGTTTTGCAAACCCACCTCAAGTCAGCTAAGTCCCACACTGGAGTGGAGCCATCTGCCCTACTCTATAGCCTACTAAAGGATAGAATGAATCCTCTTTGAAGGAATATGTATTCTTCCTTATTCTGATATACGATCTTTTTATATTAAAGTCTCAAATAGATACTTATGTGAGAAGAATAACTTTTCTTCCAAGAGGCTACTAAAAATAAAACACACAAATATCTATAAAATATACAGTCAGCAAACTCCTTGTATAGCTAAATCTTAGAGATTAGAAATTACTAGCTTGATACCTATCTGGATCTCAATGATAAGGAGCATTTCCTTCTCTTATTATAAGCCTCAAAGCTTTCATTATAATCTAATCTGGCCTGGGGTCCTGAAGTGCTCATATAAATCCCAAGACTTTGATCTCCTCTGTATCTGTGAGTACAATAGCATTTCATTGACTCAGCACAAAAACACTATCAGTTCACTTGTACTTATAAGCCACTATGATTTCAAGTGGACTGGAAATGTGATATGATCTTCAACTATGTGGCATGATTTATCTGCCTAGAAAATATCCCAACAGCAAGTATAGCTGTAAGAATTTCCTACATGGTAGCAATAAATGACTAAGAAATGCAAACCAGGCTCAACTATGTGCATCACAGCTATTAACTAGAAAGATCTTTTAAGATTGGCTTGATTAAATGGTAAACTTCACATTAAAGATAAAGCACATTAATACCAGTAAGCTTTACTACAGAGCTATGTGAAAGGGCGAGGGCTACGCCCTCCATCTTGCCCCAGGGTAAGTGCTACGCCCTCCATCTTACCTTGGCCATGTGCTTGGCAAGGAGCTTCTTCCCGGAAGTCTAAGCCTCTGCTAGCCACACCCAGGAACAAGACACCAACTTGCACCTGGCCAATCAGCAAGGCCCACAGCCCTTTCTCCTCCCCTTACTCCAACCCCCTATAAAACCCCTCTCCACACAGAGTTCTCTCTCTCTGCTTCCTGCTGCTGTGTCGGCGAGGTGGGGGAGCCGAGCTAGCTTGAATACAGACTCTTATGCTTTTGCATCGGACATGGCTGGCTCCCTGGTGTGGTTTCTTGGGGGTCCTGAAATCTGGGCATAACACTATGTATTAGATATTACTGTTAACATGTGGCCCCAAGTCATCTATATTGACAGAGACCCTCTCCTTGACCAAACTTAAGTCAGGCTCCTCTGAGTCCTCTTGAGAAGTAGGCCCTGACCGTGGGCTGTGTCCTTAGTCCAGTGGCTCTGCCTTCTTAGTCCAGTTTCAGCAAGAATCCTGCTGAGTCAGTTTATCGAAAATCCCTCTCCCTCAACATCAAATCACCCTGGCCTGATTTCAGCAAATATTCTGTCAAGTCCGATTAGCCAACATCTCCCACAGCCCCGATGTTTCAATCCAACAACCCCCACTCTACTCCTTGGCTATAAACCTCCACTTTTCCTTACTGTATTCGGAGTTGAGCCCAATCTCTCTCCTCTCCTGCAAACCTCATGTAGCAGTCCTCCTGAACAAAGCCTGGTTCCCATTCTTCAAAAAGTATCATGAATAATTTTTTCTTTAACAATATTAATTTAACTTTCTCAGGAAAAAAGTTCCTACATATGTATAAACACTAGCTTCACATAAAGAAAATGTGGATAATACAGAGTTTAATATTTCATCCTAGTGTTAATAGTCTATAGCAATCAATATCTTTAATACTACTTTGTAATAACTTCAAGGCAGTCTCTTATGATGACAGGGTCAGTACAGCCTTTAAACAAGGGACAAAATGATGTTAACTGGCCCACCGACCTGTACTTACTCCCTATACCTTATCAGCAAGGTACTCTACCTTTATCACAACACATCAAATTAGGTTTTTAAAAATTTTAATACAAAATAGGAGTAAAACTAAGCATATTTTAAAGGCATTCTCTAGCTTAAGTTCTATTTATTTTACTAGTTGTATTAGGAACAATTTCTCATCAAATTTTCTAATGTTCATGCTGTATGCATAAAAAGGGATTAATACATGCTTCAACAAGGATGAACCTCGAAACAAGCAAGGTGAAAGAAGCCAGACACAACAGGTCACCCATTGTATTATTCCATTTATTTGAAATATCCAGAATAGGTAAATCCACAGAGACAGAAAGCAGGCTAGTGGTTGCCAGGGGCCAGATATCACTGCTTAATGGGTATGAGGGTCTCCTTTGGGGGGTGAGGGGAGAACAAAAAGTTTTGGAATTATATAGAGGTGACAGGTGGTTGCACAAAATTTGAATGTACTAAAACGCCATTTTATTGTTCACTTTAAAATGCTATGTGAATTTTATCTCAATTTAAAAAAAAGTTCAAATACTGTTTGATTGTAAGGCAGTAATTAGGCTTCATTTCAACATGGGCACATTTTGTATTATGATAAAACACTATACAAAATTTGGTATTTTTCAACTTTACTTTTCTATAATGTTTTAAACATACTCAAATTTCAAATACTTCTTCCATATGCCCAATATACTAAAATTTAGTCATCAATGCAAAATCCTAATGAGAAATACTGTTAAACTAGAGGCCCGATGCACAAAAATTTGTGCACTCGGGGGGGTCCCTCAGCCCGGCCTGTGCACTCTCACAGTCTGAGACCTCTCAGGGGATGTCCACCTGCTGGCTTAGGCCTGCTCCCCAGGGGATTGGGCCTAAGCTGGCAGTCAGACATCCCTCTGGCAGCCCGGGAGCCCTTGGGGGATGTCCACTTGCCAGTGGGGAGCAGGCCTAAGCTGCAGTCATACATCCTTAGCGCTGCTGAGGAGGCAGGAGAGGCTCCCGCCACCACTGCTGTGCTGGCAGCCATCAGCCTGGTTTGTTTTGTGGCTGAGCAGAGCTCCCATTGTGGGAGCACACTGACCACCAGGGGGTAGCTCCTGCATTGAGTGTCTGCCCCCTGGTGGTCACTGTTTGTCATAACACCAGTCATTCCCAGTGGTTCTGCTGTTAGGATCAATTTGCATATTACCCTTTTATTATATAGGATTATATAGGATAGAGGCCTGGTGCACAGGTGGGTGCTGGCTGGTTTGCCCTGTAGGGTGTCCCGGATCAGGGTGGGGGTCCTGCTTGGGTGCCTGGCCAGCCTGGGTGAGGGGCTGCTGGCTGTTTGCAGGCTGGCCACGGCCTCCGGAAACCCAAGCTTCCCAGTCCCTCCTTTTTTTCTTTTATTTTTTTCAGCGCCTCCTTGAGGGGAGGGAAGCAGGTATCTGGGATTTATTTATTTTCTATAATTGAAACTTTGTAGCCTTGAGCGGAGCCCAGGGCCGGACAGAGTGGGCGGGAAGCTTGGCTTCCTCCATCGCGGGGGGCAACCCAAGCCCCCTGCTCGCTCCAGCTCTGTCGCCACCTCCATCTTAGTTGGGTTAATTTGCATACTCGCTCTTGATTGGCTGGTGGGCATGGCTTGTGGGTGTAGCAGAGTGGTGGAGTGATGGTTAATTTTCATGTTTCTCTTTTATTAGTGTAGATGTTTTATTGGTTCTCAAATTCTTTAAATGAGTGGTACTGAGAAAACTACTTAATAGTTCAGGTGACATGTAAAATAACACTTTTGCTAAGTACAAAAGGATTAAGGAAAAGATGTCTAAATCCTTCCTAATTAACTACAATTAATAACTGAAAAGATAAATTTCACATCAGATAAGACCCAGCCTAAGAGAGCATGGGTGAATTAAAAGTTAAAAAAAAGCCCAAACACAGCACAGAGAGACAAAGAGCAGAAACTTATTCATGAGAGTAAGACACAGAAGATCTATGAAAAGGTCAAACTTAAATGTAAATGGAGTCCCAGAAAGAACATAATGGGGCAGAATCAATGTTTGAAGAGAAAATGGCTAAGAATTCCCCTAAATTGATGGAAGATATCCAGCCACAGATTTAAGAAACCTTGTAAAACCCAGGCAAAATAAATAAAATACTAAGTAAAACCCCCACATACCAAAGACTAAGAGAAATTCATAAAAGCAACTTAGCCTTAAAAGATAGATTACATTCAAAGGGCAACAATCAGACTGGTACCTCACTTGACAACTTAATAGTGGAAGACCAATGACAACAGAATGGCTCTTCAGTGAAGGACAGTGTTACCTATCCAGCAAAAGCATCCCTCAAAACTGAAGATGAAGACTTAATAGTATTCTTTGAACAAAAGAAAAATTACTTCAGATAAAATCTGAAATATAGAAATAAATGAAGAGGAAAGAGGGGAAGAGGGCAGTATATGTATGGGGAAATCCAAAGACTGCATAAAATAGTAATAATGTCTGTAAAGTTTAAAATATTAATAGTATACTCATAAAATATCTGACAACAGCAGCACATATATTGAGAGAGAGTTAAATGGAGTTAACATGTTCTAAGGATCCTATATTGTCCAAGAAAAGATAAAAGTACAAATCTGTATTGACTCTGATAAATTGAGAATGTGTGAATACCAAGTATCCATTAAAAAAATTAAGAGGATAAAATCAATATAAACCTGAAATCAATCTAAAATCTATCAATCAAAAAAAGGCAAAACAAACAAAAACCACAGGGCAAGTGAAACAAATAGCAAACAATAAGATGGTAGAGTTAAGTCTAAATATGTCAATAATTATAATAAATGTAAATGAACTAAATATTTCAATTAAAATATGACTGTCAGATTAAAATTTATAAAAACAACTATGTCCTAATTATGAGACATTTTTAAATATAAAGAGACAGAGGTTAAAAACAAACATTAAATAAAAAGAAAGTTAGTTATAGCTTATATACATAGTAATACCAACACGATTTAAGAATCTGTGAGCTTTTTAATATAAAGTCTTACATTCAGAGGTTTCAAGGTTTCTAAGTAAAATAATTTTACAGATCAGTTTTTGAGCTTTATTAAACTTGTAATTAGTTTTTAGATTTCCATTGTTATTTATAAAAGTAAACTATATTTACTGAATGAAGCATTGTAGATATACTTAAGAGAATAACTGAAAACTTAGCTATACATATAAAAGTCAAGCGACTGGGACACTAGAACAACCGCTTGCTTTGAGCCCACTGTGGCCCTGATCCCCTCACCCCCACACCCAGATCAGGGGCAGGGCTGGCCAGCTGACCACCCATGGCCCCTCCCCCCAGCCAGCCCGGCCCCAATCAGCGCGGGCAGGTCAGACCCCCCCCGTGCACGAATTTGTGCACCGGGCCTCTAGTTTTTCATAATTATCATAGATTAAAATGCAGTATTTTTCAGCCTTAAAAAAGAAGGAAACCTGGCCAGTGTGGCTTGGTTGGTTGGGTGTCATCCCATACACGGAAAGGTTGCTGGTTCAATTTCCTGTCAGGGCACATGCCTGGGTTGCAGGCTTGATCCCTGGTAGGGGGCGTGCAGGAGGCAGCCAATTGATACTATGGTCTCACATTGATATTTCTCTCTTCTCCCTTCCTTTCTCTCTAAAAATCAATAAATTATTCTTTTTTAAAAAAGGAAATATTTTAATTTGCTACATGGATGAACCTAGATGACATTATGCTAAGTGAAATGAGCCAAAAAATATATATATATATTGCATGGTGTAACTTCAATGTGAAACCTAAAAGAAAGGAAAAAAATGGAACTCATAGGAACAGAGTAGAAAAGTGGTTGCCAGGGGATGGGGGTAAGGAAATAGGGAGAGGTTGGTGAAAGGATATAAACTTTCAGTTCTAAGATGAATAAGGTCTGAGGAAGTGATGGTGACTATAGTTGATAATACTAGATTGTATAATTGAAATTTGCTAAGAGAGTAGAACTTAAATATTCACACACACACACACACTCACACAGATAAATGTGTACAGTAATGGATGGATATGTTAATAACTCAATATGGGAAATCTTTTCACAATGTATACATATATCAAATCATCACATTGCATACTTCAAATATCTTATAATTTTATTTGTGAATTATACCTCAACATAGCTGGGGTAGGGGGAGAATAAATGAAATAACTTCAAAGGAGGCTTCTACACATCAGTGAGAACAACTAACAATCTTTATATTAGCTTCCGTTATTGTTTAGCAGACACTTTCAAGGGTAGAAAATTCAGGTGATCACTCTGTCAAATATCACAGTGAACAAAGTTCTAATTGATGTTTTACTATACTTAAAACTGCTAAGTTGATATATATAATAGAGCATGGTAATAATTAAATCTGATGACAAGTCAATATCTAACAACAAAAATTAAGGTTCTGTATAATGACAGTATTTTTACTCATATACATCAAACTATAAAATGCTAAGTTCTAATATTATGATTAAGAACTATGATACTGAATTGTTTCTGATCCTATAGCTGATCAAATTTTATATACATTGAATTTTAGGAACTAAAATTTACCTATTTAGAAGAATATTTGGCAGACACGGTTCAAGTTTCAAAGGCATACTAAATTATCTATTTCTGGTATATGTAACCAGAAAATTATATGATTGGAAAGTTATATGATGTGTGTAGATAACAAAATAGACTTCCTTTTAAAGTATGAATCCTAATTCTAAAGCCCTCTTAATTTAAATATTACCTGATATACATACTATTTTCCACACTGCTTTTTTGGGAGGTTAAAGGTAAACCATTAAGATCACTAAAAACAGCATTAAAAATATAAGAATATTTCATTAAAATTTCATCTAAAAATCAGTATTAAAGAATCAAGAATATTATTACAACTTGGAATAAATATTAAATGTGTAAACTTAATTATAGTAATCTTAAAAATGTTCTTAACTGTCAAAATCTCTGTGCCTTTTCTATGCTTCACTGATTTAACGAAGTCTAATAGAATACTACAAGGTAACAACAGAATAAACAAGTGTGCCTTACCTAGTTACTTTGCAGCTTGATTCAATCAAGTCATTTTCAAAGTCAAGCAGGCTGGAAGGCAGACTATATTCCAATGGGGATGTCAGTCTTTTCAAACGCAATAGACCAACACAAAATTTTGCTCCCATCTCTTCCAATTCTCGAGTACCAATCTGTAAGCCCTGAATATAAAGCAATATTATATGTGTAACTATGATGTTTGCTATCCTCTGGATGTATCTCATTAAAATTACATAAAAGGAATTTACAATTACATTAATAAGATTAGAAGATTAATATTTTGTATGGACCTAGGACTCAACAAACAGAATGTCTTAGCAATACCAGATATTCTAAGTCATAAAGAAAACTGTCTTTAAAAATCATTTCTAAACTATTCTTATTCATCAAATGCAAACTATTTTTACTAATGCACTGGGAAGAAAAAAATACATAAAAATTTTGTGCTTATGTTACTCTTAGAGTTCATGTGTGAAAATAGATTTTTACAAAATCTCGCTAATATTTCTTCTGATCCACTACTCTGGATGCCAATGTTGAAATATTATAGTGTTAAAATCAAGGCTCCAATTTGTATACTTGAACATTATAGGTACTTTTATTGTATGATAAACAAATAAAAGAAAGGTAACTATGTCAAAAAAGAAACAAACAAATCTAAGCCAATGAGGTATTAGTAAAATAAGTTCCTATATTCCATGTCAATTAAAAATGCCCATTTCAAATTTTGTCTATTAAAGCAAAGAGAAAATTTCAGCACAACCCCCATACCCTTTATACACAAGAGTTTTCAACTAACAATGTAAGATTTACTGGAAGTTAAATGTAACCATGCAAAAAGATAAAAATGGAGTGTAAATCAAGATTTTGCTTATCATGTAATTTTCAGATAAAAATAAATCTCTAAAATAAGTGAAATTCTTATACCAATAAAAGCTGGATGTATAGATGAGAGCTGACATAATTTAGAGAGAAGGTACTGTAAAACAACTTTTCAATGACAGGACTAAAGGCACAGGCTAAGTGAAGAAAATAAATTGTAAAAACTATTACTTAACCTACATGCCTTTATAATAATGACTGATTAATTGATTGATATTTAATGAGTTTAGACATCTTAATTTAAGAGCTTTAGAAAGGTTATGCCTATTTCTGAATTAATTCATAGGAAAATAACATTTACAGCCTAAAATACAGTAATATATAAGAACATTCTCAGAGTGAAGAAATCTTTTTTAAACAATATAATTAGACTCACACAACTTATCCTACCCAATAAAGAGGTAATATGCAAGTTGACCATCACTCCAACACACAAGATGGCCGCTCCCATGTGGTCAAAGATGGCCAGCAGGGGAGGGCAGTTGTGGGCAATCAGGCCAGCAGGGGAGGGCAGTTGGGAGGGACAAGGCCAGCAGGGGAGGACAGTTGGGAGGGACCAGGCCAGCAGGGGAGGGCAGTTGGGAGGGACCAGGCCTGCAGGGGAGGGCAGTTAGGGGGGGCGACCAGGCCTGCAGGGGAGGGCAGTTAGGGGGGGCGACCAGGACAGCAGGGGAGGGCAGTTGGGGGGGACAAGGCCGTCAGGGGAGGGCAGTTAGGCATCGATCAGACTGGCAGGCAGAAGCAGTTAGGGGGTAATCAGGCAGGCAGGCAGGTGAGCAGTTGGGTGCCAGCAGTCCTGGATTTTGAGAGGGATGTCTGTCTGGGTCCCAGACTGGAGAGGGTGCAGGCTGGGCTGAGGGACACAGACACACACACACACACACACACACACACACACACACACACCGTGCACGAATTTCATGCACTGGGCCTCTAGTTAGCTAATATTAATAAGTGTGAAAAGTATAACTATATGCATGTGTGGGGATGGAGGTAGATGGGAATTTTGTACTTTCCACTCAATTTTTCAGTGAATCTGAAACTATTCTAAAAAACAAAGTTTATTAATCAAAACAAGGAAAAAACTAAAAAGAAGTGTATGTTATGATCAAAGAATTGAATTTCAGACATAAAAAAAATTGGCTTAGTGAAACACACTTCTCTTCAAGGACTCTGAATGTCCTCGGCAGAGTTGTCCACTAAAGCAATGATTGGGGGACAGAGTTTGGGGGCTGGAATGGTGCTCAAGCTCCATTTTCTCTCTCATCACCATCATGCCTTTGGCAAACTACAAGTCACTGTTTTACAATACTTGGAGAGAATTCAAAAGTTATTATTACATTTTGGAAGAATATGGTGGTCAACCTAAAACAGAAGCACTGAAATGTCATTAAGTTCTATTCTACCAGGCCCCAAAAGCTTGAAGTTGGTTGCAAAACCTACCTAATCTTCTTCCAGCTTGTTACAGACTGAAAGTCATTACTTAGGCTCTCTCTCCTCTTAAACATTCTGACATCAACTGTAATATGCTTATATTTTTAATACTAACCAATTGGAAGATTTTTAGCTCTTTCAAAACATAAAGTTATAACCATTGTTATGTGAGGTAACTATTAGATTCAGTTCCCTCTTGCCCTATGTCAAAAACAAAACAAAACAGGACACTTAAGAAATCTTTCTGTGCCAAGGCAAGAAAGATGTTCAGGTTTGCTGTTGCAGGTATAAAGTCCAATTCATTGTCCATTAAGTTCTTGATATTTAAAATTTTTAAGTTCAAAGTCACCTAATATTTTATTAGTCTTAAGTTTCAAAAGCAGAGTTTAAACTCAGGTTGTTTCCCAAAAAAGTGTATGGCACTACAGAAAAGTAGTCTTAGTAAAGAAAAATATTTAGTGAAGGGATATGCATTTAAAAATCAGACACAAGAGGGGGTCAGTGGAGGGGAAAGAGGGAAATCTGAAATACTTTCAACAATAAAATATATATTTTAAAAACTTTATAAATAAGTGTAATGTGTTTATTTCTAAGTGCATAAAAATATATTTATATCCAACAAATTAAAATGATATAAAAATTTGATTAATAATGTATTACTTGCACAACTCATTATAAATTACTAATCAGTATTTATACGTGTACCACAACATTTTCTTAAAAAGTATGAATATAAACATACTCAAGATTTTGTGAGAACCCAAAGCAAACTATTTAGTTCAAAGAAATTTTTTAAATGTTTAAGACTGCATACAATTCAATTTCATCATTACAAATTACATATAACTCAGTATATCATATATATCATGGAATATACACTTGAAAACCTTTGGATTATACATATGAAAAAAAAGTCTTCAAATATTATTTTAAGGCTAGAAGTACTGAAATGTTTTACCTTATATTTTCCCTGATCACAGCCACACAAAGTACTCTCCATGGTATAGCTTCTTTGTACTCCTATCTCCCTCCAAACTACAACACGTGCTGTGGATTCTTTAGATTTTTCCACTACAAAGCTACAGCTACTCATGCAAAATGCTGGGGCAATATGGCTCAGTATCTTAGGCAAAGTCTGCAAAGATAAGAATGACAAAATAGAATATTTCAAGAAATTTTTTAACTTAAAATTTTTCTAAGTTTTTAATCTTTAAAAATGTTCATGAAAGCACAGTGACTAAAGCAGGGTCATGCAGATCTTCTTGCTATACAAAACATCAAAATAATTCTCTTACTAATTTAGAATTTTCTGCTTTCCCAGAAAAATAATCAGAAAATAGAATGGAAGAAAGCATCACATTTACTAGTATATAGCAACCAGTAAGTGCAATAAAACTATGTAAGAAAAACCATGAAGAAAACATGTTTTAAAAAATGAAAAAACTTTAGTCATGAAAGATGGCTTGACTAATTAAGACATTTGCCACTGTAGCCCTAGCTCGTTTTTCAGTCGTTAGAGCATCAGCCTGCGCACTGAAGGGTTTGGGGTTCAATTCCCAGTCAAGGGCATATACCTTGGTTGAGGGGCGTGTGGGAGGCAACTAATAGATGTGTTATCTCTCTCCCATTGATGTTCTTTTCTCTCTCTCTCTCTCTCTCTCTCTCTCTCTCTCTCTCTCCATATATATATATATATATATATATTCCTCCCTTCCACACTCTCTAAAAATCAATGGAAAAAATATCCTCTGGTGAGGGTTAACAACAACCAAAAAAGATTTGCCGCTGTAAATGTCAATCATTCCAAATTAATCAATAAAACTAAGACAATCACAATCAAAATGCCCACAACATTTACAGCAACTTAAAATCATTCTGAAGTTTACCTGAAAGTGTAAATATGGGAATACCCCCTGAGAAATTCTGAAAGAAAAGGCAATGACTGGAGGAATAACCCAGCAGATATTAACCTAAATTATATGCCTAAGGTTAAGTTAAATTGTGATATTGGTGCAGGAATAAATATATCTCTAGAAAAAAAAGATTCAAAATTAGAACCAAAGCTATCTGTTAAAGTTATTACAGTTACTAGAGAAAAGACTGATCACACTAATGCTGACACCACTGGATAGCCACTGAGAAAAACAAGCTCCAGTCACTAATTTTCATTAAATTAACTTCTAATTAGATTGAAATTTTAAATGTAAAATTTTAAAATAAAACTAAAAACAGTAAACACAGAACCATACTTTTAAATCTTGGAATGAGAAAAGTTTTTCTAAACCTTAAAATTCAGAAACCATTTTTTAAGAATTCAACAAATATGATAAAAGTTTTAAATTACTATATATCACAAAAAAATGTACTACACTTGTAATCACATAGTTTAAAAACAATAACTAGGTGACCAGCACAAAAGTAAACAGAAAATATGCGAAAAGGCTATTTTGAAAAAGAGAGAGAGAGATCATACTTGGTCAAACATATGACAAAATACTCATCCTAAAAATTATAGATTCGCAAATTAAAAGCATGAGGTATTTTTTTAACCTGGCAAAAATAATAGTATTATGTAATAAGGGTGTGGAGAAATAGCACTATCATTCATTATATTGGGGAACATCAATTTGTATAATCTTTATGAAGAACAATTTGGCATACTAATCAAATGACCACTAACAGGGGGTAACTGGATAAATAAATTTTGGCACATCCATACAACAAGAACAAAAGCACACAATGGAAATCTTGTGGAATTGTCAGAAAGACTGACACAGATCTCCATGTGAGGACCAGGAAAGATGGCCAACAAACATGTGAAAAAACAAGTAGCTGTGGAGCACTGAAAAACAAACACAACCTTCATGTACTCTAGGTATAATCTATGAATCAATGTGCTCAGAATAGCAAAACTGCTTAATTAGTAACTGTGAGATGACTTTCACTTACTACTGTGAATTCCTCAATTGTTTCCATTTTTTATATAACTCTAACATTTTATTTATTCGGAAAAGAGGAGGAGAGAGAAGCAAAAAGAAAATGTACTTCAAGCTTGCAAATTAACCCAGGGTGCTTGTGTAGGCATAAATGTAGGAGGAGAATGAAAGCACACAGGACTTGAAGCAGTAAGATCTCGTGTCCGTCCTTGGCATACCTCAAAACACACCCAGGCATGTGGAAAAATGGTATGCTACAGATGGCTTTATAAAATCGGCCAAGGAAGGATGTACTGTTTAATCAATGGTTATACAGGAAACTAAATAGGTCCCCACATCTCAGATCAAATAAATTCCAGATAAACATCTACATGTAAAAAGCAAAAACATTTGGAAGAAACATTTAAAATGAAAAATTTGAAACCATAATAGCAAAATGGCAACATAAACAGAATCTGAGTAGTTTATATGTTAAATTATTTTCTGTAGTTGTATGCATGGTTGCATCTCAAAAACTCCTGATTTATCTGTCATAATTACCCTGTATCCCACATCTTCCACAACATCACAGGAACTTGCATTATTATTGGTATGCCACACTGTCTCCTTGATGCTGCAGCCATACATAAATACATTCTTCTTTCGGGAGTGGCCATGATAATCACAATAAACCTTGAAAAGATTATATGTTTTAAGAATTAAAAACCTTCAAATTCATATATTGCCAAGTAAATCTAGTTACTATGAAGCCAATAAACAGGTCTGTGTTCCTTGATCCTTTTACTGTAACTGAACCACCATTTAACAAGTAAAGTCAATAAAAGTAGAAATATCTAGTTTTGGAAAGAAATCTATGATTACTAGGAATGGTTAGAAAGTCCTTTGCAAGATCTGCATCAAACCACAAATCCCACTCTTATATATCTTCTATGTGCCATTATAAAAAAATAATAAATTCAATTATAGGTCAAATTTGTATCTGTAGTCATCACTGCCACAAGGGCTGTTAAAATATTTATCTAATTTAAAAACACATGAAAATGTTCTCATGAAAAACACTATAAAAAGAGTGTGGTTTAAGCCCTGACCCATGTGAACCCTGGCTAGTATGACTCAGTTGGTTGGAGCACGGTCCCATACACCAAAGGGTGGTGGGTTTGATTCCTGGTCAGGGTACATTCCCAGGTCATAAGTTCCACCCCTAGTCAGGGCACAGGTGGGAGGCAACCAATCAATGTTTCTCTCTCTCTCCCCTTTCCTCTCTCTGGAATAAATAATTTTAAAAATAAATGCGTTTTTTTAAAGGGTATAGTTTCAATTTAATTTTTGAGAACATAATTTTAAAAATGAAGGACAGACTCACATGCCAATTTTTCCCCTCTGCAAAATGTTTCTTTTCAAATTTTTATTTTTTTATTAAGGTATTACATATGTGTCCTTATCCTCCCATCTTCCCCCACCCCACTCCTGTTCATGCCCTCACCCCCCCTGGTGTCTCTGTCCATTGGTGAGGCTTATGTGCAGGCATGCAAGTCCTTTGGTTGATTTCTCCCCCTTACCCCCACCCTCTCCTACCTTCCCTCTGAGGCTTGAGCATCTAATCGATGCTTCTCTGTCTCTGGATCTGTTTTTGTTCATCAGTTTATGTTGTTCATTATAATCCACAAATGAGTGAGGTCATGTGATATTTATCTTTCTCTGACTGACTTATTTCACTTAGCATAATGCTCTCCAGCTCCATCCATGCTGTTGCAAATAGTAGGAATTCCTTCCTTTTTACAACAGCATAGTATTCCATTATGTAGATGTACCACAGTTTTCTAATCCACTCATCTGCTGATGGGCACTTAGGCTGTTTCCAAATCTTAGCTATGGTAAACTGTGCTGCTATGAACATAGGGGTGCATATATCCTTTCTGACCGGTGTTTCTAGTTTCTTGGGATATATTCCTTGCAAAATGTTTCTTTCCTAAAGGAAGATTAACTCATTTAAACACTAACCGAATGGAAAAATTCTAAACAAAAGTTGCTAAAAGCAGAAGCGCATTCACACAGCTCTTGGAGCCTCCCACCCCACCTCTACGACCTTTCCCACGTTAGTACCCGAGACTGACCAGCTTCAGAGTTGACTAAAGAGCTCAGATATAAGCTACTAGTTTGAGAATTTGAAAAATACTGTTACCTCAGTGTTGTTCAAATAGTGAAGTTAAATACCTAAAATTACAACCAGGAGTTACCAATATTCATAAATAAAAAAAGAAAAGTATAGGGCTCATGAGCATTACAAAAATTAAATCTGGCCGAAACTGGTTTGGCTCAGTGGATAGAGCCTCAGCCTGTGGACTGAAAGGTCCCAGGTTCGATTCCGGTCAAGGGCATGTACCTTGTTTGTGGGCACATCCCCAGTGTGGGGTGTGCAGGAGGCAGCTGATCGATGTTTCTCTCTCATCGATGTTTCTAGCTCTCTATCTCTCTCCCTTCCTCTCTGTAAAAAATCAATAAAAAATATATTAAAAAAAAATTAAATCTGATGAAATAAGAATATGAATACATTATATTGATACCATAATTAGTACACAAGTGACTGATAACAGAAAAAGATATTTTGAAGAAATTGCTTCTGAAATTAATACTTAGCTTTTATAACCAGAAAATCCTATATAGTAAAAGCCTAACATGCAAATAGACCGAAGGGCGGAACAACCAGTAGCTATGTCATGCACTGACCACCAGGGGGCAGACGCTCAACGCAGGAGCTGCCCCCTGGTGGTCAGAGCACTCCCACAGGGAGAGTGCAGCTCAGCCAGAAGCTGGGCTCATGGCTGGCGAGTGCAGCGGTGGTGGCAAGAGCCTCTCCTGTCTCTGTGGCAGCACTAAGGCGCAGGGAGCCAAGTGGTAAGGAACAGAGAGCAGGCAGGCGGTAAGGAACAAGGGGTCCCGGACATCCCCTGAGGGATCCCGGACAGCAAGAGGGTGCAGGCTGGGCTGCAGGACTCCCCACCACCCCCACTCCCCAAGTGCACGAATTCTGTGCACCGGACCTTTAGTAATGTATAAAATACTAAGTCTTTAATCAACAAAGTCATGTCTTTGTACAAAGCACAAACAAATCCTGGCACTTACCAGTGGTAGGCGCTTCACTGCAGCCAGGTACTGCAGCAGCCCCTTCGCATGGTAAATTGTAGGATGCAAATCAGGATTTGGACTCTGCCACTGTCTGTTCAAATCCTCTCCACTTAAAGAACAGCGGTGACTACACAAATGCAAACACAGTGATAGACAAACACTTCTACCAATAAATTCTTAAATATATTTGATTTAATTTTATGATTCTATTTCACTAAATATTTCAAATTGGTATAGATGATGGGCTCAACAGAATGCATAGGTTAGTCATTAAATAATCATTTATTAAGCATTTGCTGTGTCCAAGATCCTGTGTTACATGCAATTAAGTATGGTAACCTTTCAGATTCATAGGTCAAAACTTTCAAGCTATTGAAAATACTAATTCTCAATTCTGGGATTTTATTCCATACTCTATAAAAATTAATGGCCATATTTCACATTCTGACTACATAATAATCATTTTTTATACTAACATTTTATATTCGGATTGTATTAGTTATTATTAAAAGTGCTATCTGGGCCCTCCTAAGAAAGGTTAGTTTATGAAAAGCATATATACTTAAATACATTTTCATTTAATCATAGGTATTAAGTATTACAGCCACTGAGCAAAAATTTAAGCAAACAATCAGAAAGTGATAACAGAAATATAAACAGGATTTTAGCTGATCAATTAAAATAAGACATAAAATTTTGTTTTAGTTCCATTACCATAACATACCTAAAAAATAAATTATCCTTTTTAAAATTTTTCTAAAATATGAGGAAGATTCATGCTATACTTATGAATAAAGTGCCCTCAACTTTGGAGATGCCATGTCAAATTCAATCTTTCCAATGCACTAAAGAGACCTTGTCTAATTGCCACAATAAATGAACTGTACAACAATGAGCTACCTTCACTTAAAAAGTAGTATCTTCTAGCATCTCCAGTCTAAAGAATTCCTTCTGACAGAGACTGTACTTCCTCATATCAGGAAGAAGTTAGCAGATGGACCCAACATGCCATATCAGTGGAAAGAGATCCCAGAGATTTTAAATCTTACAACTAAGATCACATCATTGACAAAATTAAAAAAGAAATATAAGAGGATATGTTAAAAAATCTTTCTCATATCCTAACACTGTGATTTTTCTAAACTAATTCAAGCAAGATAGACATTTTATGAAATCATACTGTCATGAATACAGAATTTGTCAAAATCCCATACTACTAATAAACAAAATATATTTTCATTTAAAAATGTACCTTAAATGAATTCCCCACTAAAAATTTGTTCTAGAAAAAAATCACTAGATTTGCTCTCCAAATTTACCCTGGATAATATTATTTCAACAATTTTATATAGGCTCACCACAATTATCTATAATATTTCTATAACTATTGCTTAACTTACTTTCCATTGATGACACCATCTGGATTTAGCATAGGGACAATTTTAAAAATATAGCACTCTCGTAAGCTCTGAGCAGTAGGGCTATTACTCATGAGATACTCCAATGTTCCTTTCATTACCCAACTTGCATTCGTTTCTCCAGGATGTACCCGAGCAGATAAGAAAACGTAAGGGCGATTTCCTAAAGGACACATAAAATCTCAAATTAAAATGAACGACGACTAAAAGTTTGTATGATGTTTGACGTTGGAGCTTTAGAAATATATCTACTCAATCGTGAATTCTGATATATATTCATAGTAGAATTCAGCGTGCACCTACTATAAACAAGCACTGCACTAGGCCCTATAGAGGAAAACAGATATAAAACCCATGCAAGCCACATCCTAAAGGAGTTCATAATGTGAACATAATGCAATAAATACTACATGAGTCACTTATTTACCAATGATTAATCTAACATAAAAAAGTATTTAATATAATATTGGTTTTATAAAGAACAAGTAGTTGGGGAAGTTTTAAATATAAATTTATTTTTCATAAAGCCATTGGGAAAAGAAGAAAAATATAATCTTACCCCTGTTTTACAGTCACCATGACAAGTACAGAAAAAAAAGGTATATCTTCTCAGAAATTTACAAAGAGAAATATTTTCACTATGCATTTAGATATACCCATCTAAAAAATAACACTCAGCTCACCTGGTCATATTTTCATGCATAGCAAGCTCTTTCTCTTTCCTGAAAATATTTTACTTTCTTATCAAAATTAGAACAGTTTTCTTATTTTTTCTACCCCAGCTATACATCTGAGGCAACTTTAAAAAAATAAATGGCAGAGAAAAACAAGTAGCTATTTGGTGCTAGAATTAAAACACGTAATAACTTTCTGGTGGTTTTATTTATAAATAAAATTAGCTATAAATTTAATTGATGACATTATTACATAAACTCTTAAAATAATTTGTTACATTATGGTTATGACTTACAAGGATAAGAACTACAGAATATCAGTATCAAAAGGGACCTTAGAGATCATCTCACAAAGCTCTCTCATTTTCGAGATGAGGAAACAGAGGCCCAGATGTAGACCGAGGGCTAGGCAGTAACAAGACCAAGACTTCTGATGCCTATTCCTAGTGTTATTGCCCTTACAGACATATATAAAGCAAAGGAAAATAAGTAAGGATGACTGGCATTTTGAGTGAAGAAGACAGACTTACTGAATTGACAGATATGTTCATAATAATTAGACTCTGGCATTGCTGTTATAGTCACCAGGGGACAGCTGTTTCCAGACAGGGTTTCACATAACACATCTCTTCGAAAATAGATTTGCTGGGGGTTGTGCGCTGATTCCAATTTTTGAAGATGCATCTTGATAAAAATTTAAAAGTAAAGTATACAATTATTTTAAAACCCTCTATGAAAAATAGAAATAAATGCATCTAGATCTCCACATAACTAAATGTCAGTCAGATTCCCAATCCCCTCTCTGGAACCCTCAGAGGCCAGATGTTATTCAAACATCAGTATTTGGGGAACTCAAGACAGATGCAGTGTATATACCATTAAATGTGCAATACCACAAACAGGGTCAGAGGCAGCCTGTATAAGCAGGTTATTAAGTCTGCAGCAAAACATATAAAGAGTCCCTCTAAGTGGAATCAATATTCTAAATAGGCTCACATCAATTTAGGCCAGGCTTTGCTGCCAAATGGGCTATGAAAAAGCTTTTGGTTCTCAAAGCCTTCTGAATTTTGAAATGATAAATTACTGTAGACCTACAACAGCAATGAAAAACATGCAGAATAAAAATTATGTCAGACAAAGTTTGTAGCAACTTTTCCTGATTTCAAGATTAATATAGGTTCATTGTGAAAAGGGGGGAAGATACAAAGAAAAAAAATTAAACATCCATAATTGCATCATTTAGATTACTACTAACAAATGCCAATGTACATAAACAAAACTATAATTACACATGACTTTTTAAAACCTGCTTTTATTCCTTAGTAATTTATACAAACACACACATACTCATAATTACGAATACCATATAACATCATTAGTATATGGTCATACCAAATATAAACTGTTCAATCCCTTATTTAAGATACTTAGTTGGCTTCCACACTTTTGCCTATGTTCATTCACGTAATCACTGTTCACTGTGTGGTCACTACTTCTGTGCCAAAAACTGTGCCTGGCACCAAGGACATAACAGTGAAGGAATGGACCCTACCTGGGGACAATACAGAGCACTGACAGCTTGTAGTAAGGAGAGCCTAGCTGAGTCTGCGCAGTGAGGAAAGGTCTCCTAGAAAAATATTACATTTAAACTGGGAGCCAAAGGATGAGTGAAGAGGACAGAGAAGAGAGGTGCAGGCAGAGGAAAAGTGTGCAGGAAGAACAGAAACTACTGGTAACTGAGATAACTAAGCGATGTGTGGATTGCCTTTTAAAAATGTAATAGGTACGTATTTCATTGTGAATTACAAAACTGTCTACACATTAAACCTGCAATTCCCTGGATATTAACTTAGGATGCAGATAAACTTTAAAGAGTGAATTATTTTTAAAAACTATTTAATAATAAATATTAAGTAAATAATAGCTCACACAGTCTGTGGAGGTGGCAAAAAATGTGAAAGACAGCAAAGAAATGACTTGGTGAGAATTTTAGACTTTGTGCAAATGGAAAAAAGACAGACCAAGAGGAAATGGGATAAAAGTAAGTTTTAGGATACCAGTAAGAAAAAGGTTGGCAGAAGTCCAGGTGAGAAAACATGCAAATGCCTGGAAAAGGTCATGGGATAGAAAGCAAGTAGGGGAATTCAACATACACTAAAAAGGTAAACATCATAAGGAACACTAACATGTAACCCTGTAAAGAACAACACTATATATTCTGATGCTGTGTTATTCAGAGGGATACCTAATCATACCTTCATTGCAATCTTTATTAAAGTAAAGAGCCTCATTTAGTGTCCTCAGCCTTGGCACCTCTGCTGCTCCATGGACTGTGTTTTCCCCTCATTTTCCCCTCTCTAATCATGTGGAAGCTTGTTTCTAACCCTAGTGCTCCAATTCCTTTCTGGGTAAATTGATCATATCTTCATGATCCTTGGTCAGTAGGACAGCCATTCTGTTCTGAGAGTAAATCTACCACAGTAATTACTTGAATTCACTTGTTTTATTTTGTTTTACAATGCAAATAATCAAAAATCTCAAAAGAACCCACAAAGCAACTCTTGTACCCCAAATTCTAAGCAACCTAGATCTAGGACTCCATATAAAACTATTAGAAGAAATAAATTCCCTATAGAAAACTTTAATTGCACCCACATTTTTCTACTGTTAGATTTTTCTATCAGATTCAATGCTTCTCATTAAACAGGTGGAAATCTCATCCAGTTAAAATCTGAAAATCATGAATCTTAGAGAACTGTAGATTTCTACCCAAAATAGAAAGTAAAAATCATGTCAAACTTCCTTTCTAGTACATAAAAATAAAGACTATATCCCCATTTATACCCTTTAATGTTGTCAACAAATATTGTATTATTATCTAAAATCTTCAACACTGGATCGTTTTATTTCATTAAGAAAATTAATTAAAGCAATTTTTCTTCTATTATCTGGCACATATACATATGACACAATAGTCATAATACAACTTAATGAGTTCTCACCTGTAAAGTTGAGTACGTATATGGATAGTGATAAGCAAAGTAGCAAACATCATCTTTATGTGGGAAATTGACAGTGAATGTAATTGTATAGTAGGATTTTCCCTTTTGCCCACCTGCAGCAACTGAACTTCTTGAGAAGTGATTTCTGCAATAGAAAAGCATAAAACGTTTATTTCCTCCAAACAAAATCCTGATATTTTTCCTTGCTATTATATTAAACAGAACTTCAAGGTGGGGGAGGGGGAGAAAAACCATCATTTGTGAAAAGTGCAACTTAAGTATTCTATAAAAATAGACTTGATACTAATAAAACAATTTCTATTAGGCAACATCATTACTGTTCACTTCTGGGTTTACTAATTAAATACATCAATAAAAGTTTTAGAAGCCATTCTTTGATAGCCCAACACATTACTGGTAGACAATGATCATCAATGGCTGCTACAACCATTAGATGAAAGGCTGATGAACACCTTTGCAGTGGGTGGGACGAAAGTAGGTTTACAGTTGTTTGTATATCATAGGAAAATAATACAATAGTTAATAAATAATAATACAAGAATAAACTGTGTTTTGCATACTCGCAACTGTAAACTTACTTTTGTTTCACCCCATACATGAATTCACTAGTCATTCTTAAGATTAAAAAAAATAACCAGAGATAATATGTTTTCCAATTCACTGCACCATCTATAAAGTTTTCTTGCCAAAAATCAAACCTGAAGTTGATCAAGCTTCTAGATCTAACTATTACTTTATAGGAAATCGGTGAGACTAGAAGAATTCATTTACAGCACAAAAGAGCAATCAGCAAAATCCAAAATGTGGGAAATCCTACATGACAAATTATCTAGTTTCAATAAACAAAGGAGAAATAAAGAGAGACAAAAGGGAAGCCTATAAATTAAGACACTTAAGAGACATAGCAACACAAATCAAATGCAATGTGCAGTCCTTGGCAGGTCTGATTGAAACCAACTATAAAATAACATTTATGAGACAAGTGGGGAAGTTTGAACACTGACTGGATATTTTATCATAGTAAGGAATTTTCTTGGGTGTGATAATGGCATTGAGCTTATTAGACTCTCTTAAATATATACATCTAAAAGACAAAGACCTTTGAAGTATTCGTGGATAAAATATGGTATTGGGAAATGTTTTTAAAAATTCAGTGTAGAGGTGGGGGTGAAAGTATAACTAAAAACTAACCTGTATTGATACTTGTTGAAACTGGGTGATGAATACATGAGGTCTCATTATCCTATTATTTGTTTTTATAAATGTAAATTTACTTTTCAGACTTAAAATATCAGTGACATAGGATGAGTTAAAAATGCTTTTTCTATTAACTTAATTTCTAAATTTCCAAATCACCTTGTGCTATTTAAGCCACAAACTGAAGAAAAGCTATGGCCTACAGACACATACACAGACTTTCAAGGAATTTTCAAATTGGTATAGTCTTCATTAACTTAGCCATTACCCCTTCAATAGATTCATATTCCCTCTCTCTCTCTCTCTCTCTCTCAACCCCTGCCCCCTCAGGTGAGTATTAACAAAACATAAAAAAAACAGAGTATACATTTTGACTCCCCAATATAACAGCCGTCCCTTAGTATCCATGGGGAGCTGGTTCCAGGACCCCCACCGATACCAAAATCAGCAGATGCTCAAGTCCCTTATGTAACATGGCATAGATGAATGAATATAGTTGGCCCTCCAAGTCTGCAGACTCCAATCACAGATCAAAAACAGTACAGGTATTTATTGGGGGGGAAAAATCCACATATAAGTGGATCCGTGCAGCTCAAACCCGTATTACTCAAGGATCAACTGTACTTCCACTAAATGTACCCCTAAACTGATCTCAAATTTTAAAGGATTCTGTTAGAAGTAACACTAAAGCATATCACCACAATTCAAAGAATGCAATAATAACTCTACTTTTTATTCTTTAAATTGAAATAGAGTAAGGTTAATATCCCCTTCTGTAAACTGATGTCCTAGTAGTCTTAGAATACTTACTTATAGTAACAAATGTCCGTCCCCACACGAGTCCACCATGGTCTGGCATTTAATGCTTCCTGAACTGAATACATGAGTGGTTGCATACCTTTGACAGAGAGACAGAAGAAGAAAATTCTTTAAAATTTTTGAGATAAAAATTAATCTTGCCATTGTAGAAAGCAACAAATATTCAGAAAGTTAAAAGGCAACACATTTCCATTATTTTAGTATATATTAAAAAAAATCTGAGAAATTTCTTTAAAATCTCATAAGTCAATCAATATGCTTTAATTTCCAGTTTAACTAAAATAGATTACAACTTTAATGAGTGAAAAGTCATTAAACTTTTTTCTATTATCTTTTGTTAGATCAGTTAAAATAAAAAGGAATATATATATATATATATATATATATATATATATATTCACACACACACACACACACACACACACACACACACACCTTATAATAAGTGAAAGAGTGAAAAAAAGAAAAAGAAAATAGCCGAAACCGGTTTGGCTCAGTGGATAGAGCATCAGCCTGTGGACTGAGAGGTCCCAGGTTCGATTCCGGTCAAGGGCATGTACCTGGGTTGCGGGCACATCCCCAGTGGGAGATGTGCAGGAGGCAGCTGATCGATGTTTCTCTCTCATCGATGTTTCTAACTCTCTATCTCTCTCCCTTCCTCTCTGTAAAAAATCAATAAAATATATTTAAAAAAAAAAAAGAAAATAGCTCTATAGCTCTCAGAAGATTATCTACACTGAAGAAAAAGAAAAAATGCCACCAAAATAGCATGGTTATTTTCTTCCTCAACCTTCTTCCCATACAAATGTGATTATAGCAGGGAGGAGGAAAAGGAAGGACTGTTAACAAAAATAGGATTAAATGTATAGTATATTTTCTTGGGTAGTTTTAGAAATATACTTTCCACATGAACTTTAAAATCACCTTATCCTATTTTATAAAAGAATGTACTGGGTTTCTAACTGGAGTTAATGAAATTCATGTTAATTTTACAAATGATGATCGTTTTTGAGATGCGATTTGACTTTCCTTAAATCCTAACTTAAGATATAATCATTTTCTTAATTTTCTTGCTACAGAACCATTTTGCTAAACTTATCTGGGTATCTTTTTAGTCTTTAGTTGTCTCTTGGGTTTTCTAAGTATGTAAACCATACCATTTGCAATTTAAAATATTTTATCTCTTTTAGTACTTACATCATTTACTCTTTCTACTTTTATTTTCTATTTAGAGAAATGAAACCTCCAAAATGATTCTGAATATAGTGGTAAGCAGAACTGTCTTGTTCATAATTTTAATCCAGCTGTTTTGCCATTCAATAGAATATTTGTCAATTTTTTTTATAAATCAACTCTGTCACATTTAAATAACAAAAGTGCTAACACTGAATAATTCTGATGTGCCAGACCTTGCTCTAAGCATATTTACATAACTTAAGTCACTAAATCCTCACAACAACCCTCTGTGGTAGGTGCTATGATCATTTCCATAGCTGAAGTCCTTTCTTCCCTAATTCTTAGTACACTTAAGTGTTTTAATTATTTTATCAAATGCCTTTTTAGCACCCACTAACAGAATCACATGGCTTTTCTCCTTTAATTTGTTGATGCAATAAATTATGCTGAAAGGTTTCCTAATGTGAACTCTTTGTATTCCAAGGAGATACATATTCTTTTACAGCATATGATTAGATTAGCTGAAATCTCATTTAGGACTTTTGCATCTAAAAATGGTCTTTTTATTTTAATTAGCTTTACCAAGTATTGATATAAGATTACACTAGCTTTGGAAAAATATATTAATGATAATTTATTGGAATAAAAGTAAAATCTATTTTTTAAAAGGTAAGTATCTCAGCTGCAATAGCATCTCAATATAGCACCTAATACATTTATTTCCTCAAGAACAGTTATAGACTGTTCATAATCATTACTTTTTATTAATCAATTCCAGTGCTTCTATATTTTGTTTTATTTCTAGTTTTAAAAATAGTATTTCTAAAATAGTATTTAAAATAGTATTTCTAATTTTAAAAATTTTCTTCTTCTTTTGGTTTATCTTCTTGTTTTTCTAATATCTTAAGTTGGGTGCTTAGTTTACTTATTTTTAGCCTTTTTTTATTGTAAACTAGAGGCCTGGTACATGAATTCGTGCACAGGTGGGGTCCCTCAGCCTGGTCAACAATCAGGGCTGATGGGGGCCATCTCACCCAGTCCCGATTGGGGCCGATTGGGGCCAGCTGGCAGGGGCAGGGACTGTGGGAGCTTGGCTGGCCACAGAAGGTTGGCTGTGGGAGCGCACTGACCACCAGGGGGCAGCTCCTGCGCTGAGCATCTGCCCCCTGGTAGTCAGTACCCATCATAGCTACTGGCCTGTCGTCGGTCGTAATGGTCACTTAGGCTTTTATATAGACTAGAGGCCCTATGCATGAAATTCGTGCAAGGGACTTGACCTTTGGAGCTCCGGCTGCCCTGGCTGACCCTCGCAGCCCCTCACAGCCCTGGCTGGCCCTCGCAGCCCCTTGCAGCTCCGGCCGGCCCTCGCAACCCTGGCTTCGTCCATGAGATCATCCGGACGGTCGTTCTGCTGTTCAGTCTAATTAGCATATTAGCTCTGTATTATATAGGATAATGCCAGTTATTAAAGGCTTTCAATTTTCCTCTGAATACCAGTTAGCTATGCCCAGAAGTCTATAATGTGTAGCACTTTCTAGATCTAATTGAACCTTCTGCCACAGTGGAAATGTCCTCTATCTACACTGTCCAATCTGGCAGCCAATCACCAGGCCTGGCTATTATGCACAGAAAGTGAACTTAGAGACACTAAAGAACTGAATTTTAAATTTCTAATTAATTTAAATATTTAGTCACATATGGCAAGTCACTACCATAATGAACAATATACAATTCTAGATAATTTCTAATATCAGTTTTAAATTTTCTCTCTGGGTTTTTGTTTTTAGAAGACTATTACATATTTCCAAGTACTCATTTTTGTTAGACTTTTTGTTGATTTCTACTATTTTTCATCACAGCAAGGAAATCTAAAATCTCTGGTAACTAGAGTTAATGTTGCTATAGGGCTCACTTGAAAGTTGCCAGTAGAACAGATCTGAAAAGTTCTCATCACAAGAAAAAAATTGTAACTGTGTCATAATGGGTATTGGCTAGATTTATTGTGATCATTTTGCAAGTACACAAATATCTAATTGTCATGTTGCATATTTAACACTAATATGTCTACGTTACAAGTTATTTGTCCATTATATCTCAATTTATAAAAGAATTGTGGTTATTAAAGCATCTTCAAGGACTTTAACTGATTAATACACATCTATTCAGTGCTTTTGGCCCTGAACTTTTCTTTGTCTAATATTAACATTACCACTTTTGCTTCATTTTATTTGCATTTGCCTACTTTATCTCTGCCCAATCATTTTCAACTTTTCTGTCATTTAAATAACACACACACACACACACACGCACACACACACTCACAGATTCTCTTGCTCTCTTCCCACCACCCCTCCCCCAATTATGTAATTCTCAATACATGATTTTTGAGGACATCTTAGCTCATTCATCATTAGTAATGACAGATATACATTTCATTTCATTCCTTCCATCTTATTTTCTTTCTACTATTGATTAAATATTTCTTCTCCTTCTTTACCTTTTTATTTTACAGGTTTGGTTGCATTTCTCCACATTTCCTTTTCATTGGAAAAGTTTTCTATTGTGCTTTCCATCATAATACTTATGATTACTATTTCTCTGATACTATATAAAAATAACTAAGCAATCCCACCAAGAAAAATGAACTTTCACTTCTTCCATGTCAATCTCTTAGAATGATTTTACTTAACACATTTTATAAATTCCAAGTCTTCTATCTTGAGACCATTTTCCTAGTTCAGGGGTAGCATATTTTCTGATTTCTACATACACAAAGATGTAGTTTGTTGGAAGTGACAAAAAATTACAGATTTTGCAAAAGACATCTATTTGGCTGTCTTCTCACTTCCAGCGCCACAGATGAGAAGTTCAGTACTAATCTAATTTTTTCACATGCAGAACAACAAGGTCATTATGAGCACGTGATCTGCAACCAGCCTATCTGGGTCTGAACTCCAACTTCATCACATCAGGTGTGTGATCCTGGGCAGATTACTGAACCACTTAACACCCGTGTCCCCTCTGTAAAATGAGTGTAACGACAGCGCTAGAATATTTGTTGTGTGGATTAAGAGCATCACATCTGTTAGCACTTAAAGAAGGTCTGGTACATGATGAATATTCAATAAATAGTAGCTGCTGTTATTATCGTTAATTAACCAGTTGTTTTAAAGTGGATGTATGATAAGATTTTTTTTTTACTTGAAACTCATGTATTTCACTGGTACATAGAAGATTCCCATCTTTCTTATTTCTACCTAGGATTCAGTGAGCCATTTCAAATGGAAACAGTAACCTCCTCCAGACACACAAAATTCATAATGGTTATTTATAGCAAGGTGGAATAAGATTCAGGCTGAGGTCAAAGGGCACACTAGATTTATCTGAAATATTCTAGTTTTATAAAAGACAATGTATTCTTACATTACTTTTAAAATGATAAGTTCATTCTGGGCAGTGAAGGGAGCTACATTTGGAAATTCTGACTATAATAAAAACCATATGAACCAAACAGGGTGCCCCAATAATAATCAATCAAATGAGGTAACTCAGGCTGAATAAACCATAACCTACTCAATGTGATATAGAAAAGCTATCTTTGAATAATTAATGTAGTCATTAGCCAAAGAATAAAACCTTGATGTGCATAAAACAAATACACTAAGAACTTCCCATCTCGTCATATGAATATAGACCAGCAGTTCTCAACCTGTGGGTTGCGACCCCTTTGGCGGTCGAACAACCCTTTCACAGGGGTCGCCTAAGATCATCCTGTATATCAGATATTTACATTACGATTCACAACAGTAGCAACATTACAGTTATGAAGTAGCAACGAAAATAATTTTATGGTTGGGTCACAACATGTGGAACTATATTTAAAGAGCCAGAAGGTTGAGAACCACTGATATAGATGATCAAAATATTAAATTGCCACAGTGAAGCCAACACCCAGTGACATTAACCTCTAATACTACCCAAGTAAAGGTCAAAGTGGTATTGAGTACATTCTCAATAACAGGTGCAGATACAAAGAAAGACAAGGTGTTTTAGGCCCTAATCATCAAATGTACTATTAATCACTGACTCACAACATTTTCAAACTGAAGCTAATATCCTCAATTAACAGATGAGAGGAACAAGAAAACTTTAAAATGGAGCATGAATAAACTTAGGGGCACCTATCATAAGTGGCATGTGTTTTCTGGGCTCGGTGGCTCTATGAGAAAAAACACATGGCTAGTACAGCAGAGGTTTATACTAAAAAGAGGAAGGTTGGATTCTTGGTCTGGAGGCTAACAGCAGTCACTTGAATCTGATGGAAACATGTCAAAAGGATACATAAGCCAGCATAAAAGATATCCCATTGGCCAAATCTTGGGCAATTTGGGTGTCAAATAAAAAATGATAGAAAGAAATTATAAGCCACTGAGCAAAAGAGGAAACCAGGTCATCTATCCCAGCGGTTCTCAACCTGTGGGTCGCGACCCCTTTGGTGGTCGAACGACCCTTTCACAGGGGTCGCCTAAGATCATCCTGTATATCAGATATTTACATTACAATTCATAACAGTAGCAACATTACAGCTATGAAGTAGCAACGAAAATAATTTTATGGTTGGGTCACATGAGGAACTGTATTTAAAGGGCCAGAAGGTTGAGAGCCACTGATCTATCCATTGCCTCATTCATTTAACAAATATTTACTGAACATGAATTAAATGCCATAGTATAAATACAGTGGTCAGTAACAGAGACACTTTCCCTGACCTTATGAAATTTACAAGCAAGTGGTAAGGGTAGGCAGACAAGGTATTAATCATTCACACACAATAACAACATAAAGATGTAAAGAGCACCCTGAAAGGAAAAGATTACAAGGAACATTTATCAAGGGGACTAATCCAGTCCGGAGAGTCAGGGAAGACTTCCTTAGTCGAGAGATGGCTTAGCTCAACTTCACAGTATGAAATTAATTAATGTGGGCAATTTAGAATCCTACATACTAGACTCCAAAATTCTATTTTGTTGCCTGGTTCTACAATGTTCAATTTATATATGAAGGTTGTTAAAAATCCTATATTTATGGGAGACAGTAGAGGGTGAAGGGAATGGGAGAGGAAGACAGAGTGCAAGAGTGCCAGAGAGGAAGCTGTGATGAAAGCTCCAAGTTTTACTAAAATGCAAGACTGCCATCTAGTGGTAACTTGAGCAAACCCCTTTCAATTATTGAGGGTGAGGGTAAGGGGTCATGGATTACAACAGATTACAGACAGCACTATATACAGTGTCATAAATTCTCAACTGTAAGTTCACAAATAAGATCATTCATTTGTTAAAAAGAAAAAAGAAAGAAAGAAAGAAAGAAACCTAAGTATTTAGTAGAATTTCCTTAAATATCCCCATAAAAGGACAACTTGGGGAAATAAAAGCAGCAGTAATTCAGCCTCTTTTGGGGGGAACTGCCAAAGAACAAGACCTCTTTAGGGCACCTTTGCTAAAATCCAACATTAAGTACTCCACCAACCAGTATGTCCCAATCAAGAAAAGAAAAAATATTCAAACAATAAGCTACTTTTCTAATTACTATTATTTCCTGATTTCAATCACATATGGCAATTAAATAAATACTTCCAGCTGAAGAAGTTGTACTGCAAATATTTTTAGTCACCAGTATCCTCTCTTAAAGTGACTTCAAAATTAATCTGATGATAATAACATTAACTGCATAGCTAGTTATAAATTCTTAAAATGCTGAATTCTTAATTTACTAAAATATTGGTCCCTACCTTCTTCTAACTCAATTCATGTTATAACAAACCAAAATCTGCTCTATGTTGTATTAACTTAAATCTTATGATAGAGTTTCATTAAAAAAAAATACATTACATCTACCTAACAGCTGCTTTCATAGCTTATACCAACTTCATAGTTAAATATTTATGAATATGTGGAAAGAAAAAGGAAAATCAACTGACAACTTCTTGTTAGAATTTGGGAGGAATCTATACTAAATTTAAGGCAGATGGAGCAAGACTGAGAAAAATCCAAATATGCCTCATGATCTATTTTTTATATACATATTTTAGATTTCCACAACTCAAAGAAGTGTTGCACTACACCTTGTAGTCTCTTCAAAAATAACAGATAAAGATATAATAAAGAAGTACAAGAAATAAAAAGCATAAAAAACCCAAACATATCAATTATAAAGAAAAATTTTAGCAGGCTAAAAATCACATATTAAAAGGGTAAAACCACAAAATGCAAACTCTATTTACAAGAAATAAGATGCAAAGATATCAACCAAATTCAAAAGAATATTAAAATAGAATTCGGGGCAAAAGATACTGAATGGGATAAATATGACTACTCTATACTGTTAAAAGGAAATATAAAAATGTGAAAAATTTCTATGTACCAAATAATTCTGCCAGGGTTGGGGCTCGATCCCCAACAGGGGGCATGCAGGAGGCAACTGATAGATATTTCCCTCTCATATCAATGTTTCTCTCTCTTTTTTTTCCTCTCTAAAAAAAAATTCAATAAAATAAAATATATTTATATATTTTTACAAATAAGCTTTAATACTGTAATCCTAACTCTACAAAAGAGTAAAATTGAAATTTAAAATTATGTGAATGTGAATAAATTTAGGGATAGATACATGCTAAATAGTACATTTTCTCTTCTCTTTCCTTCCTAAGAGAGTCTTTTAAACTGTTTTTAATTTACCAAGTTCCTATATGAAAGACCCACTGTTCAATAATCAGGAAAAAAAAAAAAAAAACACTTACAGCAGGCAGATAGATTTTAAAAATTCCACTCCTGTAAATCAGTAACTAAAAATTATATACACAAAGATTTAGTATAATATTTATCTCAGCATTATTTAAAATAGAAGATACTATAATTAGAAACAACATAAATGTCCAATAAAGAAAGGTTTAGATAAATAAGTTACAGTACCTCCATAGGATGGCCATTAAATTCTGTTTCAGACACATTCAATGACCAGAAAATGTTGACAATATGTTTGGTTAAAATACAGATTATGAAACTTGCTTAGGTTATCAGCCCTAGGTTTATTTAAAACCTTTATTTAGGTTTTAAATAAATATATAACCATGTATACATAGAAATCACATATTGCATTATTAAAATGCCTAGTAGGAAACAACAAATGTAAAAATGATTATCTCTGGATGATGCATTGTTGATGGTTTTTATTTTCTTAACGCCAATTTGTTTTCTAAATTCTCCACAAAATGAGTTTGAAAAGTGTGATATACACATAAGAATATCCAGCCCTGGACAGGTGGGAGACTCAGTTGGTTGAGCATCATTCTGTACACCAAAAAGTTGCAAGTTCAAATTCCCAGTTAGGTCACATACCTAGGTTGCAGTTTGATCCCTGATCAGGGCATGTACGGGAGGCAACAGATGGATATTTCTCTAATATCGATGTGATGGTTCTGTTTCTCTCACTCTCTTTCTGTCTCTCTCTCAGAGTCTCTCTCTCAGAGTCAATCTCTCTCTCTCTTCCCCTCTCTCTGTCTCCCTCCCTCCCTCTCTCTCTTCCCCTCTCTAAAATCAATGAAAACATATCCTCAGGTGAGAATTAAAAAAAATAATGTCTAATGGGCAAGGGGTAAGGAAGAAGGAAAATTTAAAAATAAAGCAGTCATCTATCTCACTGCTTTGTTTTAGCTGCAGAATTATATTCATTTTAAATTTAAAATGGCACTAGAGGGAGAGATTATTTTATTAATCATATAGATGTATGGAGTTTTTAAAAACAGAAAAACATTCCAATGAATGTTTTTAATTTAAAAAATTAAAATATTGAATAAAGTTTAAAGTAGTAAGAGTATTATTTTATAAAATTGTATAAATATAGTTAGTAAAAATACCATCTACCTTACTTAGCACTACCGTTTGAAAATTATACTGATTATCATTTCAGCAATAAATATGCCTTTATGTTTTACTCTTAAAGAGCACTCAAAATGCAATTACATTTATTTATCTTTTTCTCCTCTAAAATTTTATGTTAGCATTATACTTACAAGTTAAATAGGAAAAATACAAGATTCTTTACTTGTTTTGGGTATTTTTAATAAGTCCATTAAGGTCATTTTTAAAGTTATACAAACACGGTCAACAAGCGTTTCTAAGAATTAGGGCATTCAATAATTAGTATTTATACCTAAAAATCAAAAATTAAGAATGTGAAATAAATTACCAAGAATATTCATACTACTATTCATACAAAGCAATATAATCACTGAGATAATCCTTAAAATTAGATTACTTAAAATTTTTAAATACTATAACGAAACCAGATATTATGCTACCTAATCTTCTTATACTTAGTACATTAAATTAGTGAATCTGACTAAAGCTTTCATGCCATACATGTAAAGTGATTAGAGTATACAATTTCCTGTTTTCCACATAAATAATGACAATTGGGAACAACCTCTTCAACTCTTGAAAGGTTCAAATTTCAGCAACGCCCCCTTAAAGAGCATCTTCATATTCATGCTTTTAACAAGTTAAAACATTTATTTGAAACAGATAACATGGCCTCTCATTCCTTAGTTGTTAAAAGCTTTTCATCCTTACAACAAATGACTTGAGACCTCAGATTTTGAAACTTGTCAGACAAAATATATCTGTAAAGAATTATTTTCTTTTACTCCAAAGTTATCAGATTAAATACTTGAAAATTGATGGTTTCCATTTTAAATGACTGATCTTAAGTTTTTACAATTATATTATCTTCCACTGATATATTTGACTATAAAGACTGATGTGTGACAAAGAACTCTTAATTTTATATATATATATGTTTTTATTAATCTCAGAGAGGAAGGGAGAGGGAGAGAGAGATAGAAACATCAATGATGAGAGAGAATCACTGATCGGCTGCCTTCTGCACTCCCCCTGCTGGGGATCGAGGCCGCAACCGAAACCGGGCATATGCCCTTGACCAGAATCAAACCCAGGAACCTTCAGTTCGAAGGCCGACACTATACACTGAGCCAAACCGGCTAGGGCTACATTTTTTAAAGTACTAAATACATAGCCTTAACTGAGGCTATGAATTTAATATTTTTGCTGGTACAACACCAGTTTGTTTTTAATTGCTTCATGAGGAAACAGTAGAGAAAGCCAATGAAACAAAAAGCTGGTTCTTTGAAAATGTCAATAAAATTGACAAGCCTCGAGCAGGACTGACAAAAACAGAGAAGACACAAATTACTATTATCAGGAATGAAACAGGTGATATCATTGGAGACCCTGCAAACATCAAAAGGACAGCAAGGGAGCACTCTGAACAACTTACACACATTTGACAATTTAGAAGAAATGGGTCAATTCCTAAAAATACAAACTACCACAACTCACTCAAAATAAGACATAATTTATATGAAAGAAACTGAATTTCTAAGTTAAAAGACTACCAAAAGAGAAATCTTCTGGCCCAAATAATTTCATTGGAGAATTCCACCAAATGTTTACGAAACCAACACTAAATCTACACAAGCTCTTCCAGAAAATAAGAGGAGGGAACATTTCCCAACTCCTTTTATAAGCTCAGTGCTGCCAGGACATACCAAAGTCAGATACAGTACAAAACAAAAAGAAAATTATTGCTCAATATCCCTCCTAAAAAGAAATGTAAAAATTCTTAACAAAATATTAGCAATTATACACAGTGACCAAGAGGGGTTTATTACATGGATAAAAAAAGGCTGGCTCAATATTCTAAAACCAATGTGACATGTCATATTAATAGGCTAAAGAAGAAAAATAACATGATCAAATCAACAAATGCAGAAAAGCACATGACAAAATTCAACACCCATTTACAATAAAAAGTCTCAGAAAACTAGTAATAGAAACTTCCTCAAGTAGATTTAAAAAATGTACAGAAAACTACAACTAACATCATACTGAATGGTGAACTCTGAAGGAGTTGCGCAGGCTTTGTGGTGAAGGAAGTACCCTGTACCTTGACTGTGGGGACAGTTACAGTAATCTACAAATGTGATAAAACAGCACAGAATTATGCACCCACGTTTTACCAATGTCAAATCCTGGCTTTGATATTAGACTACAGTTATGTATGATGTAATCGCCAGAGGAATCTTAGTGAAGAGAACTTGGAACCTTTCCACAACTTCTATAATTTTTAACTTTCTATGAATCTATTCAAAATAAAAAGTGCTTTCTGCAATTCTCTTCTAGATGAACTGACATGAGTAACCTGAGCAGCATACATGATACATTTATAGTGACATTTAATTTGGATGAAATCAACCATACTCATTACATTTTAATGAGTATCCACACAACGATAACTCTCGTTACCAACAATGCAAAGCTTAGTCTATGTCAAATTTTGCATAATAAACATCTGAATTTTGAGAACCAGAGAAAACAAAAGAACACAAACTTTTTTTTTTAAGTTAGCAATTTTTTAATTATCTATCCCTCGGATATGATGCCTGTGTGCCCTCTAAGTTGGAGGAAAAAAACAGTCTTACCATAATTAAACTGACTGTTGGACTTTTCACAGTTAATGATGTTAAACCTGTAAGCAACACCTGGCCGCATTCCACTGACTTCAAAGTAAAACCACTGATGATAATGATTACTATTTATATCCGAGTTCAGAATAAGATCATATTCATTTCTGAAAATAGAAAATGAAGAAATCTGATGAAAATGAGAAAAGTATCTATGCACATACAAAATGAGAAAATTTTAAATGACTTACTTTCTAATTTGAATTACTTTGCGCAGATTCCCAGATTCAAATTTGGAGTTAAACTTCAAAATATCTCCTTCTTCTGGAATGATGTAACTAAATAAAAATTTTAAAGTAAGTATAATAAAATACATTGCCTTTCAGCAGGTAAGCAATAATAAACATAAAAACACACTACAGATTAAAAATACACCATTACCACCTCACCGTCCTCATTATTCTGAAACCAAAATACATAACCAACACAAGCAAAATACAAACTCTGGCTAATACTTATAGACAAAAACATTATAATTACAAGTAGAGATTTGTTCCTACATTGATAGTAAATGTTAATAAAAATAAGAATTTGTGCCTCAGTGAATAAGTGCCATTTCTAAATATGTACTAATAATCATATTAAAAAGGCCAGACGTACCTTTTAAAAATGCATATGACCTGTTCTCGGTACTAATAATTCTAACTAAGCAGTTCTGAAGTAAAATATTGTTTTAAATTGAGATAACTACATTATCTACTATCTTCTAATACCCAGAAAGATGACGGTATTATCCTCATTTTATATACTCATTACTTTAGTAAATATTTACTGAGCACCTACTAGGTGCCAGATACTCTTTTTGTTACTTGTCTGTTTCCCTAAATGAATACAAATTCTTGCTCTTCTGGAGCCTACATTTAATGGGGGAAACTCCAAAAAGTTCAAAGATTTTGTTCAAAATCATTTCAGTTAAAAATATGCCACACTCAGGATTCTTGTTCTTACCACATCTGCCTGGTCTGTCTGACACAGAATTACAAATGTTGAAATAACTAAGAGAGACAAATAAGGAGATCTGTTTTTCATTTTTAAGAATATTATTTCAACTTCAGTCATTATCCTTTAATAAGAGTCTTTGAAAAGTGCTTTATTTCCTCCAAATAAGACCAGGAAAATGTGAAATTTTCCAAAAATATTAGAATGTTAAAGGGGAGGGAAAAATCCACTGAGGGCTAATTAAATTTCTCATTTGAGGATGCAAATGACTAAATAATAGTCACATTCGTAATTTGTAATTTTCATTTATTTACTTTTATATAAATCCTAAAATGTCTGATATTAGTGATAATCCTAAACTGCAAATGACACTACCACATCAAGCATCACAAACAGTTAGGCAAGTAATTTCAAGATCTGAAGCAGATTATAAACAATAAGAGACAAAAGAGCATAGCAGGGACTGTGGAGAATTAGCAAACTTGTATTCCTTCTGAAGGGGATGGTAACTTATTGTCCTGAGGATATGAAAGCTAAATATTACAGGAACAAAATTAAAGAGTTTCATATGACATCTCCACTCTCTTAGGTGGAAGTAATTTTAATTTTTTAAAAACAGCATCAATTTGTGACCTTTACCTTATTAAACCCATTAAAAGTCCACCTAAGAACAAACAAAAGCTTGCGATATATTCAATTTAAGTAGATAAACATGATTTTATTACTATATTATCATTATATCCCTGCTAAAAGCTGAAAGTGTAGTGACAGTAAGCTAGGTGGAAGTTAAAAGATAACCTTTACCTTTTAAAAATAACACTGAAGTTTTACAGTAAAAATGAAACTACTAAAAGTAAAACAAAGCCAAACAAAGAAATCAGACTTACTTTGGGTTATCTAAGTCATACACCACTCGATCTATGATATCACTCTGATGTATTAGCCTCTCAATATCTTGGGCAATTTTTGTCCTGAAATCATAAAAGAGACATTTGACCAAAATCCGCTGATATATGCCAAGGCACAACTTTCTCCAAATCAAGTTTTGGATAAAAATAAAGTATAAAACTATAAAAATTTCTTAAAGATGACCATTCCTCTATATATATTTTGTGTATGAAAAAATTATCGCTGTATAACAAGACAAAAGTCAGTATTTTTAAAGTCTGAGTTCAAGAAAATAACCATGTAGAATACAGTTACAAGCCCAATAGTTTTTTAAAATCTTGAATGTCTATTATGCCTTGTTTCATAGAAATTGTGTGGACCCACTTTAGCCCTTAGGCAAATAATTTTGTATACATAATAGTAGCATTATCAGAAGCAGCAGAGATCTGAAAAGCCAGAGAGTATATAAGAAAGAGATTTTTAAAACCCACCCTCACTGGTATGTGGCTAAAATGCAGTTGGGAACTGGCCTGCACATTCTGCAGAGTCCATTCTCTCTTCTACAGCTGGAGAGGAAATGTGCAGGGGAGGCAAACACTTGTGTCGGGAAGCGGAAGGCGGTCCCTGCAGCTCCAGGATTCTCTAGGCCTGACCTTCCCCTGACTCAGTCCAACAAAATAGACACCAACTTACTGGAAAATTCCTAAAATCCCTGCCACTGTCCTAGAAGATTCAGCCACACAGAGACACCACAATCTTCCCATTAATATTCAAGCCAAGGAACCCAACAGTCACCAAAAGTGGTACCAAACTGTAGCTGAAACAGAATAGATCTGGATCAGTAAGCCAGGTGCCTGGAACTGCAGGTAGGTTGGTCACGAAAGCCATGGTGGGAAGGTGCCTGCTGGTGTTAGTTAATACATAGCTACTTCTCAGAGTAGAGTAGTTAGTCTGAGAGGGATGTTTCAAGATCCCCAGGGATGCTTGAAACCGCAGATAGTACCTAACCCTACATGAGTTTTCTCCTGTACATACATACCTAGGATAAAGTTTAGTGTATAAATTAGGCACAGTAAGAGACTGACAACAACTCATAATAGCTGCAGCTGTGCTTTTTGAAGGCCATTCCAGCACTCCAAGAAGCCAGCTGTCTCTGGATGGTGCAGTCTGTGATACAAGCAGGAGGTGGCAAGGAACAGGCCCGCTCCCACACACCCTTCCCAGCAGTCAGTCCCTTCCTGATGCTCTGTGATTCCATGACGTGGTCAGGTGTATTATGCTGGCTCATTGGAATAAGTAATGAGCTTAGAAAAGAAACAAACTAAGCTCCAAAGGACAATTTCAAAACAATGTAAAATTCCCAACACAGGATAAAAATTACAGTAACTTTAATCCATAGTAGTTTTCTTTCTAAATACCCAGTTTTTAAGTGTGCCTCATATTTTGACAATGGTCTTGTTTAGAAGAAGGCATCTGCAGCTCACCTTTGTACACCATAAGGCCTTTCTAAAATAGGCTCTTTGAATGGAGGCGGAATGTGACCAAAATAATCAGGATAAGCCACCTCTGAATATTCTGGGACAGACTTCGTGTTTTTCACAATCTCAATGTAGAGGTCTGAGTCGTGGAGTGTTGGTCCATCAGCGACTTCAACTGACACTTGTTCCACTGATGAAGCAGACTCAGTATCTTCGTCATCCTCGATTTCGACTCCAGTGCAGCAAAGCTTCCCCAGCTGAACTGTTCTTCCCTCAAACAGAACATTTCCACAAGCAGCCACGTGTGGGCACGCTTTAGAGCACGTAACCACGGTAAGAGGGAGGCTGTAGTCCTTCTTCATTCCTGCAGTAAAACCTGGAGCTGTTTGAGAAGGAATATTCTGCAATGTAATTCGGTCCAAGGCCTTCACAATATCATTGTTTAAGCCATGGACTGATGAAATAGTTCTATTTTGATCACCTAGCGGTTGCTGTAATGTTCTGTCATTATCTTTAATATCTTCTTTTGTCAGATCCATAAAGCTAGGTTTCTTATCACCTTCATCTCCTAGGGGAGACACATTCTCCTTCATTACGACTCCTTTTCTGAAATTGCCTGAGTTCCCAGCTGCTTCCTCTCCTGCTGTCGGCACAACAATTGGACCACGCACTTTTCCCTCAAATACTAAAGGCTTTGGTTCTTTGGAGATTAAGTCATAGTCCTTTGAAAATAAAAAATATGTTTAATCTTTTATCTCTAAATATTAAAATGTATTAACAAAACTAAGGCCATATTCATTTTATATTCTGCTTCAGAAACCTAAAATTTTAAAGATGGATAAAACAGTATATTTTAATTTTGCTAACAAAAGACACAGTATAGGGGAGGGGCAAAAGTAGGTTTATAATTGTTCGTATGGAAAATAATACAATAATTAATAAATAATAATACAATAAACTCTGTGTTTCACATACTCACAACTGTAAATCTATTTTTGCCCCATCTTGTATTTAACTACAACAAAATTCATTACACTTATTTTACTTTTTCTATTACAAAAATAATGCCTATATATAACAAAAACATGAGAAACTTAGAAAAGTAAAAACACATCAAAAGCCTCTTAAAGAAAACACAAATTGTTATTCTCTAATTCAACAAATATTTACACGTGTCTGTTCTGTGCCAAGCACTGTTTCAGGAACTTAAGACCCATCACTTGAAAAACAGAAAACAACTCTTCCCTTTTGCAGCTTACATTCTTCTAAGGACAAAGGAGAGAGGACTGTCCATACAAGTAATAAACATGATATAAATATATCTCATGGAATATTAGAAGGATAAAGTGTTAATGGCAAAAAAGAGCGGGGTGGGGTGGTGGGTGCTGGGTAGAGGGGAGGAAAGTGGGGGAAAATAGGGACACCTGTAATAGTATCAACAATAAAAATAAAGAAAAAAATAAACAGGTACCAGGAAAATAACTAAAATTAATTTAACTACATTAATATTTTTTAAAACCTTTTAAGTCTTAGAGATGAAGACAATATCTTCATAATGATAAAAAGTTCAAAAGGAAATCAATTTACATTCATATATACTGAATAATAAGCCTCAAGACATATTTAAAAAACTGATAGACCTGCTAAAAGAGAGACACAATCACAGAAATTTCTAAAATATTTTGCACAGTAATTGACAGCATAGGAATAAAACTCCATAAAAACAGAAAAGAAGTTTTCAACACGATTAATAATCTTTTCCTAATAGACATATAACCACAGGAGACAAGGACACAAGAAATCGTAACAAAACTTGACCATATTTAAAACTATAAAATAAGCCTCAAAAATGTGAAAGAATTATAAGAATAAAGAACTGTGTCCTCTTATCCTACAACAATATGCTAGAAATCAATAAAAAATGGAAATTAAAAAGCCAGCTTTAACATTACCAATGAATCAAAGAAAAAAAATAATGAAAATAAAGTTTCAAAACAAAAATTATAAAAATGCTGAAAATCAATACTTATGTGATATAGCTAAAACAGTAATTAGAATAAAATTTATCACCTAAAAATGTAAATGTTAGAAAAGAAAGGCTGAAAAGAACTAGATGCCTATCTTAACATGATAATATACACAAAAATAAAATTTATAAAAGAACAAAAATTGAAAAAATCAAGACATGGCAGCTTAGAAATATGGGAATTAACTTCAAAAACATGCTAAAAGTGACTGTAGGAAATATCAGGTGGGAACGAGACAATAGTTTCCCTCATTAAACTACACAAAATTATTTGGCTCTTAAAACTCTGCCCACATATAACTTTAATAAAAATTTAAAACTGCCCTAACCAATTTGGCTCAGTGAATAGAGCATCAGCCAGTGGACAGAAGGGTCTTGGGTTCAATTCTCATCAAGGGCACGTACCTCTGCTACAAGCTCTATCTCCACTTGGGGCACATGCAGGAGGCAAGCAATCTATGTTTCTCTCTGTATGTCTCTCCCTCTCCCTTCCACTCTCTCTAAAAATCAATGAAAAAATATCCTCAGGTGAGGATTAACAAAAAAAAAAAATTTTTAATAAAAATTTAAAACCAAGTTAAAAAGAAGGGAAAAAAGAAATAAAAATAAAACAGAACAAAAGTTCATATGGTAGATATCATCATGCTACCACAGATATATGAAAAATGAGCTGTGAAAATGCTGAATTTTGACACCTCCCATATTCTGCCATCAAGAAACAAAAGCAAATAAAACTATAATTGTCATTATGAATAAATAATCATGGTCTTTAAAACATGGTAAGTTCTCCTCAAAAGTCTGTTGATAATTACTTTAATAATTCCATATGTTGCCTTCAAATGCATTCATTTTGCCTCCCTCTGGCTATGAATAAAAGACTTAGCCCATCTGGACACAAAGTGGGTGGTGTCCAGGACTCAAACACACACATCAAGTAATTTTCACCTTCCCTAGTTGATGTTGAAAATCACATGCAAATCAAAGAGGAAAACATCATAATATTAATTTCATTTATGTTTACTATCCCATGATCTGCCAGTGTTTGGTATGATGATGGCTGAAAAAACCTTTCAAACACTTCCTATCTAGAACCAACCAATATAGTTCTTTCTAATATATTTGTATTCATTTTAGAGAGAAAGGAAGGGAGATGGAGGGAGAGAGAGAGAGACAGAAACATTGATTGGATGAACTGAGTTGGCAACCGGGGAATGTGCCCTGACCAGGAATCAAACAGGTGACCTTTTGCTATACAGGATGACGCCTAACCAACTGAGCCACACCGGCCAGGGCTCCAACCAATATTTTTAATTCTCAAAAGTATATCATTTAAATACCACTGCCTATATGTACTTCGAACACAGACATCAAAAAATAGAGACTCAGCAGCTCTCAACCTGTGGGTCGAGACCCCTTTGGTGGTCGAACGACCCTTTCACAGGGGTCACCTAAAACCATCCTGCATATCAGATATTTACATTACGATTCATAACAGTAGCAACATTACAGTTATGAAGTAGCAACAAAAATAATTTTATGGTTGGGTCACAACATGAGGAACTGTATTTAAAGGGCCAGAAGGTTGAGAACCACTGCCTTAGTTGAACAAAACTGATACAAAGACTTTAAAATAAGATTTTTGAAATACCACTTCAAAGAATATTTTTAAAGAGTAAAAAACTATGTCAATTAAAGTGATAAACCAAAGTGATGAAAAAATTAAAAATCTAGTCCAACAGTTAAATGAGCTAGTTCCCTCATTTTATAGATAAGCAATTTATACCCAGAATGTTAAAGTAATTGTCCAATGTCACTCAGAAATGCAATGCTACTTTCATTTTTTAGAAATGAAAATAGTGATTATATACCTAAGGGAGGGGGAAACACTATTTTATAAAAACCAGTTAAGATGCTGAGTTTTCTATATTTATACCTGAAAATCATCAACAAGCTCAGGGAAAAGGTGTTCATACATTTTAAGTTCTTCTATCGTTCGTCCTGGTTCTTGCTGGGGTTTTAGTTTGTTAATATCTGTTTCAATATCATCATTCTGAAATAATAAAAATGGCATGTCACCAGTTAAGAAAAACCTAAAATTACAGAATACATTTCAGATTTAAAGTTTTCCAAATTATTAATTACATATAATTAGAGAATAATCGCTGAACAAAGGGTGTGTTAATTTTACCGTAAATTAAAATTTGCTTGTATTTTTGGGTTGTTGCTGTTTTGTTTTGGTTGTTTTGTTTTTGCCTAAGGTTATTCTACAATAATATGGTATTTGGGTTGAAGATAGAAAAACTAGAGTGAAGATCAAGACGAAAATATGCTCCCCTAATCTCCCTAACTGCCATCATTTTGCTCATATTAAAGGGCACAAAAACTAAATTGAAAAACATTAAATATATGATTGTGTTGGTGATAATCAAACTAATGTTTATTGAGCATTGAAAATATGTGAAACAGCCCTGACCGGTTTGGCTCAGTGGATAGAGCGTCGGCCTGCGGACTGAAAGATCCCAGGTTCGATTCCGGTCAAGGGCATGTACCTTGGTTGCGGGCACATCCCCAGTAGGAGGTGTGCAGGAGGCAGCTGATCGATGTTTCTCTCTCATCGATGTTTCTAACTCTCTATTCCTCGCCCTTCCTCTCTGTAAAAAAATCAATAAAATATTTTTTTTTAAAATAAAGAAAATATGTGAAACACTAGCTAAGGATTTTACATATATCATCTAATGTAATCTCCGAAGAGCACTCTGAAGGAATAGTATTATTACTTCCACTTAACTGAGAAGGAAATGGGTACAGAGAGGTTAAGTGGCTTGCTCAGAATTACCCAGCGTGCCAATAGAGTAGTCAGTGACTCAGAGTCGGCACAATGCACTGCCGCAGGAGAGACTCATGACTACCATGCACTCTATGTTCTATGGTCAGCAAAGTGCCCTTAGAAAAGCTCAGTGTCACTATTCACTCTGTTTTTTCAGGGAAAAGAAAAGGAGTGGAAAACAGCCAGAAGTGATTTCTGTAACCCTTTGGGAAAGAAGAGGATATGGTTAAAGGAGACGTATGGCCTCAGAGAAAGAGGGTATGTATCCAGGAGCAATGTGATCTGTATCTGTTCAAAGAGCTAATGAATGTACAGCATGATGGGAAGACAAGTGCCAGTTTACCTACTATCTAGGCTAGTCTCTAGGCCCTCGACAACTCTGGTCTCACACAAACGCAAGCTCATTATTATCTTCATTGATGACTAAAAAGAGGTAACTGACTATTAATTTTCAATTGGTATTTGTTTTTAATTTTGCATTTATCTACCACATAGTTAACTGCTTATTTTTCTGCCTTAGTCTACTATGCTTCGATCCTTAAAATGTCTTATATACACGTACCTGACTATATACATTTCCTATCAATAAGCAATTTAAAAGAAAAAACATACTATGTATTTCTCATTCAGGAATTTAGCTATAACTTGTATAACCAATAAAAAGATTTTTTCCATTGCCATAAATAATAAAGTCTGGTTTTACTTAAAGAGTATCATGTTAATTATTGTATCAATATTACTTTAATATGTAATTTCATACATCTTAAATTATGCATTGATGAATCAAAAATATATAATTTTCTTTATTAGTATCTAATAAAGTAGACAATGCTTTCAAAATAACAAAAAAATTACAGAGGCATTACTTTTTTCTGTTTACTAGATCAATATTCAATATTATCTTGTGAAAATATAGCCTTACAAATAGTGGCTCTGTACTTAAAAAAAAAAAATTTGCCTGTAAATAGTATTAAATCTTCCAATCCATAAACATGTTATATCTACCCATTTCTTCAGATCATCTAGGAGGAGTTCTTCAACCAGTGTTTTGTGATTGTCAAGATATAAACTTTTGTATATATTGTATAAGATATTTACCCAATTAATGATCTGATGCTATTGTAAATGGTACTTTAAAGTGTTTTATCATTTCCTACATCTTCATTGATAATGCATATAAATATAATTTTAATATATTATTTTATATTTACATACAGAATAAAAACTTTTTAATATTGAAATGAATGTCTGTAAAACAGGCATAGTGAAGAAAGAATGCATTAACCCTTTTCAGACCAATGCATTCAAAGCAGCACTATTTTCTCTTTCAATAATTTACTGTCCATAGTCAGCCATGATAAAAAGATGTGCCTAGAACAAATTAATCTACCATTAACTATGTCCATTTATCCAATCTTTGTTTTACAACTGTGTATACAATTTATTAAGTAGACTGAAGACAGACATTTATACTAACCTTAAAATTTTGATCTAGGTCATCTTCATTTTCAGTTTCATTTTCAGCCTCTAAATCAATATCATCGTTGTCATCACTTTCATCTACTACGTCATCCACTGTGATACAAAATGTGCTATAAGTAAGTAGGTCAGAGGTAAGCATTCTACAACATGCACATCCAAAGGTAGAATGTTATGTTTATACATATACATAAAGTATTTCAATTATCAAAGGAAAGTTAAATTAAATTTCTTTTTTTTTTTTTAATATATTTTATTGATTTTTTACAGAGAGGAAGGGAGAGAGATAGAGAGCTAGAAACATTGATGGAAGAGAAACATCGATCAGCCGCCTCCTGCACATCTCCTACTGGGGATGTGCCCGCAACCCAGGTACATGCCCTTGACCGGAATCGAACCCGGGACCTTTCAGTCCGCAGGCCGACGCTCTATCCACTGAGCCAAACCGGTTTCGGCTAAATTAAATTTCTTATTAAAAATGTCTCTAAGGCTGTACCAGGTGTTGAAAAACCTATGAGATAAAGTGAAAGTGTTTTAAAATTTGGAAAAGCACTATAAAAGTGAATGAGCTTTTTGACTAATGTTTGTTTTTAAAAATTAATGTCTTTTAAAAAGTACCACCTGCATCTAGTGATTCTTTACAAAAAAAATAAAAATTAAAAAGTCTTAAGTTGCAACAGCCTGAATAAAGCAACTTGTTTCCTATTTTTGATAAATTTCAATAACCCATTTCATCCCTTTTACAATTCACTTCCCATTTATTTATTTCAGTGACTACCATGTACCATGTACTGTGCTGTGTGCTAGGAATTTTTTTAAAGATGTGGAGCTCAGGAGGTTAAAGAGCAGAAAAGAGTAAACAAGTAGAAGTTGTCTATCTTTAGGCATTTAATATCTAAGAAAATAGAAAAGTATTGAGGCTAACTCAATTCATTCATCAACCAATGTTAAATGCACACTTATTATGCCTCATGCAATCTAATGGATGCTGAGGATAAAATGAAGATGACAGTCTATCTTCACAAAACTAGCTGAGGAAGTTAAAAAAAATAATGAAGTTTGATGTTATGAAGCCTGATATGTGAGAAAATAACAGAAAACAGGAAAATGGTATTTTTCCTTCTACCTATGCAGTTGCTAATAGGATCTTCCCCTTACATGTCATCTCTGTCATTTTTTGCACTAGAAGTCAGATTTCCCTGTACATGTGATTATTCTAGACACTTGTATAAAGGACATTAAGAGGTATATCCTATCTCCCTCCCAGTGTTACTACCTATCATATCACAGACAAGTCTCACCAGTCTCCTGCCAGTTAAAATTAGCACTTAAACCCCATAATCCTACACTGAGATACAGAAGAGAAAGGGATTCCAATTGCTTTTTTTAAAATATATTTTTATTGATTTCAGAGAGGAAGGGAGAGAGAGAGAGAGAGAGAGAGAGAGAGAGAGAGAGAGAGAGAGAAACATCAATGATGAGAGAGAATCATTGATTGGCTGTCTCCTGCACACCCCCTACTGGGGGATCGAGCCCACAACCCCGGCATGTGCCCTTGACCAGAATAAAGCCGGGTCCCTTCAGTCCATAGGCTGACCCTCTATCCACTCAGCCAAACCAGCGAGGGCCCAACTGCTTTTTTATTGTCCCTCCAAATTGGACACTAACTCAACTTTGGAGTCAGAGATACTGCATTTCATATTAGGGTGAGTGAAAAGATGGCACTCTTCTTAATCTATTTATATTTCTGCCATGTTTTTTGCATGTTCTACGTTTATTTCATGAGAATTAGTTTTTAGATTCAGCACATATTTTCCTATATTTTTAAAGTCTGTTGGTAATTTTAAATGGAATGGGAAGAAAAAATAAAATAATTGCTTTTATTTAGCTACCTTACTCAAGTTCCCAGACTTGATTTTAGACTTTTAAAACTTTTAAAGGAAGTTTCTGAATAATCCATTTTAATATTTTGTGCAACTAAACTTTGTACTTTGTGTGGACTAAACTTGTACTTCAATAATTAAATATTCTAAAATAAGATCATAAAAGTGTACTCTGTGATAAATACCACTAATAAATCTGTGTCAAGAATAAAACTAATTATAACTACTCAATTCTCTTAAACCACTGATTTCAAATAATGCTTTTAAATATAAAAGAGGTACCCCCCCAAAAATTTTTTTCCCAAAAGAAGTGTTCAAGTGACAAGAAAATACCTCAGAAATTCTATTAGTAGTCTGGACAACTTTCTCTTTTCCATTTTTTTCTAGATCTTAGCAAAAAATTCTATTTTGTTCCCAAGATTAAAAATTTTAAACTCTTACTTTCTTTACTATGTACCCACAGTATTGTATGGAAAATGGCAAATAGTCAACTTCTGATAATTTCATATGTTTATAAAACATTTTTGATGACTGGGTTTTTTGGGGAGAGGGAGTTTTCTGATTAAGTATTTTTAACTTTAAAAAATGAAGTTCATGAAAAAGCTACAAATGAAAGTCAAATATAATTACTTATACATTTAATGTTTATATTCTTATACCTTGAAATGTTATATGAACTACCAAGTGATGGTCCTATATGATGCTTACGTTTTTTCAGTTCACATTTACATTTTTGTAACAAATCCCACCCACTTCCCTTCATTACTAGACCACAATTTCTTACATTTAAAGAAATATTTATTAACTAAATTACAATGTGAACATTTACTGTGTTCATTAAGACTTTCTTTTGCTGGAGAGTTGGATACAAAAAAAAAAAAGTCGACAGAGTCACACAATCCCAAGAACCACTGAAGGCCAGCCATGAGCATGTGGTCCTACCTTCAGGGGGTAAACTGTAGAGCTGAGCCACAGGTCCAGTCATAGGAATAACTGGCAATTGGAAATGGAAAGAACTTTTAATTGTTGGCAGTGGCAGACGATTTTTAGGAAAACACTTTCTCATTATCAGACTGGAGATGTTGACAAGAGGATCAAGGGTCCTGACTGCCAAACATTCCTGTTTTTAAAGAAAAAAAAGAATGTGCCTTTGGTGAGTTATTGAACCAATTTCACATTATTTCAGAAAGTAATATATTAATAATTTTTGAGAAAATATCACAAGAAAACAATATTTTAACATAATGTAATTATAAAATAGCTTTGACTCTTCAGAAGAACCTCATGTGGCAAATTTAGTAGTACTTTACCTTAAATATTTTAACTATGCAGAAATCAGTGCCATCTTTGGTACTAAAAGTCACCAAAGTACTAAGTAGTATCTATGATGGACATAGGCACATTTAGCTAGCTTAGCACTCAATTTTTTTAAAAAAATTAAGAAATATAGTAAGAAATAAAAAAGAACATGAACTTGGCTGACCCGTTCTCAGAATTTTATCAGTTATCATGCAATAGCACCTCGAATACGTTAGCTGTTCAACTATAAAAAATAGTCTGAATATCAGTTTTAAGTTTTAAGAGTTTAATCTGCTGTCCTAGTATCTAATCTTGAGAAGGTCTAATATACAGGGGATTTAAAACTGTATCATATATCATCATCATCATTATTGACATTTAGATGGCACTTTGATGCCCTGTAAAATTTTCAATACAAGTCTTCACATCAGACCTGTCAAAACAGATGAGAAATTAAGGCTCAGCAATGTTAAGTGGCATAACCAAAGTCATCCATTGCCTATATTAGAAATAATAAAAACAAGTGTATATGATTGATAAGAAAAAAAAAGCTAAGAGTAAACATAAAATGTGTGTTCTTATATCTTAACTACACTCAGGTAGAAAGAGATGGTCAGTTGTATAAAAGACCAAGAGGAACAGGCAGGATAATTGGCTGGAATTTTCAAAAGGACAGTTTTCTTTCTGATAATCACAGACTACTAAAAACAAAGGATTGTGTTGCAACATCCCTATCTCCCACAGCTGACAGTCTTCTACAGATGCCAGAACAAGTCTTATAAAGGTATTGTCAAGGAGGCTTAGTACAACAGCTGGCAGAACTAGGAACACTAACTCCAGGTTTCACTTTTGTACCTCCTCCATTTAAAATGCACTCTCCAGAGGAAGACACTGAGAACACTCACAAACAACAGAACTGCATTACCAGTTGTAAAGAATCCATAAATACCTTATGAGGGAAACCTGCAAAACTGAGTATAGCCAACTGCACATCTTAGACAGCATGGCTAAATGGTAGAAAATATGGCTACATGGATAGATTTATGTATCTTGCTTTTACCTGTGGGGATAAAATCTCACACTGCAGATATATGCATTAAGCACTTTCTCCAACTCAGTCTGTGGTCACATGTGAGAAATGCCTTTGTTTTCTAATTTTTTTTTAATATATATATCTTACTTTTAGGGTATTTTTAGAAATACTAAGTTTTCTTAAGAACCAACTCATATTATTGACACATAATCACAATAATAGGAAAAAGCTTACTTGTGAAGTGTTATAGAGAATTTTCATCCCATTGGCATCAATAAATGCTTTTCTTCCCAACTTGATATTTGTAACACTTTTTAAACTCTGTAAAATTCCTTTCCGAATGAGCATGTTTCTATGCCGACTGTCATGGCGGTGCCAATCTACATAAATTGTTAAAAGGACTTGAACATATCCTCTGTCTACAGCTCTCCTGGCATTTGTTTCTTTAACAAAAAAAAAATTGAGAAAGAATATTTTTTAAATGACCAAATAGTAGAAACCAAATTAAAAAATATAACCACACTATTGTAATGAATTGTTAAAATTCTTTTTATCAAAAAAATGGTAACCACATATTTAAACATTTTTATCTAACAAAATAAATATATCTTCCAGATAGTAAATTATGATATTTTCCAGAAACCTGCCCATATATTGTTTTGTGGTTAATAAATAATAGATATGTGTTTAATACAATTAGGGCTACAGCTTTTTAAATGTTAATACTAACAAAGGTTTCACGTATTTTAAAACAGGATTATACTGACTTTGTTTACAATAAATGGACTCTAAAAGACTTTAACTTACTAGCTGTGAAAATGGTTTTGTTAAAAGCCATTATCATGGTTGTAATTTCTATTACAAACTTTGTGTGCTTCCACTAAAATTAACTACATTGGATTGTAGCTGTTATTACAAACTTTGTGTTTCCATTGCAATTAATTGCTTTAATTATCCCAATTATATAAATACTAATGCTAAGTTAAAAATACTTGTAAAACTTTTTAGTAAATAAATACAAGAAGCATTATGTAATTAGGAGATAGTACTTTCTAATCATTAATTTTTAATGTAATGGAAAAAACATTAAAGGGTTTTTTTTATAAATGGTCAAATTTATTGGGATAGATTTTTAAAAATCCACAAATCTGACCTATTCTATTATTTTTAAAGTGTTAATATTTAAGATTATTAACCAAATGGGTGCATTTAACTAAGATGGCAGCAAAGGAATCCTATCACAGCAACATCTTAAACCACCCAGCATCACTGGGTGGGCCTATTATAAGAGCACAAAATAAAGTGGAATACAACCCATCTTAGGTTGTACAAAGAAATACCAATCCCTCCTGGCCAGTCTTGCTAAGTGGTTAAACTCTGACCTATGAACCTGGAGATCAGGGTTCAATTCCACTCAGGGCACATGCCCGCGTTGCAGGCTTGATCCCCAGTGGGAGACATGGAGGAGGCAGCTTTTCAACGATTCTCTCTCATCACTGATGTTTCTATCTCTCTCTCCCTCTCCCTTCTTCTCTGAAATCAATAAGAATAATTTTTAAAAAAAGGAAATACTAATCCCTTCCTAATCTGAATTTACCTATAAAATGACCCCCTGCCTCATGACATGGACACTAAGATAATGCAACAGTAAAGCTCCATTGTTTTTAGTTGCCTCAAAGAATTACTAGTGCTAATATACAGCTGAAACACAAGGTTTAAGACAGTGAAATCAACCTTACTGATGCCTTCTCAGAAATTATGCTCTTACATGAGGAAACTGGAAGAAACTCCCAGGGTGGGGAAGGGGTGGGGGTTCTTATTTAAAAGCTTTAAAACCTCTATTGCAGTGGTTCTCAATCTTCCTAATGCCGTGACTCTTCAATACAGTTCCTCATGTTATGGTGACCCACAATTTCATTGTTACAAATTGAACATAATTAAAGCATATGATTAATCACAAAAACAATATGTGTTTTCCGATGGTCTTAGGCGACCCCTGTGAAAGGGTCCTTCGACCCCCAAAGGTGTCACAACCCACAGGTTGAAAACCACTGCTCTATCATGATTAGAAGAGCTAGTTTTGCTAAAATTGTGGCTATGTGCAGTATCAGTTAAAGAGTTTTGACTAGCAATAAATAGTTTCATGTATTTTATTTTATTTTTATTTTTTTAATTTCTTTATTAAGTTATTACATATGTGTCCTTATTCCCACATTACCCCCAAGTTTCATGTATTTTAAATTCATATACACACTTTGTTTATTCCAGTTGGCATATATAATAGTAAGCCTTTAACTTACTAGCTATGAATATGAGTTTCTTAAAAAGACATTTATGGTCATTGTAACTCCTGTTCCAAACTATGTCTCCATTGCAATTCTCAATAGCCTAAATGGTATTTATGAGGAATATTGAAACTCTTTATTAACATTCAAATAAAACTAACTTGCCCATAACTCAAACACAGGTACTGAGTGACCCTAAAGAGAAGGGTACAGAGTAACCTGCAACTGAGCACAATTAAAACAGTTTAGTAAAGGGGGTTTTATTCATGTGTTCAGGACACTTAACTTATGATCAGCCTACATTTCTTCTCTCGTGACTTTAAATGCACTTAGGTTTCCCTGTACATGCAGCATCTGATCTATACCCCAGCGATGATAACTAAGCTGCCTGTCTTTCTGCACTGTGTATATACATTCTTTGCTTTATACTCTGTCAGGTTTATTACAATAGTTTAATTATACTTTTAAAGTAAATTACTGTCCCCACACAAAAGAAGTCAATAACTGAGAATGCTCCAAAACGCCATAGTACATTTAAAAATATGCCTCTAGCATATAATACTAACACCTAAGGTGATTTTTTTTTAATTTAATAAACCATTACTTTGCCAAATATCAGATTTACCAATTACTTATTTGTTACTATTCAAATAAAAATGGTCTACCCTTGATAGTTTGAGGGGAAAATAACATTAAAAGCCATCAATATAGCTTTTTGGGACTAAAATGTTATTATGGTTAAGTAAATGTAATTATGGTTAAGTAAATGTTAATAACACTAGCACCAATGGAAATATGGGTGCTAATGAAAATTATTATTTAAAATGGAGATACTGAGTATCTTGGTGAGAAGAAACATAACGTAGATAATCACTCTTCCCAGGCATCATAAGACACATTTACTCCAACGCCTCAGTTTTGAAGATAGAGTCATAGTTTGTCAATTAATTTAGTAAACTGTAAATTTACATCAGTAGCCATCTAGATTCATAGTAGACATAAAATTTCTAATAAAAGGGCTCTAAATTAAAATTATGTGTGCTATACATAGAGTAATTATTCAAGACAGTCTTCATAGTAAACATACTCAATACCATGTTAACTTTACTTTAAAAAAATGATACTTACATAATATTTACATATTAATTTCTTCTACTAACAGGGCTTTATGTTTATAGTAATCACGTAGAAAAAGGAAGTCAATGTATTTTAATAAATTATAGCTCAATAAACATAAATGACATTAGTTATGGCACATCCAACAACAGTACTAAAAGGTAAAATCAACTTTGACATTAAGTAATTATAAACCAGCTTTATAACTATAGACTAACTCTATATTTCCAGTTTAACACTGTAGATAAAATACTCAGAAAAATATTATCTAGAAGTTCTAGTATTTAAAAACTTACTTGATTTTAGCAATGCAGCAAGAGTGTCTAAAGCAACCCTGTCGACATGAGAAAACACAAACAACAACAAAACTAGTAACATTAATCTACAATAGTAAATTCATACAATTTTTTCAAATAAGTAATTATTATCTATTCCAAAAGCCATTCCTGTTATAGTCAATTACATATGGTGTTTTTCTGTATATATTTCTCCCTTAAGGTTAAAACTGAATACAGGAAGATTGAAATATCAACAGAAAAGGACCCAAAAAAATTTTTTAAGAAATAAAAAAAGGAGAACATTAACAATACCTAAGTTGTTATATCAGAGGTTAGATGAATTAAACCAGTTGAACCTGTATCTGATCCTAGCAGAATTCACACAAAAGCATTATTAAGACTCACAAAGAAATTAAAAACAAGTTTCACACAAATAGAGTTCATAACTATTAAATTCTATAGATATTTGTAGTTGTCTGACTATAAAATATTTTAGCCCTATCAAGCAATAATCCTAATATTTAAGGTAATAATAAATAAAAAATACTGGAACTAGAAGGTTGGGTAAGAGGAAGGAGGAGCCCCTTAACATTTTCCAGTCCTAAGGCACCAATGAGAATAATGAACCTAATTAATATCTCAAAAACTCTTACTGCCCATCAGAGAATGAAAAAATAGCCCCCAAAACTGAAGGTACTTACATTTTCTTTGCACATAAACACTCAGTTACCCACAGTAAAATCAGCTGCCATTAATCAGCTTTAAACATACACATAAATATTACTATGAAAACCTAAAATTCAAACAATTTTTTAAGGAAGAGTTACTGAAGAAATGGCACTTAATTTCAGTAGCTTTAAGAATATAAGGCTACATGTTACAGTTCCTCTTAGTAAGATTTAAACAATTATATTTGCATAAAAATATGTACACTGTTAAACTTACATATTTCACTCATCATTAAGCATTTGTTGAATGCCTACTAGATACCCACAAAAGCAGGTTCTTCATGGGTATAAAATTAGAAAAGAAATTTGTCTTCCACAGATAATTTTACAATCTAGCTAATGTAGTAAAATGTACACATCTGTGCAAAAGCTACTCAAGAAGTTAAAACCAAAAACAAAGCTGCATACATTAGTGGTAAAGGAGACAGAGCATGACCAGATGTGAGTAACGGTAAAGAACATAATTAATTAGAAGACTGAAGATGGATACTGGTTCATAGGAAAACCTGAAACAATAATCCCAAGGCCACAAACGAGAGAACCCATGTGATGATGGAGCAGAGTTTGAAATATTGCAGCTATAAGCTAAGGAGCACCCAGGATTGCCAGCAATCCACCAAAAGCTGGGGAGAAACAAGGAAGGATTATCCCCTAAAGGACTTAGAGGGACCACTGGCTCTGCTGACAGGTTGATGTTGGGCTTCTACCTCCAGAACTGCGAGACAATAAATTTCTGTTATTTTAAGCCACCAAATTTGTACCAGGTACTTGGTCACAACAGCCCTAGGAAACTAATACAATCACTTAGATGCAATCACTTGCAATGAATTCATAGGACTTTCCCATCTACAGCTAAGTCTTTATTCAAACTATAAAAATCATAGAGAACTTTAAAAAATAGCTTTTTCTCCCTGCAGACAGCTGTTTCCAACACATTTTAACCAAATCAAAGTGCTTCTGACAGTTTGCAATCCTTGACATTTATTCTTCAAGACTGACACAAATGGAACATGAGCCCCATTCTTTCTGACTCCATGCTTGTTCCACAGTTCCACTAGATTAAAAAAAAAATTATGAAGTTTGGTGCAAAGTTGTCTCAATACTTTTACCAACATGTTATTTAAATGGTATTTTTTTAAAACTTCAGTATAAAGAATTTTCTGAAATTTTACAGCAACACTTATAAGCCAGTAGGAATTTGTAATATAAAAATTACAAAAGAATTTTAGAATAGATTTTTTGAAATGCATAGTTTGTATTATGTTAATTGATTAGAACTCCTCAGTACCAATATTTTATTCTTCCTCACACACGTGTTTTTCCAATCTTCATATGTCACACACAATAATACAACCAGCAATGGCTTAGACAGCGGCCTGTGGCTTATCTATTTAGGAGCAGTAAATTAGGAAGAAAAACTTAACCCCCAGTATTCATGAAGTTACGTTAAGGTGGGGATCAATCCTTGCAGTAATCTCCAAACCTGTTGTAACTTGAAAAGACAGAGTTACAGTAACTTCTGGAGTTGCTTCCTTCTGGATTAACAGTACTTAAATCCAAAACATAAAGTTGGAAGAAAGGGAAATCCTAAAGGAAAGCAAGACCTTTCAAACATAAATAATATCCCTCAATCTTCTTCCATGAAATTCAGGGCATTGTGTAAGGAGAAGAAAAACTATGATACAAATGCTAGATGCTGAGATATCTTAATTAAGGGGGAGGGCCCTACGGTGATAAAGTGATCAAGATATACATGTTTGGTCAATGAGTGATTTTTCTTTTTAAAGTAAAAACAAAGCTTAAGATTTTGTTTTTCTTTTTAAAATACAAATAGAAAAGAATTAAGGGGTAATTTATGTAACAATACCCCTTTCTCAGAAGTTTAGACTCACTGATTTCTACATGGTTTTGGATATATTCCATGTTGTAGATCACAAAGATATTGTGAAATGCTTCTCCTAGGGACATTCTACATTAGAGTTGGTAACTTGGTTACAATAGAATAATGTAGACTGTAAGTAGATCAGAACCATTAGACAAAAGATAAATAATAAAATACTTTAAATATCAAGGGAGAAAATGGTATAGAAATTTAAAAATAAAGAATGTACTTTTAGTATTCACATGCACATTACCACATTTCCTACCTAAATTAATTACATTGCTTTAATAAAAGCATTGTGCTGATTGTAGGAATCATCTCATTAAATCCTCACACCAACCCTATGATGTACGTTCTAATATACCACCTTACAGACAGGAAACTGGGGCATAATAAGTTAGGTAACTTACTTTGTATCATGGAACCAGTACGCAAACCCATTCTGCCTACCTCCAGGGCCCACTCACTACACTACATCAAGTTGGTTTTACTAATTGTGACAAAATCATTGTCTTTGTCTTGTTACATTTCATCAGATGCTCTAAGATTGTATATGATCTTTGCACAAGTTTGTTAAGTTATCCCACCAAGTAATATTTAATAAATGATTATATGTGCAAGTAAGTTCTCATTTTCAAAAGAATACAAGCTAAAATATTTTACCTTTACTAAGAACGGGTAAGAAGACTGAAAATGTTCTGAATCTTGTTAGTAGAATTTAATCAAATAGTTAACGTGGACAAGTTCTACCTTATAAAAGAATCATAGCTAATAAAAACAGAAAGAATGAGAAAATTAGCAAAGTCAATGATCTGGACAATGTCATGAAATATTGCTAAATTACCAGGTGAAAAGTAGATGGATTACATCAACTCAATGATATTAAGTGATGTGAAATAGAGTCACTAGCACCAGCTATGAAACATTTTTTTATTGGAATAAAAAGAACCGAAATCTAATCAAGCCTCTAGCTCTATCAGTCTACATAAAATTCGAGGGATATACCTACATGTTTAAATGACCCCAGGATACAGTCATCTTAATCCACAATGCTGGGACATTCTATAAGACAGCACCCAGGTCCTTCAACAAATAACAAAACAGAACCAAAAAAAAATAGGGGGACTGTTATTGATTTCAAAGGATTGTAAGACATAGTAATCAAATAGAATGTATAGACTTTATTTGAATCCTGATTTGAACAAGCCAACTGCAAAAAAAAAAAAAAAAAAGATTTCTTAGATAATCAGAAAATATCAGTGGATATTAAGAAATTATTAATATTGTTGGGCAAAGAAATGATACTGTGGTAATACTAAAAGTAAAAAGCTCCGTGTCTGATAGCAATCACACAAAAGAATTTACAGAACAAATGTAAAGACTGATTTCTATTTTGAAATACTCTGAGGGTGGAGGCGGGGGGACAACTAGGAAGGGAAAGATGAAATAAAAATGACAGAATGTTGTTGAAACTGAATGATGGGTAGGCATATCAGGATTCATTATTCAATTCCTTCTATTTTTGAGTAGGTTTGGAAATTTCCTAAGTATAATGAGGAATAATGTGTGTACCTTGGTTGGATCCCAATTCAAACAAACCAACTGTAAAAGGGTATACTGAGACACCTGGAAAACCTTGAACACAGACTGAATTTTAGATTATATTAAGGAATTAATAATTTTGCTGAGTATGATTATAGTATAGTGGTCATTTTCTAAGTCCCTATTTAGTGGAGATATACTGAAGTTCTTAAGGGAAAAATTAGAAAATATCTGAGATTTGCTTACAGAAATTCATATGACATTTAGGATTTGCTTTAAAATAACCCAACAAAAATAAAGCGTGTAAGGAAATAAACAAAAATAGGTGGCAGAGTGCTGACAACTGCATATAATAAGTAATTAATATAACTATTCAAGACAATTAATTAGCTTACTATAATGTAAACTCTATGTATATTTGAAAAATTCCACGTAAAAAATTTTTTGAAGTATGACCTCTAATATGGCCTAAGAAAATACGGCTTTTTTTTTATTTTCTGAGGTTGAAAGACCTATAAATGTGTGTGTGTGTGTGTGTGTGTTTTTAAAGAATGACATTATTTTGAAAAAAAAAAGTATAAATTAAAAATATGTTCAGATAATTTTGAGAATGAATGACATGGTCATTAGAAAATTGAAAAATTGGTAGGGAATATAGTAGGCACTCAATAAATGTTTCTGAGTGAATGATACTCTATAAACCTTTTTTTCCTCTTATAGTATCTAGAAATTTTCAAAGTCTAAATTTCCATAACACTATATTCAATGAATTTAAAGTTTTCTAATTTTGATATATTTTTAAAATTAAACTTTATAGTAAAGAAAATCCTTATCATAATAAAATCACTATCTACAATTTAACTCTATTGTTCATTGTACAGATCAAGATGATGAGACCCAGAATAACAAAGGATATCTCTATTTACACTCAAAACATTTACCTACTTCATAAGACCCGAATTCTTCTTACTAAATGGTCCGATGGTTTTAAACATCAGTTCCACAACTCCATTTTTCCCTAAGGATACTGAATTCACAGCTGGGAGGGGAAGAAAAAATTTTAAATGATTTTAAAGATTCGGTAAGTAGGTGAAACATAGTCAAAATATATATTAATTGTTCAGTAAATATAACTCATGTTCCCTCATATAGTCCACCTTAGCCAATCACTTAAAGGTATAATTTTTTTTAATATATTTTATTGATTTTTTACAGAGAGGAAGGGAGAGAGACAGAGAGCTAGAAACATCGATGAGAGAGAAACATCGATCAGCTGCCTCCTGCACATCTCCCACTGGGGATGTGCCCGCAACCCAGGTACATGCCCTTGACCGGAATCGAACCCGGGACCCTTCAGTCCGCAGGCCAACGCTCTATCCACTGAGCCAAACCGGTTTCGGCAGGTATAATTTTTTTACTTTATTTTTAGGGGAAGTTGCAGGAAAATCTGAAAGAAGTTATAGAAAACAGTAAAATATTACTTCTAAAAAAAATACTTTTAAGTTGCTTCATTTGTTTCTTCAAAAACTCTACTAAATACCAGGTCATGGGGATTGAGAGACAAAAATAAGGAACAGTTTAGAGGAGAATGACAGTAACAGTAAACAAATCAATACTAAAGTACTTTTTAAATAGATGAAGAGTTACAGGCTATTTAGATCACAACAGTGAGGAGTCCCTAATTCTTAGTGAAACAGAAGGCATTTCTGGAGAAATGGATGTCTGGGCTTCGTCTCTTTTTTTTTTTCAATCCTCACCTGTGGATATTTTTCCATTGATTTTTAGAGAGAGTGGAAGAGAAAGGGAAAGACAAAAACATGGATGTGAGAGAAACACATCGATTGGTTGCCTCCTGCACGCACGCTGACCAGGGCCCAGGCCTGGGAGGAGCCTGCAACCAAAGTACATGCCCTTGACCAGAATCAAACCCGGGACCCTTTGGTCCACAGGCCGACACTCTATCCACTGAGCCAAACCAGCCAGGGCTCTGGACTCAGTCTTTACAAATGAGGAGGAGTTGGCTAGGATCAGAGTTGCAGTAAGGGGCGGAAGTAGCTGTGGAATATCTCTGGAGACAGAAACATAGATAGTCAATGAACACAATGGGTAAGAGCAGTTAAACATATAGTATCAGACAAAAGCATTCTAATGAGAAGATGAGCTGGGTAAAGCAAATTATGAAGGACCTTAAAAGTTGTTCATTCTTTCAACCATAGGGAATACCCCACACACACACAAAAAAAAACACAACAAACAAAAAAAAAACCACAATTATTGGAAAATAATAGATAAAAAAACAGTGTGTGTGAAATAGCACCATCAGATAGTAAATAGATAAAACATACATTTTAATAATCCTATATAATAAAAGCCTAATATGCTAAGTGTCCGGCCATTCAGTCATCCATTCAACCAATCAAAGCGTAATATGCTAATGATATGCTAAGGCTGCTCAAGCGCTCACTATGACGTGCACTGACCACCAGCAGGCATACGCTCCGACCAGCAGGTTAGCTTGCTGCTGGGGTCCAGCCGATCAGGACCGAGTAAGATGGGCTGGACACACCCTGGAGCCCTCCTGCGGTCCCTCCCCAGCTGGCCAACCTCCCACATCTTTCCCTGCCCCCAATCATGCACCAGTGGGGTCCCTCAGCCTGGCCTGCGCCCTCTCGCAATCCAGGACCCCTCAGGGGATGTCAGAGAGCTGGTTTCGACCCTATCCCACTCAATTCAGGACCTGCCCCGTGGTGGTCAGTGCACTCCCACAGGGGAAGCACCGCTCAGTCAGAAGCTGGGCTCACTGAGGGACCTCTCACTGAGGTGGCAGGAGCCTCTTCCACCTCCACGGCAGTGCTAAGTATGTCCTACTGTCGGCTTAGGACATCCCCCGAGGGCTCCCAGACTGCAAGAGGGCACAGGCCAGGCTGAAAGCTTCCCCCCCCCCCCCCAAGTGCACGAATTTCGTGCACTGGGCCTCTAGTGTATGGATAAAAGCTAGAAGAATGTACACTAAAAATTTTTATAATACAAATATGGTTGTTTTAAAATAAGATCTGCATTTTTAAATACAGGTCAGACCTCACAGCACACTGGGGAAGGTACATTTGAGAGACATCAGGAGGCTGCATGCTAGGTGACAGGTGATGAGGACCTGAATTAAACAGGTGTAGCAGGGGAAAGGTTCCACACAGAAGATGCAAACAAATTACCTAATCAGAAAAGTGTGCCTAACATTTTCAACTCTGAACAAATATTATTTTAAAGTTACAGATAAGCCATTTACTAGCCTTCTAGTGATTAATTCAATAAAATGCCACCAAAAATATAACTCCTAACGTTTTGTATGCTGATTTTAATTTCCTCTGCATCTGTTTAATATTCCATTATCCCTTCTAATTTTGTCTGTGCTGTCTTGCTTCTTCCTTAATTGCAGTATTCAGTGGTTTATTTTATTTATTTTTAATCCATCTGTTTTATTTTTTTGGATCAGCTGGGGTTTTTTTATTTTCTACGTGTGTGGTTTTTTTTCCCTTTACTATTTCATTCCTCTTCTTTTCTTGTATTTTTGCTCTGTTCCTAACTTTTTTGGTTAGATATCCAATTCATTCATTTCTTTATGTTCTTTTTAATTATATAAGTGTTAATTAAGTGTTCAGAACTAGATTCCTCTGAACCCACCTTTAGCCGTATTGTCAAAGCAGAGATACACACACATTATACATAAATATGTACATATGTATAAATACACACACCTACATATGCAGACACATATCTACCACTTTATTTTGCAGTAATACTCTACAAGAACATGTGCTCTATAATTTCAATTTCAGATGTTTTATTAACCACCCTAATTTCTAATCAAGAAATAGAAAAAACCTTATGGGTTTGGGATCTAATATGAGTGAGAAGGAGAAAGAGAGACAGAGACAGAGACAGAGAGGGAGGGAGGGAGGGAGGGAGGGAGGAAGACAGGAGAGATACTTCATCTGAGGTTATCTCTTGGTAATCCCTCTTCTTTCCAGTTTCCTCAGGGGCTCCCTTACTACTAATTTGCTGTTCTGCTACTTCCCTACTGACTTCAAAGGTAATTAGCTCCAGGTGACTGACTATGCTACCACTTGCCTTCCTTCTCAGCTTTCCTCTCATCTGTGAAAACCCAAATAGGCAGGCAGTTGTTCCAGCTGCCAATACCCTCACATTCTTCCACATATTTCCCACGAGCTGCCTACTCCTCCCCCTCACTACAAGCTTTTACAAATTGGAGGAATTCATGACAATTCTCAAGATTTTGCCAATTCTCCTTCTTACCCTATATCACTTCTGTGGCGGCGCAGGTAGGCATTATAAAAAGCCGTATTAAATATTCTCTTACCTTGTCCACAAATTTTAGAGAGTTATGGAGTTAAGGTACTTTTACATTTTCATTTTCTGTAACTTCAAAACACTGAGTTTACTAAAAACTACTCTGAAATACTCACAGTTTGCAGAATATACTCGTAAAAGCTGAAGACAAGGCAAAACCAAGCGATGATTCTGCAAATTCTGTTTGACCAAGTTCAGGGTTATATTCAGAGTTCCATTAATTCTAGCTTTCACTCCAAATTTTTTGTCTGTTTATAAAAAATTAACACAATGTATTTATATGTAACTTTGAGTGAAATAAAAATGGCATAAAGCAATGAAATTTTAAAAACTTATATGATGAATTTATATTACAAATGTAAAGTTGACCTGAAATATCTAAAATTATAATCATTTTCTTGTATGATTTTAAAAGTACTCCTTATATGCCCTAGCCCAGTGGTCGGCAAACTGCGGCTCGCGAGCCACATGCGGCTCTTTGGCCCCTTGAGTGTGGCCACGAAGTTTCAATCGCACTGTATGTGCGTGCCCTCACGTGGTATTTTGTGGAAGAGCCACACTCAAGGGGCTGCAGTTTGCCGACCACTGCCCTAGCCAGTTTGGCTCAGTGGACAGAGTGCCGGCCTGTGGACCAAAAGGTCCCAGGTTCAATTCCGGTCAAGGACATGCATCTTGGTTGCAGATTCCCTGACCCTGGTCGGGGCTCATGCAGGAGGTAAACAATCGATGTGTTTTTCTCACATTGATGTTTCTCTCTGTCTTTCCTTCTCTTTTTCACTCTCTTTCAAAATCAATGGAAAAATATCCTCAGGTGAGGATTAAAAAAAAAAAGTATGTACTCCTTATAACCCTGGCCGGTTTTGCTCGGTGATTAGAGCATCGCCCCGTGCACCAAAGGGTCACAGGTTCGATTCCCAGTCAAGGTATATACGCATACATACATACTCTTTAGAACAAGCATTTAATCAAATACTTCAAAGTGTAAAACCTATGTGCATGTCATAAGACAATGGGAGAACTCAGAAATCATTATCTGAAAAGTTTAGGGGATCATTTTCATCTCTGTGCAGATAGACAACTATAAACTGAAATTAGGTTCTATTCAAAGGATTACTTTTTTTATTAACCTAAGTCAGCTTCTTTGTTTCACATTGTGTTTTCTCAATTTTTATAATACTTTGCATGCCTTGTCCCAATAATCAATCTTACAACTTTTTATCATACACACACACCAAGAGACACTTGTGATTTTGACATATTTTTCTTCTTTTTCCCACCACATGCAATGCAGTTCCTCATGAATTTATCAGGATCCTCAATTCTTTCAGGTCACTAATTGGGTTTGGAAAGCATTCCATGGCTTAAGACCAAGAAAAAGGGTAGCATTCCAGATTTAAAATTTTACCAGCATCAAGGCACAGAGAAGCCATGTCACAAAGATGCTTCTAGGTTTGATAATCATACAAGTGAAATCCTTACCTTTTGGTCCGATCTTTGCAAGAATAGAATGAATCTGCACCATTAACTCCTCATTTGGGGGAGATTCTTTGCTGGCATTCATAAGTAACTGTAACAATATTTGTGAACCACCTTTGGCAACTAAGAAACTAGCTCTTCGACCTCCACCTAAAAGAAAAAAATTTTTTATTTGTTTAAACAGCAAATCTTCCCATAACATATCAAATATCACAACTTTTAGCATTCAAAAAATAAAGTGAAGACTTCTGAAATAAAAAAAAACATCAAAATCAAATTTTGTTTTATTTCATTTGTTTTATTTAGAAAACAGTGCAGAGAGTAAATACAAGTGATGCCAAAATTCTATGTTCGGGGCTCTAGTTTAAGGAATACTGGAAAATAACAAAAACAAAGCAACAAGAATAGGACATATCAGTTTCCAAATTCCAATACTAAAAACAAAGCAACAACAAAAGAGTATAACATACCAGTTTCCAAATTCCAATACTCAGAATAGCCTCTATATGAGTATCAGAAAATTCCTCATAAAGTACACATGCCACATTATTGATCACTATTTACAAACAGAAATTAGACCAAAAAAAAAAAAAACAAACAAACTTACCAGCTGACACCAGCTCAACAAGAATGCTTAAGATATTAAGTGTAGTTTGAAGATCTTTCGTGTTCTGAAATAAATAGTTTATTTGCTTTATTAAACCATTGTAAATCTGTAATTCCCAAATTTTTTCTATTCCTGTTGGGAACTATCTATATTTTACAGATGACCTTTCCAATGTCTCTAAGAACAAATGTAATGAGGTTTCCACTATTCTCACTTATCACTTCAGTCTCTTCTTGCCCTTAAGAATTTTTACAAATAATCGGTGCTATTACTTTCTTAGTATCAATATTATTACAAGAGGAATTAATTTGGTATTTGAATTCATCATGATCTACCTAACAGACAATAAAAATAAATGAATCAAAATATAAAGGCACTACAATGTATATATGGCAACTACCCAGTCACCTAGCTCACTCAGAAGGCAACTACATTAGCAGTTCCATGTATCCAGCCAAAGATAATATGCAGATATTTTTTTAAAAATCCATGTAAATATACGTGTACACAGATTTATTCCTCCAAATAGCACTGCCCTATATAGATATTGTTTTGTACACTGATATTTTTACATATCAATAAATAGTTTCTTCATCTTTTTAAGGGTTACAGAAAGTATTCCACTATATATGGCTAAACCATTGTTTATGTAACCAATCACCTATCAGTGAGATATTTTTTCCCAATGAGATTTTTAACAATCTTTTGTTATTAAAAAATTGCAAAAGACATATGTAATACTTTCAACAACAAAGATGTAAAAGCAAAAAATAAATAAATAAATAACGTTATTTGGCATTAAAAAATTGCAACAAAAACTATGTATATTTACATGGAATCAATTATAGCTATATGTAGGATAAATTCCTGGAATTTCTGGGTCAAAGAATATGAGTATTTTGATGAATATAACTACATAGTAAACTGCTCTTCACCAGCAATGGACAAGACTAACTATTTCCCAAAGTCTGGACAACCAATCTAATTTTTTAAAAAAGTTTAAATATTACACATGGTTACATTTCTCTTATTAAAAGCAATGGCTGGCCCGGCCTGCATGGCTCAGTGGTTGAACATCGATCTATGAACCAGGAGGTCATGGTTCAATTCCCAGTGGGGGCATATGCCTGGGGTTGCAGGCTCAATCCCTAGTAGGGGGCATGCAGTAGGCAACCAATCAATGATTCTCTCTCATCATTGATGTTTCTATCTCTATCTCCCTCTCCCATCCTCTCTGAAATGAATAAATAAATATATATATATAAATGACTGAATGGATACAAAAAAAACAGACACACAGAGCAGAAGCATGGCCTATTCAAGGAACCACCACACCCCCAACGTGGAGAATTTTACAGTGTTATACAGAGGAATCTCAGAATTATTGTGCACCAGTAACTGGCATGGGACTCTTATTCTTCCTCTTTCCAAAAGGAAATGAGTGTCTCCACTTCATATTTTAGCTCACAGACTGATAGAACCAAAAAGCTCCATCCAGACCAGATGGAGGACTGTACATAACCAGAGACCCTTGTTTTAGCATTGGAGGTATTAACTGCACCACTGTTTCATTAGGGTAGAATCTGGAATGAGAGGGACAGATGTTTGTTAAAGAGAAGAATGGATTGTGTTCAGCAAACTGATTTCATCGTCTTCCTAGGTACAGAGCTACACCATATTTCCCAGCCCTTTTGTAATCGAGTTTGAGCCATGTGACTGAGCTCAGGCTATTAGAACCTGAGTGGAAGTTGCACTGCTATCTTTAGGCCTTATCTAGACAAGCTCCCAAATGTAATTCATCACCTCCCACCTCTGCTGACCTCAATAATTTGTGACATGAGCAAATAGGGAGAAAAAACAATGATGCTCTATCTCAAGTGCAATTTGTGTTTCTTTTTCTGGGAACGGTCTGTTCATAACCTTTACACATTTTTCTATTGGATAGACTTCTTCCCTTACGAATCTGTGGAAGTTCTTTATATGTTAAAGAAATTATATGAGTTGAAATATTTTTTCTTCAGTTTGCCAAGTGTCTATAATGTTTTTTCCCAACGCATTTTTGTTAATATAGTTGAATTTATCAATCTTTTCTTTTATGGCTCCTGTGTTTTTTTTTCATACTTAGAAAAGCCTTCCCTGCGCTAAGATTATTAAAAATTCTTCTCATTACTTCCTCGAGTATTCTGGTTTTCTTTTCCATGCTTAAATATTTGCTTGCTATGGAATTTATTTTGGTGTAGGAAGTAAGGATCTAACATTATACTCTTCTGCATGGCTACCAATTTGTCCCAGTTCCACTTATTAAGCAATCCCCCTACCCCTCACTGATCTGAAATGCTACCATTGATTAAGTAGTACTATATTCCCATAAGCATTTTTAACTTAGTGTGGATTTTTCTATTCTATTCCACTGATGTCTATTTAGTTCCCACCCACACTTTCTAAACTACCTGAATTACTGAAGTTTCTAATGTTCTCTGATATTTGGTGGGGCTAGTCCTTTCTCATTTATTTTTCAGAAATATCCTTTCTATTCTTGCTTATTTTCCCACTGAACTATAGAAAAAAAAGTTAGTATTTTATCAAGATTGCTTTAAACTGACAAATCAATTTAGAATAAAATAACAACTTTATGTCATTTTTGACAGGAAGTAATTCCTATCAAAAAACATAAAATCACACCCTGTTCTTTTTTTTCCAGCTATTTTGAAATATAATTTGATATATAACATTATGTAAGTTCAAGGTATACAATGGCACTTACCCTTTGTTCTTAATAAAATATAAAATAATGATTCTGAATATATCCAGCTAATCCACCCAAAACTTTCACTTTGGCATGGAAATTTAATTATTATCAAGATAATATAGTTATCCAACCAATATATGTAGTAAACTAAATCACAAATATATATCAGCTGACATAACACAATAAATTAGGATTTCCAATGCCAATCATTTATATTAAGCTAGACTTATTTCCAGCTAATGCTTTAATTTCTATTACCAATTAGAATGGCATGTAAAGATTTAAAATGTGGTTATCATTATCATAGGGAAATATACTTAGAGGTTTACCTAATATATATTAGAATGTTTATATCACCATCCCAAATGTTAATCTAAAACATAAAACAAACTTCTATTCACTGGTTTTACCTCTAGGATAAAAATTTTATACTTCCTATACTATTTTTCTTCAGTACTGATTGATACTAATAGTTACATAATTAAAGCCTGCAAATACTTTACCTCTAATGTTGAGAGCAGAACTTCCATTCCTGTAGAACCTTTGGCTGTCATTTCTCTCCTTATTTTTTCTGAAAAGTGAAAAAATATATATCTTCTAAAACATTTTAAAAATTATATATCGTTTTATTATACAGCTAACATAGAATAAACAAGTACCCATTGGTTCGGTAAACATTCTAAATCGGTTTTACATGATTTCCCTCTGATGCTGCTAATTCTACTCTCTGTAGACTTTCCTTGCCCTTCAGCACAGCTCCTAGTAGGGACTAGGTGAATCCCTGTCTGTCCATCTGTAATCTTAAAATCATTATCATAGTACAGGCACCAGAACTGGAGGTGAGGAGGGAGTGGTAATGGAAGACCTCTTTATCATCTTTATGACCAGAACTAGAAAATATTTAATCAAATTTGTGAAAATAGAAACCTAGTACCATTTTTAAAATGGGGTTTTTTTATATATTTTTATTGATTTCAGAGAGAAAGGGAGAGGGAGAGAGAGATAGAAACATCAATGAGAGAGAATCATAGATCAGCTGCCTGCTACAAGCCTCCGACTGGGGATCGAGCCCACAACCCAGGCAAATGCCCTTGACTGGAATCGAACCTGCGACCCTTCAGTCTGCAGGCCAATACTCTATCCATTGAGCCAAACAGCTAGGGCCATTTTAAATGTTAAATATTAAGGTGGCTGCAGGTTCACCTTTATTTGAAAAAAGAAAAATCAGGTTTGCTGTGTGTGTGTATGTTTTAAATCAAGTACAGGTTTTAGAATCTTTTTTAGCATCTATTGAGATAATCACATGGGTTTTATTTGACCTGTTCAAACAATATTATAGGATATATTTCCTAATATTAAAACATTTCACATTCCTGTAATAAGTGCACTTTAGCAATGATATTCATCTTTCAATGTATAATTAGACTTATTTCACTAATATTTTATTTGGGACCATGCTAATAACCAATGTTCTCTACTACCTGACATCTTTTGTCAATATTCTAGTACAAGTAGCATTGGAATTAGGTATTACTTGAAAATTGATGGGGGGGAGGGGAGGGCGGGATTCATCCATACGGAATATCATAATCATTTCTTAGAAACAATGCTTTGAAAATTAATTTATTTCACAGCTATTCCACTTTCTACTTCTTGGGTCTATTTGAGAAAGTTCAATTTTTACGGAAAATCATTTATCAAAATTTTAAACATTCTTAGCCTCCTCTGGTTAAAGAATTTAAAAAGCATTCCCAAAACAAGAGGTTAAAGCTCACCTTGACTTTGAGCCAGATGGAGAATTTTTGATGTAACATATCTGGCAGTATCTGATTCCGTAGGTTCAGTACTGATCTTCTCCAGCTGAGCGAGGAGTCCGACAACCCGAGAGTTATTGGTAAGGCTAAAAAGAATGTTACTTTATATTAGGGCACAGCAAGATCACTGTTTTTACACTAAGTGAAATGGGAAGTTTCAAGCAGAAGAGTAATGCCCTCTGGCATGCCTTTATTAAACAATTGCACACAACACATCTGTAAGTTTTATCTCTTGGGTGATTGGTGCAGGTGTTCATTATATTATGCTCTATACTTTCTGGTTTTCAGAAATATTTCATTTTTTAAATAAAATTCTGTAGTGAGAAAAATAAATTACATGTTTAAGTTTTTATATATTTTCTTTTTCCTTCCAATATTGCAGAAGAGATAAGTGATTCCTTAAAACTTACCATAAATCTGAATGAGCAAAAACATTAACATCATGAAAAATTCCAAACATGAGCAAAAGAAGACAAAATAGGACAATGAACCATCATGTACCTATCACCCAGCTTCAAGAATTATCAATTCATGGACCATCTTATTTCACACATGCTTACTTGCAAGCACACACATCCATTGGCTAATTGTGAAGCAAATCTCAGATCATTTCCTATGGCATTAGTTATCTGTTTTCTAAAGTAAGAACTCTTTAGAATATATATAACTATAATAGCACTACTATACCAAAAACAATAACAATAATCCTTTAACATCAACATCTAATTTCCCAAGTTCAAATTTCCCAAATTCATATTCTCTCTCATTTTCTTTAACAGTAAGTTAATTTGTACAAACCACCAGAGACTGAATTCAGAAGAAGAAAAGAAAATCCACCTGTCTTCCATTAAGTCAAACATTAAGTTTTCAAAAATGTAATAAATCACCCTGACTGGTTTGGCTCAGTGGATAGAGCATCGGCCTGCAGACTCAAGAGTCCCAGGTTCGATTCTGGTCAAGGGCATGTACCTTGGTTTCGGGCACATCCCCAGTAGGGGGTGTACAGGAGGCAGCTGATCGATGCTTCTCTCTCATCGATGTTTCTAACTCTATATCCCTCTCCCTTCCTCTCTATAAAAAATCAATAAAATATATTTTTTTAAATGTAATAAATCAATAGCACTCTTCTTACTATATTTTGAAAACATAGTTATTTTAACATAAAATGTTATTGTGTCATTATGCATTGAGTTTATTATTTTTAAATGGATAATTTTTAATTCCTCAGTTTTAATTTATAATATGGTAAATATCAATAGATTAAGAAATCCACCTCAACAAAAACTTTTTGGAGTCTTCATTCACTTAAGAGTACAAAGAGATTCATTGAGCCAAACCTGTTCTTTTTGAGAGCTCTAGTTCTTTGTGGTGAGAAATTACACTAAGATACCACAGTGTTTCATACTAGGGAAAATACATCTTTAAGAGAAATTTGCATTATGGAGACCAAAATTCAGAAACTTACTAATTGAGTGTGTTTTCCTAATTTTATTCAATTATTTTCATGTGTAAATATTTTTAGTAGCTAATAAGACATCTATTTAAAAAATTCAAAAACATACAAAAACACACTAAGCATAACACACAGTCTATTCCATTCCAAATTAAGAGTTTGTTTTGTCAGTAATTCTTAAAATTTTAAATTAAATTGTACCACTATAAAAAATAAAACTTTTGCCCTAGCCAGTTTGGCTCAGTGAATAAAGCGTCGGCCTGCAGACTGAAAGGTCCCAAGTTCAATTTCAGTCAAGGGCACGTACCTCGGTTGCAGGTTCCTCCCCAGCCCAGGACCTGGTCTGGGCTTGTGCAGGAGACAACCAATCTATGTGTTTCTCTCACATCAATGTTTCTCTCTGTCTTTCCCTCTCTCTAAAAATCAATGGGAAAATATCAAGTGAGGATTTTAAAAAAATAATAATAAAATAAAACTTTCATTTCAAATGATGGATGGTGAATGAATTTATTTTTTGAAGGAAGGAAAGAAAAAAAATTAAAATTCAGAACATGGGCATCCCCCTTTCTGTACTTTTTTCATCTACAGAATGAAAACTGAACAAAATATTCTAAGCCACTACTGGCTCAGCTCCAAAATTTAAGACTGTTGACACTAATGTTGGGAGAATCATAGGGTGAACACCAGAGGGCAGCTATACCATTTGAATAATTTTTAGACTTTACTAAAACACACACACACACACAATTATATAGCTTTTCAATGAACAAAGCAGAGAATTTTTAAATAAAGAGATGTATCTTCGCTGTCTTCCTCTACTTTTTTAGATAAATCAAAATGAGGCTAAGACCAACCTTCAGAGTTACCATTTACAATTCTAACTAGAGGTCCCTCAGCCTGGCCTGCGGGGATCAGCAGAAACTGGCTCTCTGACATCCCCAAAGGGTACTGGATTGCAAAAGGGCAGTTCTCAAGTGACACACCCTGGAATCGGGCTCCCTCCTCTCTGGTTTCAAGTGCGTCACCCAAGAACCATAGCTGCCAAGTCATCGCAGCTCGGCAGCTCCTGCGTTAAGCATCTGCCCCCTGGTGGTCAGGGCGCATCATACCTACTGGTCAGAGCGTCTGTCCCCTGGTGGTCATTGCGCATCATAGCTACCAGCCGGACAGTCGCTTAGGCTTTTATATAGAGAGAATAGATTATTTTATAGTGAGAAAAATCAAAATCCCAGCAAGCTACTGTGTAGAAATGTCAAACTGATGCAAAATTCCTATGGAAATGCAAAGGAACCTAAAATACGACAAACTTTGGGGAAAAAAAGAACTAAGTTGGCCGACCAACACTAATTTCGAGATTCATTATAAAGTTATAGTTATCAAGGCAGTGAGGTATCCTCACTATGATAAACATCTAGATCAAGGGGAAAAAACAGAGTCCAAACCAGACCCACACATAAATGGACAACTAATTTTTGACAAAGGTACCAAGACAATTCAATGGAGAAAGCAAAGTGATTCTAAAAATGGTGCTGGTCCATATGCCAAAAAGAACTTCTACATACCTCACACCATAAATAAAGTTTAACTCAGAATGGAGCACAGGCTTAAATGTTAAAATTATAAAACTTCTATAAGAAAACATAGATAATCTAACATAGGTTATGCATATATTTCTTATCTACAGCTCTAAAAGCATCCTATATAATGAAAGCATAGTATGCAAATTGTCCCCTCAACCGAGAGTTATCCAGGAGTTTGACCAGGGGGCGGGGCCAGCCGGGGGGGAGGGAGGGAGGCCCCGGCCAGCAGCTGGCAGCCACTAGGGACCCTACCAGTGCACGAATTTGGTGCACTGGGCCTCTAGTTATCTATAAAAGAACAAATAAACAAAATGGACATCACCTAAATTTAAAAACTTCTGATCTTTTAAAAGACACTCTTTAGAATATGAAAAGACTGGAAGAAAATGTCTGCAAATCTATTAAAGGAATTGTATGTATAATAAATAGAAAATTTCACCCAGCTGGTGTGGCTCAGTGGTTGAGCATTGACCAGGGAACCAAGAGATCAAGGTTCAATTCTAGTCAGGGCTCGTGCCTGGGTTGCAGGCTCCAGAAGGGGGAGTGCAAGAGGCAGCTGATCGATGATATTTCTCTCTCATCGATGTTTCTATCTCTCTATCCCTCTCCCTTCCTCTCTCTCTAAAAACCAATAAAAATATATTTTAATGAAAAAATAAATTCTAAAACTCAGTAATAAAAACAATAAACATTCCAATTTTTAAAATGGGAGGAAAATTTGGAAAAATACTTCACCAAATAAGATATGCTGAAAGCATGTAAGTGCATGAAAAGATACTCAATATCATTAGTAATTAGAGAAATGCAAATTAAAATCAGAATGAGATACCAACACACCCTCTATTGGGATGACTACAATTTTAAAAGAATGACCATAAGAATTTAAATATTTTAAATGAATGACAATACCAAGTATTGATGAGAATGTAGGAAACTAGAATTTTCATATACTGCTGGAAGAAGTATAAAATATAATGTCTTTGGAAAACAGGTTGCTGGCAGTTTCCTAAAAAGAAACATAGGCCTACTATATTATTGATTCCAATCTTAAGTATTTGGCCAAGAAAAAAAAAAAGCTAAGGCCATACAAATACTAGTACACAAATGTTTCTAACAGCCTTATTTGTAACTAGAGGCCCGATACACAAAATTTGTGCAAGAGTAGGCCTTCCTTCCCTCTGGCACCCGGGACCCTGGCTTCCCTCCAGCCACCAGCAGGCACCCAGGACCCGTGTTTCCCTCACACCCCTGGCTTCGTCTGGAAGGTCGTCCAGAATGATGTCTGGCCTAATTAGCATATTACTCTTTTATTATTATAGAGAGCCAAACACTGGAAACAACCCAAACGTCCAATATATGAGTAAACAAACTGCAGTATATCTATCCAACAGAATACTTCTTAGTAATAAAAGAAGGTATAATTGATACACACTCCAAGAGATGAATATCAAAATAACTATGCTGAGTAAAAGAAGCCAGTCACACACCCCTACCTCCCACCCCGACCTCAAAAAAAGACATACTGTATAACTCCTTTTATATAAAGTTCTAGAAACACAAATAAATCTGTAGTGATCAAAAGTAGATGAGTGATTGCCTGAAGCAGCAGTCACCAACCGGTGGTCTGCAGACCACTGGTGGTCCATGAGGTCCGAAAGGTTGGCGACCCCTGGCCTGGAGTGAGGGATGGGGCAGGAAGAAAGGATTACAAAAGGGTGCCAGGAAACAAATGATAAATATGTTCAGTATTTTGATTGAGAGAATGGTTTCACAGGTATACACAGGCCAAACTTACCAAACTGTACACTCTATGTATTATTGGTGTATGATAATTATGCCTCAATAAAGTTGTTTAGAAAAATTATAGGTGGTTTTAATAAGTACCCTTGGTATAGTGGATAAGACAGAAACTAAACAAGAGTGGTTGGAGAGTGTGAAATGAAATGTAGATTGCATTTATAGACTATTTTATAATTTGGGCTTTTAAAAGAATCATATAAATTAGTAACAGAAGAAGAGAGTTTATAAATACTGGAAAGCCCAGATCATTTTTAAATGGTAAGAAATGGAGGAGTTAAAGATTCAAGACAGAAGAATAAATAATAATTAAAAGACCCTGAGAAAGAAGGAGGTATAAAATTTAGAACAGAGGTGACAGTATTAGTCTTCGACAAGAAAAGAGAAAAGCTCTGTTGGAGTAAATAATAGGGTGATAAGAAGAGGATGGAATTAAAAAAAAGGGGAGCATGTAAATTTGGTGTAAGAAATATGATATGGTGAACACACAATACAATATACAGATGATATATTATAGAATTGTACACCTGAAACCTACAGAATTGTATTAACCAATGTCATCCCAATAAAGTCAATAAAATTTTTTTAAAAAGTAATGAGGCCCTACCCGGTTTGGCTCAGTGGATAGAGCACTGGCCTGCGGACTGAAGGGTCCCAGGTTCGATTCTGGTCAAGGGCATGTACCTTAGTTGCGGGCACATCCCCAGTAGGGGGCGTGCAGGAGGCAGTTGATCAATGTTTCTCTCTCATTGATGTTTCTATCTCTCTATCCCTCTCCCTTCCTCTCTGTAAAAAATCAATAAAATATATTTTTTTAAAAATAAAATAAAAAGTAATGAGGATAATAGATTTATTTTCTCTATGATATGATAAGAAATGATCATTTGCTGAGGTTATGTATTGATATATCTGAGGATTTCAAAGATTTGAGGAATATAAAAGAAAGTATAAAACAGTCATTATAAAATTTGGGAAAATGAACTTTCCAGATAAGCACAATAATAAGATTGCTGGGCTCTGTTCAGGTTGCTAATCAATAATTTTTAATGATCTCTGCCAAGTTAGTTCATCTTCCAACATCATTCAGCTGCTCAATAAAGATTTATAGGGAAAGGACTTTGTCCAGTGGGTGTGATTAAAAACACACACACAAAGTGCCCTGGCCAGTGTGGCTCAGCTGGTTGGAATGTCATCCTCTGTACATTGAAAGGTCGTGGGTTCAATTCCTGGTCAAGGGCACATACCTGAGTTGCAGGTTCCATCCCTGGCCCCCGTCGGGCTGCATGCAGGAGGCAACCAATATGTGTCTCTCTCACATAGATTTCTTTCTCTCTCTCTCTCTCTCTCATTCTCTCTCTCTCTCTCTCTCTCTCTCTCTCCCTCCCTCCCTCCCTCCTTCCCTCCCTCCCTCCTTCCCTCCTTTCCTCCCTCTCTCCTTTCCACTCTCTAAAATCAATGGAAAAATATCCTTGGGTGAGGATTAACCAAACACACACACACACACACACACACACACAAAGTGAGATAAAGACATTCCAGGTATTTGCAAGAGTATAATAATAGACAATCGATTCTACACTGGGTAAAAAAGAAGGAGATTAGCCCTAACCGGTTTGGCTCAGTGGATAGAGCGTCGGCCTGTGGACTGAAGGGTCCCAGGTTCGATTCTGGTCAAGGGCATGTATCTTGGCTGCGGGCATATCCCCAGTAGGGGGTGTTCAGGAGGCAGCTGACCGATGTTTCTCTCTCATCAATGTTTCTAACTCTCTATCCCTCTCCCTTCCTCTCTGTAAAAAAATCAATAAAATATTTTTTTTTTAAAGAGATTAAATGAGAAAACAATAAAAGTCAATAAATTAGAGTTCTGGGTAAGGCAGAACCTTACAATACAGATATTTGCACAAGTGAGATAGACAGATGAAAGATTGTTGTTGGAGAATAAAAAGTCTGAATTAGTACTTAGAAACGAGAATTTTGCTGATGGTAACATTTAGGGCACGATCATGATGACGGTGAATGGGATGTAGAGAAAATATCTGCCTGGTGTAGCCTTTTTTTTTTTCTTAGTCCCCACCTAAGGATATGTTTTTATTGATTTGAGAGAGAGAGAAAGAGAAAGAGAGAGAAGAAAACATTGATGGGAGAGAAAAACATCAATGGGTTGTCTATGTGCCCTGACCATGGATTGAACCTGCAAACTTTTGGCATATGGGACAACAGTTCCAACAAACGGAGCCACCCAGCCAGGGCTCTGCTTGCTGTATCTTACAAAACATGTTAATTTGATGTAAATTACAACCCTGTCTAAACTCAGCAAGTATCAATATCCAACCACCCCTCCAGATTTGCTAAAAAGTAAGGAAGTCCACAGGAGAGATGATGCTTTATCTCAGGAGTCAATGAAAATTTCTCTATAAAGGGCCAGATAGTATATATATTTTAGACACTGCAGGCCATGTAGTCTCTGTCACAACTACTCAACGTTGCCATAGTAGTAAAGAAGTGACCAATCTATAAATGAAAGAGCATGCTCAATAAAAGCTTATTTACATACACTGAAATCTGAATTTCATGTAATATTTATGTCATAAAATATTATTCTTTTTACTCTTTTTTCCAACAATTTAGAGTGCAGAAACCATTCTTAGCTCACAGGCCATACAAAAACGAGAGGTGGGCCAGATTTGGCCTCCCAGTTATAGTTTGCTGACTCCAGCTTTAACTGAAAAGGTAAATCTTAATAAAACAATATAAATACAGTTGATCCATGAACAATGCAGGAGTGGGGTAGGTAATCCCACCCCTGTGCAGTTGAAAATTTGTAAATTTTGACTCCCCAAAAACTAACTTGTCCCTAGGTAAACATGGAAGGAACCCACACAGATACCAGAATCTGCAGATGCTCAAATCCCCTATATAAAATGGCATAGATTGCCGAAACCGGTTTGGCTCAGTGGATAGAGTGTCGGCCTGCGGACTGAAAGGTCCCGGGTTCGATTCCGGTCAAGCGCATGTACCTGGGTTGCAGGCACATCCCCAGTAGGAGATGTGCAGGAGGCAGCTGATCGATGTTTCTCTCTCATCGATGTTTCTAACTCTCTTATCTCTCTCCCTTCCTCTCTGTAAAAAATCAATAAAATATATTAAAAAATAAATAAATAAAATAAAATAAAATGGCATAGATCAATGCATACATGCATACATGAAAACCCAACTGTGGACTGAAAACATTACAGGTATTTATTGAAAAAAATCTGTGGCTCAGATGGTTGAGCGTTGACCTATGAACCAGGAGTTCACAGTTCAATTCTGGGTCAGGGCATATGCCCGGGTTGCAGGAGGCAGCCAATCAATGATTCTCTCTCATCATTGATGTTTCTTTCTATCTCTCCCTCTCTCTTCTTCTCTGAAATCAGTAAAATAATTTTTTTTTAAATAGAAAAATTGGTATATAAGTGGACCTGTGCAGTTCAAACCCATGATGTTCAAAGGTCAACTGTGTAACATACTATTACTTTAACATAAATAATATTTTTACAGTAATGAGTTTCAAATAACTGCTTCATCTTTATTTTTATAATTTATACATATTGGTATTTAGAATTACAGTACCTTTTCTCTGATACCACTTTTAACTTGCTCATCTTGAGTTACTTCATTTCACCATTGCAGATAATCTAAAATTTAAAAAAAGTTAATTAAATATAATTCTGTTTTCTATACATTAAATGTCACAACAACCATACAGCTGAAGGTTTTTATTATGGGAAACACAAGATAACACTGGAAATCAAAGGAGAATACTTGAGTTCTATATGCTTCTGGCAAGTCACTTCAATGCACAATATGTGACTATTACCCAAAATCAACCAGTAAAACAGTACCAAAATCCTGGAGCTATAAGAATGCAAAAACCTAATCTAACACAATTTACAATCTAGTGTTCACATTTCTTTTGAGATAAAATTATCCTTCCTGCTCTAATACTCTTCCTTAAAATACTCAAACCAACAATAGCATCCTAAGATTAGTGTACTTATTGTCCACCATTCATGTAAGTACTCAAATACTGCAGATATGTATGATTATTTCTACATGAGAATACTTTTACATTTATAACAAATTGTTCAGAGTAAAAACCTGTAACATCTTATTTAATGCATTTCATGCATATTTTCCTTCAAGCAGTACAGGTTTTATCTTTACAAAGTTCATACTATACATTTTAAAACATTAAGTCTTGATTCACAAAATTTTGATAATTTTTGGATTATGTATGAAAATTACACAGTCTGTTTTTAAGTTATAAGAAATTTTAAAAATGCTGTTCTTTTTTTCAACTGACTATTTATTTATTTATTTATTTATTTATTTATTTATGTTAACCCTCACCCGAGTACTATATTTTTCCATTGATTTTTAGGGAGGGTTGAAGAGAGAGGGAAAGACAGAGAGAGAAATGTCAATGTGAGAGAAACACATCAATTGATTGCCTCCTGCACGAGCCCTGACCAGGGCGTAGCTAGGCGGAGGAGGAGCTTGCAACCAAGGTACGTGCCCTTGACCAGAATCAAACCTGGGACCCTTTGATCCACAGGCCAACACTCTAGCCCCTGAGCCAAACTGTCTAGGGCTCAACTGACTATTTTGTAATGACTACAAAATCAAAGTAACTTTCCCAATATCCAAGTTAATTAAGACTTAACTGTATATACAAGGGGGGGAGGAATCCGATGTGTTTTCAAAAGTGCTGTTGTTGCCATAAAAAGTTACTTCTTGTTGAGTGGTATGTTTCTCTCTAAAACTGCATTAGTAGCACATCTTATGGAGAGTTCACTGTAAATTCTGATTTGCAAAAATTAATGCTGGGCATTTACATCATTCCTATTTCAACAGTTAAGAAATTATTCAAACTTCCAATTCACAGTAAGGTAGTAATTTAACCACAGGCATTTCTCTCCTCTCCCTCGCAGGACTGGAGTAAAGTAGACAGTAAAGTCCACAGTGACAGAAAGGAAAACTATGAGGAAGGAGGGTACTCTGTCCAGAAGAACTCAGGAAACTCGTAACTAGGGGAACTGGAAAATACCAAGAACAGCAGAGGAATAGACTGCTAAACAGCTAACTAAAACTTTACAATTGCACATAACTTTTTACCTCCTCAATACCCCCATGTTCAACATGTCTGGCAAATAATCTTCACCAAAGAAATGGACAACCTCAAAGAAATCTGCCTTCTGAGACTTTAGAGTTCCTCATGAAAAAGGCTAATTCTCGTCCTCATTATCTCAGGGCTAACCCAGTGTGTCCCTGACGGCGCTTTTTATTCTTGAGGCCTGAGACCAGAGCACCTCCGAGTAAACGAAGGCCCTTCTTGCTGCTGTGAAAGTGTGTGTTCATTGCAAGTTTGGGGTAATAGAAGGAGAAGCACCTAGAAACAGAAGTGCTGCATTTCACCAAGCTTGTGGTTTTGCCAACCAAAGGTGACAAAGCAAGAAATAGGCAAAGAAGTTGAGAAGGTATGCGAGGGAGTATATAATAACTGACCGTGGAATTTAGGTACATTCTACTCATTCCTCTTCATTGGATCATTTCATCACCATAAAATCATGTTGTTGTTGTTTTTGTGCCTTTGGTGGGGGAGGGGGGGACCTTTTTCTCTCAGTTCCCCAGTTCAGCTACTGTCCCATTTTTTCCCTTCTGAAAGCAGTTGTTTATATATATTGTCAACAAGTCCTCTCTTCCCATTCCCTCTTAAACACATTCCAGTCCAGTTTTCCACACAACACACCATCAACACTGCTCTTGTCAGCAACCAATGATCTCATTTACTGTTACCAAATCCAACTGTCAATTCTCAGGCTTCATCTTACTGGTTCTATCAGCAGCACTTAATATAGCTGATCACTCCCTCTTCTTGGAAATACTTTCTTCAATTAGACATACTCTGTTTTCTGCCTACCCGCCTGCCACTCCTTCTAAGCCTCTTTTCCTGAAATGCCCCAAGGCTCAGTTCTCTCTTGTCCTTTTCTACCTCAGGTCTCTTGGTGATCTCATTCAGTCTACTCAACCACTTCCACTTAGATCTCTCATATCACAAACTCAAGATATCCACAACTGATCTCCTGACCTTCCCTTCCCTTTCAAGGGTGTTCTAACCTCAGCTTTTCCCAAGGATAGTTAAAGACAATTGTCTCCCTCCAAGTATGTGACCCAAAACCTTAACTTCCTCCTTAGCTTCTGTCTTACACCCCACATCCAATACACCAAGAAGCCCTGATAAGCCCTGGCCAGGTAGCTCAATTGGTTAGAGCATCGTCCTGTTATGCCAAGGTTGCAGGTTCTAATCTAGCCCCAGTCAGGGCACATACAAGAAACAATGAATGAATGCATAAATAAGTGGAACAACAAGTTTCTCTCTCTCCCTCGCCCCTCAAAAAAATATCCATTAAAAAACAAAAGTCCTGATAATTCTACTTTTAAAATATAGAATCTGATCACTTTTATCACATCTACTTCTATGACCAAGCCACCGTCCTAGTCTCCCTTCTACCTCTGGCCCCCTAGAGTCTGTTTATTCTCAACACAACATCCTGCCTGACCCTTTTAAAACCTTGGGGAAAAGAAAGAGAAGAAAACAAAAAACAAAACCAAGAAATATACCCAGTTGCCCCATTTCTAATGCTTTGCTATTGGTGCAAACTTTCTAAAATGTGGACTGACTATATTACAAGGAAACTATACTGTGAAATTTTGTGATTGTCTCATTTGGTTATTTATTATGCCCTTATGTTTTACATTATAACATTTTATTTACAAATATGCTTGATAATCAAATGTGTCCATTTTTAAGGATGAGGTACAAGAGAAGGGCCAGTGGACAATTTTGCGAGTCATTTCACTAAATTAGTGCAACAAAAGACACACACAAAACCCCAGCTTGAGAACAAAACGACTTATCAATGGGTTTACACACAGGCTGGTAATTCAAGTTGGCCCATTCCATTCTGTGTTGTCTCTGAAAACAACTTTACAAGTATTGCAACAAAGGTTCCAGCAATATTCAAAGGACATTTTAACTACAAATTATAGTCATTTCACAAGTTAAAGGTATTACTGGAATCTCAAACATAATAAAGCTTCTATTTTTAAAAAATTATATACAATGAAAAGGCTGATGTACCAATATGAATAGTAGCAGAACTTACTAGAAAAGAGAAACTAATGAGATCAGAATGTAAAATTATGCCAAGTAAAATGCTTATATGAGATGCAGTAGGAGAAATGTTTAAAGTTCTACAGCATATTAACTGTAAGGTAAGTCAACATATTGACATGTCACATGATGTAAAATACTTATGTAATAAACAGAAAAATATGGGGGGTTTTTCTATGCGGATTGATGAATCCAGAGTTTGTAAACTATAATATATATATATATAAGATTATACTCTATATATATATTATGCATTCATAATTATAAAATTTGAGAATAGTAAAATCAAGAAAACTTTTTTGCTACAGAGTGCTTGCTGCCCAAAGTTAACAAAAAACAGGGTATTTAATGTTTTGATCTCCTATCTGAAAACTAAAGATGTGTTTTAGAAGCACTATGTTGGCATCTGAATTGATAATATCCCATCATAGCTGGCTCTATGTGAAGATTTGCTACTCTTATTAAAAAATTAAAATTAGATCAATAACCAAGATGGCAGCATAGGTAAACACCGGAGACTGCTGCCTCGAACAACCACTTCAAAAATACAACTAAAAGATGGAACAGACATCACCCAGAACCACAGGAAAGCTGGCTGAGGAGAAACTCTTCAACTAGAAGGAAAGAGAACAGCATACCGAAGCTCAGAAGAGGCGCAGTGTGGAAAATATAAAGGTACCGAGGTGCGCGCGCAAAGCGGGCTGGTGGCTGAGGGCGCAGTTGTCGTTTTCAATCAGGAGGGAATCTCAGACTCTTGGCTCCAGATCCGAGCGAGTCTCTAGGGACTCAGACTCAGACGGGAGAAGCGGGATTGTCCGGCATCAGTTGGTATCTGAGGGCAGCCTTCTCTCCGAGGTTTGCAGTGGCGGCCGGGGTTCTGAGAAGCAGAGCCTCTAGGACCGGGACTGAGAGCAGCCATAACTGCTCCCTCCACCCGCCCTGTTGATCCCGCCCCACTCAAGCCCTGTGCAGAGCCATTTGCTGGATCGCCTCAGGCAAAGGCTAGATTAGCACCTCCCCAGAGGACAGAAGTTTTCCACACAGCTGATTCTCACAGCCGGTCAGCCTGGTGGTCAAATCCCTCTAGTATTAACTACAACAATCAGGGCTTAACTACAACAAGACTGCGCACAAAGACTACTAGGGGGTGTACCAAGAAAGCGTAAAAAATGCGGAGACAAAGAAACAGGACAAAACTATCAAGGGAGGATATTGAGTTCAGAACCACACTTTTGAGGTCTCTCAAGAGGCTTCTAGAATCTGTCGGTAAACTTGATGAGATGTACAGGAAATCTAATGAGACCCTCGATGGTGTGATAAAGGACCATCTAGAAAGTAAGCATACACTGACTGAAATAAAGAATATTATACAGACTCCCAACAGCAGACCAGAGGAGGGCAAGAATCAAGTCAAAGATTTGAAATGTGAAGAAGCAAAAAACACCCAACCAGAAAAGCAAAATGAAAAAAGAACCCAAAAATACGAAGATAGTGTAAGGAGCCTCTGGGACAGCTTCAAGCATACCAACATCAGAATTATAGGGGTGCCAGAAGATGAGAGAGAGCAAGATATTGAAAACCTATTTGAAGAAATAATGACAGAAAACTTCCCCCACCTGGTGAAAGAAATAGACTTACAGGTCCAGGAAGCGCAGAGAACCCCAAACAAAAGGAATCCAAAGAGGACCACACCAAGACACATCATCATTAAAATGCCAAGAGCAAAAGACAAAGAGAGAATCTTAAAAGCAGCAAGAGAAAGAAACTCAGTTACCTACAAGGGAATACCCATATGACTGTCAGCTGATTTCTCAACAGAAACTTTGCAGGCCAGAAGGGAGTGGCAAGAAATATTCAAAGTGATGAAAAGCAAGAACCTACAACCAAGATTACTTTATCCAGCAAAGCTATCATTCAGAATTGAAGGTCAGATAAAGAGCTTCACAAATAAGGAAAAGCTAAAGGAGTTCATCACCACTAAACCAGTATTATACGAAATGCTGAAAGGTATCCTTTAAGAAGAGGAAGAAGAAAAAGGTAAAGATACAAATAGTGAACAACAAACATGCATCTATCAACAAGTGAATCTAAGAATCAAGTGAATAAATAATCTGATGAACAGAATGAACTGGTGATTATAATGAATCTGGGACCTAGAAAGGGAATGGACAGACTATTCTTGCGGGGGGGAGGGGAATGCGAGATGCGGGAAGAGACTGGACAAAAATCGTGCACCTATGGATGAGGACAGTGGGTGGGGAGTGAGGGCGGAGGGTGGGGCGGGAACTGGGAGGAGGGGAGTTATGGGGGGGGGGGAGAGGAACAAATGTAATCTGAACAATAAAGATTTTTAAAAAAATAAAAAATAATAAAAAAATTAAAATTAAAAATACCTGACTTCACAACACAGTATTTTCACAGAGAGCTAAGTGTCAAAAGCTCTGGGAGATGACATTTTTTAAAGTTCTACCGAAAGCTATAAAAATGATTAACTTTATTAAACAAAAACCTGTACACTCAATAATGTTTAAAGAACTACAAGGAAACCTGGACAAAGAGCACAGAAAACTCCTGCCACACGCAGAAATCCAGTGGCTTAGCAAATGAAGAGTTCCCAACAGGTGTCAGCTGAAAGGTGAATTGCGGGAGTACTTTCACAAGTAGGTCAGAGGATCAAGAGCAGCTACTGAAGCTAGTCAACTTAGCAAACACTTATCACATGAAACAACTGGACAACTCTCTGCGAGACCTTAGAGAAAATATTTTTACTTCAAGTGACAAGATTCTTGGCAGGGGGAAATCATGTGGCAAAAGGAAACCATAAAACGATTGCTAGTTGGGCTTGAGAGTGAAAAAGGATCTCTGGACCTTGAGGAGGAAGAATCTTATGTGCCACTTTCTGACTAGACCCTCAAGATGAGATTTACTGATCTGCCCCTTAAAAAATTCTGGATTTCTATGAAAGAGTAGTGGCCTGCAAATCACAATAAAGAAATGAACATTTTGGCTACAAGTTTTCAACTTTTTATGTAAGAAATTTTTTAGTTGTTTATCGAGATCAAGGAGGAAATCACCTCATGTCAGTTGAAAATGAAATCTGTGAATGGTTATTTCAAGTTTAACAAAAGAAAGCAAACAATTTTCATATGAAAGACATAAACTTCATTATTTAGTTTTAGTTTTAAAAAATAATTGTCTTGTATAAAGTCTTTTCATAAAAGGTCAAGTAATCAACACACATATATATATAATAATTTGAAACTTCTGGAACTATATTTGAGCCTCATCATGTCAATCAGTTAAAAAAAGTTTTTTTTTTCAAATTCTTATATAAATTCTGTCTTAGGCTATATTTTTATTAACATTATTTTTAGTAGCTTTGTTATTTAGCATTCTCAATAATTTCCATATTTTAAATACATTAATAGAAATCAGCTTACAAGTGGTACTGGCCAATAGACAACAGATGAATGCCACAGAACTGAAAATCTAGAAATAAACGCATATATCTATGGCAAGTGACTTTGGCAAGGGTGCCAAGTCCAATAACAAAAGAAGAGACTTTTCTTTGCTGAGGTAAAGGGGAATAGGTACTCATTATTTAATGGAAATTATAGAGTGTCTGTCTGGGGTAATGAAAATTTTTGGAAATAGTGATTATGGTTGCACAACATTGTGAATATAATTAATGCCACTGAATTATAACCTTAAAATGGTTTAAATGGTTTTATTGTGGCCAAATATATTTTACCACAATAAAAAATTACCCAAAAAATTAACTTGAAATATTTATTTAAATTAAATCTATCAGGCCTATTTTTTTAAAAAACTGAAGCCATTTATTTAACAGTAACTTAATACCTCTACCATATGAGTCTTTAAAACTCATGAAAATGTTCCAACTGGCATGGCTCAGTGGTTTAGCATCAATCTATCAAACAGGAGGTCACAGTTCAATTCCAGGTCAGGGCACATGCCCAGGTAGAGAGCTCAATCCCTAGTAGGGGGCATGCAGGAGGCAGCCAATCAATGATTCTCTCTCATCATTGATGTTTCTATCTCCCTCTCCTTTCCTCTCTGAAATATGTGTGTGTGTGTGTGTGTGTGTGTATATATTATATATACACACACATATACATACTAGAGGCCTGGTGCACAAAATTCATGCACTCGGGGGGGGGGGGGGGGTGTTCCCTCAGCCTGGCCTGTGCCCTCTCGCAGTCTGGAAGCCCTCGGGGGATGTCCAACTGAAGGCTTAGGCCTGCTCCCTGGCATTCGGACATTCTTAGCAATGCTGCAGAGGCGGGAGAGGCTCCCACCACCACCGTTGTGTTCACCAGCTATGTGCCTGGCTTCTGGCTGAGCAGCGCTCCACCTGTGGGAGCACACTGACCACCAGGGGGCAGTTCCTGCATTGAGCACCTGCCCCCTGGTGGTCAGTGCACATCATAGCAACTGGTCATTCCAATGTTCTGTCGATTTGCATATTAGGGTTTTATGATATAGGATTAATGCAATGCTTTAAAAAAAATCATGAAAATGACCTTAGTTTCCAGAATGGTAAACTAAATTAATTACTTGTTTTTCAAATAAGGTTAAAGTCTTTTTTGTTTGCTTTAAATAAATATAAATAAAACTACTCTTGCACATACCATATACACAGGCCATATTTTATTAGTACCTTGTATAGTAAAAATTTGTGGTAAGACTCCTAGGCCTACTTGAATAAAATAAAAAATAAAGTGGGAAATTTAAGAAAAGGAAAATCTATTTTTTCTATCTGCATTACTAATTCACATCAGAGTTTACATTCTTTGTGGGCTGGATATCCACACAAAAGAATAGACTAATAAGATGGCCAAAATAATTAGATGCACAGAAAATATATCATCCTCTGTCAATAAAGCATTAGCAGTCATTACTGAAGCACTGTATTATAAGACCTAATTATTTTCAAGTGCTGCCCTGACAATCCTGAGCTTCACAGGGCCCCCAAAGCCTAATGAGTGGTCTCCCACTCTTTCCACATGTGCCCCTTCCAGTGGGAATGGCTCCTCGCCCAGCCCGTTCCACCATCAGCCAAACCAGTTATACTTGATTCAATCCAAAACCTAACTAGTTTCAGTCCCCTGCCAGCTCTCAGAATTATTCAAACAAACTAATCACAAACTCCCACAGTGAAGGGATGGGAAGGTTACTTCGTCCTTTTGTTACTACAAAGCCTGTCTCCCACAGACCCTGTGGCTGGTTCACTCTATTCCCATGGGATATGCAGCATCTTCCTCTCCCAGAGAATTGCTGTCAATCTCATCTCACCAGTGTCAGGTAGTACCAATTTCAAACTATTTAGGACAGAAGACCCATACTTCACCAATGGATTACAGGTGATAATAACAATTATTATATCTAAACTTTCTGTTTAAACTAACATCACAAAGTTTATAGATGTTATAACTTTTATGAAGGAGTTCCCTGAGACCTAAGAATTATTTCATGGATCCTCCAGTGTAGAGAGATAGAGAAAGGCTAGTCTAGTCTCTTGTAGGCAGGGTTGGTGCAGACCAGATAGTCTGGTCCTGGTCCAGTATAGTTCTATAGCTGGTAAGCACAGCAAAAGAATCCTGATCACCACAGCGTCCTGACCACAGCAGTTTCCTAATTTTAAAACAGGAGTGTGGTTCTCGCAATGAAGATCTAGGAGCAGTTTCACAATTACACAGGAAGCCTTTTAATCATAAAAGAAACAATTACACACACACCCTTTGGTTTCTCAGTTCTCTGCAAAGGTTTTGGGAGTTGTTCCTTCAAGCTCAACCTACAGTCTCTTCCTTTAGATCTCCAAACAATTCTGTAAACCACGTGATACCTGTGCCAGACATTAATTTATTGCCCCTCATCTCCAAATTCACCGTGTGCCTGTTCTGTGAAAATGGATGTATGCCCTCAAAATATTCATTTCTTTGCCAGCTGGCACCATATTAAGCTTTGTCAAAAGAGGACATTGGAAAGACACTGCAGAGGAGAGAATTTTGCTTCTGGTTCCAATTTGCTCACTAGGCTACAGCAGACAGGCTTCTTCAGGACCCACTCCTGCAACAAGGATGGCTTTTCCAGCAGCAGGCTCCTGCGGCACACCCAGCGTCCCCAACAGGAGGTAGCACAGAGACCGGACAGACATCTCCCCATGAACAGCTTTCCCTGGCACCTAGAGGGTTGATAGCCAGCAAATTCACCACCCACAGCTACTTGCCTTGACCTTGCCCTTTTCCAACAAGGTCTAGACCTCAGATGGAGAGAGAAATCCACTATCTCAGCCCCACTCTATCTCAGTAACTACTCTTTATATCAGCTTTTCCTATATTCCTTAGAGCTATCTTTACTTCTTCCTGGTAAACCCCTCATTGTTCCAATCCCGGTATAGTCAATAATTCTTCTTTTTAATGTATATTTTTCTTGATTTCAGAGAGGGAGAGAGAGAGAAACATCAATGGTGAGAGGGAATCATTGATTGGCTGCCTCCTGCACGCCCCCCACTGGGAGATTGAGCTTGCAACCCGGGCATGTGCCCTGACCAGGAATCGAATCGTAATCTCATAGTTTTACGCTCAACCACTGATCCACGCTGGCCAGGCTAGTCAATAATCCTATATAATAAAAGGCTAGCCCTAACCAGTTTGGCTCTGTGGATAAAGCGCCGGCCTGAGGACTGAAGGGTCCCAGGTTCGATTCCGGTCAAGGACATGTACCTTGGTTGTGGGCATATCCCCAGTAGGGGGTGTGCAGGAGGCAGCTGATCAATGTTTCTCTCTCACCAATGTTTCTAACCCTCTATCCCTCTCCCTTCCTCTCTGTAAAAAAATCAATAAAATATATATTTTTTTAAAAAGGCTAATATGCAAATTTCCCCTCAGGAGTTCGACTGACTGGGAGTTCGTCCGCTCGATATGACGTGTGCTGACCACCAGGGGATGACATGGTACGAAGGAAGGCCCCAGCCAGCCCTGATCACCGGCCAGGCCTAGGAACCCTACCCATGCACGAATTTCATGCACTGGGCCTCTAGTCTACAATATAAAAGCCTAAGCAACAGTTCAACCGGTAGCTATGACACACACTGACCATCAGGGGACAGACACTCCAACCAGTAGGTTAGTTTGCTGCTGGAGTCCGGCCGATCAGGACTGGGCAAGATGGGCTGGACACACCCTGGAGCCCTCCCGCATTCCCTCCCCGGCCCCCATCATGCACCAGAGGGGTCCTCAGCCTGACCTGTGCCCTCTCACAATCCAGGACCCCTCAGGGGATGTCGGAGAGCCTCAGGCCAGGCCGAGGGACCCTACCGGTGCACAAATCTGTGCACCGGGCCTCTAGTTCTTTATACAAATCTTTTCCTGTTAAATTACAGTGTGGTTTCTATCTTCTGAAAGACCAAACTGATACATCCCAACAATTCTCTAAGCTCTTTGGTATCCTATGGTAAATAAGCCCTTCCTGCTTAAGGTATCTAGAGTAGATTCTGTTCTTTACAACTGAATCTTCACTATTTTCTTTTTCAATAAAGAAATGTTTGAGGGATGAGGAATCATACAATATCCTCAGAGATTAGATAAATTTCTGACTCTTTTTTTTTAATTAGGAAATGAACCCTACCTGGTCTGGCTTGGTGGTTAGAGCAGCAACCCGTGGACTGAAGGGTCACAAGTTCGATTCCAGTTGAGAGCACGTAACTCAGTAGCAGGCTTGATCCTGAGTCCTGGTCAGGGAGCATGAGGGAGGCAACCAATTAATGTGTCTCTCTCACATCAATGCTTCTCTCTCCCTGTCTCTTCCCCTCCCTTCCACTCTCTCTAAAAATCAATGAAAAAAATATCCTCGGGTGAAGAGTAACAAAAAATAAGTAAATAAAATAAAATAAAATTAGGAAGTGACACTAATCACGCATAGCCAAGATTAAGATGGCTACTGAGGATTATAGTCCTAGGTTAATCTATTGAATACTTTAATTGTAATATGAATTCCATCTTAGACTATTATCATCCCTGCTATGCCTAGCTACTATTTAAAATTTAGTCTACAATAAGGTAACACTTCACACCCACTAAAGTGGCTATAATAAATAACAAACAATTAAGATAATAAATATTAGCAAGAATGTGAAGAAATGGGAAACCCCACACATTGCTGAAGGGGATGTAAATTGGCAGATAAAATGGAAGTAGTCTAGCAGCGCCTTAAAAGGCTAAACATAAAGTATCCAAATGACTCAGACAGTCCATTTCTAGGTACAACCCCAAAAAATGAAAACCTATATCCACACAAAAACTTATACACAAATGTTCACAGCAGCATTATTCATAGTAACCAAAAAGTGGAAACCCAAGTGCCCGTCAATGGATAAATGGATAAGTAAAATGTGATATAGCCACATAATGGAATATTATTCAGTAATCAAAAGAAACAAAGTACTAATATTTGCTACCTAGATTAAACTTGAAAATATTGTTAAATGGGAAAAGCCAGCCACAAAAGACCACAACATTATATAATTCCATGTATATAAAATACCCAGAATAAGTAAACCTATAGAGACAGATTACTGGTTACCTGGGACTAGGGGAGATAGGGATTAGGGGTGGGAGGAGAGGGTAAAGGGGTGTAGAGTTTCTTTTTGAGGTAATAAAAATGTTATAAAACTGACTGTGATAATGTTGCACAACTCTGTAAATATACTAAAAGCCACGGAATTGCATACTTTAAATGGGAAAATTGTATGGTGAGTTATATCTCAACAAAGCTCTTTAAAAAAGAAAACAAGCTTAGTCTCTGCAGGAACTTTCACAATTCAATCATTTCTAAATTAGGATTAGGGACTTAGGTCCTCTGTACCTCAATGCCTACTTCCCATGACAAAATACTATGTACTTTTGCACAAAAGCAAAACTACCGACCCACCTGGGTCTTTGGGAAATGTATTCTGAGCTAATTATCCGACAGAAGTTTTTTAAAAATAATAATAATAATAATAAGCTGTCTTTCCCTGCTGATAGTGCTCTTGCAAACATGATGAACGTTCCTAAAACCTGCTGAACTTTCTGTAAGAAGTGTGGCAAGCATCAACCCCACAAAGTAACACCGTAGGAGAAGGGCCAGGATTCTCTGTACGAGCAGGGAAAGCGGCGTTGTGACAGCAAGCAGAGTGGCTTTCGTGGGCAGACTAAGCCGATTTTCTGAAAAAAGGCTAAAACTACAAAGAAGATTTTGCTGAGGCTTGAATGCATTGATCCCAACTGCAGATCTAAGAGAATGCTGTCTATTAAGAGCTGCAAGCATTTTTAACTGGGAGGAGATAAGAAGAGAAAGGGTCAAGTGATCCAGCTCTAAGCTTAATATTTTGTTTTATTATATGACAATAAAATCTTGATATGTTCACTTCAAAAAAAAAAAAAGAAAAGCTACATTAAAAATCTATGCTGTCACCTAAAAGTCCACAGCATACATTACCCTAAATTGGGGGAGGGGTCTGTCTGAGGCTTTTATATATTTAACGATGACCTATACTAAAATTATATGGGAATTTGACTTTAGCAGAAAATCATACAGCAAAATCAACTTCCTCAAGCTAGCCCATGTATAAGGAAAAGCAAGCAATTGTGTCTACTCTAGCTCAAGAAAAGCACAAAATTTTAGATCTGAATTTTTGAGATTTTCCTCAACTAGAATTAGTTCCAGAGCCCAGGGAATCTAAAAACTGAAAACTTCAATTCTCACTAGCTTAAGACTGAAATGAAGCCCATGAACTAAGTCAATAAGCGTGTACACACACCAGGCATCAGAATTTCATACACATAAGCTGTCCTAATTTTTATTCCACAAATAATCCATAGAAGAAATTCTGACACACACCCCAAACCTAAAGTTGTATATTCTAGATATATAAATACTTCAAATATACATGGTTTTTAATGTATTTCAAGTTTAAAGTGCTTTTTTTTTTTTAAAGTGCAAAGAAACATACACTGTTCACACTCCAAAGTCCCATCTAAATCTTGTAAATTCAATCTGAGGAAATATGATTCCCTTCTGACTTGCCCTGACTAAACAACTTGGTCCAGTTCCCATTCAACCAGAACAACATCACTATTTTACTCTCATCTATTTACAAATAGGTCTTCCTACAAGATACCGTTAGACAAAGAGCTTCCACTGTTTAAAAACATTTAAGAAACATTTCTCTAATTAACCATGAGAACCTTTGCTATTAAACACTATATTGTTCCTGCTGGAGTGGGAGCGGGCAACCAGGAAAAGACCACAGTTAAAGAATATCTGGGTAGCTGGTTCAGTCACAGGAAATGGGGAAATAGCTACAATGAATACAAATCATCTTTTGTTGACTTACTCTAATTGTTTCACCATCTGAAATGAATAAATCACTCTTCGAGAACATAAGGGAGCTAACTATTATTCCCCCACACCAGCTATATCAGTGATGGCGAACCTTTTGAGCTCGGTGTGTCAACATTTTGAAAAACCCTAACTTAACTCTGGTGCCGTGTCACATATAGAAATTTTTTGATATTTGCAACCATAGTAAAACAAAGACTTATATTTTTGATATTTATTTTATATATTTAAATGCCATTTAACAAAGAAAAATCAACCAAAAAATGAGTTCGCGTGTCACCTCTGACACGCGTGCCATAAGTTCGCCATCACTGGGCTATATCAATGTGAAAAAAAACTGCAACCCTGAGTATTTAATAAGAAACAACCCAAAGAATATGCCCATCATACTCTTGGCAGCATCATTAAAGAAAAAAGTGAGGAACTCTGAGGGAAGGTCAAAATATCTGCTTTGTTATTAAAGAAAGGAAGAATAATCGTCCCAGCAATAGGCAGATAGATTATTACCATTTACATTAAGAGAGAAATACTTGGGGCTCCAGTGGCGCAATCGGTTAGCGCGCGGTACTTATAAGAGAGAAATACTTATCGTGAACATGGTCTGTGTATATTAACCTACTCTAAATTACTATATTAAAGTAGACATTTTTTTCATCTAGTTACCTGACTCATATAACATCCAATTATTAGTTTATGAATGTGTTAGCCCAACTGTAAAGAGGCAAATTTATTTCACATATATTACTGTCATTAACTTGATCAAAAAATGTGGGTAAGAGTAAACCTGTAAAAAGATTATACTTTTTACCTTTCCTCATGATGCATCCTCATTAGGAACACAAGTTTGGATGTTTCACACATTTCTCCACAAAAGACTCTGGCACTTATAAAGGTCTCATTTGTTCTGCTATGTGATTCCTTAATTATACTAAAAGTTATAGGGTATTATTGTTGGGGCAGTTGAATCCCACTACACTTGAATTTACTTTATTTAAAATTACTCTTCCAGCAATTCAGATTGCAAATGACTACTTTTAGGCTTAAACAAATTCCAAAATTCCTAAATCTATATAGGTGATAGATGAGATTAAAAATTTTTACCTTGAAACAAACATATCTATTGCCTCTAACCTAACTCTGATCCATTAAAATGATTTAAGATTTGTTTGTTTTAAGGAAAGTACCATAGCTAAAGTCAGGCCCCACTAATATCCCCAATAAGAATCAAAATACACAAGATATGAGGGACTCAGAAAGCTATAAGGCATATTAAAAAATAGCAAAATGACAGAATTTCCTCCTTATCAGTAATTATCTGAAATGTAAATAAATTAAACTCTCCAATCTAAAGGCAGAGATTAGCAAAATGGATAAAAAAATAAAAAATTTTAAAAGCCATGATGCAATAATATGCTCTCCACAACACTCACTTTAGAAACAAATACATTGAAACTGAAGGGATGGAAAAATATATTCCTTACAAACAGTAATCAAAAGAAAGCAGAGGTGGCTATACTAATATCAGACAAAATAGACTTTAGATCCAAAAAAATGTTTTAAGAGACAAAGGATATGTTAATAAAAGGTTCAAGAGAGCAAGAAAATGTAATAAGTATAAATGGCATGCACCTAACAACAGACCATCAAAATACATGAAGCAAAAATTGACAGAATTAAAGGGAGAAATAGACAATTCTACAATACTACGTGGACGCTTCAGTACCCCATTCTCAATAACGGATGGAACAACCAGAAGGAAGATAAGAAACAGAGGACTTAAACAACACAATAAACCAAATAGACATACAGAGTACACACTACCTAACAACAGAACACACATTCTTCTCAAGTGCACATGGGACAGTCTAGGACACATTATAGGTCAGGCCACAGATTAAGTAAGTATCAATAGATTTTTTAAAAAATAGATATACAAAGTAAGATATACAAAGTACCTTCTCCAACCACAACAGGATAAATTAAGAAAGCAGTAAGAGAAGGAAAACTGGACAATTCACAAATTTGTGGAAATTAAATAACACACGCTTAAACAACCAATGGGGCAAAGTAGAAATCTCAAGGGAAATTAGAAATACTTAAGAGACAGATGAAAATAAAAAACACAACATACCAAAATTTACACGATGCAGAAAAGTAGTGCTCATCAGGAAATTTATAGCTATAAACAACTTTAAAAAGAAGGAAGCTCTCAAATAAACCTAACTTTACAACTTAAGGAACTAGAAAAAGGAGAACTAAACCCAAAGCCAGTAGAAGAAAGAAAATGTAAAAAAAAATTATGTCAGAGATAAATAAAATAGAGAATAGGAAAAAGCATTGAAACCAAAAATTGGTTCTCTGAAAACATTAACAAGATTGATAACGTATTAACTAAGAAAAGAGAGAAGACTCAAAAGCTCTTTAGGGTGCTCAATAATTTTTTAAGAGTGTAAGAGGGACCTGAGACTAAGAGTTTTAAAACTGATTTAAAGCACACTGTATTACAAGATTCTATCAGATCCCTGCAAACCAAGAACAAATACATAAAATCATTAATTTGGAAAAAAAAACAAACTTTTTAGTGTTTGAGCTTTGACCTATGAACCAGGAGGTCATGGTTCGAGTCCCAGTCAGGACACAAGCCCAGGTTGCAGACTCAATCCCCAGTGTGGGGCATGCAGGAGGCAGCCCATCAGTGATTCTCTCTCATCACTGATGTTTCTATCTCTCTCCCTCTCCCTTCCTCTCTGAAATCAATAAAAATATTTCTTAAAACTTTCCTAAGAATATTACATGAAAGCTAAAAAGGAACACTATACCAAATCAAAACTAACCTCACTCTCTGTAATATTAATAGCAAAAAAAAAAAAAAAAAGACATAAACAATGTTTAGAGGAAAAGTGATTTGGGGTATGTTGGAAATACCATGCAATATATTGATCAGATAAACATAGTTTGATAGATAATATTTTTTACCGTAGCACATGACAGTCAAATAAGCACAATCACATACTCAAAAACAGGTGATTAAAATAGCAGCCACCACCACCACGAGGGAGACAATCCAAGGTTCTGTCAGAAGGACAAACAGGGATACTTGAGCAGCTCCACAGCAGCATCTCAAGACACCCCACTCAGGGTCCAGCTGCTCTATTTAAAACCAAATGACATGCTTCCAGGCAGGACAGTGAGACTGAGCTCTCAATGAGCCCCCTAGTGGAATTAATCTACACTAATAATGTTCCATCAGCCCAAAGTCCTTCTTCAGCTTACCCGGTCCCTTGAAAGGCTGAAGAAAAGCAGCAGCAGCAATAATATTTACTGAGCACTTGCTAGGTGCCAGGCTGAGCACTTGAGGTGGATTGGCTCTTTTCATGTTTAATATCATCCTAAGGGTGTAACCACTATTATCCCATTTTTGAAGCTGAGAAAATTGAAGCACAAAGAGGATAAATAACTTGCTTCTAAAGCAAAGCCAGGATTCAAACCCAGCCAGTCTGGCTCTGAGGCCCAACCCCTTAGTCACTACACTATAGGTCAGTGATGGCGAACCTATGACATGCATGTCAGAGGTGACACGCGAACTCATTTTTTTGGTTGATTTTTCTTTGTTAAATGGCACTTAAATATATAAAATAAATATCAAAAATATAAATCTTTGTTTTACTATGGTTGCAAATATCAAAAAATTTCTATATGTGACACGGCACCAGAGTTAAGTTAGGGTTTTTCAAAATGTTGACACGCCGAGCTCAAAAGGTTCGCCATCACTGCTATAGGTTAAAGGCGGTGTAACTAACAGAAATGTATAAAGTGTAATAGTCAGTGCCCACTCTACCAACTGTCTACAGGAAGCTCCCAACTTGCAGAGAACCCTCTAACAGGTTCATTTATTACAACTGATGCTCAACTTCCAAGCACTGAGAGACTTCAAGCAAGAAGAGCAGATTTTGGATGGTGAATACTGTAAGATATAATAGTGTAACAGCGGTTCTCAACCTGTGGGTCGCGACCCCTTTGGCGGTCAAACGACCCTTTCACTGGGGTCGCCTAAGACCATCCTACATATCAGATATTTACATTACGATTCATAACAGTAGCAACATTACAGTTATGAAGTCGCAACGAAAATAATTTTATGGTTGGGTCACAACATGAGGAACTGTATTTAAAGGGCCAGAAGGTTGAGAACCACTGCCAATGTAAACTAATCTAGACCTCTATTTCCTCTGCTATTGGAGATGAAACCATTATACAGGATTCTAGTTAGACTATTCTAAAGAGAATAATGCCTTGACTCAAGGCAATAAAAATTTCTTCTTCAAAAGCTTAAACTATATTAAAACATTTAAATGCTTTGCAGAGTTGGCTAATTACAAGGGTAACTCTCAGTCTACCCCCTTCATTTCAGGGTTCAGAGTGAGACTGCAGTTCTAACTATGTATCGAAGCAATTCAAGGCCGAGTTCTAAAGCCATTAAAAATGAACTTAAAACTTCATTGTAGCCAAACTGGTTTGGCTCAGTGGATAGAGCGTTGGCCTGCGGACTGAAAGGTCCCAGGTTCGATTCCGGTCAAGGGCATGTAGCTTGGTTGCGGGCACATCCCCAGTAGGAGATGTGCAGGAGGCAGCTGGTCGATGTTTCTCTCTCATTGATGTTTCTAACTCTCTATCCCTCTCCCTTCCTCTCTGTAAAAAATCAATAAAATATTTTTTTAAAAAAAACTTCACTGTAGAGCTTAAGAAAAGTGGAATGGGAAACTAACAAATCTGCTTAAGGGTGAGAATTAAGGAGAAGATAAGAAACTGGTAACTATCTCACAGTAATTACACAGGACATCCATACAGATCTTCCAGAGTTTTAACTTTTGGCACACGTTTTAAAATATGTACCATTTAAAGCTCCTTAAATAAACGACTACTTTTTTGGTCTACTAAACTGAAAACATTCCACGATACAATTACAAAAATAACTTTCTGGTTTTCTAAGGGGAAAGGACAATTTAGGAAGAGGAATGCAGAAGTTAAAGAAAGTGATCACTCGATTTACATACAGATTACAACATGGACACAAAAGATAAGTTAAAATGAGTGATCAAGAGAACTGTTGAAGTCCTATCTAACTACAAATTGTCATGCAGTGCAAACAGTGCTGCAATTCTGAATACCTGAAAGGAAAAAACATCCACCCAGAATTAAAATCGCCAAAGAAAATGTCCCTTAAGCGTTAAAACGTATTAGGTAATCAGCAGTGCTAAGACCTTCAGACACTTGAGCAAGCTACTAGTATCTGAAAAGGAAAAAATGGGCTTGCAGTTACCAACATTCACATCGAGCAGACTAAGATGTATCAAAACTCCATTCTATAATGGGCAATGCCCAGGAAAGGAAACCAACGGATTCAAAGCTGCACTGGTACTAATAGGCTTAAAGGACGCGGGGAAGGGGGAAGAAGCAAGCCGCCTTGCGTAGGGATTGCAGGAGTCCTTGAACTGAATACTTGCAATTAAGAAACCGCAACTCAGGAAGGAAGACTGTGGGGGAAACTCTGCAGTGTCATCTAGGGCGATCTGATTGAGGTTCAGATCAAACACACAGGGCGACAAGTTGTAAACAGAGAACACACTTGAGGCCAAAACACCCATTGCGGGGAAGCAAACCTAGCCATCGCAGGTGCCACACCCCACCCACCTCACCTCGCAGCTCCGCACACCTCAGAGCAGAGGGCTGGGCTGGGTACCGGAGTGGATGGAGAAGCAGGGCGCGCACCCTCGCCCCGGCCCGCCGCCCCTTGGGCTTCTGCTCTGCGCCGCGACGAGCGGAGAAAGGGCAGGGCACCGGGTCGCCTCTACCCCGAGACTGCGCCGAGGACCCTCCGCGGGGATGGGGATGGGGGAGAGAGGGCGATCAGGTATTCGCGGGTGGGAGCGGGAGAGAGCGTTTTCCATTAACAGCCAAACCTCCAGCCCATCAGGGATGTCCCTCAAGGGCCGGTCCACAACCACCCCAAAGACACGCGTTACACAACCTGTCAGGTGAGGGTCCCAGGGCGCAGGCGGCGGCGGGCCCGGACTCGCTCTCCTCCCGCTTCTCCCGCTCCCAGGACGCCGCGGCCCGGGGAGAGCAGAGGGGCACCGAGGGTCGGCCGGCCGGACGCGCGGACGGCGGCGGGGCGCTCACCGTGGGCTTAGGAGGGGGAGCTGGCAGGGAGTGGGCCGAGCCGCACCCCCTGGCTCGGAGCAGGCAGGGCCGGCGGCTGCTCGCTGGACGCACCGCGAATCCCTCGCCGCCCGCCGCCGGGTGTTTTCATAGAAACCCGGCTGGCAGGCGCGGCAGAGGCGGCAGCAGCGGCGGCGGAGGAACCTTCCCGCATCCCGGGCAACGTCAGCGCGGCGCCCCGCCCACCGCGCGCTCCGGCCAGCTGGGCAACGCGCGGAGCCGGAGGGCGGGCGGCGGGGCGCGCACCGGGGAGAGGGCGGCGCAGGCGCGTGAGTGGGGTGGGGAGCGCGCGCGGGCCAGGCGGGAGCGCGCGCGCCGGCGTTGGAGGGGTGGGGCGGGCAGGCTGGGCCCAGAGGCTGGAGGGGCTGCCGCGCGCGCCCTGTCGGCCCCGACAGCTGCCGCCCAACCGGACCAAACAGGTTGCCAGGCCACTGTCCACAAATCACCTTCCTGGAGGCTCCCAACCAAAGCCCCCGCCGTTTCCCGGCACTAATCCGGCGCCCACCCCGCTGCCATCCATCGCCCTACACCCCCTCCCTTAGGAGGCTTTTAGTCACACCAGACAGGCGGTTCTTACCTCTCCCCACGTGACTCCGGGTCACATCAGTCGCTGAGGGCCATGGTGACGCTTAGCCCTTTGCTGACCTCAAGGAGAATCCATAATGAGAAGCTAGAAGACATGCGGTTTCCCCAGCTGGGCTCCCAGAACACCACGAAATTGCACCTGGTGGCCAAACCTCAGTCAGTTACATGCCTATTGCAGCAGCGAACAAAACAGCATGCTGACATGTTTTGGCTACTAGCATTTTGTATTGTGCCTACATATAGTCACGAAAATGGCAATGCTAAATTGGCTACGGAAAACAAAGACGGAATTTTTATCTGAGCCAACGTAGTGTTCCAGACAGATTAAACACTGATACACCCCCTTCTGTTTTGACTATATTTTTAATAAATACACTTTTTTTTTTTTTTTTCAAGAGCATGGGTCATGTTTGCTGCTGTTTATAGTGGCTGGTAAGGAATGTAACGTGATTACAATCAGTTAGGGCAGCGATTTTCAATCCGCGTGCAGCAAGAATTTTTACAACATGCAATACCTGACTAGTCAGAACCACGGACCTCTTTTCCCTTCCATTGTCAAAAAAAATAACAGCAGCCAACAAAACAACAGCTGTCGGTGTGAATGAATCAAAATTATGCCTATTTTCGTCAGATCGGCAAGAAATATGTAACATTTTTTGGTGTGCTGCAGAATATTAGTTTAGTTTATGTGTGCCATGAGATGAAAAAGGTTGAAAATCGCTGAGATAGGGAAATAAATTGAGAACTGTGAGGCCCTTGTTTTGTTTTCTTATCTTCATGTTTAAATGAGATTGAGCAGTTGTAAAAGAGGCTCAAAAAGTAGCCCTGGCCCCTGTTGCTTAGGCCTGGCCTGTAGTTAGAGCCTAGGTCCTCCCACAGAAGGGTCTCAGGTTTGATCCCTAGTTAAGGGCACAAACCTGAGTTTTAGGGTTTGATGCCGGTGTGGAGGGGCGCCTGTGGGAGGCAACAGATCTATCTCTCCCTCTTTCCACCCCTCTATCTCCACTCTCTCTAAAAAAAAAAAAAAAATCAATGGGAAAAAATATGCTCCGGTGAGGATTAGCAAATAAAACAAAAAAACTAATCCAAGGTGAACCAGGCGAGTTTCTTGCAGCTTACCCTCAGCAGATGTCTTTACTGGGATAAACAAGAGTCTACCGTTTTATAAATGCCATAGTTTCTCCCACCTTGAGCACCAGAAAGTAGGTTATGGTATTTTTAATAATTTTAAAACAAATGCCACCCCAGACCACCCAGTCTGAGAACACCTAATTATCTAAGAATATTTAACATTTTACAGAAATTAAATATATATAATATTATGAAACTTTATTCAAACAGCATTTTCCTAAATGTATCAACCGGCAATATAGAAAGATATAAATATAAATGCGAATGCTTGTGTTTGTAGATTTTGAATTCCACTTTAGCAAAGCATCGTTAGTGTGCTTTGATGGCCAGAACACAGACCCCAGAGATGAACACACACAGCTAGGTAAAAAGCAGAGCCCATCCCTGTTGGTCACTATTTTAAACAGCTTCCTCAACACACCTTATTATGATATATAAAACTAAACATAAATACTTGTGTGATGTAGATCTGGTGATGTAGATCTGAGTCTAACCTTATAATGATATTCACTTAACTAGGACTCCTCACAAAAATCCAGCCTTGTACATATTCAATAACATTGTATTAGTTTAACTTAGGACTCACTTGTCAGGGAAGAGAAAGGTGAGCACTGGAGCCCAGCCAGCTATTTCTTTTTTTTCTTCTCTTGCTGATTTCCTTACTTCCATGCCTTTAACAGAGTAACATGCAAAATCCAACAAACTGTATAACAAAACTCTATAGCTGTCAGGTTTAGAACTCAAAAGTCTACAGCCATTTCCATCTGGAACCATAAATGTTCGGAGCACAAGCTTGATCGCGAGCTTTCTGAAACATGGCCAGTCGTCCGGAGTTGCAGGATTGTTGTAACTATTCAATACCATTCAACAATCGCCAATTTATTCCGCCCCTCCTCATGTGCCAGACGCACTACTCCCGATATCTTCTGAGGAGGTAAACAAATGATAGCACTCAAGAAAATACCTAACAGCTGTCCTGTGTCAAACTAGAAGCTTCATGACAAATAGACCATGGAGCAGAAGTGCAGTGAGAACAATGTGAGCGGAACCTCCACGAATGTGGCAAGGCTGGGAACGGAGGGACGCAGCCCCAGGTTTCACACAATGGAGTCATTCTGGGGGCAAAAGCTTTTACAGAGACAAATGGTTTCCAGCCGTCATGCGGTAGACTGTGAATGACGCATGATTCAGGGCCAGAAAAGTGGAGTTTAAAGAACCATATCTGTAAACCACTACACCCTCACTTTCTGTATTTGTGAAATGGGACTTAAATATTCCTGCCAAATCTAAAATTGTAACATTCGGAATATCCTTTGATCCACTTACAGGAATTCATCCCAAAGAAAGAACCAGGAAAATGCAGAGATTTACCTGTAAGGGTTTTTATCCCGAGTAGTATTATAAACTATCTTTAACGTTCAACAGAAGGCACTTGGTTAAAGTGTTCATAATATAGATCACTAGGAAGCCATAACAAATGGCGGGGCAAAGCAGGTGTTCTTAACCAGGGGCCCAAGGGGTTTAATGCATGAACAGATGTGGATTTATCTTGAGGCTAATGAAGTGAGGAGCTAAACTTAGCCCCTTATTTAGGCAGGCTCCTGTGAGTACTAAATTGCTGAGCATTAAAGAACTTTCCAGATGCTAAAGGGGAGCCAGATTGCAATCAGGAAGCTTTTCTACATAAGTATTTCTGGTAAATATATTACCTTACATGGCAGGGAGACTTTGCAGATTTGATTAAATTAAGCACCTTGGAAATAGGAACACTACTCTGGATTTTTTGGGTTATTTTAAATGATCTGAAGCCAATCTAATCACATGAGACCTTAAAAACAGAGAGGCTGGCCTGGCCGGGTGGTTCAGTTGGGTGGAGTGTTGTCCCATACCTATCCTCAGGTGCTATGATGAGAACCACTCAAATGGCATTACATTGTGTTCACAAGTTTCATAACTCCTCTTTTTTTAAAAAAAAAGTTATGTGTATATGGGTGAATAGATGTGTTTGTATAGAGAGTTAAAATATACACCATAGGTAAGAGTGACTGATTTTAGATGGTGAATAAAGTGATGTTCATTTTCTTATTTTTGCTTTTGTCATTTCCTAAAATTTTATTAGAGACATCAGGGTCACTTTCATAATTAGAAGAGGAGCCATTTTATTATTATTTTTAATCCTCACCCAATGATATGTTTGTATTGATTTTAGAGAGAAAAGGAGGGAAGAAAGGGAGAGGGACAGAGAGAGGAGAGAGGAGAGAGCGAGAGCGAGAAACATTGATCAGTTGTCTTCTTAGGTGTCCAACTGGGAATCAAACCCAAAATCTTTTGGTGTATGGGACAACGCTCCAACCAACCAAGCCACCTGGCTAGGGCAGAGGACCCTTTTTAAAAGACAAAAACGTCCCCTCACTTGAGCCCAGCTCACATGATTGACTCATTTTCCAGTTTCCAGTAGCAAAGAGAAAGTTATCCAGTTGCTTCATGTAAAAGAGAACCATCAAAAAAGGAGGCCTGCTGACCACACTGATCAAAATCTCAGAAGGGCAATTCCTCACCAGTGGGTCTGCTCGTCAACATGGTTAGTCAAGGAATTTGAATTTTCCGTCAGTATTTCCCAGCTTTATCAGTTGATAGGAAACTAACAAGAGTTTAAATCCACAGCAGCTTATACCCAGAATAATAATTTATTGACAATAAGGATTGCTTTTCTGGTGAACAAAGAGCTCTGGCTTACTACTTTCAAAAGTTGATCCAGCAGCGGTGTGCTTTCTCCAAGCAACTGTTCTGTTTTGTACTTTTGTGGACAAATGTAAGACAGGAAATGAAGCAGCTCTGTTGCAGTCAGCTGAAGGACCTACTCGGGCTCCTGTGATCCTTCTCCACCCTTCCCTAGATGTCCCTTAAGTTGGGTCCTTAGAATCCCTAGGACCTCAAAGAATATCATTAAACGCCACTTCATCTATTGGTACCAAACAAATAAGCAACAGGTTGTTTATTGAGCATAGATCTGAAGCAAGGGGAATTCAAGGGATATTAAACCCAGGTCTGGGAAGTGTCCGATGACCTTTTCCAGTTCCACAACAACACAGACCCTCTCCAAGGAATGGGACTATACATTTTCCTGACAGACTCTCTCTGCCTTCAACAGCATAGTCAGGGGCAGACTGGTAGATCAGCTATCTGAAAACAAAACAAAAGCCCTGGTCTATAGCAATTGCCAACTTCCATGGTATAAAGACTCCCACATGACTGATTTCAAACTATCTATAGAATTTAACAACAGCTTGCAAAATTCCTGATTATTTAGCATCAGCTCTAAGCCTGTACTGCTGACTCCAGCACAACATTGCTGTGTGTGTGTGTGTGTGTGTGTGTGTGTGTGTGTGTGTGTTCGTGCGCGCTCAGAACATGATCTGCTATTTCTGTATTTGCTCACACATTTGGGTTACAATATAACTTATTAGGCTGTCGCCTTCTCTGATGATGTTCCTATCTTATAATATATCTAGATTACTTTTATAAAAAAAGTTAGGGGTGTCCTGAAACTCTAGCAATCACATATCTACAAACCATTTCTGATGGTTTCTGTAAAAGACAAAACTACTTGCCCTGTGGTTTTGTTCAGAGGGCAATCAAATCCCCACTCTTTATTGATAGCAGTGATTCTGACAAATTGTAGTCATCTCTTTGGCCTGGTGATGATTTCATACCTTACAGGCTCTTTCCGCCCTTATGAATCATGCTATTGTTTACTCCTGCAAATGAGATGGACAATTTTTAATAAATGCATGTTTGGATGGCCATGGAAGAATTGGACCTGAACAAATACCTGGGTTAGTCTCTTTCTAGTGTTTATTATCCATATGTTCTACTTTGGTACTGAGGACCTGGATGACCAGTTCTGCCTTCCATGATAAAGTAGCTGCTTGGTTCTGTTTTTCATACAATTACGTAAGGTTACTGTCTTGTGCAGAATCACAACCACTGTAAAATATTTCTATTCATTTCCTCAGCAATGTGAGCTAGCATTAAAATAACTGCCTATCAAAATATCTATCTATCACCCTAACTGGTTTGGCTCCATGGATAGAGCGTCAGCCTGCAGACTCAAGGGTCCCAGGTTCGATTCCGGCCAAGGGCATGTACCTTGGTTGAGGGCACATACCCAGTAGGGAGTGTGCAGGAAGCAGCTGATCGATGTTTCTCTCTCATCGATGTTTCTAACTCTCTATCCCTCTCCCTTCCTCTCTGTAAAAAAATCAATAAAATATATATTTTTAAAAAATCTATCTATCAAAATATCCAACAGCAGGTACATCAAGTTACCCGAAATTCTCAGCCTAGGTGTCCCTCATTTGAGGAAGTTATAATTCTCCAAAAGAACTTAGAGCTATGAAATATTTAACCTACGTGGAAGATGCCTTAGCAGTAAGAGACAGAATTTTTAGATATTTATGAATTTAATGAAAAGGAAATGGGCCACAAAGAGAGATGATCACAAAGGGGTGGGAGGAAGGTGAGAGCTTGAAGAATGCTGTGTGGGAGCTCTGGGCAGAGAGGCACAGTTTGCTTTGAAAGTGACTAGAAAGCCACAGTAATAGCAGGTGAGGGAGAGGAAGATAGACTTTAATTCTATGACTTTTCTTTTTTTCTACTGCTGGCTTTGACTGCAGCACATACGTGATTCTAGAAAACAAAGCACAGCGTTCCACTGCAGCTGAAACTGAAAAGTGTGTGCGAACACTCTGAAGACATAGCAGCCCAGGACAGAGCTCTTTCCTCTACGAATTAGCAGCAATCACGAGTATTAGTCAACAGATTAGGCCTGGAAGGGCGCCAGCGTGTAACGGGATCAGGTATCACTAACCATTACAGGAAGATGAAAGGAGCCAGTAGCTAAAAGAAGACTTTGAGCTGGGCATGCAGCCTGGAGCAACTGGAAAGCCAAATCCTAATATGTGCAAAATTGATCCTTCCAGTCACTCTTTGGGAGACTTCCTTGTTGCCAAGAAGGGTTTAATTCAATTAGCAAAGGGCTGTGGGGAGAAAAACCTTGTGCAACCTTGAGCCTGGATGGATATTCTTAGCTCTAAAGCAAAGTTATTTTGGGAGAATCATCATAATTCACTGCTTCAGCACCTAAGGCTATCCTGGATAGGCTCCCTGAAACTAAAAAAAAATAAAAAATAAATTTTTATAAAAAGCTCTGTCCCACATCCTGTGTTTCTGCAGGTAACAGTCCATGAACTTTGTTACTGCTCCCTATATCCACCACTCCCCCGCTCCTCCTGCCTCTCGGCTTGATATCGTTATTTCACAGGCACAATCTAGTTTGTCTTCTATATCCCTCCATAAGCATCCCTCTTCCTGAAATGCCTGAGCATATCTCTCCCAAGGAATCTTAAGTTACACCCGCCATTATTTAATCAGTCAGTGGAAGCGCATCCCCCACCAACACCCTACATGATCACTTGATACCCCTCACAGTGTGTCAGCATTTTGGGCAAGATCCTGGACATTTTTATTTTCCTTTTGAAGAAACTGAAACTCAGAGAGAGCAAGTAACTTACTCGTGGTCACACAGCTAAAAAGAACAGCAACCATAATAGCTATTATATATTAAGGATTTATCATATGCTGAAACTGTACTTAGCAATTTACATACATTTCTAAGACAATTTACATACATTTCTTAGGGCTCAGCTCTGGCTTTAGTGCTCTTTGCACTACATATAAACTATATAATTAATATGAAATGCTCTATGGTACAAGTCAACGTAAAATGCTGTGGAAGTGCCTAGCAGCTTTATTCCTAATAGCCAGAAAACTGGAAACAATTCAAATGCCCATCAAACGGTGAATGGTTAACTTGTGGTTTATCCATACATTGGAACATTACTCAGCCACAAAAGGAACAAACTACTGATGCAGACAACATAGACAAATCTCAAAAATATTACCCTGCGCAAAAGAAGCCAGAGACAAGACAGTACATAGTGTTTGATTCCACTTACAGAAAATTCTGGAAAACACATATTTAATCAGTGATTGCCTAGAGCTGGGTAGCAGGGTGGGGAACAACTTTCTGACAAGAGCATGAGGGAACTTCAGGGGTGATAGAAATATTCTATAAACAGGCAGTGGATACACAAGTATACATATTTGTAAAAAAAGAAACCATTGAGCTGTACACTAAAAATGGGTGCATTTCACTGTATGTAAATTATGTCTTGTTTAGCTGATTTTAAAAAATAAAGCAATGGTACAAGGAGAGGGAATGAATAAGAGGAAGTGATAGGTTGCCCAAGGTGGCTAAGGAAGGTCAGACAAAGGAGGTAAAGGAATAGAAATCAGGTAAAGAGTTTTGAAGGGTGAATAGAAATCACCAAGGGTGGAGGAAGAAATGGAAGCAGAAAATGGAATGATGGGCTTCCCAGACATAAACGAAGGACGAAGAAGTTGGGGGCCCTGGACGGAGAGCCTTGTGAAAGGACCTTGTAGTGATGAAGAGGAGCCATTTTCAATGGAGTCAGTGGGAGAAACTCCAATTCAGTGTGTGTCCTTGGGTAAGTCAGGATATCTCTGTGGATCTCCGTTCTCTTTTCTGAAACTGAAGGTCTGGAAAATAAACAAACCGAGGGGCTGGGCTAAACAACCTCTAAGGTAGTAAATGCCAAGCAAGTGTGTTAAGTAACATTAAGTAACAGCCTATGAGCAAGCTGACAGTCATCTGGTTGCCCCTGCGTGGCCACTCCAGCATGTGGGGGTAATGAACCCCTCAACCCTTGGGGCAGCTGGAGCCCTGCATGTGCCACTTCCACCCACAAACTTCCCTATCCATTTTTCTTGGCATACAGAATATATACACCAATTTTTAGCATAATGAGTTAATTCCCTAAAACCTCCAAAGATGACCAATGGTATTTTTTCTTTAGTGTCATTATTGGAATAATGTTACTCTGTCTGAAGGGATGCCATCAATTGGATCTATTTTTAAGTTCACTTGTTTATATTGTAATCTTACATTCAATTTTATATTATGATTATGTAAAAACATTTACATGGTTCCAGAATCAAATAGATGAACAAAATATATTTGAAAAAGTCTAACTTCTGTCTCCATTCTTTGGGAAACCTGTTATTTTTTAATGTCATGCTTTGTCCTTCCATTTTATAGGTAACTTTAAATCGATTAAGTCATTTTAGATGACATAAATCATTTTTCTTGAGAATCAGAGAAATTTTATTAAGTTTTACACTCACCTAGGACTTCATAGTTTAGAGAAGTCTTGTTTCATGACTGCATTATGCCAGGGGCTTCCAGAGGGAATTGTACCATGAAGTCTCTTTATGGACCTATTCTCAAGTGGGATGTGATTCTCCTCCCCTGGGAATTACAAAGACTCAGGTAATTTGTACTTTTTGCCTCCAAGCCATCACCTAGAGGTATGAATGCATGCCAGGATAGCAGAGCGAGCCTTCTGCAAAATGGAGGACGCGCTGGAGGTTATCTAACACTTGTTTCCAACTGCTATTTGGCTCAGGCTCCTCCATTCTTTCTTGGTTCCACTCCAATAGCTAAATTAAATGAATATGAATTTGTTATTCACTTGCACAATGCAGCACATATGATTTGGAACGTGGTTGCTAGGTGCTGGGGGTGGGGAAGGAGGATACAACAAAAGACAAGACCCAGTGTCTGGCTCCAGAAGCTGGCAGTCAAGTGGATTTTTCAAAAGCTATGTCAACAAACTCCCAGCATTTTTGTTCATTGAATACAGTCCTACTTTGCATAGAATTTATATTTTCTAGGAAACTTCAGCAAATGTAAGACTTCGAACCAGAGTTTGCAAATAAATGAGAACGGTTCTGCTTCTTTGTCTTCAGATTAATGGCTGAAAGACGGCCTTCTGACTTTAGGATCATACCGATGGTTCTGTAAAACCATACCCACGGTTCAACATTCCTGTGCAGGGTAATAGCAAGAAGGTAATATACGACGGCTCCCTCCAACACATGGTGTTCCCACTGTGAACAGAGCTCAGGGGAAAACAGGCTAAACGCGCTGTCAGAAAGACTTACGTAATATTTCCCCAGAGCAGCAGCTGTTTTCTCTCTGAGGTTTTAAACTAGAATCTCCAGAGAACCTTCTCTAAACAAAGCTGGTCGAAACAGTTTCATGAAGGATCTATTAAAAAAAAAAAAAAACTCACAAAATAATTTTTATTTCATATCTTATTTCTAAAGCCTCATAATTAGGAAAGAAACTAAAAAAAAATAAGCAAAATGATTTTTTTCAATGTTGTCAGCCCGTTAGAAAGCTAAGGATGCAAAGGTCGTCATTGTAAAATTTGGGGTCTGTGGATAGGAAGATATTATTTTGGTGTTTTTAAAGGAGGTCATTGCAAATTACAATTGAATTTATAAATCCAAATTGCATATCTTATAAACATCCACTTTCTAGCTGCTACAAGCATACCGGATAATACTAATGCTATTACAATACTGACCATCACCTGGCTGAGCTAGTTATTTGTCAGCTTTCTCCACTGTACATTCATAGTCTTTTCCTCCTTTTCCATACTTTCCTATTCGGAAGGAAATCACTACACACAGCCCACACTTAAAGAGTGAGGAGTCAGGCTCTCCTCCTTTAGAATGGAGAATCTGCATAAATTATTTGGAATTTTCATCACAACCACCAAAACAAAAGCACAGTTATGAGAGTATTTCATCAGAGCATACGGATTATTCTAGCTGATCCGTAAAATTCCCACTTCAACCATGAAAAACCTGGTGCCCACATCTGTCATCAATTTGCTGTACTGTGCAAGTCCAGTACACAGGCATGGCAGTATCAGAATTCCCATTCCCCCAAAGGACACAATTTCATCATCTAGAGTGCAGTACTCTGTGCAGTTTCTTTTGCCTTTTATCTAACAGACTCCATTCATGTCCAAAGTTATTTAGATCAACAACTGCCCTCCCACCCCGTCTCCCTTCAGTAAGGTTGTTTCACACATTTGTAATACAGTTATATTCTCTTATCAGAGTCTGCATTTTTTCTTGATATATATATATATATATATATATATATGAATATATATATATATATATATATGAATATATATATTCATTTCAGAGAGAAAGGGAGAGAAAAAGAGAGGGAGAGATAGAAACATGATGAGAGAGAGAATCATTGATCGGCTGCCTCATGCACATCCCCCACTGGGGATTGAGCCCGAAACCTGGGCATGTGCCCTTGTCCAGAATCGAACCTGGGACCCTTCAGTCCACAGGCTGACGCTCTATCCACTGAGCCAAACCAGCTAGGGCAGATCTCTAGGTTTTGACAAATGCATGATATTTTGTATTGACCATCACAGTATCATAAGAATAGTTTCACTGTTGTAAAAATCCCCTGTGCTCCACCTACTCTTACCCCTCCACAACCTCCTGGAAACAACTGACCTTTCTACTGCTATCTCGATAATGTTGCCTTTTCCAGAATGTTATACAATTGAAATCATACAATATGTAGCCTTTTTAGTTTGGTTTCTTTCACTTACTAATATGCATGTCTTATTATGCCTCAATAGCTTATTTCCTTTTATTGCTGAACTAGAGACCTGGTGCACAAAATTTCTGCATGGGTAGGGTTTCTAGGCCTGGCTGGAGATTAGGGCTGATCAGGGCCTTCCAGCTGCTAGCCTGGGCCTTCCTTCATTCCCTTGGTGGTCAGCGCACATCACAGCGAGCAGTCAAACTCCTGGTCAGTCGAACTCCTGAGGGGACAAGTTGCATATTAGCCTTTTATTATATAGGATAATATTCCATTTTATGTATGTAGTATAGCTATTTTTGTGCAACTTAAATGGGTAAATACCTCGTATTCTGATTGTTGGATTGTATGGTATGGTAAGACTTTGTTTAGATTGAGGATCTCATTTTTATGGATACTCTTATTCTAGAAAACAGATGTCACTGATAGCCTTACTCTTTTAGGTAAGAGAATCTAGTCATTATATTTTAGCATCTGATTGTCTTCTCTATGTTTTTTTTTATTCTCCATGTCATTTTATTACATTAGCAATAAAATCTTATTCATTTGGAAGACCAATTTGAAATAATAAAAACTCTGAACTAGATAATTTTTAAAGTTTTATATCTTTCATATATTTAGAATTAGGAAATAAATGACCAAGTTTGCACTAATAAAGTCTTCTTTGACTTACAAGGAATTACTGTTATCTAACAGATAATAATTATTAAAAGTAGGACAATAGCCCTAGCCAGTTTTCTCAGTGGTTAGAACGTGAGCCCATGGACTGAAAGGTCACGGGTTCAATTCTAGTCAAGTGCACATATCTCAGTTGCAGGCTTATTACCCGGCCCTGCTTGGGCACTTGCGGGAGGCAATCAATGTGTCTCTCTCACATTGATGTTTCTCTCTGCCTTTCCCCCTCCCTTCCACTTTCTCTAAAAAGCAATGGAAAAAAATATTCTCGAGTGAGGATTAACAACAACAACAATTGTAGGACAATATATGTACCTGGATTTGAACACTGTATGAAAGCAGTTTGTTTATTAATATATGCCTAACATTCTTTGTAGTTTTATTAGGATCACAAGCTTGCCTCTTCTCTCCCCACCCTCGCTGATGGGGTAACCTATGTGCCTACAGTCTGCTCCCATATTCCCCTTATGCATAACTAATGTTATATACCTCCTCCTAATCTCCTTGAAGGCAGGGACCATGCTCTTTTCAATCCTAATTCTTATGTCTGGCATATATTAACCACTCAATAACTAATAAGTTCATTATGAGGATGGATGAATAATCTTGAAGCTAGAAAGAACTCTAGGAAGGAATTAGAGCATCTTGCAGTTAAATAACCATCATCCCAGACCTTATGTGGACTAACACATATTCTAAATCAGTAGAGTCTGAAAAAAAAACATAAACACTAGTCTGTTGAAGAATTTGTGACTCCACACTCATTTTAAATGTGACTTCCACCCAGTATTTATTGTCTATTATGAATTCAGCAAAATACAAACACATCCTGAACAATTTATCCCCAATCACAAGAAGGCCAGCTCTATATCTCTGATAATTGACTGACTGAATGTCAGATGCCTGGGGTAACAGGATTCCACAGAAACCAAGCAAGGCAAAAAATGGGAAAATGGACAAATTTTCAAAAAGCCAGAGAAATGTGAGGTTAGTGAAGAGAGAGAGGTGGGAGATCCTTAAAGGCTTTGCAGTCAGGACAAGGGAAAACCACAGTAGAGCAGAGAAGGTGAGGCTGGAGAGCAGATGGAGACAAGCTTTCATCTCAGCTAAAGTGAACCACAATGGAGGCTCAACCATCTGAAGGGTAGATCGTTTGGTAACCTGCAGCAGATTCAGGAGTTGACTTTAACGTGAAAGGAAGGGAGAGACGAATAATTGTATTTCAAGATTTCTCATGTTTTAATGTGCACACAAATCACCTGGGAATCTTGTTAAACTGCTGATTCCTCATTCTGTATCAGGAGATATGGGGCAGGGCAAAGAGTCTGCATTTCTAACAAGCAATCAGGCCATCTATGCCGCTGGTCCACTGGCTATACCTTGACTAGCAAGGCTGTGCTTGAATGAATTTCAACTGGAATTCTTAAGAAATCTCTACATTTAGCTGAGTTTATCTGGAAGTGTTTAGATTAAATTTTCTGATATCAGACAGAAACAGGGACTTGAGATAGAAATTAAGTTCAGTTTTAGGGAAATAAAAGTTACATTTTTATACACCTGATTGTATTGTTTGAGAATCCAGGCTTACCACCACTATTATCCTTCAGTGTCCAGGTCAAATTCACCATCCTCCCTGAAGTCTTTCCACATATTTCCCTGGTAGGGATTAACTATTCTTGATGATCTGTCTCTCAGGTATTATGCACTGAATGATGTGTTCCCACAAAATAAATGTGGTAGTCTAATACCCATAGTGATGCTATTTGGAGATGGGGGCCTCAGGGAGATAATTAGGCTATGAGGGTGGAGCCCTCATGAATAGAATTAGTGCCCTTAGGGAAGAGGCCAGAGAGTTAGCTTGCCTCTTTTTCAGTGTGTGAGGATACAATAAGAAGTCAGCTATCACCCTGGTCAGTTTGGCTCAGTGGGTAGAGCGTCCGCCTGCTAACTGAAGGGTCCCAGGTTCGGTTCCTGTCAAGGGCACATGCCCGGGTTGTGGGCTCGATCCCCAATAGGAGGTGTGCAGGAAGCAACTGATCAATGGTTCTCTCTCATCATTGATATTTCTATCTTCCTCTCTGAAATCAATAAATGTATATTAAAAAAAAAAAGAAGAAGAAGTCAGCTCTCTGAAACCCAGAAGACAGCCCTCACAGATTCTGTCCATGCCTTCACCCTGATCTGGGACTTCCAACCTCCAGAACTATGAGAAATAAATTTCTGTGGTTGATAAGACATGCTGTTTATGGTATTTTGTTACAGCAGCCTGTGCTGACTGAGGCATCATGTTATTTTTTAGTATATATTCCATGCATTTCATACATTACTATTATTTATGATAAAGGCAGAGGCATGGTTATTTTTTCTCTTTTTTCTAAGCACAGCAAGTCATAGAAAAATACTTGGTGATTGCTCCTTGAATTGAAAATGTGGGTTTAAAATAGATTAGTGGTAGAATTGGGATAGTATCTCAAAAGTTGAATATATCAAAATTGAGTACTTAATCCAAAAGCATTTGGGGGAAAAAACAAAAATTAAAATAGTGACTCTTGGCTGTAAACCTCTCTAAACAGCAGAAGAAAATGTTCTCACACTTTGGGGGACAAAGATGATTCAGCTGAAACAAGTCCAGAGTTCCTTAGATAATTAAATATTTAACCTTTAAGACAGCTAAGAGGCTTTGTTTTTAGTAAATCTAAAATTATTTTGTAAAGATTATAAAACTAATAATATCTACAACATGCAAACTTTTAAAAATATTATCAAAGTTTATTTATACCTCTCAGAAAGTTGCCAACCTTCAGTATTCTTTTGGTAATGGTACTTTAAAAAAATAGGTACAGTAGGAAGGGTTTATACATGGAAGTTAGGTTCTAATATAAAAAAAACAAAATTGAGTTTGGTTAAAAGTCCTCTCTAAGCCCAGGTGATGTGGTTCAGTGATTGAGCATCCACCTAGGTCACAGTTTGATTATGGTCAGGGCACATAAGCCCCAGTACAGGGTGTGCAGGAGGCAGCCAATGGATGATTCTCTCTCATCATTGACTTTTCTATCTCTCTCTCCCTCTCCCTTCCTTTATCTGAAATTAATAAGACATTTTTTTTTAAGTTCTCTAAAACACTGCCCAGCCAGTGTGACTCAATGGTTGATTGTCCAGCCATGAACCAAGAGGTCACTGGTTTGATTCCCAGTCAGGGCACATGTCTGGGTTTCAGGCTTAACCCCCAGTAGGCGGCCTGCAGGAGGTAGTCTCTAAAAATCAATAAAAACATATTTTAAAAATAAATAAGTAAATAAAATGCTTTAATATGCTAATTAAATATTTTATATATACAGTACTCCTTCCTTATCACTAGGGGATATGTTTCAAGATCCCCATTGATTGCCTGAAACAGCGGCTAGTACAGAATCCTTCATATATTGTTTTTTCCTATACATAGATACCTATGAAAAAGTCTAATTTATAGCCAAGACCGGTTTGGCTCAGTGGATAGAGTGTCGGCCTGCAGACTGAGGGGTCCCAGGTTCGATTCCGGTCAAAGGCATGTGCCTTGGTTGCGGGCACATCCCCAGTAGGGGGTGTGCAGGAGGCAGCTAGTCGATGTTTCTCTCTCATCGATGTTTCTAACTCTCTATCCCTCTCCCTCCCTCTCTGTAAAAAAATCAATAAAAATATCTATTAAAAAAAGAAAAAGTCTAATTTATAAATTAGGCACAGTAAGAGATTAACAATAGCGAATAATAAAATAGAACAATTATAACAATATACTGTAAAAAATGTTACGTGGGTATGGCATCATTCAATAAAATAAGGGTTACTCGAACGCAAGCACTGTGATACCGTGACAGTCAATCTGATAACCGGGACCACCAAACCAAAAGGGTTTCATTCATAGAGAGAAATGTTCATTGTGCATTATCTGCTTACAAGCAAATCTATGATGGGAAAAAAAAGGAACAAACCAAGCAAACCGCCATGAACACATTATGAAAAGAGTGACAGCTCCTCAAGAAGAGCCTCAGGCAGGTTCTTTTTTTTTTTTTTTTTTTTCAAATAGATTTTTACTGATTTCAGAGAGGAAGGGAGAGGGAGAGAGAGAGTCATACATCGGCTGCCTTCTGCACGCCCTCTACTGGGGATTGAGCCCGCAACCCGGGCATGTGCCCTTGACCAGAACCAAACCCAGGACCTTTTGGTCCGCAGGCCGACGCTCTATCCACTGGGCCTAACTGGCTAGGGCCTCAGTCAGATCCTTTAGGGGGTGTTCCAGAAGAAGACATTGTGTTATGGAGGTAACAGCTGGATGTGTTTTATTGGCCCTGAAGACCTGACCTGGTGTAGGCCTAGGCTCATGTGTGTGTATCTTAGTTTTTAACACACAAGTTTTAAAAAAGTAAAAAAATAAATAGGAGAAAGCTCTTAGGATAAGGTTATAAAGAAAGGAAATATTTTTGTACAGCTGTATAATGTGTTTGTGTTTTAAGCTGTTATTACAGAAGTCAAAAGTGTTTTAAAATTTAAAAATGTATACAGTAATAAGGCTAATTACAGTAAGGTAAGGTTAATTTATTACTGAATAAAGAAAATATCTTTATAAATTTGGTGTAGCCTAAGGGTACAGTATTTATAAAATCTATAGTAGGGTACACACCCTAGGCCTTCACATTCACTCACCACTCATACTGCCTCCCCCAGAACAGCTTCTAGCCCTGCAAGCTCCATTCCTGCTATGTGCCCTATACAAATGTGTCCTTTTTTAAATCCTTTTATGCCATATCTTTATTGTCTTTTCTATGTTTAAATATGTTTAGATACACAAATATTACCATGTGTAACAGTTGCCTATGATATTGAGTACAGTAACATGCTGTACATGTTTGTAGCTCGGGAGCAATAAGCTATCCCATGTAGCCTGGGTGTGTAGTAGGCTATACCATCTAGGTTTGTGTAAGGGCACTCTACGATATTTGCACAACAAAGGAAATTGCCTAACGACTCATTTCTCAGAAGTATCCTGTCTGTCCTTAAGGGACACATGACAGTATCTATGAATAGCTAGCGGATCCTGCCAATCAGCTCAGACAACCACTCATAATTACAGCTATCTGGGAGGCGATTTTCTAGGTTTGAAAGTTGTTCGGGTTAGAATTTAGGCGAGCGTCTCTCTTTGTACGATTTGTGTCTGGAAGAGTGAGCTGGTGAACTACACAGCCAGGGCAGACAAGGTTTCCTTTCTTCACTAACAGGGACTGCTGCCACCTGGAGGGCGAATGCCCCAGTGAAAATCCGTTCACTGGACGCTCAGAACAGCTGTGGAGATGCATTTTCTCTTGTTTTAGAACCTCAACTCCTCGTGAAAAGGCACACAGACGCAAATCTTTTTCCTCCCTAAACTCTGTCCAAGTAACCTGAAGCTGGAACGACTCTGTTTCTTTCCCTCAAAAGAAATAAACACATCTCATAAAAGTACATAAATGAGCCAAGTCAAGCTGTGAGGAAAAGCTTTGAGTGCTAGTAACAAGGTGTTGCTGAGGCCCTTTGAAATCTTTGCACTAAGATCTGTCTCTCCACAATGCAATTGCGAAGAATTAGCACATTTATTATGTTGACTCTTCCAATGGATGAAGTATGTCTCTCAATTTGTCTAGATCTTTGATGTCTTTCATTAGCATTGTATAGTTTTCAAGTGTATTTACACCTAAGCATTACTCTCTTTTTTGGAGGAATTTTAAATGGCATTGCGTTTTAAATTTTGGTGTCTATGTTTACTGCTAGTGTATAAAAATACAATTGACTTTTGTATGTTTGTCTTGTATTCTTGTATCCTATGATCTTGCTGAACACAATTAACACAATTATTAGTTCTAGGAGCATTTTTGTATATCTTTTACAATTTTCTATATAAACAAATATCTCATCTGCAAATAAAGATGGTTTTATTTTTTGCCTTTGCAAAAACTGTATGCCTTTTATGTCTCCTTCCCACCCCCACGTGTGTGTGTGTGTGTGTGTGTGTGTGTGTGTGTGTGTGTGTCTTATTGCACTGGCTAAAAATCCCAGCACCATGTTGAATAAGAATAACGAGAACAGACATTCTTGCCTGTTCCCAGTCTGGGGCGGCAGGGGGGGGGGGGGGGGGGGTATTCTTTTTGATGTCTGCAGGGTCTGTAGTGATATCCTCTGCTTCATTTCTAATATAGGAAATTTATAAATTTTATTGATCTTTTCAAAGTACTGGCTCTTTATTTCCTTTATTTTCTTGCTTGTTTTCTGTTTTTTAATTTCACTGATTTCTGGTTATCTTTATTTTTTCCTTATGCTTTCTTTGATTTCTTTTGCTCTACTTCTATGTTGTTGGGGCTTAGATGATTGATTTGAGACTTCTGTCCTAATGTATGCATTTGCTATATATTTCCCTCTTAGCACGGTTTTAGCTATGTCCACAAATTTGGATATTAACATTTTCAGTCAGTTCACAGCATTTTCAAATTTCTTTTGAAACTTCATCTTTGACCCATAGATTATTTAGAAATGTGTTATTTAGTTTCTAAGTGTTTGGATATTTTTTTCTGTTATCTTTCTGTTATTCATTTCTAGTTTGATTCCATTCTGGTCAAGGAATGCACTCTGTATGATTCCAAATATTTTAAAATTGTTTATGTTAGTTTATGGCCCAGGATATAGTCTATCTTGATATATGTTCTATGGATAATTGAAAATAATATGTATTCTGTTTGGTGGAATATTCTATAAATGTCTTTAGATCCTGATGAGTATTCTATAAATATATTTAGATCCTGATGTGTTGGCATGGATTTCTTTAGGTGTATCCTGTTTGAAATTCACTCAGATTCTTGAATCTGTAGATTTATGTGCCTTATCAAGTTTGGGAAGTTTTTTTTTGAATACTTTTTCGAGCCCAACCTTCCTCTCCTTCCAAGACTCCAATGGCACGAAAGTTAGATTTTTATTTATAGTCTCACAAGTCCCTGACCAACACAACAGAGTGGTAATATACTAGTAGTTCTTGAATTCTAAATAGAGGCCTAAGGTGACTAGAATACCACTAGTTCCACAGATATGATGCTTGAGAAAAATATTGTCTTTTCTTTTGGAAGCTTGTGGCAGAAAATCTACCAGAGGGGAAGGGTACCCAGGTACCTTTCTAAGTGGGAATCAACCTAACCCATTTTAACAAATGGTAAGACATAAGCCAATGATTCTATATTTCATTGGTCATTAAATACCGATTTCGTGAACAAAAGCTGAAACTAATGAATAAACTGAGGAATGGTGTATTGATTTCATTGATGTGTGCTATCCTTATCTTTGATCATTACATAAGAGTTAATTCTATAATATGCACAATCATATTTTTCTTTATTTGTTTCTTAATTATTGAGGTGTTTCAAAAACAGAGAATTATTTTTGAGCACCTAATTTATCACATATACTAAAATTTACGATGTATGCTAAAAAGAGAAACTGTTAGATAAATTACTGAAAATAAAATATTGATTTTACCATGGAATGGTTTCAATGTTCTTAGACATGTACGTTTGTCTCAGTCTTGTGTATTGCTCTTTCAAAGATAAAAGGATTGAAGAGAGGAGAGTTTCATTTATAGAGTAAGGTGAGTGTATAACTTCTGTTGACTAAGAATACAAATTGTGCTGAACTGAAGCAACTCTCATTCAAGTCACATATTTTCTGTCTAGTCTCCCTATCTTTGGATGGCATATACATTTCTAAGAAATAGACAGGAAGAATGCTGTATTTGCATACAAATATTGGTATTTTTTCCAAATTTAGCTATCCAATGCAAGAAAGCTATCTCAGGAGCTGACAAAACATATTTGAATAATGGAAATTTGGGTTATAAAAGATCATATATCTATCTGATGCTTACATTGCAATCCATAAATAATTGCAGTTGGCTTTTAAGAAATTAACATTTTAATACAAATATTTCAATGAAACATTGAGACTCACTTAGCTTATTATATATTAACTAGAGGCCCAGTGCATGAAATTTGTGCATGGAGGGGATTGTCCCTCAGCCCGGCCTGCACCCTCTCCAATCTGGGACCCCTTGGGGGATGTCCAACTGCCGGTTTAGGCCCGATCCCCCCACTGGCTCCTAACCACTTGCCTGCCTGCCTGCCTGCCTGATCACCCCCTCACCGTTCCCCTGCCGGCTTTATTGACGCCTAACTGCTCCCCAATGGCCCAATCGCCCCCCCAACGGCCCTCCCCTGCCAGCCCGATCACCTCCAACTACCCTCCCCTGCCAGCCATCTTGTGGCAGCGTGAGGGCGGCCATCTTGTGATGATGTCATGCAAGGGCGTGATGCCACCTAAGCTTTTATTATATAGGATACATCTCAATGCAGCTACTGATTCCTGTCTCCCAGTGTTTTCCCACTGGTGTTGTGGCAGGATAGTAAGAAGCTAAGAAAATCCCTGGCAAATGGAATAGGAAAACTGAGACAAGAAAATTCAACAAGACCAAACAATTTAAACAATTTGCAGCCAGCTAGTGAATTGTAAGACCTTATCTTCCCTAACCAAGGACACTTGAGAGCAAATGGTTTTTACCTCCCCACCCTAATGAGAGAATGCATAGTTTAAATCACCCTGGTTGGGGAAAATAGGGAACTTAGACCAAATTAATGCCATTTCTACCAAGTAAACCCAAGGACAGATGAAGTCAGGAGAACAAATAACAAAAATCCCATTAAAGCCAGACCGACCCAAGGTGAAAAGTAAAACGGTAAAGTAAAGCCAACCAAAGAATAACCCCAAACTCCCCTATTTGTTCATTTTGATGCATCAGCATATTTAAAAAATGTACCTGGGAAGCTGATGACTATTCTGCTGAAACTCTCCCTTAAGATTCTCACCCACAGGAAAAAATATATATATTAAAGACCCTCAAGAAAATGTTCCAGTGTGGGCTCCCTTTTAGTTTCTCCTAAACTCTAAGGGATCAGAGAGCAAGGACAGCTCATCCTGAGCATACCCCCTGATTCTGTCTCCAATGCCCCCTTTTTCTCAGACTTCCCAGTGAGCTACCAACAGCCCTGCCTTGGCTCACTTCTTTCCTATAGCTTTTCTAGAGAACAAAGCAGAGCACCACCTAAGCTCTCACCTGCTGTTCTTCTCCCCTAAGACCTTCCTTTGTTTCTCTGTTTAGAGCTTTAAAAAACATACTCTCAAAATCACCTGGACTTGTGTTGTGAAATCCTTCCTACATGAAGTCAAGAACCCACACACTACAGGCCGGCCTGAGGCAGACCTGCTCCAAGCCTGTCACTCCCCGTAACAGTGTCAGGGGCTGGGCTGGCCCCCACATCAGACCCGGAAGAGGAAGTTGTGCATCAACTTAAGGAAAGTGTCATATTCTTGTTCTTAATGCGAATGTCTCTATTTCATAGATTTTATATGGGTGATGAGAATTCAACTCCTTCAGGTATTGCTAATTTTCTTAATATCTTTTGCTTTCTTCTAGTTTACCTAACACATATAACACTAGCTACATGCTTGCTTTAACTCATTTTATCCTCAAAACTTCCCCATAAGGTAGGTTCTGTTGTTAATAGCTGCTCTTTTCAGATGTAGAAACATCTACAGACCAAGTTAATGGCAGAGTCAGGATTTGAACCCAGAGAATTTCGGGCTTCAAAGCCTGTGCTCTTAACCCCTAAACTTACTCTTTTTTTTTTCATTCTGTACCCTGCCTCTAGTTTAAGATATTTTTCTAGAAGTAAATGGTATGTTTGTATACCTGTAGAACAATAGGTCTGAAGCAATCCTAATGTGGGCCTATTGTTCTGTGTAACCTGTAGGCATTCATCAATTGAGCCAGAAAGAAATTTCAGAGGTCACTAATGCTTCAAGATGTAGATTATGGTTAAAGTGTAGCTTTTCTAAGTCTTGAAGGAACTGGCCAAATAAATGCTTTTCCAAGTCCTGGAGTTCTAAATCCTAGGCTCTCCCTGCAATTACCCCAAAAGAACATGGACCGAAAGGGCAGTTGAACAGCTGGTGGCTCCGAAGAAACACAGACCTGCTGATCCCTGGTCTCCATCACATTCCTTGGGCCCTGGACAGCACTCTATTTTTTTCTTTTTTGTACTCACTCTCAGCTGGACCTATGTGGTTTTATTATTCCGTGTTCATTTAGCTTATAGACTTTCAATGTTGTTGCTTTTCACATTATCTGTTCATTACTGCTAGATATTATTTTTATTAAATAAGCACTTTATTTTATTCTCTTTTACTTCTCTTTGATTTTAAAATTAAAATTATGCCTTTATTTTATCATGTCTTATTTTTTTACCTCTCTTCTGTCATTCTATCTTTTGTTATGTATCTCTTTTTCTTGCCATTTTAGTTTCACAGAATGCTGTTTAGTTTTCTAGATTTTTTGGGGGGGTATCTTATTTTTTACTCAACTTCTACAAATGATAAGCAAGAAGCCCAGACAAAAGGGGCATAGTGTGAGATTCCTCTTCATCTTAAAGGAAGGAAGACAAATGTCTGCTGGGTTAGGCCTGCAGTGACTAGTTCAATCTCCACATCACACTTCTAAAATATTAACTTCAGATGTCTTTTCAATGGTTCTAAACCATCTGTACCTTTAACAAAATCTTTCCTGGCATTTTGTTGTTGTTGTTGTTGTGTGTGTGTGTGTGTGTGTGTGTGTGTGTGTGTGTGTGTTTAACTGTAAAATAGCTAAGGGTTTTTTCCTCTTTAAAAGCTTCAAACTTAAATTCAATATGTGACTTCATTCTGAATTTATTTGTGGGAGGTTGGGGGAGAGTAGCATATTCATTTTCTTGGTAATTTTTAATATTGATATAACTTTAACTTGCAGAAATATTCTAATAATATTACAAGAACACGTAATCTTTTAATCAGATTCACAATTGCTTACATTTTGACCTGTTTGCCTTATAATTTTCTCTGTATATTACACACACACACACACACACACACATTTTTTTCTCTGAATCATTTGAGAATGAATTGCAGACAGCATGTTTCTTTATTCCTAAATAGTTCAGTGTTTATTTCTTATGAACAAGGATAACCCTTAAATAATTATATTTAAATAATCAAAATCAGCAAAATTATCATTGATTCGATAATCTTATTTAATCCAAGTCCATATTAAACTTTTGACAATTGTCCTAATTATATCCTTTGTAGCAACCATACTCCCTCCTCTTCCCCCAGATTCAGTCTAAAATGACACTTAGTTGCTATGTCTTCTTTAATCTGGAACAATTCCTCAGTCTTACTTTGTTTTTCATGATTCTGATATCTTTTACCAATTCTTTTTGCTAATCATGGAGGTAGCTGCTTTAGTAGATTTCCTGTGCAAATAATATACAAGTCACTTATTAACCAAACAGGGTCTGTGTGGTACCCCAAATCCATTAGGAATCCCTCTCTCCATGAATTTAAAAAAAAAAACACCATTATCCAATCCCATAAATCCTTTTATTCCTTCTGCATTTACTGAAGGGCAGAGATAAGGCTTAGCCAACCATGCTACTGTCACTTAACATGACATTTGATAGCTGAGCTTTTGTGATTATGTAATCATAACATGTTTCTTCTGACCTTCATTCGTCTCCCCTGTGAATGGAAATGGTATGTCTCAGTATTTATATTCCTTCTGCCAAGTGCATACAAATCCTTTAAACATCGGATCTTGATTTGAGTCTTCTAAACGCTGTATATTTTATAAGATGAAGCCTGGTGTGTGTAGAAATAACTGCATGAGAAGTCAGAATGCCTAATTTAAAATTCCAACTCTCACTTTAGGGTCTGTTACTTAATCTCTATCAAATTGAGATAATAACACCTAATTTATAAATCTGTAAATCTTAAATAAATGTATGTAAAGTGTCTGACCTTCAACAAACTTTAGCTTATTGAAACTTTTCCACTCCTAAACTCAAATGTATACTTGCTCTGATTAAGGTATTGCCAAAACTACACACACAAATATTCCAAAGTATGAGAAGTATTTTCACGGGAATCACATTTAGGTGAAAGATAGATGGATCAATGAAGAAATCACCTGGCTGGGCCATTCACAACCTTCATATTGACTCCACATGCCCCTCAATCAACCACCCAATTTCTTTGCTCACTTTCTAGCAAAATTCCTGTAGGGACTGTCTCTACTCACAACCTCCTATTTTTCCTTGGTGTCTTGTAGCAGTTTCGGAACATTCTTGGCCATGATCTAGTTACTTCCTCCCCTTCTCTAGTTCCTCCATCGGGACCACATGTAAGTGCTTCTGATCTGATGATCTTTCTCCTGCCCTGTGCTTCTTTGTGCCTTCATTCTTTCCACTTGTGTGCTCATAAATCCAGGTAGGGAGTCATCTGATGTTTGGGTCATTTGCGTGAGACACTGAGAGAGCCCACAGATGGGGATATGGAGCTGTTTTTTCCACCAAATGAGCTGGAAGAGAGGGGAGATTAGTTTGTATGGATGTGTGTCAGCCTTTGTATGGATGTGTGTCAGGAAGCTGAGCTTGCTTGGTCAGCATAATGCTTCACAAAGATAGGCATCTGCCTCACCTGGGAGGCTTGTGAAACCACAGATTTCCAAGCTCCACCCCAGAGCTTTTAATTGAGTAGATCTGAGGTGGGGCTTGAGAACATGTTTCTAACAAGTTCCCAGGTGAGACTGAAGCTGGTGGTATAGGGAGCACGCTTTTGAGAACACTGTCTACATGAAGTAATAGATAATGGAATCTTGTGCTGGGAAGCTGGAAGGAACTTACTGATATTCAGAGTAATTGCTTTTCTTTTGAGATTGTGCAAAATAAGTTTTACCCTTTTCTCCTGACAGCTCTTCCCCCCGCCCAATAAACCTATTTCTGGATTCTACTTCAGAAAGTCATCAGACTCCAGCTGACTTTGCCTTACTCTGAAAAGAATTGAATTGCTAAAAGGGTGGGCCTTCTGAGGACCATTTTAAAAGCCAGAATAATAATGATCATTAAATAAAAGAATTAATAGTAAAAAATAAAATAAAAATAAAAGGGTGGGCTTCATTTCCACACAGTAGGAGTTTGAGAAAAACAAGAGTTCAGAGAGAGGTTTCTATTTAAAAATTAGATTTTTAGCAATTAGCATCAGAGAGGTAAATTCCAATCTGTAATAATAAAAGTGTAATATAAGAAAAAGGTAAAGGAGCTCATCACCACCAAACCAGGATTATATGAAATGCTGAAGGGTATTCTTTAAGAAGAGAAAGAAGAAGAAAAAGGTAAAGATAAAAATTATGAACAACAAAGTGACAACAAATACATATCTATCAACAAGTGAATCTAAAAATTAAGTCAATAAAAAAATCTGATGAACAGAATAAACTGGTGAATATAATAGAAGCAGGGGCATAGAAATGGAATGGACTGACAATTCTCGGGGGGAAGAGGGTGTGAGCGGTGCGGGAAGAGATTGGACAAAAATCATACACCTATGGGTGAGGACAGTGGCAGGAGGTAAGGGCATGGGGTGGGGTGGGAACCAGGTAGAGGGGAGCTATGGGGGTAAAAAAAAGAGGAACATCTGTAATAATCTGAACAATAAAGATTTATTTAAAAATAAATAAATAAAGCATAATATGCTAATTTGACCGGACGACCTTCCGGACGAAGCCGGGGTTGTGAAGGAAGCCAGTGCTGGCAGCTGGGGGAAGGAAGGCCTACTCTTGCATGAATTTCATGCATTGGGCCTCTAGTATAAAAGAAGTGTATTATGTAGAGAGGGAAAAACTAATACAAGACTTTAAGAAACAATTGGTAGATTCAATAAAGCAGATTGCCCTCCTGAATGGGAGGCTCATCCAATCAGTTGAAGGCCTGAATAAAATGAGAAGGCTTATCCCCATTTCACCTGCCATGGATAAGGGGAAACTCCTGCTGCCTGGCTGCTTTCAAATGTGGAACATCAGGACTTTTTCTGCCTGCAGACTCTAACTCAAATATTGGCTCTTCCTGAGTCTCAGCCTGCTGGTCTCAGCATTACCTCTCCTGGTTTTCCACCTTGCCAACTGCAGATTTTGGGACTTAGCTCCCATAATCACATGGGCTACAAACTCTTTAACATAAACACACGTGCACACACACACACACACACACACACACACTATCCCAGAGAATTCTGATTAATAAAAACCAGAGATGATCCCAGCCACAGCACAGCTTAGCCCAAGAAGTCTTCTCAGAAGGCACCTGATGAGGAACCAGCAAGAGGAAGGTGCTTTGAGCCCAGTGATTCCTCAGGATGGACCAGGCTTGGAACAAAACTGGAGCTTTGTCTTTAATGTATTAATGCTTCTTCAGCATAATCCTCACTATAGGCTAAACTTATCCTAGATCAGCTAAACCCAAACTAGGGATCAATAGTTTGGTCTCCCCAATGTATATGTTTGTTATTTTTTCTAGAGCAGTGGTTCTCAAGCTTGGCTACACATTAGAATCACTTGGTCTTGGAATATTTCTAGAAAATTTCCGTTGACCTAACCATTCTACAGACCAGGTAAAACAGAATCTCTGGACAGGAGGCTTAGCCATCATGTTTAAAGCCCTCTGGGTGATTCCAGTGTGCAGCCAAGGTTGAACCTCTGAGTCCAGAACACCCCAAATTTGCTAGGAACTAAGTATTATCTAAATTATAGTTCTGAGTCCCCATAGTCCTCTGGTTACAGAGTATAAAACTACTTGACAAACTGGATTCATAAGAGCAGTAAATATTTAACAACTGATCCTTCTTCCTGACTCAAAGCTATGTCATTTTGTAGATTCATTTGTAAACATCTTGATGATACCTCATTTAAATCATAATCCAAACTAAAATATGGGTAGTGTTATGACTACTTCCAAGACAGTAAAACTGAATATTAAGGATGTTGTGACTTGCAAAGTTCATATACCTAGTAAATAGTAAAGCCAGAATTAGATCTGAGGTTAGTGGATCCAAATTTATAATCCTCTCTACTCTACCTATTAATATAGTAAAGTAGTATGTTCTCTGTGACTTGAGAAATCACTGTTTTTTGCTTTGCACTAAACTCTGGATGCCTACTGGGAGGCATGTAATAGATAATGTAAAATATGACAATTCTCAGAACTAATGGGTTATTGGCAAGCTAGTAACCTAAATCTCAATTTAAAGTAACTTAAGTAAATTTTCTTAATGAAATAGACATGTTCAAAATACTCATTGAAATACTCCATTCATAAAACAATTATTCAATTACTGCAGAGGGTTTTCCCCCCAGACTTTTTCTTTCTTGAGAATTTGTCATGGAGATGTCACATCTTATTTAAACAGAAATTGCCTTCCCTATCTTGCTAACCTGTATTCTCAATGTGCTTGGTTCCTGATTATCAGCAAATACAACATTCATCTTCACATAAGTGTTTGCCATCTTTTGAATCATTAGATCTTTCTGGGGTTTTTCCCTCTTATTCTGCAACCTTTCCTGGAATGGTGAAGAGTATTGTACATTTTCCTGTGGCTTCAGAAATATAGAAAAAATGATCTCATTTCATATCAAACCTAAAAACCTAAAGGACAGATGGGTGTTATAGATGATGACCTTGAAGTTTAGCCAGGGAAAGTAGCTTTATTACTTAGTTAGGTAGTAAATGGCAGGGCAAGAACTAAAGCCCAGTTTCATGTAGTTTTAATGACCGCAATCTCTACCGCTTACTCTTGGACCCCCCAAACTTATATTACCCTGATTTTCCTCTGGAGAATCTATTGCCTTAAGGACTTGCCTTTAGACCAGTCTGAGAGCTTCAACCCATATAGATTGATAATCTAATGGGCTGTCCTAGAATATAACCCTTCAAGTTAATTTTTCCATCAATTTTTTTTTGTTTTCTATTGCCAACTATAGTGCCAATCTTAGATGCAGTAGCATGTGGTGGACCACATTAGTTTAGTTCCCAGTGGATGGTAGTTCTTAGCCTAAGAACAAGGCTGGTATATATGGCATTGCTTGTAGATGCTACTTGGAAGGTTTGGTGGGACCCTTCTGGATATAGTCGTGAATACCACAGTGGATAGCTAAGCTATAGTGACCAGTGTTGCAAATTTGACCAAAAACTAGTTACTTGCTTTTACCTTATAAGAATCCTGTGTGCCTGACTGACAGAGAAATCAGGTAATCAGGTGAAGATCTCCCACCACTCCAAGGTCCTCCATGCCTATCTCGGGTTTATGGTATAGTTTGTCCTGCATTGGTGGCTAGCCATATGGATACGTTCTTGCCTGCATGGGGAGAAATGGAGAGGGAGCAGAGGCAGTGACTAGGTACATCTCTACTTCTCTGCTTTCTCTCTGATTATCAAAAACTATGAAGTCTGATTTCTGGAGCTGTTTAGATGAACACTGCCCTCAATTTATTTGACTTGTGGAATTCTATGGGGGGTATTAGGCCATTTCACCCACCAGGGACCAATCCAGTGACCTTACAGAACTACTGCCCTAAGAACATCTCCAGTGTAAGAAGATACCATGGATGATTATGCTCTGCCGGGAAGCCTAACATACATAGAGTTCTGTGCTCTAGAGGTTGACATAGGGCTATAAAGAAATGCTCAGCTTCACAAGTCTTTGCTACTTAACCAGTTGAAAATTGGCATATGCCTAGCCAACTGGAATTTGTAAAATATTATTGCCTGCAGCAAAGCCTCTGGGCCTGTGGGTGACCACAAATCTCTCCAGTGGTCTGAGGCTGGCCATAAAATAATGCACCTCACAGGGAGCATTCAGGGAGTGTGACTTCTGCTTCAGGGAGCGTGACTGTTCCAGGAATTTGAGTCTGACCAAGAATATTTCTTGCCTCTCTGAGCTGAAATTCCAAGCCCTGAGACTACACTTTTTAGAAATGTTATATTAATGTATAATTTATATACCAAAATTTTCACTCATTTTAGGGGGGTACACTTCAATTATTTTTAGTAAACTTAGAGTTATGAAACCATCACCATAATCCCATTTTAGAGCATTTTCACCATCCCAGAAACATCCCATGACTATTTGCAGTCACTCTCCAATCTCATTCCAACTATCTCAAATGCTTTTTAAAAAATCAGCTTTATAGAGATAACTCAGAGATAATACAATTCACTCATTTAAAGTGTACAATTCAATGGCATTTTAGTGTATTCAGAGCAACCATCACCATCACCACAATCAATTTTAGAACATTTTCATTACCTCAAAAAAGAAACCTTGTACCCCTTAGCAATCACCCCCTGCCCCAACCCTTTATCTCCCCTAGTCCTATGCAACTACTAATCTACTTTCTGTCTTTAGAGATCTGCCTTTTCTGGACATTTCATCTACACTGAATCATGTAATATGTCGTCTTTTGTGACTGGCTTATTTCACTTAGCCTAATGTTTGCTGTTTTTAAATTTTTTATTGAACTTATTGGGGCTACATTGGTTAATGGAATTATATAGGTTTCAAGTATACAAATCTATAATACATGTCTGTATATAGTATTGTGTGTTCACCACCCTAAGTCAAGTCTCCTTCCATCACCATTTATTCCCCCTTTACTCTCTTCTACCTGCCCTCACCACCCCCCTCCCTCCCCTTTCCTTCTGGTAATCACTAAACTGTTGTCTGTGTCTATGAGTGGTCGTTGTTTTCTTTTTGCTTAATCCCTTCACCTATTTCACCCATTCCCCAACCCACTCTGACGGCTGTAAGTCCATTCTCTGTCTCTATGAGTCTGTTTCTATGTTTGATTGTCTCTGTCATGGAAAAGTTTTACTATTAATCTTTTTCTAATAAAGGTATTAACTCTGAAAAAATAAAATAGACTTCTGTTCAGCTAGTTTTCAATTGGTTATTCAGGCCGATTGTCCTATATTTTAGTTGTAATTCCAGTTTGATTCTGGGAGGAGGTTAGTGTAACTTCCACCTACTCCGCTGCCATCTTGGATCTCAACCTAAACTTTTCAAGGTACATCCATGTCATAGCATATATCAGTACTTCATTTCTTTTTTAAAATATTTATCTATATTGTTGATAGTATTACAGATGTCCCCTTTATGTTTTTTCCCCCATTGACCCCTTCCACCCCACACCTGCCCCTCCCAGGCCTTCGCCAGACTTTTGTCTACGTCCAGGGCTATGCATTTATACATATAAGTTCCCCAGTTAATCTCTCCCCATTCATTTATTTTTATTACTGATTAATCTTCATGGTATAGCTATATACCACATTTTATTTATTCATTCATCAGTTGATGAACTTTTGGGTTGTTTCCACTTTTTGGCTATTATGAATAATGCTGCTATGAACATTCATGTACATGTTTTTGTATAGCTATATATTTTGATTTCTTTTAGGTTTATACCTAGGAGTGGAGTATCTGAGTCATATGATCACTTTATGTTTAGCTTTTTAAGGAGCTGCTAGACTGTTTTACATTCACATCAGCAATGTATGAGCATTCTAATTTCTTTACATCCTTGCCAACACTTGTTATTATCAGCTTCTTTTATTGGTATGAAGTGGTATCGCACTGTGGTTTTGATTTGCATTTTTTCTGATGGCTAATGATGTTGACTATCTTTTCATGTGCTTATTGGCCATTTGTGTATCTTATTTTGGAGAACCATGTGTTTAGATACTTTTCAAGTTTTTTAATTGGATTGTCTTTTTATTATAGAGTTATGATAGTTCTTTATACATTCTATATACAAATCCTGACATATGAGATACAAAATTTTCTTGCATTCTTTGTATTGTATTTTTATTTTCTTCAAAGCTTCTACCTCTGTTGTAGTACCTTACTTCCTCCCAGCTCATGTTGTAGCTAGTTGTTAGCAAATAATTACCTCCTTGGAAATCAGGAGCTAATTGAGGGCCACACCTTTATTTTGGTTTACCCTCAGAAACCTAGGTGATTCTCTGCACATATATACAGTATATTGGAATTGAGCCCTAAATTCTAGGTTCTATTATCTGAAGTATTTCAAATAATATCACTAAAGCCAAAGATTTTGGTTCCCAAGTAAAATCAACACAGCTGCCTTATATCTGGATAAAATAAATGGGTGAACATGACTGATTCTATCCATTAACAATTGTTCCCTTTGTCAAGGAAAAATAGCATTGATGTAATAGTCAATGCTTTATAAATAGGTCATATTCCAAAAACGTATTTGTATGGCAGTTACTTGTAATGCTGGACATATTTTCACCTACTGCCAACATGATAACAATGGTTCAGTTAACACATCTGGGTTCCAAAGCCAATGAAGCTTAATGTAATGAAGCTTAATACTAAGTTCATCATAGGCCAAAAAAGCCCTTCATGATCAGGACTGGCCTGGGAATTGACACATCATTCATCATGTTATTTCTGTGGAAAAGTGTGTCATAGCACTGGTGGTAGCATAAACACGTATCTGTTTTCTGTGTAAATCGATTGTAGACTCAGTGACCTCTGGTCAGCAAGCCTGAAATTAAAAGAGGATTTGGGGGTATAAGGAGGATTTCTTACAAACCCCAGTAGCGGCTAGTTATTCCTAAGGATGGGATATATAAACTTGAGTTTTGGAAATTACCCAAATACCAACGTCAAGAAACAGTGAATATTTGAATATTATAAACTATCAAAATGATTGATGGTCATGAAGATTATGCAGTTACATGAGAACATGTATATAAGTGGAAAATGTAGGATCTGATATTTAAATAGTACCCCCCCCCCAAACACACACACACCCCATAAAGAAAAACAACAAAAAATTCTAGCAGAGGAAAAAAAATAACTGAAAACAAAGAGACCAAAATGCTAACAATAATTATATTTGGGCAGAATTACTTTTTTCTGCTTTTCTTTATTCTGAATTACCTCCAATTTGCTTAGATTTATTTTTATTAAAAAACACCAGAATAACTTATCTTCCTAAATTTTAATTTCTGTGAGAGCAGGATTGTTTGTGTTGTATATTAAGATATTGTCACTGCATAGAAGAGTTCATGGGTTTTTTTAAAGGTGCTTAAAAGTATTTGTTGAGTTATATAAGTAATGAATTAAAAAGTTTCAGAGCTGAAAAATAAGTAGGGTTTAGAATGCAGTGATGTGCTTGACAATAAAAATAGTAATTTTTCTTCTTTATAGTTTTCTCAAATGGAGTAAAGGGAGACCAGCACCATGTGAAAATTCAAGAAATCATATAGTTTTTAGGGGCCTATGTTGTAGAGAAAGATTTCACAGCATGAATGCAGTCTGCTTTTAACCAAACACAAAAGGATGTGTAGAAATGTAAGTTCTATATTTAAAAAAATCTAAAAAATATGCACTTCATATCTTTCCCGGCCTAATTTCCAGGAAGGGTGATCAATAATGAAAGACTAGTGCTGCAAATACATGGCAGACATCTTTTCAGTTGTGTGTTTCATTGTGATTTGTGTGTGTGGAAGGATGTTTCATAGCTTAAATTCCTGTAGAACCTAGAAGTTGTGATACTTCCTCAAATTCTTTAGTATAACTGCAAATATTCCAACACTCATATGCTGACATTGTATTATAAAGTTAACTCTAAATTTCATACATTGGTATATCTGCAGCAATCCTAGTTCTCGAATGTCCTAAGGAGAAAAAGGCTAGAGCAGAACTGGAAACGTTACTAATCATAGTCTGTAACACATGGTGTTTTCCACCCTGCACACTTGCCAGTGTGTTTTATCTGGATTAGTTTCAAATTTTTTTTTTTTTTTTAGTAATTATTTTGTAAGAAAGATTGCTAGAATAGGTACCATTTAGGATTCTTTATTAGCTACTGCATTCCAGTTTTGAATGAACCATATTCTTAGTCTTAACTTTTTAATAATACCAGTGAACATAAATCTTGTTTTTTTGTAAAAAAAAAAAAAAAAAAAAAAAAAGCATATTTTAAGAATAATTGGCACTGCATAATGGAAATAGGCCATTCTATAAATAACAACATTCTTTTCGTGATTTTCTACATTTGCTTGAGTTGTCCAAACTTTTCTTTTTTAATCTTGACAGAATTCTCCAATGACTTTAGATGTTTAGGGACTATGCAAGTTAAATAGCATTTCATTTTTTTAAAATAAAAGGTAAACATGATCATTTATAGCTTTTTTAAAAAGTCATGTCTAAAGGATAAAAAGAGAAATCTATCATTTTGGTTCAATTTAGTTTAGAATAATAGTAGTTTTACAATTTATCACAGGGCTAACAATTACAGAGACTTAATATAAATCTTCAAGCATCTAAAAGGCTGCTTTTTAGGCAACTGAAATGATTTTTTCCATCTACACTGAGTACTTGCACAGAAGCTAAAGCATAAGTGCCTTTATAGTTTTATAAACTCAAGTAACTGAAATGGATTTTTGAAGAGATGGGAATACAAAATAAAGACCCTTTTCCTCAAAGATGCTTGATAAAATGGAATAAGCAAGCCATGAATCTGAGTGGGACAAAAATAAAGTACTGGACTTCACTTTCAGTGCTGGATAAATAGTCTTCTAGACAGTGTAGTCAAGTGCTACTGAACAACCAAGACATCCAAAAATTGATAAAAAGAACTACATTATATAATTTTACAATTCACCAATCTCTCTGATTCTCATAACGCTGTAAGTGATGTGAAGTCATTGTTTTATGAATGAGGACACTGGGATGTAGCATATTCAGGAGACTTGCTCATGCTGCCTTTGCTAGGTTTTTTGTTAAATATGGAGTGAGCCCTAGCTGGTTTGGTTCAATGGGTGGAGAGTTGGCCTGCAGACTGAAGGGTCCCGGGTTCGATTCCGGTCAAGGGCACATGCCCTGGCTGCAGGCTCGATCCCCAGTAGAAGGTGTGCAGGAGGCAGCCAATCAATGATTCTCTCTCATCATTGATGTTTCTATCTCTTCCCCTCTTCCTTCCACTCTGAAAGCAATAATAATATATTTTTTAAAAATATATGGAGGAGTGAACAAAGGTATTATAACATCCACAACATGAAAGCGAAAAGGCACACAAAACGACAAAAGGAATGGAGGAAGTAAAAACAAACAATATCTTGGAAGATGTGAAGCAGATTATGGGGACACTTCTTGGCAAATCCAAGAAAGTTAGGTCAAAGGCCAGTTGTGGGGAAAGCCAAAAAGCCACCCATTTTTGTTCTATAGAAACACCCAGAGACCCAGGAACTGGTGGAACCAAATGC